>NC_090646.1:346502589-347702589 GCF_040937935.1 Hyperolius riggenbachi
GGGCGGGATGACGTCACCGACGTCAGAGGGAGTCCCGATCCACCCCTCAGTGCTGCCTGGCACTGATTGGCCAGGCTGCGCAAGGGGTCTGGGGGGGAGGGGGGGGCTGCGCGGCACGGCGGGTAGCGGCGGATCGGCGGCGATCGGAAGTTACGCGCAGCTAGCTAGTGCTAGCTGCGTGTAACAAAAAAAAAATTATGCAAATCGGCCCACCAGGGCCTGAGAAATCCTCCTGCGCGACATACCCCAAGCTCAACTCGGGATTATCGCCCAGGAGGTTAAGGCACAGCTGCAGGCTCCGTACAACTCGGCACATGAGTGATTTCCCCCCCCCCCCTTTTCTCCCCACCAACAGAGCTCTCTGTTGGTGGGGTCTGATCGCCCCCCCCCCCCCACCTTTGTGTTTACTTAGGTTTTAATAAGTATTTATGTTGCGTCTTTATTTTTTTTTACTAACTCTTCCTTTTTTTCCCCTAACAAATCCCCTCCCTCCCCCCAGCTGGCCAATCGCGCGATCGGTTGTCATAGGCTTCTGCCTATGAGAGCCGATCGCTCTCTTGTCCCCCAGGGGGACAGCCGTGTCACATGGCCCTCCGAGCATGAGATGTGCACGCGATCTCATGCAAATTGAGCCCCAGGAATTGACGCCAATTGGCGTTAGGCGGTCCTTCGGCTGCCGCCGCGACCACACCGAATGGCATGGGGCGGTCGCTAAGTAGTTAAAGAGACTCTGAAGTCTCATAAAATGCCACTTTTTATGTAACCGTTAACTTCAGCAGTATCGCCCTAACTAAAACGCTGCATCCCAGCGGCAGATCGCTGGTTTTAAACCCCCCAAATATCGGGGCAAAAATCCACGACTTGGATTGTGGATTTTGCTGCCCAGGGAGGCAGAGCTTTGAGCTGCAGCTCTGCCTCCATTCACGTCAATCCCCGCGGCCTCCACTTCTTCCCGCCCCTCTCAGTGAAAGAAGACAGAGGGGCAGGGAGAGGCGTCGATCAGCGGGGATTGACACCCATGGAGGCAGAGCTACGGCCCAAAGCTCTGCCTCTATAAGGAAGCGCTCCCCTCATTTTCCCACAGGGATTTGAGGTGTTCAACCTCTTGAGGACCATGGTGTTAACCCCCCCCCCCTAGTGACCAGGCTATTTTTTACTTAATTGGCCACTGCAGCTTTAAGGCAAAGCTGCAAGGCCGCACAACACAGCACACAAGTGATTCCCCCCCCCCCCCCCCCCCCCCCCCAACAGAGCTCTCTGCTACTTGGGTCTGATCCCCCCCACAGTGTTTATTTTTATTATTTTTTTACAAATATTTACTTTATTATTTTTATAATAAACATTGTCATTTTTTTTCTACTAAAACCCCTTCCTCCCCCCCAGTCGCCCAATCCTGGCGATCGGCTGTCATAGGCTTCTGCCTATGAGAGCCGATCGCTCTCTTGTCCCCCAGGGGGACAGCCGTGTCATACAGCTGTCCCCAGTACAGCACTGCTGCTGATCGCAGCGATGTACATGTAAATACACGGCGATCGCTGTTTGGAGACTGAAGGCGGAGCTCAGCTTTGCCCACCAAACAGGAGGTGCGCGCGATCTCCTGCAAAACAGAGCCCTGCGACTTTACGCCAATCGACGTTAGGCGCTCCTGGGGCTGCCGCCGTGTCCACGCCCATCGGCGTGACGCGGTCGGCTAGAAGTTAAAACCAGTGATCTGCCACGGAATGCAGCATTTTAGTTAGGGCGATACTGCTGAAGGTAACTGTTACATTAACCTTCCTGGCGGTAAGCCCGAACTGAGTTCGGGCTATGCCGCCGGAAGGCACCGCTCAGGCCCCGCTGGGCCGATTTGCATAATTTTTTTTTTGCTGCACGCAGCTAGCACTTTGCTAGCTGCGTGCAGTGCCCGATCGCCGCCGCTACCCGCCGATCCGCCGCAATTCCTCTCGCCGCGGCCGCCCCCCCCCCCCAGACCCCGTGCGCTGCCTGGCCAATCAGTGCCAGGCAGCGCTATGGGGCAGATCGGAGTCCCCTCTGACGTCACGACGCCGATGACGTCGGTGACGTTATCCCGCCCGTCGCCATGGCGACGGGGGAAGCCCTCCAGGAGATCCCGTTCTTTGAACGGGATCTCCGGATCTCCGATCGCCGGCGGCGATCGGAGGGGCTGGGGGGATGCCGCTGAGCAGCGGCTATCATGTAGCGAGACTTTGTCTCGCTACATGAAAAAAAAAAAAAAAAAATTAAAAAAAAAAAAGATTTGCTGCCCCCTGGCGATTTTTTTTGCAAACCGCCAGGAGCGTTAAAAGAGGCATGTTATGAGACTTCAGAGTCTCTTTAAGGCAATATTTGTGCCCACTTTTATTGCTCTTCGTAACAATAAAAAAGTCTATGCTTTCCCTTGTGCATGCTATTAAATTCATCCTTTCAAAGGCAGTGGCCTCAGTTCACTAAGCAGTTTAAAACTAGTCTACTGCTGGTTTTTAGTCTGTTTTGGTGTAATGTTTTATGCTGGGCATACACTGCTCATTTTTGAGCCATTAACCTCCTTGCCGTTCTGATTCTTTCCAGATTTTAGGGTCTAAAAAGAGGTGCAATTTTTTTTCCACTCTTTCAGACCCTAAAACCTGAAAAAATCATTCTGGCAGGGAGATCTGTAGCAGAATAAAAAATTTACCTTCCTGGGCTCCTGCGCTGCAGTTTTCTCTTTGACCACAAGATGGCGCTAATATTCATATAAACAAACTTCTCTAGATTTCTCTATAGAGAAGTTCGGTTTAAATATTAGCCCCGCCCCGATGACGTCACGCCGCCACCCGCCGCTCCGATTGACCGCCGGGTCCCCAGAAGAATAGCGGGGACATGGAGATCCCGGCAGCCAGGGAAAGACCCCACACTGCCGGGGAGAGAGGCTGGAGTCCCCTCCACAAACTTCAGGTAAAGCGGTGCACTCCCTACCCCGACCTGAGCTCGGAATCACCGCTAACAGCTTCTTTTTTCTACCCCAAGCTCAGGTCGGGAAAACCGGCAAGGAGGTTAAGATGGCTTGATAGATAATTTACGACATGTCTGATCTCCCGCCCGATCGTTTCGCCGCTTTATTCAGGATGGCAGTGAATGGAAAAAGATAAGAAAAACAAGCAGAAGATAAGATAATTGACTGCGGAATCGAGTGGCAAAACGATCAAACGGAAGAATTGAGCGGCAAAATCGAGTCGTGTATGCCCAGCATAAGACCTGTTTTTAGACCTGGTCTAACATTCAGTAATTACACAATTCACAAAGGCAAACAAGTAACCACGCCCACTTTTTTCTGACAGAGATTAGACCAGCTAATTTCTGTCGGTAAAGTAATGCTGTGAGGTATTTTAAGGTGCAAACACACATTGGATTTTTCCAAACAACTGGTCGTTTGGACGTCAAATCGGGCGTGTGTACGGTCAGTCGTTCACCTGATAAGATCCGTCAAAACCAGTCTTATCAGATGAACGACCGACCGTACACACGCCCAATTTGACATTCAAACGTCCAAACGACTGTTCGTTTGGAAAAATCTGACGTGTGTATGCACCTTAAGGCCTGGTGCACACCAAGCGGTTTTTGAAGCGTTTCGCAAACAGCTTCCGCCTGTGAAACCGCTTGGCTAATGTATCTCAATGGGATGGTGCACACCAGCAGTTTGAGGTTTTTAGCAAACCGCAAACGTGGGTCCTGCAGCACTTTAGCGGTTTGCAGAAGCGTTTCTGCCTCAATGCAAGTATAGGAAAAGCTCAAACAGCTCTGAAAACCGCTAGATCACAGCGGTTTTCCAGGCTTTTTTTTGTAACAGTAGCTGTTCACTAACAGCTTTTACTGTACCAATATTTGTAATCTGCTACACAAAAAAAGCTCCAAAAACGCTGGGCAGGTTTAGAAAACCTCTCTAAACATGCCTAGAATCGCTCCGAAATCTGCTTCAAAGACCTCTAGCGTTTTGAGGATCTGCTAGCGGTTTTGGTGTGCCTTAGATGTGAGGATGGAACCTTTTGAATTCATTATGCAGGAGTTTAATTGTATGCAGAGAAGAGCTCATGAAAGGAGAAGGATGTCAGTCATAGCTACTCATTTGTGAATTGCATCTTTTGATAAATTTTCCCTGCTTTACCGACCTAATTACCAAATGGTTTAGACCAGGTCTAAAAACGGTTCTAAAACATTTGGTAATCGTGAATTCCTCTTTGATGCAACTGACCAAACCCATCAGTAGACTAGTCTAAACTGCTTAGTGAATTGAGGCCAGTGTGTACAAGGAGGTACATGAGACTAAGGCCTCTTGCACACTGCACGCGATTCCGATTCAGATTCCGCTTTTTAATCAGTTTTTACATCCGATTCAGATTCCGATTTGCAGTGTGCAAGGAGCAAACTGCAAATCAGAATCTGAATCTGATGTAAAAACTGATTAAAAAGCGGAATCTGAATCGGAATCGCGTGCAGTGTGCAAGAGGCCTAACCCATACAAAAATACCTCTTGGAATGTTTAGTGCAATCTTTTTCCCTCTGTCACGATTCTGCTCCGTGTAGATTCATTCTATAAAAGAAATCTTTTCTGCGAATGAGTGTATCAGTGGTGATATATTAACCACTTAGTGACATGCAGACGTATTAAAAACGTCCTGCTGGAGCCTCTTAATGGCTCCAGGACGTTTTAAAACGTCATGCGCTGCTGCTGCTGTGCACGCGGCTCCCGCACGTGCATTCCTGTGCACGTGAAAATAGTAAACCCCCCCCCCCCCCCCAAAAAAAATACACCTACGTTTCCAAATACTATATTGTCACCATACTTTGTACTAGGGACATAATTAAAATAGTACAGTAGCAGTGTTTATATTAAACATATAGGGGATGAGATTGGAGTAATTGTGTATTTTTTCATTTTTTCCTTGTGTAAAATGCATAGAAAAAGTAATTATTGAAAACCAATATCAACCCCAAAAGCCCTATTGGTGGTGAAAAAAACAAGCTATAGATCATTTAATTGTGATTAGTAGTGATTAAGCTATTGGCAAATGAAAGGGATGAGCACTGAAAGGTGAAACTCGCTGTTGTCCGTTAGGGTAAAAACCTCCTTGGGGTGAAGTGGTTAATCTAATTTAAATGATAAAGACATACCACTAGATGTCAGTTTTGAGCTAATTCTGAACACTAGCATGCTCTTATATCACCAGCGTTTGCACCTGGGATCACTGGCTGTGCTCGCTACCCAAATGGGGTGCAAATTGCCAAGCAGGAGAAAGGTTATGCTTGCTAGAGCAGCTAAATATAAAATGCAAGACCTGGCCAAGTAGATTACTATATCAGAAATGGTCATACATTGTATATTTATACAGACGCATTTGCTGGGACCTAGGGTCTGTTTACTATGGCCAGAAGTTTACTATATTGAGATTCTACTGTATATGGTCACTTGAGAGGGGTACAGAGAGGCAACATTAACCCCTACATTAGCCCTCTGCATGCCACAAAAATGCAAGGTTAAGTACTGCCACTGTTTTTTATACATATTACCATGTACATGCTCTGCTTATAATCTATCTGCTATTAGCATATGTACAGCCTGCACTACAAAATACCTCTAATTCTGTTTCACAAAAATATCATTGCTTCTACTCTACTACATCATTTACCGTTATTACAGCAACCTTACAATGGACAGGCTGTATAAATCTTACCCTACCTGAACTTCACCCCCTTCCCAAACGCATACGAGAGGAATCGCCACCGGGAGACTTGGGTGCAGGATACAGCCGGTATGGCTTATCCTGCTTCTGCACAAGTTCCCGGTGACATTAAATACAATTCCCCCTCCAGGGCGCCATGGATAGTGGGGAATGAAATATTGCTGGAGGCCGAATTATAGTGTTTTATAAGTAACTTTAGCTCCGTCTTCTGACGGCACTGGAGTTACTCACTGTGTGCCGCTATAGCCGCAATTCCTGAAAGTGTTAGTTCCCAAATACCTAGTCTGTGCAACACAGATGAACATGTATCCATGATGTAATAGGACTTCTGGCAACCCTCATCCAAGGTCAAGAGGGGCGCAGGCTTATCAAGCGCTGGTGGGTTGTTAACCCCTCGATCGCCGCATAGGAAGCGTATAATACGCTTTGTAATGTATACAAAGCGTATTATACAGGCTGCCTCCTGCCCTGGTGGTCCCAGTGATCGAGGGACCACCAGGGCAGGTTGCAGCCCCCCCCAGTACGCACCAAAGCACACTGATCCTGCCCTCTGATCACCCACAACACCCCTCAGACCCCTGTTTGCACCCAATCACCCCCCTAATCACCCATCAATCACTCCCTGTCACTATCAGCGCTATTTTTTACATTAGGTCCTAAACTGCCCTCTGGGGGCTCCTGATTACCCTCCACATTCTCAGATCCTCCCCAGACCCCCCCCCCCCCCGTGTACTGTATACATCTATCCTCCCCTGTAATCACCTGTCAATCACCCATCAATCACCCAGTCACCACCTGTCACTGCCACCCATCAGATCAGACCCTAACCTGCCCCTTGATCAAATGATCACCCACCCACACCATTAGATCGCCCGCAGACCCACCCTCAGATCACCTCCAAAGTGCATTGTTTACATCTGTACTTCCCTCTAAACACCCACTGAACACCCATCAATCACCCCCTGTCACTGCTAACCATCAGCTCAGACCCCTATCTGCCCCTTGGGCACCCAATCACCCGCCCACACCCTCAGACCCCAGCCCTGATCACCTCGCCAGTGCATTGCTTGCATCTATTCTCCCCTCTAATCACACCCTGATCACCTATCAATCACCCCCTGTTACTGCTACCCATCAGATCAGACCCTAAACTGCCCCCTGTGGGCACCTAAACACCCGCCCACACCCTCAGATCCTGCCTGAACACCTCTCCAGTGCATTATTTACATCTGTTGTCCCCTCTAATCACCACCTGAGACACCCATCAATCACCTCCTGTCACCCCCTCGCACTCCTATCCATCAGATCAGGCCCTAATCTGCCCCCCTGCTGGCTTCTGATTACCCGGCCAAACCCTCACCCGCCCCACCGCAGTGACAGAATTTTTTCTTTCTGATCACTGCTGGTTTCTACGATTTAATTGTGGCTGAGACCAACCGTTATGCCACACAATACGCAACCGCCAATCCAAGAAGCTACCATGCCCAGCCTTTTCGGTAGAAACCACTCCAAGTTTCCGAACGTAACATTTTTGGGGGCCTTCTCCTAACATGGGTCTAGTCAAAAAGAATGTATTGCGGTCTTATTGGTCTACACACCTAATACATCACATGCCCATGTTCTCTGCTGCCATGCCCAGGTCATGATTTGAGAACATCCTGCGCTTCCTGCACTTCAATGCCAATACAACCTGTCATCTAAGAGGCCACCCTGCTTATGACCGGTTCCACAAAATTCGGCCCCTCATACACCATCTGTCATCAAAACTTGCAGATGCTTATACCCCTGAACAGTCATTTTGAGGCATTTGGTTTCCAGACTACTCCTCACGTTTTAGGCCCCTAAAATGCCAGGGCATTATAGGAACCCCAAGTGACCACATTTTAGAAAGAAGACTCCCCAAGGTATTCCGTTAGGAGTATGGTGAGTTCATAGAAGATTTTATTTTTTGTCACAAGTTAGTGTAAAATGACACTTTGTTAAAAAAAAAAAATCAGTTTCCGCTAACTTGTGACAAAAAATAAAATCTTCTATGAACTCACCATACACCTAACGGAATACCTTGGGGTGTCTTCTTTCTAAAATGGGGTCACTTGTGGCGTTCCTATACTGCCCTGGCATTTTAGGGGCCCTAAAGCGTGAGTAGTCTAGAAACCAAATGCCTCAAAATGACCTGTGAAATCCTAAAGGTACTCATTGGACGTTGGGCCCCTTAGCGCACCTAGGCTGCAAAAAAAGTGTCACACATGTGGTATCGCCGTACTCTGGAGAAGTAGTATAATGTGTTTTAGGGTGTATTTTTACACATACCCATGCTGGGTGGGAGAAATATCTCTGTAAATGGACAATTGTGTGTTAAAAAATTGTCATTTACAGAGTTCTTTCTCCCACCCAGCATAGGTATATGTAAAAAAATACACCCCAAAACACATTATACTACTTCTCCTTAGTACGGCGATACCACATGTGTGACCCCTTTTTGCAGCCTAGGTGCTGTAACGGGCTCAACGTCCTATGAGCACCTTTAGGCTTTACAGGGGTGCTTACAGTTTAGCACCCCCCAAAATGCCAGGACAGTAAACACACCCCACAAATGACCCCATTTTGGAAAGTAGACACCCCAAAGTATTCAGAGAGGGGCATGGTGAGTCCGTGGCAGATTTCATTTTTTTTGTCACAAGTTAGCAGAAATGGAAACTTTTTTTTTTGTTTTATTTTTGTTTCAAAGGGTAATTTTCCGCTAACTTGTGACAAAAAATAAAATCTTCTAGGAACTCACCATGCCTCTTAGTGAATACTTTGTAATGTCTTCTTTCCAAAATGGGGTCATTCGGGGGGTATTTATATTATCATGGAATTTTAGCACCTCATGAAACCTGACAGGTGTTCAGAAAAGTCAGAGATGCTTCAAAATGGGAAAACTCACTTTTGGCACCATAGTTTGTAAACACTATAACTTTTACCCAAACCAATAAATATACACTGAATGGTTTTTTTTTATCAGAGACATGTAGCACAATAAATTTGGACAAAAATGTATACAGAAATTTTACTTTATTTGAAAAATGTCAGCACAGAAAGTAAAAAAAAATAAATCATTTTTTTGACAAAATTCATGTCTTTTTTGATGAATATAATAAAAACTAAAAATCGCAGCAGCAATCAAATAGCACCAAAAGAAAACTGTATTAGAGACAAGAAAAGGAGGTAAAATTCATTTGGGTGGTAGGTTGTATGACGGAGCAATAAACCGTTAAAGCTGCAGTGGTCTGAATGGGAAAAAAAGTGTCTGGTCCTTAAGGGGTAGAAAGACTGTGGTCCTCAAGTGGTTAAAAAGAAATAAATATGGCAGCCACCAGATCCCTCTCAGTTCAGTCCTTTAAGGATTGCATGCTAAGAAATTGGAACAACTAAATTAATTTTGCAAACATACAAACTCAAGGACTGCTTCCTGATCCTGGCTTTTTTTACTCAGTGACTCGCTAACTTGGGTCAACCATTTTAGAAAGTGCCAATTCTAATCAAAATGCAGGATTTGCAACTAACTGTCACAATAGAACAGAGTGTCACTTTTAAAAGCTTCGGTATTAAATCCATATTATGCTACCCCAGCAGTGCTGGTTTCACTCACTAGTGGGCTCTGCTGAGACCAGGCAAGTCTCAAAGTCAGAGGAGACTACGGACTCTAATAGTAAACGTCTCCCCTCTCAAAAAAAACCTTCCTTCCCTCCCCACCTTACACCTGTCTTACTTCTGCATTGATGGCGAGGTAATGTCACCAGAGGGACTGGCAAGGCCAATGCAAGACATGTATGGTATGGATGGGGCTAGGCTTCCTGGACAGGATGTCCAACCAAACACTGGGACTCACCATAACCTTTAATGCGGAGGTGGCAAGGTTCTAGAATATACAGCCTTGCCTCCAGTTTTGAGATTCTTAGCAAGAACACTAATAAAACTTTATTTGGAATAGTCACAAATTGGATGACCGAAGCAGTAGCTCCCACCAGTCACACCTGTATGAAGAGCAATGGCATTTTCCACCATCAGGTACTGTTGAAATTTGATTTAGGGGTCGCGTTAATGATTGGGCGCAGTGTGGCTAGGAGCTGCTCACCTAAGGCACGCCACAGGTGGAGTGTTCCTACTTAAAGTGGACCCAAATTAAAAATACAAGATTTCAGAAATAAAATCTATTTTCTAAATTATAATAATACATAGCAGCCTTTTTTCAGCTGCATGATGACAAATATAAAATATTTTACATTTATTGGAGAAACCCGTCCCTTCCTTTCAAATTGCCGGGAAAAAATCCGGCAAACTGGTGGAGTAGGTGGTGTCCAGCAATGGAGGAATTGCTAATGGCTGCCATCTGTATAACCCTAGTTATGAAAAGAGAAGGGTGAAAAGCATGCACTGAAATGCTCATAGGCTTGAAGGAGTGTTTATTTATCTTTGTATGTGTCAGAGTGGTGCAACTAAATATTTTGAACTAAAAAAAAAGTTTGGTTTGGGTGTGCTTTAAAAGAAACACTTTATACCACTAGTTCATGATATGTAAGCACCATTGCACAATGATTCAAAAGAGAGGCTGCACAATGTCTTACATTTGCAGACTGTTAGATATAGACACACATGCTAAGAAATTAAATCACAAAAGCTTAAACATTCTTTCCTGAGAAATCAGGACTTTAGCTATAAATAAAATAATAATTGTTGAATAAACCAAAGATAAGCTGCTGTATTCCTGGGACTGATTTACAAAGGCAGATAAGAACTGAGCAGCAGCCCAGAACCAGCCAGAGTTTAGCCATTAATTCAGCAATAAAAGGATTTTGTCTGCTTTGAGCAACTGCTCTACTTTTTTTTTTATTTTTATTTTTTGTGGGGGGTGTTAAGCCAGGGAGAGAACAGCAGTATGGCTGTACAAAAATGATACTCTTGACATCTCACCTATTCTATCGAGTCGGTCTATGGCGACAGTCTCAAATGCACGCCGCATCATGGGGTACTCCTCCAGCACCTCGTTGAAGTTATCCACAGACAGGGAGTAGAGTCGGCAGTATGTGTCGGCACGCACGCTGGCTGTCCGACGTCCACGTGTCAGTAAGCAGATCTCTGTCAGGAAAATACAACTAACAATTGTGGAACTCTGTTACCTTTACTCTGTGTCATGCATAACTGAATTTCACTCCTACACCACACATGCATCCTTACTGTACCTTCTTTCATGCTAATGAACACAATCACCAATGTGTGTCAGAAGTACATTGCTTGACTGCATTAGATAGGAAGCATTTCATTTCACACACAGCTCTTCCCCAGTTATGGGGTAGAATGAAGTCCAATTAAACCCAAAAATTGTAATATTAATCAGGTTGTAGGAAGAGGTCATACTACAGTTGCCATCAGTACTACAGAAATCACAGTGAAGGCGGAGGTAAGAAGTGGCTCGGAGGCAGTGACCAGAGGCGGGACAAGGTTCTCCAGCACCAGAGGCAGATTTTTCTAAGTGCTTCCCCTCCCCATTCCCCACAGTACTCCCTGGTGGTCTAGTGCCCCTCCATCTCCCTGGTAGTCTAATGGACTGCCCCCCCCCCCCCCCCCAATATTCCTTTATAGTCTATCGGTTCACCCACAGTATTTCCTAGTAGTCTAGTGGTCCCACCCAGTATTCCATGGTGGTCTAGTGATCACCCCTACAGTTTTCCCTGGTGGTGTTCCAGTGGTCCCATTTCCCCCACAGTATTTCCTGGTGGTGGTCCCCCTGATGTACTCCACTCTATGTGCAATGGGCAGGGTTATAAATAAACCCCCTCCTCCAAGTTCCTTCCGCTAAAGGTCTCATCTGTCTGCAGTGCTGCTCGTTCTCTATTCCGGATTCTTGGATCACAGAGCAGACGGCCCTGCAGAAGCCAGACAGAAGCGCTAGTAGCTGGAGCCTGAAGTGTCTACTGTAAACGAGTCTGCTGCACTATAGGGGGGAGCACAGGAGGGGTTGGGGGCTAAAGACAAGATGGGAGGAAAGAAGTTGTACATTCTTACGGCTGTCCTTATTCTACTTCCCCAATGGTGGCCCTGGGACAGTGGCAGGGAGTGGAAAGCGCCCTCACGACTCTACGCCAATAGAGAAAAACATAAAAATACATTTGTATATTTATTTCTTTATCCGCACAGTTTTCTGCCCAACCTCATCCATGTTCAGGTTTAGGCACTAGAAATAGGCTATGCTAGGACAGTTTCCTGTAGATTTGAAGTTCACAGGAAGTGAAATTTCAGAACCCCACATTCTGAACAGGAAAGCCAGCCAGGGCATCTGTATGGACTGGTGTACATCCTCAGACAAGCAAAGTTATAAAACTAATATTTCAATTTTAAAACGGAGTGAAAAAAGTAATAATTTATCCCAAATACACGTATGCTTTCAAAATGTAACAACTTCAATTTTGGGTTTAGTTGGGCTTTAAACAAATTAAAATGGTAGAGCATTTATCATTCTGGTAACTACGTGTAAAACTAAATTTGAACACAGTAGTCATATTAGATCCCTCTGCAAGAAATTTATCATGCTCATCAGTGCTGTAACATATATTAAGGGGTGTAGATAAAACCTCAGAAACATAACACAGGAAGAGAAGGCTTACCTTGTACACTCTTAAGGTGGGAGAGCAGAGGGCACAGTAGGTAACAAAATAAAAACACCCACCAACATCAGCAGTTGTTGGTTGTTAAAGGTTAGTGAATGGTTACGGTAGAGAATGCCTAGGCAAGTTAGATTGAGTACATTTTCAGGATTGTGATTTTTTTTTTTTTGCAAATGTGGGTGATGCCATCAGCTTGTACTATGTAGGCTATACATAAACATACTGTCCGCTGTAGTTCAGGGGAAAGTCACAAGCCAAGTAATCACTAAAAATATTACAAGAAATCTGAAGTGAGAGAAATATGGAGGCTGCCATCTTTATTCACTAATAAACAATGCCAGTTGCCTGACTTATGTGCTGATGCTCTGCCTCATACTGTGAGGCCTTGTTCACATTATAAATCGCAAGCGCTGAATGATTTTTTTAAGCGCTTTCAGAGCGATTTTTGCTTAGAAAAGCGCTTTTCTAAGCACTTGTCAGGTAATTTTTCTTTTTCCTTGTGAAGACACTCAGGAAGTGAACTCCTTGACCTGGAACTGAACAAAAACAATATATTTATTCAGGAAAGCGCTGGGCAAATCGCTTTGCGGTTTCCCTATACTTTGTATTAACCTCCCTAGCGTGCAGAGACGCCGGAGGTCACCGCTCAGGCCCTGCTGGGCTGGTTTGAATATTTTTATTTTTTTTAAACATGCGTGTTTGCTGCGATCGCCGCTACCCGACGCGAAAGAGGGACCCGCCCCCCCCGCAGACCCCGTGCGCAGCCTGGCCAATCAGTGCCAGGCAGCGCTGAAGGGTGGATCGGGACTCCCTATGACGTCGATGACGTCATTCCGTTTGTCGCCATGGTAACGGGGTAAGCCCTGAAGGAAATCCCGTTCAGAACGGGATTTCCTGACGGGCATAGGCGCCGGCGGCGATTGGAAGGGTGGGTGGGAATCGGAAGGGTGGGAAGTATCATGTAGCTAGTTTAAAAAAACATGCGTAGCCGTGCGGCTGCACATAATCAAAACGCCAGGGAGGTTACAGCACAAACACTCAAGGAAATGGTGCAGGAGTGACGTTTGCAATTGGAAAGAAAGCTCATCGCTCATGTGAGACCACGCACATAGAGCAACATTGCAGAAGCGGTTTTAAGGCAATTGCGCTTAAACCCTATGTATGCTTCCAGCTCTTATATACTCTGTGGGCTCCCTTGCTGTCCTTCCAGGCGGCTCAGTTCCTCTAGAATCATCCCCGGTAATAGGGCCCAGTTGCGCAGCCCAACTGACGCAACTGGGCCTCATTACTGAGGAAGAAGAAAGGAGCCCACAGAATACATGAGGCTGGAGGACGCCCCGGTAAGTATAAATGCTGCTACTTCATCTCAGGTATACTTTTCAGTTTACCATGACAAAACTGACATTGTTTACAAGAGAATTCCAGCGGCAGCTTCAGCATTGCTCTCTATTTAGGTTCCCTTAAAAAGGGGAGGGGTCAAGAAGAAAAGTGGAGATTTCAGTTCAGAGAGGGCAGTGTTTATAATTTCCATACAATAAAAAAATTCTAAATAAAATCTCTCAGCAGCAGCTGCTGATATTAAAGGGAGGGTTCACGGAGTTAGTTAAAAAAAATAAAAATACTAATCCACTTACCTGGGGCTTCCTCCAGCCCGTGGCAGGCAGGACGTGCCCTCGACGCCGCTCCGGAGGCTCCCGGTCTTCTCCGGTGGCTCACCCGACCTGGCCAGGCCAGCTTCCAGGTCGGGCTCTTGTGCGCTCCAACCTGCGTCGCACGCGGTCGCGCTGACGTCATCGGATGTCCTACGGACTGTACTGCGCATGCGCAGAACTATTGCAGTATTTTATGGTGAAACAGTCCGTAGGACGTCCGATGACGTCAGCGCGACCCCGTGAGACGCAGGTTGGAGCGCACAAGAGCCGACCTGGAAGCTGGCCAGGCCAGGTCGGGTGAGCCACCGGAGAAGACCGGGAGTCTCCGGAGCGGCGTCGAGGGCACGTCCTGCCTGCCACGGGCTGGAGGAAGGCCCAGGTAAGTGGATTAGTATGTTTATTTTTTTAACCAACTCCGTGGACCCTCCCTTTAAGGTAAGAAAGATATCTATAGCCTGTTATTTGCCATTTTCTCTACACTATGAACTTACCACCAAAGTAAGAGCCATCTGAGAGCTTCACCTCCTTGTTGCCCTTGGTAAGTACGCTCACCACGCCATGCTGGATAAAGTACATCTTCTTACCGATGGTTCCCTCTCGAATAATATAATCCGTTGGCTGGAAAACCTCAAACTTTAGTTTGGTCAGCATTGCAGTCACAAAGCAGGGATCAGCGTTGGCAAACAGCGGCATTGATGCCACCAGCTTCCGGCAGTTAAAGTTCACTATTTCCTAAGCACAGATATGGGTAACCACAATGGGGTAAACATGGAAGAACAAACAGGGAAGACACACAAAAACATGGAGGAAAAAGTGAATGTTACCATTTTTAAACACAATTAAATCACCTGCTTTAAAGTGATCCTTGTGAAATACAATAGTCATCCAGAAAAGTAACAGCCACTTGCTTTTTATCTGCCACCTAAGGTAAGGTATTTTTTCTGTGTAATTTAACTTGCATCTTTCGGGTTAACTTCTTTTCTCCTTGCTCTGCTTGTCACATGACTGTTCAGCAATAATTTTGCCTTGACTGAACTACAGACGATCCTGACATGCAGGTTTCAGGGAGTTTACCCTTTATTATTCATTTTCATCGTTTATTTATATTTTGTGACAATATACACTGCTCAAAATAATAATGGGAACACTTAACACAATGCAACGCCAAGTCAATCACACTTCTGTGAAATCAGTATTCTAAAGAAAAGATGCCAATATGTGTCCACACTTAATATACATATCAAAAGACAGCTCTACACATATATATGGTGTAAAGATATGAACAACTTTATTTCTCAATCCAAGTAAAACAATTAAAAACAATTAAAATCTCCTGATTCAAATCAACAGTAATTGATATTCCAGCTCATAAACAACAATGCAATAAATTCATAATAATCAAGCAACGTACAGGGAAGGCCACAAAAAATGCCTAGTATAAAGTGCTATAGTATAAGGTGCCTAGTGCAAAGTAAGCATATGCTACATGTGTAAGTGCTATAGTATAAAGTGCCTGGTGCAAAGTAGGCAAATGCTATATGAATGAATGCTGTGCAAAAAACATAAGGGACAATTCATATGTCCATAGTCCTAGAAAAATGCAAAACCTCACACAAGGGATATTAAAATATGAGAAAACCTCGCCCTGCAAAAAGAAAATTATTGAGTCAAAACACAAACAAATATGTGTGTGTGTAGAGATCACGTGCATGTCCAGTCCCAACACAAAACGCTGGATCTGCTCATGCACACAAGCCCCACACACACAATCACCGTGCAGAGCAACTACAACTAGTTGCAATGTGCAAAATCATACATACAGTGCATGTTACATGAAAAGCATGGCCTTACCACAACAAGCTGGAAGCCGGGAGAAGGAAACCTGCCTAACGCGATCGCAGCTGGTCTGCTGCTTCAAAAGAGGCATCTTTTGTTTGCCATTTGTGTTTTGCCATTTTTTGTGTCTTTTGATACAAAGTTATTGAGCGCTCATTAAGTTTTTGATTATAACTTCTGTGAAATCAAACTGTTCACTTAGGTAGCAACCCTGATTGACAATCAATTTCACATGCTGATGTGCAAATGGAATAGACAACAGGTGGAAATTATAGGCAATTAGCAAGACATTCCAAATAAAGGAGTGGTTCTGCACAGGGCTGTGGAGTCAGAGTTGGAGTCGAGGAGTCAGAGCAATTTTGGGTACCTGGAGTCAGAGGTTTCATAAACTTAGGAGTCGGGAGTCGGATGATTTTTGTACCAAATCTACAGCCCTGGTAAGTATTAGACTAAGGGCCTGTTCAGACTGCACGCGTTTCCAGACGCGTTTTGGAAACGCGTGCAGGAGGCCGACACGCACGACATCAGACAGTGCATAGAGTGCACTGTCTGATGTTCACAATGCATGCGTTCTGGACCTGTGCAGTCCGGGAACGCATGCTGCACGCAGATTTTGTAAAAATGCGCGGCTGTCCTATTCACTTTTCAGTGATGGGATCAGACACGCAACGCACACAAACGTGGATGGCGTGCGTTCGTATGCGTTGCATTCCGCATGCATGGCCATCCGCATTTGTGATCTGAACGGGGCCTAAGGCAGTGATGGCTAATCTTGCCTTATTATCTCCAGCATGATCTTAGTGAATTGAAACCTATGTAAAGAACAAAGTATTTAATAAGAATATATCATTAATTCAGATCTAGGGTACCTTATTTTTGTGTTCCCTTTATTTTTTTGAGCAGTGTATAATTATTAAAGATGAAAGTGTAATTTGCACTACAATTTCTTCATCCAAATGTCTTTGCCACTTCCTGGGTTCAGCCATCTAATAAGCAACTAGAAAATATATAATATATAAAAAAAATAGTCAATAGTTCAAGATCGGAGCCCTAAACCACTAAAAGGTTGCAATTCAGCTGAGAGAATAATAAAAAAAAATCAAGCTTACATTTTTAGTTTTTAAACAAAAAAAAAGTGTGGAATTCTTGGAGCATTCTATTTAGGAGTAGGACTATAGATATTTTTTTCCATCTTCATAGTTTTTTTCAGTTTAGGTTTGCTTTCAACTCAAAAGGATGTCTGCAGAAAGCAGCAAATCAGTCTTAACACAACAGGAGGCGGCAAAGGTAAAAAACATTTGCCTCACTCCAGGATTAGACTTGGTACATGCTTAAAACTTTTAAGCTGGCCATACACTAGGCCGATTCCCCGCTGATTGACAGCAGATTCAATCACTGGGATCGAATCTGCTGTCAAATCGTTAACGCTAAATTTCAATCTATTTCGTTACGAAATAGATCGGTCCCGTTGATCGCTCCGTGCGGGAAATTACCGACGATAGCCCGCGGATAGGGAGCGCGTCGCTAGCGGTGTTCGAGTGCCCGACGACCGATGCAATACATTACCTACTCCGCCGGCGCAACTCCCCAGGTCTCCGCTGTCTTCTTCTCCGCGCTGGTCTCCGGGTCCGGCAGGCTTCACTTCTTCTTGTTCCGGCAGGAAATTTAAGCAGTTGAGGGTGCTCTACTGTTTAAACTTCCCCCAGACAGGAAGAAGTGAAGCCTGCCGGACCCGGAGACCAGACCAGAGCGGAAAAGAAGACAGCGGAGACCGGGGGAGTTGCGCCTGCCGGAGCAGGTAATGTATGCGGGGGGGAGTGGATGGAGCGGCGGCAGCACCACCACCACCACCTATTGTGAATGGTTTCAGGCTGAAATAGATTCACAATCTGCAGTAAAGGCAGCCATACGATCCCTCTCTGATCAGATTCGATCAGAGAAGGATCTATCTGTTGGTTGAATCTGATGGCAAATCGACCAGTGTATGGCTACCTTTATACTTCGGGAGGCAATTTAGTGAGTAGAGTGGTACACAAACACTGTTAATCTCAAAGAGCAGTATGCATTGTTCCAATGGAGAGGTGACTAATGACCAGCAATACACTGCAAAAACTACTTTTATGTTCCCACAGTAATAAAAATCCATTGGGCGAGAGCGAGGGCAGCGATATTAGTGACATTTTCAGATTAAATAAATGGGAATTACCAGTCAAAGAAAATCTACAAGGAACATAACTTTACAGTGTTTTTCAGAAGCGGAAATCATGGTTCTCCAAAATCTTTCAACGCATATTAGCAAAGGAAAAAAACTGAATCGAAATAGCAATTACAATAATGAGCTAGTAATATGTTTATTTAAAACATCCTAAAGATTTTCTTTCAACCAGGTACTAAGTCACAGCCTTCCGTAATAAATGTCCCCATATTAACACGCTGAAGATAAGAGTGTGATCATTTTACTCACACTCACCTCTGTACGTGTGAATCTGGGGCAAAGAGGCTGGTCCTTATGCCCACCTGACCTCTGCATTCTACCTAGATACGAGGGAAATCACCACCTTTTGTACTAAAACAAACCTTGAATGTTTGTTCTATTTCCTGCTGATGGTTTTCTGCCTGTGGCAGAATGTGCCCAGTGGGGAAACACAAAGCTGCATAGGTCACAGGTGTAAAGTGTCAGTGAGAGCTGTGCAGTGGGAGGAGAGGATCATTTTAAACTATAATAAGGATGGCAGCGTAAAAATTAAAAAGTATACATTGCAAATGTTATTCCTACTCAATGGCCATTCCAGTGAAACTTTATGGAGTACTCCTTTAATGTTGCAGGATAAGAGACTTGAGGCTCACAAGTTATATGCACAAGCGGCGTAAACAACGGGGCTCTGCTGCTCCTTTATATTGTCTTGAAGGAACAAAATCAGTAATGCAGCGTAACTACCTTCCTGACTGAAGAAAAGAAAACTTCAAAAGAACTGTTAAACTTCGCCAGGAGTTCCCACATTTAGGTTGCTGCATTCTCTATACGTGCTGGCATGCCTGTGCACAATTTACTAGCTATACCCTTCTCAACCATACCTCTCTCAAGGGCTCATTCAGCTCTTCCAGAATGCTGTCTTCATCAAACATCTTCCCCTGATAGCGATGCTCATAATAATCATGAATCCTCTGTCGGAAATCAGCAGGCAGCTTATGGAAGGACATGTACTGCTCAACTTGCTTGTACTGCAAAGAAAAGAGCCACGTAAGACATAAACAAGAAACACTACACAGATTTGAAAATTGCTTTTCTGAAAAACATAATGGGTGTTGTAGCATCCAAAAAAAATACCAAAAAAGACTGAATTCCCCCCAAATTATATTTAAAAATGTTTTTTTCTCAAACAGATCCCTATATGTTCCCCAATATTGATCTCTTTCCACTTGGTCTGGGTGCCCTTGCCTAACTGCAAGAACAGTGCAGTGCCAGCAGGATTTTAGGAAGTTTTTTTATTTTTTTAGCTACAATAACAAGCTTATCTCAGCATGCAAATAACAGAAGGCTTCCTATGTAGGATAAGATAAGGATACTATGATCATAAGTTAATTGAATCCCCCTCCCTTTCCCTTTGAAGAGTTTACACATTGATGTAAGCCTGTTGCCCAGGCGATGTTTGCTGTGGAAGGGACAGTAAGCTGTGGTAGCAGGTAGTAGGGGGGAAATTAAAAAAAAAGTTAAGTGCAGAAGTGATGTCACATTTGACATCACAAAGAAACAGTAAGGATGGCCACCAGCAGAAACATTATTTTCTTTTTTACATATCCCATTTCTCCTAAATCTGTCAGTGAGCACTAAAGAGAACAGGATAAGCAAGCTACATGAGTAATGTTTTATTGGATGACTTTTAATTTTACAATTAATATGGTGTTTCATCCCACTTTAAAGTTGAAATTTAGGCTGTAAAAGATAAGCCAGATAAAGAAAGTTGGATATCCTCCTATTACCCTTTGATGATATATACAGTACTATATACAATAATCCAGAATGTAATCTTCCTCTTTCTCATCAACTTGCTTGATTTGCAGTGCTGACATGTTTCACAGCAATGCCATATGTTTCCCATACACATGATAATTTGGTTGGCTAAAACAGCCTTCTGCACACCAAGACTCGCCGCACAAAAGCATGACACTTATAAGGAAAGACCACTTGGCAATAGATGAAGAAACTCCATTTTGAGTTGCATCACATCATCTTTGGGCTAGCAGGTGATCCGCAGAAACATTGCTTTACATTATTTTGGAGAATGCACAGATGCTAGGCCAGCAGCAGGTTCTTGTGGAGTGTGTAGTGGCTGGATAGTGTAATGGTTAAGGGCTCTGACATGGGAGACCAGGGTTCGATTCTCGGCTCTGCCTGTTCAGTAAGCCAGCACCTATTCAGCAGGAGACCTTAGGCAAGTCTCCCTAACACTGCTACTGCCTATGGAGCGCGTCCTAGTTGGCTGCAGCTCTGGCGCTTTGAGTCCACCAGGAGAAAAGCGCTATATAAGTGATTGTCTTGGTCTTTCTTTGTCTTTGTGACATACAACTGGTGATGGAGTCCTCTCATCTGGTCTTAGTAAAGCAATAGCCACCAATTCCATATTGCACTTAAATACTTTTTATCTTCCTGATGTTAAAAATTCTATTTTGGGAGAAATAATTCTTGGGGAAATATTTCCCCCATCAGGAGATCTGATCCAGACTGGTGACGTGAGGACATGGCAAGGAGAGTTTTGGTAAAGCCTTCAGGAAAGTAAACAGCCAGAACGGACATCCCTCTCAGACACACAAAAGAAGGGGCATAATTATTTGTTGCTTCATTTTCTTCTTTGCTTATTCTTTTATAGCAGACAACACCCTTCAGAGAATTGGCAATAGACTGAAAATTAGCTGCGGTTCAGGGGGGGAAAAGCCTCTAACCCTTCTACTATCTCATTTCAGCATCTTGCACATTAGAGGGATCTGGTGGTCCAGAGCAAATGTTTAGCTGGTAGTTGGTTTGCCAGTTTCAAGCTTTTTGGCATTTTTTTTTTTGCCTGTGGTTGCAAAATGTTTGCATGAAATGTTGGTAGTGTTTGAGGTGTTATACCAGTTTTTCTCAACATTTTATTGGTATGTACCCCTTTTAAAACCCTGTACTCACCAAGTACCCCTAGAATAGTATGTATTATCACAAGTACCCCTTGACAAATATATATTTAATCGTAGTACGTGATAATTGTTCTAAACAATTTCCAAGCATTTACTATTGCTTTTATTTAGCTAAAACACTAATTTGGTGTTGTTTAAATAAGATTGATCATTTTCTAAAACTCTAAATTTGTTATTCTTGGTTAAGTATGTCAAGCCCGAATACCCCCTGGAACCATCAGAAGTACCCCCTGGGGTACGCGTACCACACATTTTGAACCTCTGTGTTATATGACCACATCAAATGCTATTCAAGCTTTGTAGTCAACATAAGCTTTTACACTGGCAAGACTAAACATGAAAACATATGAAGATTAAACATGAAAATGTATCGAGACCTCATGGACAGGAACAAGACTGATTTGCACAGGTATTGTTGCCCTTTCACTTGCTGCACCTATTTATAGATCCTCATGTCCTCCCCAGCAACCTCCAACTACCTGCCCATACTGCCCATACCGCTCATCCTCACTCAGTCTGCAGACACACCTACTTACTAAAAACTAACAACCATGGCAGCAGGCATGGGGCCACATGCAATTCAAGTTTTCTCCTAGAAGATAATTTGTTATCTTCTGTTCAAAATAACGTTTCAGCACTCTGCAACTGAAAAAGTACCAAAAATTAGGTGAAAAAAATTGTCAACACAATTGTGAGTATTTTGTTGCTTGCTGGTGGCTTAAAAGGCATTTTATTAATACGGTGTGAAAATATTACCTAGGAGAGAACTTAGGAGAAAAAGTGAATTGAATAAGGGCCATGGTATCCTACTGGCTGAGCGACTTGGTTTACTTGAATTTTAAGATATAAGAATAGGAGGCACAACAGAAAGTGCAGGAGGTAAGTGATCTTACCTTTTCTTGGTACTGCCTGCGGGATGAGTCCAATGATTGGATTAGAGCTGTGGCATGTCCAATGAACATGGCATAGCATGTAGCACCCACTATCATGCTCAGCATTGTCAGCCAGATATCAGACATACTTTCTGGGGCCTGCCGCCCATAACCAATGCACAGCATGTGGCTCATAGCCTTAAACAAGGCAAAGGAGTACAACTCACTCCACGAGTCATTCTGTGAGGAACACAAAAACACAAGTATTAGTTTCCTATATATCAGTGCTGCCCATCTAACCAAGAGTAAAATGGGCATCTGTACAAGAAGTCACCTTAGTTTCATCAGAGGGAAAGTGCATAGCTCATTTCCTTCGTGCCCGTGCTGACGTGGCATGGATGAAGCATGCCACAGATGTGTAAATGTATGTATAGTGTGAAAAACATGGGCCTCATGTATTCAAATATCCATGTAAAGAGGCATGCTGCAACCATGTAGGAGCGAGCATCAATAAGGTGCACCCACAAACATGTGCAAACACTGTGTCCCATACACATGCATTACTTATTAGCGTCTCTCAGCTGTGTCCCCACATGACCGTATTTATACATACAAACCAAGAGACCCAACTACAGAGACTGCTTCGGACACACATTACCCCAAGTAGCAGAACGGAGGGACATCACTTGGGCTGAAAGAAGAGACTGAGAGAAAGCAGGGAGCATGATGCAGACAGACTGTGCAAGCGGGGAAGCAGAGACTTGACCCTGCTATGAATGCGGACAGTACAACAATAGCAATATTTCATGTAGACAGAAACAGCATATGATGCAGGGAGAAACCCAACACTGAAGGAGAAACCATTAGACCTGTAGGTCAGGAGATGGCTGTAAAGGACACAGGAATGACAAACAAGAGGGAAGGAAATGGCAATAAAATGGAGTTGGAAACATAGCATGTAAAGAAATCACAACAAGGGCGCAACAAGGAGAAGAAGTGGAGAGGGGCAGAGAAGAAGAGAGAGAAATCTATTATTATTCCTGTGCTGAGCCATGCAATTTTAGCTGACACACACACCAAGACACTGATCCCTCTATCCTGGCCCTCCGTGGGTTCTCATGTGCCAGTTTGCGGCTGACTGGCACCGTCCTTCTGCGCTACTGCCAAGTTAAAACATAATGGCACTTTCAAGGACTATACACGAGGTCAAATGGCAGTCTACAACACTGAAAAATATCACATTTAGGAAACCACCATTAAAAACCCCATAAAAATAAGCCAACAAGCTTGCATTAGATGTTAGGATAAATATCCCATGGTAACGGATTCAAGGTGAACCCTAGAAAGTGTCCCATGATTGTAAATGCAATGCTGGAATTTACACTAACATCTGCTGCAACCATCACAAGATCTGCTCTTCTGAAAATCCTGATTTATCACCAGACATGCAACCCTCCTGATACACGTCTACATCAGAGCACTACTAGGCTGCATGTATCTACATAACTTGCCTATGGAAATTCTGTTGACCACTAACAGGACTCACAGTAATGTTCTCACCTGCAAATGTGCCAGGAGCAGCGCACAGCTGCCGAAACCAAGATTTTCCAAAGAGCAGATTTTCTGATAAGTGGAGCTGAGGTGTGTGGTAACCACAGTAATACACCTGAGGGAAACCTGAAGAGAGGAACATCACTGACTTCTCTTTAAAGCTAAGTATACACTTACGATTTCCATCTGAAACAAGCAGGAGCAATCGTTTTGCCTATGGATAATCTGGTATGTGTGCACAGATGTCCTCCGCAGTAGTGATCCATTTGGTCAAATCACTATCCCTCAATGCCTACTGTTCGCTCATCTTCCCCTCCCCCCATTTAGCAGAATACACTATCAGGAGGGAGTTGCACAAGCAAACAATGCATGGTCAATTCCACTTTAAAGCATACTTTAAAAACATGACACTGCCAGCATCGTAAAGAAATTGACATGTTTATTGCATTCTGTTTGCACATTTAGGTCTATGCCATAGCCAATTCCTGCTGTTGTGTTTTGTCTTTTGCATGCGTGGGTGAGTCCATCATGCCTGTGTAACTCAATCCTGTGAGTCACACTTTGGAGCCCCAATGCTGTACAGATGCATGGTTAGGCAACATCTGAGCAACCTGCTCTATCTCTATGGAGGGGGAGGAGGAATGACAGTGCTAGGTAACATGGAGCAATTTCCGTGGGTTAAGGAAGGAAGGGAACAATGGACTGGCCTCAGTTTTAAGATTTGACATGCTGGATCATAAAGAGACCTTGGTGGAGCTCGGAATACACCAGCGTCACTGTAATGCTAGAATCTTGGCTGAGACAGCCTGACTGGTTGCCTCTGCTGAGTACAGCCTAGCGTTAGTACCAGCCTTTAGTGCTCTTGTACACTACACGCCGATTTTTACGCGATTTTACATGCAATTACGATTTGTGATTTATAATTGATACTGCATGCTATGTTTTTCTTCTTGTGTTGATAGCAACCAGGGAAAATCGGAATCGCAAATCGGATTTGCAGTGTGCAGGGGGCCTCAGTCACAGAGGTCATTTCTTATCAGTTCATTAGTTGCAGAAAGCAAACAAGAGTTTTATCCCTTTGAGAGGATTCTACAATGTCACCACAGATCGCTATGTATTTGTTATGTGGTTTACTTAAAACGTTTTGTTTAGTGAAAGGTATACCTTCTTCCTATACACCAGTTGCATAAAGCACCATCTACACAATACGATTCTTTGTGCGATTCGATTACGATTCTATTTACGATCCTATTAAATCCGACATGTCTGATCGGGATTCGATTCGGACATGTCAGATTTAATAGGATCGTAAATAGAATCGTAATCGAATCGCACAAAGAATCATATTGTGTAGATGGTGCTTTATGCAAACGGTTTTTAGGAAGAAGGTATACCTTTCACTAAATTGTATCGTGTAGATTGGGCTTTACAGCTATTCTGATCTTTTGGATGCAAATAGTGCCATTGTAATGCCTGGAACAAGAATGCAGCTAGTGGAGTGAGACTGAAGCATATGACCCAGATTCACTACTTGTTTTGGTTTAGTGGTTCAGATAGTATAAAAAAATCAGAGTATCAGCACAACAGACAGGCAATCAGCAAAGGCTTTTAAAAGGAAGTCAGAAATGAAACCTTTCATATCCCTCTATTTGGGTAACCTTTGAAAAGACAGGGAGCAAAGTCACCAATGGCGATTTCTATATACTGCACACCTCCGGTTTCCTTTACAAAGTCATATAATAAAAGCAGCAACATTTTTTTCACAGGAATCAAAAGCTCAAGACAGTTTCGGCAGTCTGCACCTCTGTTAAAAATACCAGCATTGTTGTATTGTTCTGTAGATTCATTTCTGAGAATGACTAAAAAACAGATCAAAGACAGAAATGAAAGGACAAGGTTTACATTCACATAAGCCGCACGCAGAAAGAGAAGTCTCATGTAGAATAATGGAGGAGTGCCCTGCACATCTGACTCCATGATTACACTGGCTGACCCACTGCAATCATTTACCCAACTCCAATGAAGTTCCTAAGTGTATCTGTAATGAAGGGCATTCCTACTTTGTGGCATGAAAGCAACCACACAATATTGGACTTTTTATAGTGGCAAGCATCATGTGTGTCAGGACATGCCCCAACTTTCCAGCCACATTGCAGCCTCAAGCTGAGCAGAACAATGCCACATTGCCTCAGCATTGCTTAGAGTTCTACTGTCAAAATCAACTCTACTTCCTAGGTTCTTAATTCGTAACTTAAGGGCCAATTCACACAGAAAGCTGCACCACATGGATAGCAGGCTGTTCGTCCATGGATCTGCCACCTCCTAATCTAACGGATAGAGCATGCAGACTCGGCAGTTGTTTGGCAATTGCACAGATGAACTGCCACATGCAACTCATGCCAAGCAGTGTTCCATTGAAGAGCCTGTCCACACTTGCCTCAAATGGTATAGTACCGAGTTAAGGCCCATTTCCACTAGCCGCGATGCGTTCATCGGATTCAGCTGCGGGAGTCTCCTGCTTGTCTTGCAGAAGTCCAGATGTGGCTGTGTACTAGCGCTATGGGAATCGGATGAGCGCTGCGGAAATCGTAATTATCCCGCATCACACTGCAAAAGTAAATTCACGTAAATGGCAACTACTCTATTGGCTTGCATTAGTTTCAGTTTGCATGTGGTGCAATGCTATGATCACGTCGCGGCTAGTGAAAACGGGCCCTAAATGCTGTCCAAACTACAACTGCACGACCTGGGCATGTGTAAGCACAGGGGGATCTAATTAGTAAAGAAGTACTGGTTTCTGATACAAGCTACCAACCATGTGAATTGGACCTAAAGAAAGAATTGGTTAACACGAATTTCCAGACAAATCTAATTGTATATCATTCTGGACAATGTGCAGAAAGGTTAGGCATTGTAGATGTTGCCCATGTTTCCCCGTTAGGCAGATAAACCCACCCATGGGCAACACTTCCTGACTAAGACCAAAATGGAGCTCAATTCACAAATGTAAGAGTGACCATGCAGGGTGCAATCTGACTGTACAGGCTTTGTACAATCCTGCCAACATCTGTATTACAGGAAATCCAGCAGATATAGTGTAAATTGGATATATTGATCAGGTACGCCCTTATACCACATTAACATAGGCTGAGTAAAGCTTGTATAGTCGAATTGTATAGTAAATTATACAGCCAGCATTAAAGAGGAACTCCAGTGAAAATAATTTAATATAAAAAGGTGCTTAATTTTTACAATAATTATGTATACATGATTTAGTCAGAGTTTGCTCATTGTAAAATCTTTCCTCTCCCAGATTCACATTCTGACATGTATTACATGGTGACATTGTTACTGTGGGCAGATTATGTAGCTGTTCTGGCTTTAACAGACAGCTATAAACAGCCATTTCCTGTGTGTGTCATTGTTACATTGTGGCAGTTTGCCCAGAGTACCGTACGGTACCAGAGCCTCTTGTGGGAGGGGTTTCAGCACAAAATCAGTCATACAGCGCCCCCTGATGGTCTGTTTGTGAAAATCATTATATTTTTCATGTAAAAGTGGGTATCAGCTACTGATTGGGATAAAGTTCAATTCTTGGTCGGAGTTTCTCTTTAAGCTTGGTTTAGACGGACGCTTGCACATCATTTACCGCTGGCCACAATGATTGTCAAGTTAGTGGGCAGTGCCAGTACCATAGTTTCCTGCCATTTGCACAAGCGCCAGATTTTTATCCCGGGGTTTTCCCCGTCATTTGAGCCAACGCTGGAAGCAACAGGTTGCTTCCGGGGTCGTTTATTGCTGCACCTCTGTGTCCCCCTGTGGAGGTGAAAAACACTGATGGCTGCTAAAAGCCGCAGAAAGCAGACAAATGCTTTTCTGCAGGCCTGTCTGGCCTTGGGGCGCGTTTCCACTTGAGCGGAAACCGCCGCGAATCCGCAGAGTTTCCCCGCAGCCGAATAGTGCGGGGAAACTCTGCCAAAGGGAGTAATGGTAACGCCGGCCGAATCGCTACCGCTAGCGATTCGGCCGGCTTTTCCATCTGAATCGGCGCGGGAGGCTGCGGATCCCATAGCCGTGCATGGCACGGCTGATGGGATTCGTCTGCTTTCCCTGCAGACCTGGAAGAGTCAGCTCGCGTCTCGCAGACACGCGCCGCTCTAATGGAAGTGCGCCCTTACAGTTCTCATACAGCATCTGGGGAAATGTCTTGGTCTGGGGCACCTGTTCCTGTGACATGTGTCAGAAGTGGCATATCCCCTCACTTATTGAAGATTCCCTCTTACTTTCAGTTGTGTCCCGGTAACAGGCAGTGAATTAAAAATCTCAGCATGGGCATAGGCAACAAAAAAAAACACTTACAATAAAGGTTTTTTTTTCATCAATTAAGATAGAAAGCTGTGAAATTATCAAAATCACATAAGAAAAAAAGTTGACAATGTTTGCAAGGGGACATGTGACCTACATCAGTGTTCTCCATCCCAGTCCTAAAGGCCCACCAACAGTGCATGTTTTGTGGAAATCCACAGATGTAGGTAACCAGCTCTGCTGCAGCACTAATTACCTCACCTGTGAATATGTGCAATTTCCTGCAAAACGTAATGCTTGTGGTACTTGAGGAGACGGTTGGGAGACACTGGAAAAAGAAGACAACTGGTAGAGACCAGATAGGCTTTATCTTTTATCCTGTAACTCACATCTGTACAGTTAATCATGCATTTGGCTGCTCTTTACCAAGAGTATCTCTTTTTTTATGCCAAAATTCTTTTAAACCAGCAATACTATGAGATTTAGGCTTGACTCACACCATGTCCACTGTCCTACATTTTAGCAGACAAACACTGGGGCTGAAAACACAGGCCCTTAAAAAGCCCTTCCTAAATAGTACTTCTAGTTAATAAAATATAACTTTTAATAGGTTTCTTAAAAATGAGAATTGGGCCATACAACCACCACCAAACATATAGTGTAACGGTGTGAAAGACAAGTAGTTCCAATCAGATGGACTGCCACAAACACCCTGACAGTATATATCAAAGCATTGTATACATATAAATGGTAAGGTTATCAAATTGTAACCCTTTTAGGTGATCATCCAAGTACTATAAGTCATAACAAGACTAGTTATAGTACATATGAAACAGACACACAAATTGGTCTAATAATTCAATCAAGGTGCACATATCCAAGGTAATAGAAATGTATACAGTATATCTGTGCCACCACGATATGGAAAGACCCAGATTGGTGTGCCAAAGACACAGAGTATCAGTGGGCTGGCTCTGACTTGGGCTATAATCTGTATCACTATTATTATGCACTGTTAAGCACTGCACCTTTTTTATTTTCCTGATGAAGACTAAATTATATTAAGGTCGAAACATGTTGAATTGTGAGGGGTGATGTTTATGTTAAGGGGGTGATCTCTTTGGCACACAAATCTGGGTCTTTCCATATCTTGGTGGCACAGATGTACCATATACATTTCCATTACCTTGGATATGTGCACCTTGATTGGATTATTAGACCAATATGTGCGTTTGATACACACTGTCAGGGGCGTACGAGAGAGAACAGCGCTGGAGACTTGGGCGCAGGATACAGCCAGTGTATGGCTGAACCTGCTGCCGCACAAGTCCGGGCCGCGTTAATTACCATTCCCTCTCCAGGCCGCCATGGATAGTGGGGGAATGAAAAAATTCGGCTTCCAGCTATTGCTGGAAGCCGAATTATTGTTTTAAAAGCAACTTCAGCTCAGTCTTCTGACAGCGCTGAAGTTACTCCCTGTGCCTGTGATAGCCGTAGTTCCTATTACGGCCTATGGTGGCGCTGGCTGCGCCCAAGTCTCCTGCGCTGCTGCACTCAAGTCTCCAGCGCTAGATTTATCGTGTTCGTGTCAGGGTGTTCGTGGCAGTCCATCTGATTGGAACTACTTGTCTTTCACCCCCTTACACTATGTTTGGTGGTGGTTGTATGGCCCTATTCTCATTTTTGAGAAACCTATTAAAAGTTATATTTTAGGTACTATAAGTACTATTTAGGAAAGGCTTTTTAAGGGCTTGTGTTTTCAGTCCCAGTGTTTGTCTGCACATATACCCAATCCTAGCTTCCTTAGCTTAGTGTTTTGTGCTGCATTTTAGCAGACCAGGCAGTGGAATGAAAACGAATGGGCTAGTTCAAAATTTCCTTGTTTCTCATTCCATTTTTTGTCCATTAGATAGAAATCTAACATACATTTTTCCATTAGATGAATTGCAACCATCTGCTCTGAGGAGGCAGTGGACCCTGCAAAGGACACTGCCAGTTGTACAGTGCATCTAGCAAAAAAAATGGATCTGGAAGAATCACTCATTGGGCTCGATTCACAAGCCATGTTAAATGCGATCACTGGCGTGATAAGCTTAGCGCGCATACAGGTTTGCTTGCGTAATAGTAAAGGTTTGCACGCATTAACTTTCCCGTTCATGTACTAACCCATATATGTTAGCGTGTGAACGGGAAAGTTAATGCACGCAAACCTGTACGCGCACTAAACCGCGCGCTCAGCTTATCTGGGCCGTGATAGCATTTATCACGGCTTTGTGAATCGAGCCCAGAGTGTGAAGCCAGCCTAAAAGAATATAAGAGAAGATTTAGCTAAAACGAAATTGACTACGTACCACCATCTTGTTGATGGACACCCAGCAATTACTAGGGAAGTCTTGGAGCATTGGAACCAGAAACTGAAGGCATCCATCCCAATGACACAGCAAGAGCATCATAGCAATAAGGTTAAAAATCCTCATCACTGCACTAGCCAGGTCATATGTCATGTGGAAAATCTGCAAAGAGACAACAGTAAAGCAAATGAGTAAAGCAAAAGAAAAAACACTTTTGCAGACATAACCCTGAATACCTCTTTATAACTCTACCTTAAACACAATACAGGTTTTAATTGATCAAGTAATGCATTATAATCATTGCAAGTTTGGTAAATCAACTTCAAGTAATGCGCTCTCTGTCCAGTGCAAACTGTAAGAATGTTCTGAGAATGATCTGTACTGAATGCTCCTTACTGTACATTCTGATGTACTGTGATCGGAAATATCTGCAACATAGGGGTTGATTCATTAATGGTAACGCTGCGTAACAGCGAGAGTTATCATCTGCTGTTATGAGCGCTATAAAAGTAAGCGTTTTAATTACTGTCATTGCAAGCTACAAGCCCTATTGGCATCATAGCGTGCGTAATGGGGGACCGGGCAGTCAGCGTGCACTATGCTGCTAAATTGCAGCATAGAGAACGCTATCAACATAACCTGGCTCCGATCCTCTCGGCATCATAACTAGCGGGTCCAGTCATATTAAGGGACTTGATCCCCGCACTATGATTGACCCAATAGGCTGTCTGTCAAGTGATGTCATAGGCAAATTGGGACGATGGTAGGCACCTTAAGGGTGCATACAAACAATTTTAATTGGCCAATGATTGACCAATTTTATCACCTCTGTGTATTATGAGAGCCTACCTACACAATCTGTTCATCTTATTCAAAGTCTGTCAGCCCCCTACTACATGGAGGTGGTAAAATGGGCCAACTAAAATTGTATTGTGTGTGCGCACACCTCCATTTTCTCCTAGGAAATAGTTTTTTTTTAATCTGTTTAAAATAACCTTTCTGCACTCTTCAGTTGAAAAAGTACCAAAAAAAGTTTCCTAGCAATTTCAAAACAATTAACCTCTTTCCACTAGAATTCAGCATCTTACATTACACTGGTACCAACACAGCCAAAGAATTCCAAATGATGCAGGGTTATTGAAAGCAAAAGGTATTTCTCCCTTTACACCTACCTCTAGAGCTCACACTATTTTCCTCTCAGTTTCTCTCTCTCTCTCTCTCTCTCTCCACACTGAATGTGGCAAATACAAGTGGTTTAATGGAAGGGGGCACCTGCCATTTCCATCCGCTGCGTTTGCGTCACTACCCTGTCCGCCAGTATTTCTGCCACTTTTCTTGCTGCCCGCGGCGTCTCCACTCATCCAGTAATCATAGCGCTTCCTGTTAGCTTATATAAAAAAAACTAACAGGAGCCCTATGCTTCCTGGTTATCGGGACCAGTGGGGATGGCATGAGCCGGGACGCATCTTATCGGGAAAGGTAGCGTTTTCCATGCAACAGGAAGCTGGCATTGTTTCCAAATTGATTTTGCAGCATCAGGTCAGCATTTTGCATTTGCTGTCTGGCGACCACGTCGTGCAGTTGCTTCCCATTTGACAGTGTAAATGCATCCTATTAGTAACATAGGACATATTTGCCATGCATTTTGCGTGTCATTGCATTTCACTAAATACAGAGTTTTCGCCTGCAATGTGAACAGGCCCTAAATAAAAAGAGCTGAACTTGTGGAAAATTGAAGTCTCAAAATAATTTAGGCTATTCCTTATAATTATATATATGCAGTCACTGGCCCCTTATTTAGCACCTTACTAGTACGGAGCAGGGCTGCCTTCAGAATTGCCCTAATTCTTGATGTCATAGATTGAACAATGTGTTGAAACCATTCCTCAGAGATTTGAGTCTACATTGACGTGATCATATCACAGTTACTGCAGATTTGTCAGCAGTAAATGCATAATGCAAATCTCCCATTCCACCACATCCCAAAGGTGCTCTGGTGGACAGAGATCTGACTGTGGAGGCCACTGGGGTACAGCGAGTACACTCAGGTAGGCTGTACACTGTCATGTGTGGATATAATGTGGGGAGTACGGTGTCCAGACACTATTTATTATTATTTATTTATATAGCGCCAACGTATTCCGCAACGCTTTACAAAGTACAGTAAGACAACACGGGGAACATAGGTACAACCAAAAATGTACAGCAGAGTCTCAAGCAGCACAAATATTGCAACAAAAACAGTAAACATTAGGAGGATGATCCTGCCCTTGCGAGCTTACAATCTAAAAAGATATACTCCCTATATACTAACTATATTCCCATTATAACACTCACACATGACACTGTACCCTAAACATTAATCCCACACATTACACCTGAACATATCCCACTTATTACACCCACTCATATGTCTCAAGTGTGGGACACACTATGTGCGCAGGTGTAATGTAAAGGGTACAGTGTCATGTGTGGGTGTAATCTGGGGAAGGAGAGTGGGGAAGAGTTTCACCAGTGTAGGTTTAATATGGGGGAAGAAGTATTAAATGTGTGGTTGTAATGCTGGAGGTGCAGTGTTAAATGTGTGGTTGTAATGTTGAGGTGCAGTGTTAAATGTGTGGTTGTAATGCTGGGGATGCAGTGTTAAATGTGTGGTTGTAATGCTGGAGGTGCAGAGTTAAATGTGTGGTTGTAATGTTGAGGTGCAGTGTTAAATGTGTGGTTGTAATGTTGAGGTGCAGTGCTAAATGTGTGGTTGTAATGCTGGGGATGCACTGTTAAATGCGTGGTTGTAATGTTGAGGTGCAGTGTTAAATGTGTGGTTGTAATGCTGGGGATGTAGTGTTAAATGTGTGGTTGTAATGTTGAGGTGCAGTGCTAAATGTGTGGTTGTAATGTTGAGGTGCAGTGTTAAATGTGTGGTTGTAATGCTGAAGATGCAGTGTTAAATGTGTGGTTGTAATGCTGGGGATGCACTGTTAAATGCGTGGTTGTAATGTTGAGGGTGCAGTATTAAATGTGTGGTTGTAATGTTGAGGGTGCAGTATTAAATGCGTGGTTGTAATGTTGAGGGTGCAGTATTAAATGTGTGGTTGTAATGTTGAGGGTGCAGTATTAAATGTGTGGTTGTAATGTTGAGGGTGCAGTGTAAAATTTGTGGTTATAATGTGGGGGGCGCAGTTTCAAGTGTTTGGATAAAAGTCTGGTGCAAAAGTTGACGATGCAAGGACTGGGGAAGAGTCTGTGTGCATGGATAGGGAACTGGCTAATGGACAGAACACAAAGGGCTAGATTCACAAAGCGGTGCTAACCCAGTTAGAGACTTTAGGCGTGATAACCATTGCACCACGCTGGTGAAAAGCCAGTTTAGGCGTGATAAGTTTAGGCATGATAAGTTTAGGCGTGATAAGTTTAGATCGCACGCAAAGCAGCACCATTTAACTCTATGCGAAGTGCACCAGACTTTGCTAGCGCAAAACTTTTGATCAGCTGTGCACTGCGGTGGTAACCCAGTTGGTACTTAAACTTATCACGCCTAAACTTATCACACCTAAACTTATCATGCCTAAACTGAGTTTAGGTGTGATAAAGGGCTTTTCACCAGCGTGCTAACTGTTAGCACCGCTTTGTGAATCAGGCCCAAAGAGTTGTGGTCAATGGATCATACTCAAAATGGATGACTGTTAGCAGTGGGGTCCCACGGGGGACTGTACTGGGTCCAGTACTCTTCAATTTATTTATTAATGATCTATTACAGTGCTGTCCAACTGGCGGCCCTCGGGCCGCATCCGGCCCGCCAGGCCTCCTGCTGCGGCCCGCTCGTCTACGTGAGCTGCAGGCATGGCTTCCGCTATGGGCGCCATGCCTGCAAACTCCTATCGTGCACTCTGCTGTGTCCCCCGGCTGGTGCTGCCTCAAGCTCAGACCTCACAGATCGCGGCGAGTGCGCATGGTACCTGCATGCACGGAGTACGTGACATGCGGAAGTGACATCATTAGTCACTTCCACATGTGAAGTTCCTCCGCGCGGGTGCTATGCGCACTCTGTCTGCTTCAGTCGCCGTGATCTGTGAGGTCTGAGCTGAGGCAGCGCCAGCGGGGACACGGGACGGGAGAGGACAGCGCTAATCATAAAGGTAACGGGCGAGGCACTGACTGGACACATCACTATCTAACTTGGGGGACACCTGTCACTACCTCAGCTGGAGGGCACCTGTCACTATCTAACTTGGGGGGCACCTGTCTATCTAACTTGGGGGGGGGCACCTGTCACTACTTCAGCTGGAGGGCACCTGTCACTATCTAACTTGGGGGGCACCTGTCACTATCTAACTTGGGGGGCACCTGTCACTATCTAACTTGGGGGGTACCTGTCACTATCTAACTTGGGGGGGGGGCACCTGTCACTACCTCAGCTGGAGGGCACCTGTCACTATCTAACTTGGGGGGCACCTGTCACTATCTAACTTGGGGGGGGGGCACCTGTCACTACTTCAGCTGGAGGGCACCTGTCACTATCTAACTTGGGGGGCACCTGTCACTAACTTGGGGGGCACCTGTCACTATCTAACTTGGGGGGCACCTGTCACTACCTCAGCTGGAGGGCACCTGTCACTATCTAACTTGGGGGGCACCTGTCACTATCTAACTTGGGGGGGGGGGGGCACCTGTCACTATCTAACTTGGGGGGGCACCTGTCACTATCTCAGCTGGGGGGCACCTGTCACTGCCTCAGCTGGGGGGCACCTGTCACTATCTAACTTGGGGGCACCTGTCACTATCTAACTTGGGGGGCACCTGTCACTATCTAACTTGGGGGGCACCTGTCACTACCTCAGCTGGAGGGCACCTGTCACTATCTAACTTGGGGGGCACCTGTCACTATCTAACTTGGGGGGGCACATGTCACTATCTAACTTGGTGGGCACCTGTCACTACCTCAACTGGGGGCACCTGTCACTATCTAACTTAAGGAGGCACCTGTCACTACCTCAGCTGGCGGGCACCTGTCACTATCTAACTTGGGGGGCAGCTGTCACTACCTCATCTGGGGGGACACCTGTCACTACCTCATCCGGCCACACCATAGCATCACCGCCAGCCTGGCCACAGCATCACTGCCAGGCCTTTCAGCCCACACATCATCCCCAATCCGGCCAAAAACAGTATTGCCAGGCACAGCAGCCAGTAGAGGAGAATTTAAAAGCCAGGTGAGAGGTGTCTACCATATTAAGGCGGCATTCTGCCTATTTATGTGAAATGCTGTCTATTTATGTGCCTCATGATTGCTGAATTTGTCTTGTTGGGTGCCTCATGATTTGTTGGGGGCATCATGATTGCTGAATTTGTCTTGTTGGGGGCCTCAAGATTGCTGAATGTGTCTTGTTGGGAGCCTCATGATTTGTTGGGGGCCTCATGATTGCTAAATTTGTCTTGTTGGGGGCATCATGATTGCTGAATGTATCTTGTTGGGGTCCTCATGATTTGTTGGGGGCCAAATGATTGCTGCATTTGTGTTGTTGGGGGTCACATGATTGCTAACTGCGAGACTATGGGAAAAGCTGAATCATCATCATATGAGACAATAGCATTAAACCTACTTTTTTAGCCTTTTAAAACGGAAAATAAAACTGGGAGGTTCTAAAAAAAGAATACATTTTTTCAGGAGTAAGATGGATGAAATGGTTTATCTTCACAGTTTATTTTCAACTTGGATTTTCCATAATGTTCATGTATGAGTTAAAACATTTGTATGTAGTTTAAATTGCTGTTGCCACTTTGCGATAAAGTGACTTTTGGGTTGCAGTTTGGGCACTCTGCCTCCAAAAGGTTCGCCACCACTGTCCTGATCTAATGTCCCACATTGCTAACTTCATGTAAATTTGTCTCCACCCGTGGCCACACCCACATTCTGGTCTATGGCCACACCCATTTTTCGGCACGGCGCAACGGAACCAACCCTTGTTTTTCGGCGTGCTGCGCGCGCCACACAACTTCAATGGAATCTTGAATTGCATTTTGTGGGGATCTGCTGGCGAAAGCTTTGCATTTTGTGGAAAGTGGGGCTAATCTAATTGTCCTTTAATTGCATTTTTTCCCGGGGGGGGGGGGGGTCTGCGGCTCCAGCAAGAACCTTCGGCCCTCCACCATGGGGTCTGAAAAAAAAAATGGCCCTCCATGCCCATGAAGTTGGACAGCACTGATCTATTAGATGCAGTAGAAAGCAATGTTGATATTTTTGCAGATGATACAAAATTGTGCAGGATTATCAACTCTCAGGAAGATAGTGACATATTGCAACAGGATCTGGATAGGATTGCTATATGGGCACATACCGTATATACTAGAGTATAAACCGAGTTTTTGGGCCCAAAAGTGGGGGTCTCGGTCTATACTAGAGTCATATACTTGAGTAACTAAAATACAACCCACCACGAGCACCCCCACCCTCCACAGGAAGAGTGGAGCTTGATTGTAAGCCGCTGCCTGTGCAGAACAGCATGTGTTGTGAGCAGCTTGCAGCGTGTAGTGTTCTGAGGAGGTGAAGCTGCATTGCTCTCACCTGCTGGCTGCTGTCCAGGCATCGGTCAGCATGTACTGTGCTTCTCCTGCCGGTTCTCCGCTGCCCTCTCACGCCAATTTCCCTCGCTGTCAGTTTGAAACGTTTTACACTGCAAGGAGTCCTCTGCTGTACCTCCCAGTTGCATTGCTATGACTCCTGCAATGGCATAGAGGGCGCCATAGCGGTGAGGTTAGAGAGGACTCGTTGCTGTGTAGAAAGTTTCCGGAGCTCCGATCCACTGACAGCAGGGGAAATTGGCATAAGAGGGCAGCGGAGAACCAGCGAACCGGCAGGAGAAGCACAGTACATGCCGACCGATGCCCGGGCAGCAGCCAGCAGGTGAGAGCAATGCAGCCTCACCTCCTCAGAACACTACACGCTGCAAGCTGCTCACAACACATGCTGTTCTGCTCCGACAGTGGCTTACAATCAAGCTCCACTCTTCCTGTGGCGGGTGGGGGTGCTTGTGGGGACTTACATTTTATTATCAGTAAATTTACAGTATATGTAACTGGCTTCAAAGCAGATATGACCTTTCCCTGGCACCCTGTGTATTCCTGAGCTCTAGTGTGCCCCTTAACAATTTGTGTAGTGGCATACTATTGACTATGAACACAGAACGTCATCTTAGCTCTAAAAGTTGAGCAAAAGCATAATAACCTTTAAAGAAAAAATATTTTTGTTTATAGCTAATACAAATCCTGCAATACATCTGCAGTGTGTCTACTTCCTGCTTTCATGGAAGTAGACATATTGTTAACATTCTGTATTTACTAATTAGTTGCACTGCCCTGACAGTCAGCTGACAGATGAGGGGGAGACATTTCCCTGTTTTCCTTCTATCCACTGAAGACGTCCACTCTAAAAGTCACCAGTGGCTGCTGCATTTCCTATCCCCGGCTTATACACAACTCAATCATTTTTCCACGATTTTCAAGGTAAAAGTTGGGGGGTCGGCTTACACTCGAGTATATACGGTAAATGGCAGATTAAATTCAATGTTGAAAAATGTAAAGTCATGCATTTTGGTCAAACCAATGGTCTAGCACCATACAAAATAAATGAGATACAGATGAGGACATCAAACTTGTAGAAGGACTTAGGAGTACTCATCGACAACAAGTTAACCATTTCAGCCACGCGGACGTGAGCTTCCGATGGAAGCCTACGTCACTTCCCCTAGTTACAAAGCAGTGATACAATGTATCCTATTAACATACAAAGTACGCTAATCGTTTTTTTGCTCAGCGGGGACATCTTGTGGCCAAATAGTAAAACACACCTACTGACTTTAGGGGAAAAAAAAAAATGTCAAGAGGGCATATAATTATTAAATGTCCTTAAAGGGAAGGTTCAGGGTGGCTCTTAAAAAAATAAAAATGCCCATCCACTTACCTGGGGCTTCCTCCAGCCGTGGGCAGCCAGGACGTCCTCCGGGCTGTACTGCGCAGGCGCAGAACTACTGTGCCTGCGCAGTACAGCCCGGAGGACGTCCGATGACGTCAGCGCGCCCCCGTGAGGCGCATTTTGAAATGCAGAAGAGCCCGACCTGGCAGCCGGCCTGGCCAGGTCGGGTCGGCCACCGGAGGGGACCGGAAGCCTGCGGAGCGGCGCCGAGGGCACGTCCTGGCTGCCCACGGCTGGAGGAAGCCCCAGGTAAGTGGATGGGCATTTTTATTTTTTTAAGAGCCACCCTGAACCTTCCCTTTAATAGAAAGTAGCGTAGGCACCAATATATTTCAAACAGCATTTATTGCACATGGGTGTAAAAACAAGCAGCAATGTCACAAGGTAAAAAAACCATTGTATGTCACCCTCCGGATGTCACCACACACACAGAACCTGTTCCCCAACAATTGCTTCGCACCGGACCGGTGCTTGATCACGGGAAGCCGGTCGCTATGGCGTTGCAAGGAGTCTTACTTGCAACGCCATAGCGACAGGCTTCCCATGATCAAGCACCGGTCCGGTGCGAAACAATTGTTGGGGAACAGGTTCTGTGTGTGTGGTGACATCCGGAGGGTGACGTACAATGGTTTTTTTACCTTGTGACATTGCTGCTCGTTTTTACACCCATGTGCAATAAATGCTGTTTGGAATATATTGGTACCCACGCTACTTTCTATTAAGATAAAATATAGAGAAACCGAGAGCCCAATATAGTGTAGTATGTTAAAACATAAACGAAGTAAGGCAAATCAGTGAGAAGAATATACTCACAAACGTGGGTTACCACACAGGCAACCACTGTATAAGCAGGTGAGGATATTAGACCTGTCCTCACTCAGGATTAAGAAGTCGCTCTCTGTAGATGAGAAAAAGGGGTAGATCACCCCTCCACCAGGGGTGGACACGATTTTGCAGTAGGAGAACAGAGGCGCCAGCAGAATAAAAGTGGATAAAAGCTTTAAAATTTGCTTGGAGGAAGTGGTGGACTTACCTCCATAAACAGACACGAAAGACTGTCTGTATAATAGTAATCACATTTATTATATGGTACCCCAAAAGTGCAACGCGTTTCGCAGGCCGAGCCCGCTTCATCAGGCAATAAAGTGGGGACAAAACAGAATTCCAGCAGTAGCAGGTGTAGCGCCTCAAGTGCTTAAGCACTTGAGAAAGGGTTCTCCGCCCGAAACGTCGTGCTAGTCTGTTTATGCTGCATAAAGGCTGTAAATAAACTATAACATTTTGGAGTATCTCCTGGCTTGGATTGGTCGAGTCTGGATTGGTATCACAAATTAATGCTTTCCTTGCAATGAAAGACATCCATGGCTATAATTACTAGGTAATGCCCAGTGATTTTGATCCAGGGATTTTATCTGATTGCCATCTGGAGTCGGGAAGGAATTTTTTCCCTTTTGGGGCTAAATGGACCATGCCTTGTAAGGGTTTTTTGCCTTCCTCGGGATTAACAGGGATATGTGAGGGAGCAGGCTGGTGTTGTACTTTTGTTTTCTGGTTGAACTCGATGGACGTATGTCTTTTTTCAACCCAAATAACTATGTAACTATGTAATTAGGATGCAGTGTCATATGTGTGGTGTGCGTGGTGCAGTTTGATTTCCTCTCTTGTAGCATAGTTCCACAAGCTATAGTGCCGCCACCCTCCATATTGTCAAAAAACTGTTCTATTCCTCCACATACAATCCTCCTTATATTGTCAGCCTCTATAGTGCTCCTAACTATGGTGCCTCCATTGTAATGCTGCATTTGCCGTCCTGCAGCAATGGCAGAAGGAACATGCTGTAGGTATATAGTCTCACTTTAGCTTGTGCTGCCACCCGCCAGCCTCCCAAGTCTGAGACTGCTGTGTGTGAACTGTTCCTGGATCTAAGCATCACAAGACCATCACGCCACAGCCAAGAGATGAAAGGTTGCGTGAGGACTTGGAATAACAGTGGCCTCCTGCAAATATTACTGCTCTGCTGTAAACATTATGCAAGGCACAACAGGGGACAGGAACCAGGAGTAGTAACTATTTACTTACTAGCATGCCACAAAGCGTGCTCTGCAGCAGGAGAAGGGAGACTGCAGGCACATACCCTGAATCAAACAACCCAGTGACATTACTAATATTCAGCCACCTCACGGTCAGCTCTTCAAACTACTGGTTCACCTCACCAACTCCCTTGGCTTCATGTGCACTGCTTGACTCTAGCCTCTGTACTGACTGAACTAGTCAACCTCTTCCTCTACAACACAGTGCATCACTCTTCCTTCACACAGCCCTATATTTTCCAGATCTTGTTGCCCCATTTTTCTGTTCCTTTAGCCTTTCAAATTACTAGAACATCTTAAAGGACCTCTGTCGCAAAAATCTTAAAATTTAAAATATATGTAAACATATACAATTAAGAAGTACGTTTCTTCCAGAGTAAAATGAGCCATAAATTACTTTTCTCCTATGTTGCTGTCACTTACAGTAGGTAGTAGAAATCTGTCAGAACCGACAGGGGTGGTTCACAGGGATTTCTTTATTTTCAAAATGCACTTAGTGAATGGCAGTTGCTCTGTCCAACTGCCAAAAGTGTATGGTGAGCAGGGAGGCTGGTCAGCATCTTTGTATAAATCTTTTGCAGGGAGTGTCTTTATAAAGAAAAGAGGCCATGCTGAGAATCCCCTATGGAGAGATGGACTAGCCCAAAATCTGTAATGTCAGATTTCTACTACTTACTGTAAATGCCAGCGACATAGGAGAGAAGTACAGTAATTTATGGCTCATTTTACACAGGAAGAAACGTACTTCTTATTTGTATGCGTTTTAAATTATAAGATTTCCATGACAGTTCCTCTTTAACAACATACTAAAGTCATATTCACACACTCACTGATAGTCTTAATGGTCATTAATCCATAATTCTGGCGGCAGTTTGGGGAACTAGTACTGTGTACAGAAGTGCTGTTCAATTGCAGCATGTACCGTTCTATGGAGAGGGTAGGAGGGAAGACCGTCAGTATATGAGTGAGCTGCATCTTGCAGCGCTGAAAGAAAAGAAGGCAATACGGTTATTCAGTGAGCTACTGTGGTGAACGGCTAATCAGCATCTTGAGGCAGCTGTCCACGCGCTAGAGCCTGTCATTTCATGCTGTAATCTTTTTATAATCTTTTTCTGAATAAACTGAGCTTTTCCTCTTTGCCTTTCAATCCCCAACATTTCTGTTAGTAAAAAGGATTTTAATTCCCCTAAAGCCTCATCTGCACAGTACAATTTTTACATCAGATAGATCTAATAAGAAATTGCATCGTGTGTAGACGTCCAAATTGTTTCAGATCAATTTTGCGATAGATTTTGCTTTGATAAGTACCCAAAATATATTGCAACATCTAACACAATCCGATTGGACCGGTTGGAAATTATCTAATAGATCCGATCTGATGGAAAATTGTGCCGTGTAGCTGAGGCTTAACTCATGCATTTTCAACCATGATTTACGTGCAACAACTTCAGAATAGATTCTCCTCCTAACTCAAAAGACTTCCAACAGGCTATGTAGGTGTTCCCCGGCAACACCGTCACTGGCCTCCTCTTCAGCAATCCACTAGGATGGATCACCCCAATCAATGCTTTTTACTCACTGACTGTTCCGTTGTAGCGAAATTGTTCTAAAAGTATTATACTGAATAAACCTTTTTAAAACTATTATACCAATTCAAACCCATATACAAATGTTATTAAAATCAGCAAGGGGCCTGTGCTAAAGAGCTCACAGATGTACGAGTGCCCCTCAGAAGAGACTCCTTTGTCCCAGCAGGTAGCAGAATAGATGTTCTACATCTTTGCAGATGGCATCCTATGAACCAGTAGACGCCTCAGTATTTGCTACATGGAGTTAATTTACCAAACACATACATGTAAGAGGCACGGGGGCAACCCGGGCGCTAGATGAAGCTTACTAGAACATAAGTAATGCTACTGACATTCTACTGTCTTTCACTAACCAATTAAACCCTCCGCTTACCTATGCCTAAAACAATCCCCCACCAACGGTTAACATTAACCCCTCTCTCCCACACACCTAACACTAACATACCCCCCCCCCCCACACACACACACACACACACACACAACCCTCTACCACCGCTATCCTGACTCACCGTTCCTTCCCTGGAGTTCGGCAACATAGCAGTCAAACTCCTCTACCACTTACCCAGCACAAGTTACCTCCAATACCTGGAAATCACCAGCACTACCACACGTATGTACACACATGCAACTTTTCCACACGATCTACTCGACAGCATGACCAACCACACAACCAAGCAATTGCACAACTTGTATTTTCCGTGCACCAACCACATAAATGACCAACTTATTTGCATACTGCGCACACAAGCGAATGACAGACTGCACGAAATGGCCACAATCAAAACAAGTATAAATTGTTCAAACGACTTGTACACACGTGGCCAACTGCACAATATCAGCCCAAATGTCGTGTGAGTCAAACCACCTGTTGAATCGGGCAAACAGCCTCTAATCAGACGCTCATCTAGTCATTTGTTACACCTTCACACACCCTGGAGGTGATGGCCCCAGGATCTGACTTCAAAGATGTTCAACAAATCTGGTGTGTCAACCAAGGCTGTTCTTGTGAAGAATGAACTAAACAGCTAACATCAACCACCAACTTTGCTCTCTGCCAGGGAGGCGGAATCTTCACCTGATGTATCCAGAGGAACACTGGAATCTCTGTCTCACAAAGATGAGACATGAAAGGAGAAGGGCAAGAGCATGTGTGTATGATGATGGGAGGAGGAATGCCGAAACCAGCAGGAACAATGGATAGGCTTTTGTGTTGGGTTAAGTAGAGAAACAATGGACTTTGCCGTAAATTGTTGCTTAAGATCCTTAAGCGACCTTGGCAGACCCCGGAAGAAAACCTGTATTCACATCACATTCTCAGACAAGACTGCTATCTTGGCTTAGAACAGTCTAGCGTGTACAAGGCTTAAGTGTGATTTTAAAAGTTAAAAAATGTTGTGGTCACACAGTAATAAAGCCAAGTTACTGTGGGTGCAAAAGGTTAGGACTAGGGAGGCTGTGTATGGTTTCTGACAGACATTTTGCCAAGTAAATCTTAGGTATGACCAGTGATCTATTTTAAAAGAAAATATGCATTTTCTAAATGGCCTAGCTATTAGAAAGGTGGTGCTGAGTCACCCATGCCTTCAATCAGAATATACATCATCATCTCATCTAATCCTCTGATTTACATGGTGCACACAGCATGGCCAGATGTACCTGATTCTAAAAAGGCATATGCAAAATGTGCTAGTCCACTGGATACAAATGTAGATTAAAGGAGCTGAGGGAGAGAACATCTCAGCCATGGAAGCCTACAGCTCGCTCTAGAAAAGCAAGCAGCTGGCAGGGAAATGGCACATCCTCCTCTGCAATGATTAAATATGTACAATAGTGGAAGCATTTTATATATGGCAGCCTTTATACACCCAATTATAGGCGCTGCAGATCCATTTCTCTGGAGATGTATGGAGAAGCCACTTCCAAGGCCAAACTGTGATATTAGAGAATGGATGTGCACAGGGTAGGAGCTATTTAACTGGAGTATTGAGATTTATGGCAGAGCTGCTGTAGCATACAGGAGCTATTCCCCACTGGTTATCTGGGTAATGACTAGATCGCCAGGTGGCCTTGTCTGTAGCAGTAGCTGTGCTGGACAGATTCCTTTATAAAACAATTCTTGCAAGAAAATACAAAAGCTTCTTTGGCCACTCACCGCTGTAATGTAAATGCAATATGTAACAAACAAAAAAAAAGTCATTCATAAAAGTGCTAATTTATAGATTATTTAGTCAGTGTTTGTCTATTGTAAAATCTTTCCTCTACCTGATTTACATTGACATTTATCACAAGCGGTGACATCTTTATCCTGTCAGAGTTATCATCAGGCACTCCCATCATTGGGTGGAGGACTTTATCAGATGCAGTAAAAAGAGGTACTGGTCATAAACACTGAAGCTAAAAAGTATGATGCTGGGCATACACGGCACTAGAAGTCCTTATCAATCGAGCCACTGATAGCTCGATTGATAATATTCGACAGGTCCGATGACCTGCCGGATAGATTTCCTGCTCGATCCCCGCCGGCGGACAATAGCGGGGAATCAAGCGGCTGATAAGGAGCGCCGGCAGGGATGAGCGGTAATCGATCCGTGCGGACGAGCGGGGATGCGGCGGGGATCGACCCGTGTATGCCCAGCATGACAAAAGAGGAGTATAGATTAGGGTTAGAAATGGATTAATACATTATTATAAAATAGGGTGGGGGGGGGGTGGCTTTAATGGTCAGGATTAAAAAGTTAGGATTAGGGGTTGAGAAAGGGTTAATGAAAATAAAAATTAGGCATCAGGAAGGTGTCATTGTAAAGTAGGAATGATGGGGACAAATTTGAAAAAATAAAACATAAACTGGAAACACCTGAGTATCAGCAATTGTTTTGTGGATAGTTCAAATCCACCAATGCTGAATCACTACATGTAAGCAAAACTGAAATAAGTCATTAACCACTTCACCCCAAAGTGGTTTTTATCCTAACGGACAAGAGCGATTTTAACCTTTCACTGCTCATCCCTTTCATTTGCCAATAGCTTAATCACTACTAATCACAATTAAATGATCTATATCTTGTTTTTTCCACCACCAATTAGGCTTTTTGGGGTTGATATTGGTTTTCAGTAACTACTTTATTTTCTATGCATTTTAAAGAGACACTGAAGCGAGACTAAATCTCGCTTCAGGTCTTATATATAGCAGGGGCACGTGTGCCCCTGCTAAAACGCCGCTATCCCGCGGCTTAACGGGGGTCCCTTCACCCCCAACCCACCCCCCGCAAACCTGGGTCGGAAAAAGGTCGCTGGAGCTGATCTTCCTGGAGGCAGGGCTAACGGCTGCAGCCCTGCCTCCAGTCGCGTCTACAGACGCGCATCGCCGCCTCTCCCCCGCCCCTCTCAGTGAAGGAAGACTGAGAGGGGCGGGGGAGAGGCGGAGGTACGCGTCTGACAGACGCGCATGGGGCAGGGCTGCGGCGGTTAGCCCTGCCCCAACCAGGAAGCGCTCCCCCGCTGCTCGGAGGGGGTTTGGGGGGACAGGGACCCCCGTTAAGCCGCGCTATAGCGGCGTTTTAGCAGGGGCACGCATGCCCCTGCTAGCTATGAGGTCTGAAGCGAGATCTATTCTCGCTTCAGACTCTCTTTAAAGGGAAAAACAAGGAAACAATTAAAAAATACACTATTTCTCCAATTTCGGCCCCTATAGTTTTAATATAAACACTGCTACTGTACATAAAACCCACACATTTTATCTGCATATTTTGTCCTGGTTATCACAACATTTTAATTATATCCCTAGTACTAAGTATGGTAACAATATATTTGGAAATAAGGTGTATTTTTTCTATGGTGTTTTTTTTTCTCTCACTAATCTCGCATGCGCACACGTGTCGTTAAAGAGAATCTGTATTGTTAAAATCGCACAAAACTAAACATACCAGTGTGTTAGGGGACATCTCCTATTACCCTCTGTCACAATTTCGCCGCTCCCCGCCGCATTAAAAGTAGTCAAAAACAGTTTTAAAAAGTTTGTTTATAAACAAACATAATGGCCACCAAAACAGGAAGTAGATTGATGTACAATATGTCCACACATAGAAAATACATCCATACACAAGCAGGCTGTATACAGCTTTCCTTTTGAATCTCAAAAGATCATTTGTGTGTTTACCTTCTGTCCCCTTCTTCTCTCATGCACTGAACATTACAGGCTTCCTGCAGACAGCTCTGCCTGTGCCTGTGTTTGTAATTCCTCAGTATGTGTCAGCCAGCTACTTTCACAGCGGATTTTTATCCAGCTCTCTTCTATCACTGATAAGATAGCAGAGAAGCTGCTGGCTTATGTACTGGAGTGTGCATAGAGGAACAGACCAGCACGGAAGAGTTGGCAGCCTTCCAGACACAGGCCGACAAGTCTGACAGGGGAAAGATACATTGATTTATTACAGAGACTGTCATAGTACAAAGTGCTGCAGTTAGCCAGAACACATTAGAATAGGTTTAGGAACTTGTAGGATGGTAGAAAAAACGTAATTTTTGTTACAGAGTCACTTTAAGTCGTTAAGAGACTCTCGCAGGACGTTTTTATAAGGCTGGTTGTCATTAAGTGGTTAATACAGTAGAATCTCATTATTGTAAACTCTGATATAGTAAACATCTGAATATAGGTCCCAGCAATGGAGTCTGTATAATTAGACAATGTATGACCAATTGTGATATCGTAAACTACTTTTCCTGGTCCCCTGGAGTTTACTATAAAGGGATTCTATTTTATGTGCAATTTATAGCTCTGAACTGAAACAATTGTCTTCCCCAGCAATAGTAGATTTACACTTTTAATATATTGAATATACAATTACATTTAACATATTTAAAGGATATTAAGATTTATGTACTTGATAAATTGTAGTTTTAAGTACTTTTAAGTTGAAGTCCTCCACCTTTCCCACCCTCCCTCTTTTCTTGTGGGTGCCTCCCATATGGTCATTACATTAACTACTGCAACTTGTCAGCTGACAGACTGGCTAAGGCTGCATTCACACTGCCTCTAAAAAAAGATTGTGGTTAGCAGGGCTGAAGATAGATGCAAACGGATCATATGTAAAGTAATAGGACTATTCACATTGGTCCATTCGGAATGGATCGGTTTCTTTTTTCCAACAAGCAGAACGCAAGTTTGGGTTCCTTCACAACTTTTTCGGATTAGCCGGGCGACGTGGATTCCGATGGGTATACCAAAGGGGTGGCAACGCGAAATGGCACAGAAAACACAGATGATAAACATATGCCCAATGTAACAAATTGATCTATTAGAAACTCAAAGCGGATCAGTTTTTACAGCATCAGTTTTTGTCTATCTGTCAAGTGTGAACCCATCCTAACTCCATGCATATACAAATCAACAGTGCTAAAGCCCCTCTAAGCACACATTAGAATATTTCAGTTTTGTCCATACACAGTGTGAGTGATAAAATGCAAGAACAAACAAATCCTGGTGCTCCCACCACTAGTCACACTCTTCTAGAAGTCTTTAATCCACAAAGTTTACACACGGTGCTGCTCAAATATTGGGAAATGCAGAGAAGGAGCAGGAGCGCTCCATAGTGTGCTAACTTAAAAAAAGCTTTATTCACATTTCACAAGTTTAAAAACATACTCACAAAATGTGAAAGAATAAAAACGCACTTCAGCGAAAAGGCTCATCCGCTTGTCACCCAGGCGGCTTGCACATCTGTGCTGTGGCCAGCAGCGCGGTCTCCGGTGGATCGGGATCATGACTCGCGAGGGGTTGGATGTGCCTGTAGCGTCATGACACGTTTCGGCGCGTCAACTGACGAAAGCGTGGAGCGCCAAAATGCATCAGGATGCTACAGACACATCTGGAGTAGGCCCAGCCCATCCCCTCGCGAGTCATGATCCACCGGAGAACGTGCTGCTGGCCACAGCACAAATGTGCAAGCCACCTGAGTGACAAGCAAATGAGCCTTTTCACTGATGAGCGTTTTATACTTTCACATCTTGTGAGTAGGTTTTTAAACTTGCGAATAAAGCTGTTTTAAAGTTATCACACTATGGTGCGCTCCTTCATCTAGATGAGTGATAAAATGCACTTGTCTGGAGCAGTATGGCCTGTTTGTCTTGTAGAAAAGCTAGCTTGTGCTTGGCAGACATCACAGACGCCTGTCCTGACTGCCAATTATATACACACTGCTTGCAAGCAGCATCTGGAGGGGTTGGGCATGTCAGTTGCTGTATACGTCTGCCCAATGCATGCCTCAACCTGCTTTAAAGCTGATCTATGATTAATAAAGTGTAAGTCCAGACCTCCCCTAGATTGGTGTGAAAGCATGCTTGCTGCAAACTGTGTACATACTAAATATATTATAACAGTGTGCAATGACTAAATGTTACATGGAAAGGCTACCGCATCAGAAAATTGCAAATATTATACTGAAAATAGAAATACAGTTGATGGTCACATTAAGCCATAATGTTGCAAGATATACATACAGTACCTATATGGTACAACAACTGAAATAGTCACACCAAAGATGCCAGATAAATGGACATAGTACTGCTGTGATGGAACATGTTAGCCACCAGTCTCCTGTGATCACTATACACACTGATTTAATCTACCTATGATGCTGTTATTTCACATTACACGTATGAGTGCCACCCCAGATTCAGGAACTCATCTAGAGGAACTAGAGAAAGCCCAGGAGCCTTATGGGAAAAATAATGGACACAGTATAATCCTCTTTACAACAACAACATGTTCAACTTCCACTATATTAACCAGAAAACGGCTATAAAAGGATTGATAAATACAAGCAAGTTTTAAGTGGGGCTCCCAGTTACTTTGTGAGCTGATGGGTTAGTAAAACTGCTAAGCAACCTTACTGCCCCCAAAATACTGAACTCCACCCACCCCCACCCCTCCCCCTCCATGCCCTCTCCATTTCCAGTGTGTCCTCTGTGCGCCATACAACTATGCGCGCAATGAAGCTGTGTGTGTGTGTGTGTGTGTGTGTGTGTGTGGGAATGGCAGTATGGAGTGCCAGGCTGCTCTGCCCCAGCCCATCAATGAAGGAGTGGAGAAGAGATTACAGCGGAGGTAGTGGCAGGCCAGGTACTGTAAAATTACCTGGAAAATGCAATGAGGAACAGAGCTGCAGCAATGGACTGCCACAACCATGGTAGCTGCAATAGTAATAAAAATACAGGTGTGGTGCATAGGAGAGAAATCAGTTTATCTGTAGTAGGTATTTATCTTTTACCAAAAAAACATTGCCCCAGCTGTGTCAGAACCATCAAGGTGGACAGAAAAAAAAAAAATCAGGTGTAACAATATACATTTAGGGTTGACCACCTCCTTGAGAGATGTTCCAAATGCCATAGCAGAGAAGTTACAAATTATTTTGGATTGACATAGCACCAGTATCTTTCCTGGTGCTTAACGAAGAGAAAACTCACTGAACACCTGCATTCAAAAATCATTTTGCATAGGCCTGTGTAACATGAGGCCAAGTGGCTGCTACTGCTGTATTATCATGCACTGTGAAAGACAGAAAATAGCAATAATACAGCACTATGGCAATGTTATATTATGTCTTGTACAGTAGAGGTTGTGCTTTGTATAGATACAAGTATTCATATATAATCTCATGATCAACATAGAAGATACAATTACTGTAATCATACACCACTGTTTATTATCTATGCATTTCAAAGGACAAAGGATTCGGTCAATAGTGTCAATGTTAATTACAGGACACCTTGGGCTAGCCCTGTCAAGAATTATAAAATATATAACATGTAAGCAAAAAAAAACACTTTCTCTATACGAGAACTTGTCCAGAATATAAGAGTAAATGTGCTAACAGCCACACATGATAAAGATGTGGACATAAAAATATACATATGTGCACATGTAGTCACCAAGATAAACCAGGAGGAATGAAATACCACCTTAAAGTCCAACTCCGGCAATACTTTTTTTTTTTGTTACAAAATTTATTAATTTTCAAATGAGGTAACAGGAGGACAGTGCAATATCAAGACATATTACAAACATAACAGGTTAGTGCAATTGTATTTAAGGTACAATAACATGCTTAGGCAAAATACATTACACACAGAAATAACTTTTTGATGTCAGCAGCGCTAAGGCATCATGTACTGAGATCTGAACGAGTCTACAAATACTAGAATAAATCTCGCTTCAGAGCTCATAGTTAGCAGGGGCATGTGTGCCCCTGCTAAAACGCCGCTATCGCGCGGCTAAACGGGGGACCTTATCCCCCCCGAAATCCCCTCCGTGCAGCCGGGGATCTCTTCCGGATTGAGGCAGGGCTAACCGCCGCAGCCCTGCCCCACGCGCGTCTGTCAGCGCGCATCTCCGCCTCTCCCCCGCCCCTCTCAGTCTTCCTTCGCTGAGAGGGGCGGGGAGAGGCGGCGATGCGCCGCTGATAGACGCGACTGGAGGCAGGGCTGCAGCAGTTAGCCCTGCCTCTAGGAGCAGCAAAATCTACGACCAATTTGGTCGTTGGTTTTGCGTGGGGGGGTTTGGGGGTGAAGGGACCTTCGTTTAGCCGCGGGATAGCAGCGTTTTAGCAGGGGCACACATGCCCCTGCTAACTATGAGATCTGAAGCGAGATTTATTCTCGCTTCAGTGTCTCTTTAATAAAGAAACCGCCGTGCAGGATCGGTGGTTCGACGATCTTGACCTGGTGTACTTTGTTACTATTCTGAGCAGCCCTGGGGTTGCGACTCTACTGGTTATCAATGTTGCAGAAAAGTCCATGGGCTGCACTATAAGTATTTAAGTTATAAGTTATAACTGTTCTTATGTGGTTTTTATTATATTTACAAAAGGGGTCTGATGGAATAGAAACCATCAGGCAGGGAGGAAAAGAGGCAGGGGAATCAGGGGAAAAAAGAAGGGGAAGGAGTGTTAGTATTAGGATAAGGGGGGAGTATAGGTAAAGAGGCTGCCGAGCTACCATTAACTCCACTTGGTTATTAAACTTAACTGTTATGGAAGATATTAGGTGAAATTATGTGTATTATACTGATGTCAAAGAGTTGGGAAGCCAATGAGAGTAATGTTCAAAGTAGGATTTCCATACCTTCTCGAATAGAGGAAGCTTATCGTCCACTATGGCTTTCATCATATCAAAGCATAATGCATGACTGAGATTACATCTAAAGATATGCAGGGGGAGTGCAGGGGACTTCCAGGAACAAGCAATTACTCGTAGCTGCAAGGCAAATGTGCGCCAGAAGCTTGTACTGCAAATTATATATGTCCAGGGTTTTAAGCCCAATAAGGCTACCTCTGGCAGTTTGGGGATTTGTAATCTGACCGTAGAGTAAATAATTTGGTAGATTCTGTTCCAAAATCTGCGTGCTTTTGGGCATGACCACCACACATGAAGAAGGGTGCCCCTCTGACCACAGGCCCTAAAACATAGACCCTTGCTACTAGGGTTGAGCTTCTCGATACGATCCGGTGTCAGATACCATCTCAGTAAGACTTTATATTGTGTCTCTACTAGAGCAGAGCTGATCGAGATGCTAGATGCACCCTTCCACATATATTGAAGGTCTTCTTTTTCAAGAGTGGTGTTGATCTCTTGTTCCCATCTAATAATATATTGTGGTTGGGGGAGATTGCATTTTTATAAAGTAGAGAAATGAGACCCGGGAGTATGGGTCTGTAGCACAGATATGTTCAAAGTAAGTTCTAGTGAGCAGGGAATCATGAGACCTGGTATATTTCTTAACCTTCCTGGCGGTAAGCCCGAGCTGAGCTCGGGCTATGCTGCTGGAAGGCACCGCTCAGGCCGATTTGCATATTTTTTTTTTTTGCTACACGCAGCTAGCACTTTGCTAGCTGCATGTGCATTCCGATCGCCGCCGCTACCCGCCGATTCGCCGCTAACCGTCGCGCCGCAGCCCCCCCCCTAGACCCCGTGTGCTGCTTGGTCAATCAATGCCAGGCAGCGCTGTAGGGTGGATCGGAGTCCCCTATGACGTCACGATGTCCATGACGTCACCCCGCCCGTCACCATGGACGGGATTCTCCTGATCTCCGATCGCCCCAGGGGCTGGGGGGATGCCGCTGAGCAGTGGCTATCATGTAGTGAGACCTTGTCTCGCTACATGAAATTAAAAAAAAAATAAATTTAAAAATGACTTTGCTGCCCCCTGCCGGATTTTGACAAACCGCCAGGAGGGTTAACAAAGTGTGCAACTTGCATATAACGAAAAAAACTCTGCGTCTGGTGTTTATGTTCTTTTAGGGAAGTGAAAGATTTGAGTGAGGAGTCAGTCACTAAGCTATATATGGAGGTTAGTCCTCTTTGAATCCACCATTTAAAGGCAGAGGGATTATGTAGCCCCGGGTAAAAGTCAGGGTGGCCCATAAATGTCATGAGGGGAAGATGCGGAGATTGAAGCCTATCTTTTAGTTTAACTTGATTCCAAATTTTCAGAGAATGAACCATAATTGGATTTTTAATAGATGTACGCTGCGGAGTAGGCAGCCAGAGTAGATTAATAATAGAGAGGGGAGAGCAAATCAAGCTTTTAATGTCCCGCCAGATAGGGGGGATGAGCGTCTTCATGCCACAATGCTAATTGTGCAACTTGAGCTGCTTTGTAGTAGAGTGCCACATTAGGAACGCCCAGGCCACCATCCGCAGTGAGGCGGTATAATGTTGCTCTTGACACGCGAGGCCTTGAGTTTTTCCAGATAAAAGTATAGAAAAGAGATTGTACAGTTGAGATAGGAGGAGGGGATAGTCACTGGTAATACCCTAAAAGCGTATAGAAATGTAGGTAGAATTGTCATTTTGATTGCTACTATCCGACCCAGCCATGATATCATATATCTTTTCCAGCATTCTAATAGTTTGGAGACCTCGGCAAGAAGAGTTGGGTAGTTGGCCCTAAACAATGAGTTATAGGAATTTGTTAGATAGATGCCTAGATATTTCAACTTTTGGGGTTCCCATTTAAACTCATAGCTTTTCTGCAGATTCTGCACCGTCGTAGTAGACAATGAGATATTTAATGCTTTGGATTTGAGGCCATTTATCTTCAACCCAGACATGTCCTCAAAAGTCATAAGAACATCTGCAAGATTGGATAGGGATATTTGGGGGTCAGATAAAGTAAGAATTTCGTCATCTGCATACATGCATCATTTATGTTGATTGCCTGCAATCTTAATCCCCTGAATACCAGTGTGGTTATTGATTTAAAGAGCTAAAGGCTCCATGATGAGAGCAAACAATAAGGGAGACAGAGGACAACCCTGACGGGTGCCTCTGTTTACAGGGAAAGTTGGAGATTTATGCCCGCTATATTTAATAAAAGCGCCCGAGGAACAGTACAGAGCCCTAAGCCAGACAGCAAAGTTGTGTCCAAAGCCCTAAGTAGTTAGGAGTGTGTACAGATACTCCCACGATACAGTGTCAAATGCTTTTTGTGTATCAAGTGAGAGCAGCATCATGGGGGTATCCGCACCACCCACCTCATTTATCACGTGGAAAAGTCTCCTAATATTATCGCCCGCCTGTCGGGGTGGTATGAAGCCCACCTGATCCCTCCAAATCAGATCTTCTATACCTCTGCTGAGCCTTGTGGCCAATATTTTTGCCAATATTTTAATATCAATGTTCAGCAGAGATATAGGTCTATAATTAGACCAGATCGTATGGTCAGTGTCTGGTTTGAGGATCATGCTTATGCATGCAAGTAGGAAGTCAGAGCCCGGTTTCTCACCCTGTAGTATTTTGTTATAATGCCTTTGTTAATGGGGGCCAACTCCGGCAATACTTTTTAATCAGCCCAACAACAGGACATAGGAAATCCACTCACGTGAAGAAATAGACAAGTACAATGAAGTGGCGAATATAAGGTAAAATGATGCCTGAGCCTAAGTATTTAATATCACTAGAAGAAGAAAAGAAACAGAACAAAAATATTCCTCACCTTATTAAAAATACGGCTGTGGAGTCGGTACAAAAGTCTTCTGACTCCAACTCCGACTCCTCAGTTTATGAAACCACCGACTCCAACTCCGACTCCTCAAAATGGCTCAGACTCCGACTCCTCAACTCTAACTCCTTAGTTTAATACTTACCAGGGCTGTGGATTTTGTGCAAAATCATCAGTCTCCGACTCCTCAGTTTATGAAATCACCTACTCCAACTCCGACTCCGGGTACCCAAAATTGCTCCGACTCCTTGACTCCAACTCCACAGCCCTGTAAAAAACACAGGGATGAGGGGAGGCTTTCTTGCCTCCTCTTTTGCAATCTATGTTAAGAAGCTTGCCGGTTAAAACTGATTGGGGTTGGAGCGCAAGGCTCACTGGCTCCACCCATCCGGACAATAAGAGCATGCATGGGAAAGAATGGGACTTGAGAAAGAAATGGTTAAGTATTGGGAGACACTTAATAATTTATTCTTGCTTTAACAAAATAGCAAAAACATCTTGAAAACAATTTTACTGATAAAAACCTCAGGGATTGTTTATAAAACATCCCAACATGCATTAATATGCTGCAGCTTTGGTGATCTCTGTGGAAGTTGTCACAAGTGTTATGGCTGGCAATCATTTTGCCAATTCTTAATGTGGCGCTGAAGGCCATGCTTGCATGTGAGGCCATCTTGTGTCAGTGATCAGGAATCTATGCGGTTTTGTAAATTTACTCTTATCCACATTTTTATCTCACCATTGAAAACACATAGATACATTAACACAGTGTTTTAATACTGTATAACATGTGGAAATTGAGACCCTTCTATTAATAATATAATATACACAGTGTACTACCTACCTGCTCCCAAAGCCCAGAGCCTTGTGTATCACAAGGGAAACAGAATGTTCCCCAGGCCCTAAATGGTCAGTTTCGCTGCAGTGTATTAAAATAAAAAGGAACAAGTCTGTTCTTACTGGTCTCAGCCCCAGATGGATAGTTGGAGCCTTTAGCCATTTTTAGCACAGTAAGCCGAAAATGGGGTGGCAACAAAAACAAGATTCTCCTGTAGCCTGTGTGATGATAAAGCTGCTGTCAGGAGGACACTGGTGACAGATCTATGCAAGCTATACTTATATCAGCTTTTATAAATCCTCTCTCAAATAGAACTTTACTTTCTTGCCAATGTGTGTATATCAAGCTGATTTCCGAGTTCCAGTATGTGGCTATATCATCCTCCTTACATCACACAGCAGCCTTATTTACAAACGTGGCATGTCAGAGGCTGTTCTGAAATTAGCTCTTTTCTGTCCTGATTCTCCTCAGAACTGTCTCTCCTCTTCAACATGATGGACATGCCTGTCTATAACCATGGCAACCCATTGCAACTGACCAGTCCTTTCATCAGGCCAGCTTTAACTACACATATACTGCCATAAACTAAAATAATAGCGAATGAAATAAGTATACAAACATGCATGGAGATGAGCATACTCTGTGTGCATTATGGTACTTGCCTTCATTGTTTGAAAACTCACATATAAAATAAAAGTTAAAACAAACATACAAATGAAGACAGACCGCTCTACCTCTGATACCTTTAAGCAAGGTGCTGGATGCCAGACAGCAGGACAGGAACAAAGTGAAGATGAAATCCGCACACTCGCTGGTATAGTCCAAGGGTTTTTATTTGAATCCAACTTGCAAATACAGAAATTTGGCTGACATGTTTCGGATAAAATCCTTACTCATAGCCTGAAACACTGACATCTTGGTGGAGCATATATACTGTCAAGACCGCCCATAAGGGCGTATATTCCTCCGCCCATGGGAGGAAAGCCCTGACTTAAATTTAAAGGCACAGATCAGGGTCTGCAAAAAATATGTCCACCATAACACTATATATAAAATGACAATAATGACAAAAGTACAATAGCAAGGTAAAAAAGTACAAAATTACAAAAATAGAAAAACAGTAAAACGACATCAGTATATAAAATTAATATCCCACCTGGCATTTAAGCCATCAGGTTCCCTAGTACCCATCTGTAAAATCCAAAAGGCTTCTCTTATTCGTAATTTTTTGTAAGCATCTCCTCGTCTAAAAGAAACAGTAACCCTCTCAATCCCCTGAAAAATGAAGCCCCTCATATTACCGTCATGTTTCTCCCTGTAGTGTCTCGCCACATTGCTAATGTTATCCGTTTTCCACGAGGCCCCATTAAAATGTTCAGAGATCCTTTGTCTTAAACAACGTGTAGTGCAGCCAACATATTGCAGGCTGCAGATTGTACATGTGACCACGTAAACAACGGATTTCGTGTTACAATTGATAAATTGGCGTAAAGGGAAATTTCTCTGATTAGCCATGGATGAGACAGTACGTGAAGAATGATGGTAAGTACAATAATTACAGGAAGAGAAACCACACCTGTACGATCCGGTAGTGGACAACCAAGTATGTCGCACCGGAACAGCAGAGGACTGAAAGAGGCTGGGAGAGAGGGTGGATCCCAGGGATGGGGCCTTTCTGTAGGCGAACCTACAACCTGGTTGGAGTACTTGTTGTAGCTTATCATCTGCATATAGCACAGGGATATATTTCTTGATGACCTGCACCACCCTGTCATACTGTTGGCTATATGTAGTTATGAAGTTGATAGAGCCATCATTGGACTTCTGGACCCGTGTACTATCGGATTTGTCCCTCAAAAGTGTTTCTCTATCTCTAGAGGCAGCAATTCTCTGAGCCCTATCAAGATCTGGGTCAGAGTAACCCCTCGCTTTAAAGCGTGACCTAAGGATAGAAAACTCGTGCAGTGTGAACTCATCTGTAGAGCAATTCCTCCTTGCTCTAATGTATTCCCCTACAGGGACACCCCTGAGAGTATGTTTCGGGTGGCAGCTGGTTGCCTGTAACAGAGAGTTCCCAGCACAGGGCTTTCTATAGGTTCTAGTGTTGATAGTTCCAAATTCTCCCGATCCACAGAGAGTGATATCAAGGAAATCCATCTGTATGTCATCTGATTTATATGTAAAAGACAGATTAAAGTTGTTATCATTAAGATATGACCAAAGTTGTTGTAGAGCTTCATCTGTCCCCTGCCAAATCAAAAGAAGGTCGTCAATGAAACGACCATACCAAACAATAGAGTCCAAAAAGGGGTTCGTCTCTCCAAAAATGCGGAGCTCCTCCCACCACCCCATGTAGAGGTTCGCGAGTGAGGGCGAAAACTTCGCCCCCATAGAAGCTCCGCACTTCTGGAGGTAGAACCCCCCATCAAAAGAAAAATAATTGTGTGAAAGGAGAAACTCTGTTACCAATAGAATATATGCTTGTAATGGAGTCGAGAACGAACTGTACTTTGAGAGATGAAACTCAAGGGCCACAATAGCCAAATTGTGGGGGATAGAAGAATACAATGCTTTTACATCGAGAGTTACCCATTTATATTGTGATTTCCACTGTATATTATCAAGGGATGAAAGGACATGTTTGGTGTCTTTGACAAGGCCGGGGAGCCTCAAAACCAGTGGCTGTAGGTGGGAGTCCAGCCATTCCCCCAACCTCTCCCCAAGGGAACCGATGCCAGACACAATAGGTCTGCCCTCAGGTGGAGAGACAGGCTTATGTATCTTGGGGAGATGGTGGAAGATGGGAATGACTGGACTCCGGACCTTAAGGAAATCTGCCATATTCTTTTTCAGTAACCCCATCGATTCACCCATGGAAACAAGTTGATCAAATTCAAGTTTAAAATCAAAAGTGGGGTCCGTGGGGAGACGGATATATGTGTTTGGGTCCTGAAGCTGTCGCAAGGCTTCTGCCCTGTAATCAGTTGCATTAAGAACAACCACCGCTCCCCCCTTATCCGCATGATGGGGGGAAACTATCCAGAGCTCCATGGTGGAGACGGCTGTGCAGAGGATGCAACAGAGTGTGCCCGGATTGGTGGAGCGGATGTCTGGCATCCAATCGGAGCGGCTGCCTGGCCTTGCCCCGCCTAGTGCGGGGGAGCCCGCGATTGGGTCTGGTGCGGAGAGTGCTGGCACTGGATTGGCCCCTGGCGTACGTCCTGATCTTCCGGGTCAGATGTTGTCTAGCACGCTGATATCCCAACTACTTACACCAGACGTCCTACGCCAACTACAGGCGGCCACCGCTCGGCTGCACACCGGGATACCTGACACGGAGCCGTCCTCCACTGGACCCGTGAACCTCCATACTTCCTCCTATGCAGGGGGACTGGATACTGGAAGTGGACATCCGTATGACCCTTATCGTCATGTGAGTAATACAACTCCCTCCACTTCTTCTGCCCTCACTGGTCCTGTGTCCACCCGGGGCTCTGCATCTGCCCCTCCAGCATGGACAGCTCCTTCCCTTTACTTTCCTGGGACTCATTGTATTCCTACATACCCTCCTTATTTGCCCCCTCTGTTGCCTGGTGGCTCAGACCACAACACCAATAATGCTGCTGCAAACTTTGTTGCTCCGTCTGGAGCTGCTTTGAATGGACATATGTCTGGGTTTGTGGAGCATGCACCCCCACAGAACTTGGGGATCCCTGCGGTTGCAGGTGGTAATCAGTCACAGAAAGGGGACTTATCTAATCAGAGACTCTTGTCACAGTCTGATTTGGGCTGTGACTTAAGGAGGGCCAATAAATTTGTCACAGTTTTCTCTAGAACACCAAAAGTTTTTGAGGATGAAATGGATCTTTCTTTAAAATCTGTATTTAACCATTTAGAACATCAACTAACTAAAGAAACCAAGCTTTGGTGGGATCTCACCGCCCTTAAGCAATATGTGGCGGAGGGGATTATACCACGTGGTCTTAGAATTAAGAAAATTCCTACGAATGTTTATTGTGACAGATTTTTGATAGAGTGGAATGAGATCTTATCTGACTGTTCGTTAAAGTTAATGAAATTGATTGTGATTTATGAGGAACAGAGACTTGTCGATCTCAACCTGGAAATTTCTCGTACACGGGTTGAGGTAGACAAGTTCCTTGACACAGAAATGTATGATAATTTGAATAGTCAGCTAAAGGAGAATGTAGCCAAGTTGGAAACTACCATTATGAACCTTAAAAGGTCTAAATATCTAAGAGATATTGGTGATTATCGTGATGGTTTGGTGTATGAGTGGGGCAGGTGGAGTTCCACAGGGAGGGGACGTCCGGTTGGACCTCATAACCCCAAACCAATTTTGAAACGTTCCCCCAGGACCCCCATCAAACGAGTTAGCTTTAGCTCTCCAGAAAATTCAGATGTGCAGTCGGATTTGTCAGATACCCCAGAGCATTCAGGTTCCAACAATAATGATGAATTCTCCCGATCACAACCAAATTTGAATTCCCTCCCTTTAGATCAGGCGACCCGTCCCAAACACCCCAAGAAATCCAAACGGAGATGGTACAGGCCTCACCAGACACCCAAGGGAGGGTCGGTAGGAAGCCACGGAGAGCGGGGAGGAAACATAGGAAGAAGGTAGTGTCCCAGCTGTCTAATGTAATAAATATTTCCCATGCTACTTTGTCACACGAGGAGATTTCACTTTTGTCTAGAGGCCTTAATTTTATTCCGGCCTGTAGATTTAATCTTTTTGATACACTCATGGATGTGAACAGATTTGTCAGAACACTCTTATTGAAGAAACATTTCCTATCACATTCCACCTCTAATACACTACCTCCTCACATTTCTAATCCACTACCTCCTATTTCTTCATTCCAAGACACGTGCACTTCTGTTACAGCACAACAGTTAGTATCTGAAAACATGGGTCAAATAAGTATAGACGATGTGGTCCTCCCCACCCCACTCAACCGTGAATACTATCCAGTCTACTGTAGATCCTCACCAGTGGAAATTTTTCAAGATTTGGTAGAAAGAGATTTGAAATCCTTAGCAGAAAGTAGTAGGATTAGGTACAACCTAACCCCCTTAGAGCGACAGGCATTGGCCAGACTTAAGTCGAGATCCGACATTGTCATTAGAAATGCGGATAAGGGGGGAGCGGTGGTTGTTCTTAATGCAACTGATTACAGGGCAGAAGCCTTGCGACAGCTTCAGGACCCAAACACATATATCCGTCTCCCCACGGACCCCACTTTTGATTTTAAACTTGAATTTGATCAACTTGTTTCCATGGGTGAATCGATGGGGTTACTGAAAAAGAATATGGCAGATTTCCTTAAGGTCCGGAGTCCAGTCATTCCCATCTTCCACCATCTCCCCAAGATACATAAGCCTGTCTCTCCACCTGAGGGCAGACCTATTGTGTCTGGCATCGGTTCCCTTGGGGAGAGGTTGGGGGAATGGCTGGACTCCCACCTACAGCCACTGGTTTTGAGGCTCCCCGGCCTTGTCAAAGACACCAAACATGTCCTTTCATCCCTTGATAATATACAGTGGAAATCACAATATAAATGGGTAACTCTCGATGTAAAAGCATTGTATTCTTCTATCCCCCACAATTTGGCTATTGTGGCCCTTGAGTTTCATCTCTCAAAGTACAGTTCGTTCTCGACTCCATTACAAGCATATATTCTATTGGTAACAGAGTTTCTCCTTTCACACAATTATTTTTCTTTTGATGGGGGGTTATACCTCCAGAAGTGCGGAGCTTCTATGGGGGCGAAGTTTTCGCCCTCACTCGCGAACCTCTACATGGGGTGGTGGGAGGAGCTCCGCATTTTTGGAGAGACTAACCCCTTTTTGGACTCTATTGTTTGGTATGGTCGTTTCATTGACGACCTTCTTTTGATTTGGCAGGGGACAGATGAAGCTCTACAACAACTTTGGTCATATCTTAATGATAACAACTTTAATCTGTCTTTTACATATAAATCAGATGACATACAGATGGATTTCCTTGATATCACTCTCTGTGGATCGGGAGAATTTGGAACTATCAACACTAGAACCTATAGAAAGCCCTGTGCTGGGAACTCTCTGTTACAGGCAACCAGCTGCCACCCGAAACATACTCTCAGGGGTGTCCCTGTAGGGGAATACATTAGAGCAAGGAGGAATTGCTCTACAGATGAGTTCACACTGCACGAGTTTTCTATCCTTAGGTCACGCTTTAAAGCGAGGGGTTACTCTGACCCAGATCTTGATAGGGCTCAGAGAATTGCTGCCTCTAGAGATAGAGAAACACTTTTGAGGGACAAATCCGATAGTACACGGGTCCAGAAGTCCAATGATGGCTCTATCAACTTCATAACTACATATAGCCAACAGTATGACAGGGTGGTGCAGGTCATCAAGAAATATATCCCTGTGCTATATGCAGATGATAAGCTACAACAAGTACTCCAACCAGGTTGTAGGTTCGCCTACAGAAAGGCCCCATCCCTGGGATCCACCCTCTCTCCCAGCCTCTTTCAGTCCTCTGCTGTTCCGGTGCGACATACTTGGTTGTCCACTACCGGATCGTACAGGTGTGGTTTCTCTTCCTGTAATTATTGTACTTACCATCATTCTTCACGTACTGTCTCATCCATGGCTAATCAGAGAAATTTCCCTTTACGCCAATTTATCAATTGTAACACGAAATCCGTTGTTTACGTGGTCACATGTACAATCTGCAGCCTGCAATATGTTGGCTGCACTACACGTTGTTTAAGACAAAGGATCTCTGAACATTTTAATGGGGCCTCGTGGAAAACGGATAACATTAGCAATGTGGCGAGACACTACAGGGAGAAACATGACGGTAATATGAGGGGCTTCATTTTTCAGGGGATTGAGAGGGTTACTGTTTCTTTTAGACGAGGAGATGCTTACAAAAAATTACGAATAAGAGAAGCCTTTTGGATTTTACAGATGGGTACTAGGGAACCTGATGGCTTAAATGCCAGGTGGGATATTAATTTTATATACTGATGTCGTTTTACTGTTTTTCTATTTTTGTAATTTTGTACTTTTTTACCTTGCTATTGTACTTTTGTCATTATTGTCATTTTATATATAGTGTTATGGTGGACATATTTTTTGCAGACCCTGATCTGTGCCTTTAAATTTAAGTCAGGGCTTTCCTCCCATGGGCGGAGGAATATACGCCCTTATGGGCGGTCTTGACAGTATATATGCTCCACCAAGATGTCAGTGTTTCAGGCTATGAGTAAGGATTTTATCCGAAACATGTCAGCCAAATTTCTGTATTTGCAAGTTGGATTCAAATAAAAACCCTTGGACTATACCAGCGAGTGTGCGGATTTCATCTTCACTTAAAACAAACATACACAGGTCATACTTGCCTCCCGTGTAGACTACCCCCCAATCTTCTGCTCCTCTCCCACCTCCTGTTTGTCCACGGTGATCAATTAAATTCTCTATCCTCCATTTGAAAAATGGCAATGACCCTGTAACAGCTTCCGGGTCAGAACATTGTTAAACTGTAATATCGCCCACATGAGCCATAGGGAGATATGGGCACAACCTTGCTCATCAGTTGTCCTATCAGTTATAACTGACAGCAACTGATATATCACTGACAGTAACTACTATAGTTCAACTGGAACGGATCGTTGTTAGAAGAAAATGGTGAGCTTCTGAGAGGAACTTATAGCAAGGTAAGTATTTCATATTCATTTGCAGGTGCATTGTGTGTTCATTTTAAATAATTTTACTTGGTTCAGGTTCCCTTTAAAGCCTTAAAGGACAACTGAAGTAAGAAGAATATGATGGCTGCCATATTTTTTTTCCTTTTAAACAATACCAGTTGACCAGAAACAAGCACGCTGCTAATCTTGTCAGATCTGACAATAATGTCAGAAACACCTGATCTTCTGCATGCTTGCTCAGGGTCTATGGCTAAAAGGCAGATCAGCAGGACTGTCAGGCAACTGGTATTGTTTAAAAGGAAATAAACATGGCAGCCTCCATATCGCTTTTGCTTAAGTTGTCCTTTAAGCTGGCCATACACTATTCAATTATCCCTCGATTTTGTTTTTGATATTGATATTAAAGGGAACCAAGGAGCATTTTTTCAATGCAGTTTGTCCTGGTTTTTAATAGCTGTACTGTTCCCCTTCCCCTTCTCCCTGCCCTTGAGGGTGTGAAGTTAAGCATTTGTGACTTCGTTAAACTGTTTGAAGAGCAGCGTCCTATGTGTCAGCCCCCACCCCCCAAAAAAATCAAGTGATAATTCAATACCCAGATTTAAAATATAGGGAGTAATAACAGGGCGCTCTACAGGTACAGAAGAATCATAAAACAATGTCCCTTAATACATAAACATTCCCAAAGTCCATATAAAATTCCTCCCAGAGTCCTTGGGTGTAGAAAGCAGAAAGGCACTGCTATATGGTGAAGGAGCACTGGGTGTTATTGTAACAACTGGGAGCACTGGTGAAGTTATTTATGCCCCAGTCATACAGTATCACACTATTGCAGTGCCTTTCTGTTTTCTATGTTTGGAGTACTCGAGAGGAGAAAAGACCACATTGAAAAGATCCTGTATACTGGCCGGGCCAGAAGCGCTGTTTGCTGATCCTGAGAAGGGCAGCCCAAATATCTGGTGAGTGTATAGTGTAACCATTTACCACAGGAAGATTGGGAGGAGTTCCTTACACCCAAGGAGTCTGGGAGAAATTTTATATGGACTTTGGCAATGTTCAGTGTTCTCCCCAGGCTCTTTTAGCTGGGTGCTCCACCCGGCTAGATTTGGTGACCACCCGGCTGTCATCGGCTCACCTCCTCCTATGCTGTAAGCAGAGCTGCCCTGCATTTTCATCTCAACCCACCCAGCTACTTTTTCATGCCACCCGGCTACTATTTCATGCCACCCAGCTGGAAAAAAATTCTGGGGAGAACACTGAATGTTTATGTATTAAGGGACATTGTTTTATGATTCTTCTGTATCTGTAGAGCGCCCTGTTATTACTCCCCATATTTTATACTTCAAGTGACACACACACTTAAAAAACAGGAGCTACCCAGGAAAAATAAGCGGAACAACTGTACAGCCATTAGGGCATATAGTGGAGGAGCGCACACTGAGGTTGTCTGGTTTTGATTTAATAGCTAGGTTCAGGCCGGGATCACACTCATGCAGCATATGCGGAAATGTCACGGTAGCACATCCGCTCAGGTTGCTAGCCCATACTGGGCAGATGCGCTGGCGTCGTTTACATTGGTCGCTGCATTTGTGTCGCCACTCGTCCGCTGCTACTTCTGACACTTATCTTCTGCACTGTTCCCGCTTGTCCAGAGACCAAGAAGCAAGGGGCTTCCTGTTGGTTTGTTAAGAAAAAAAAAACAAAACAAAAAAAAACCAACAACAACATGTAAATCCTACCTAGCAACAGGGAGGATTCTCATTGGCCCACCTGAACCAATGAGAATTTTCTATGTTGCAAGATGATTCCTCTCAGTCCTCCTACCCTCTTCTGCCTTCCAGTCCACAACTTGTCCCTGGCCTATCAGTCCATCGGTCCTGCTACCCTATCCTGCATGCCTGCCTGCAACCTACCATTGTTCTCTGTGTTTGTCCAGATGCCAACCTTGCTCCAGTCCTGCCTGTTACCCCGTGTGGCCTGTTCCTACCGGTTATCTTTGTCCTTTTCTATATTGTGATGATTGGCCTCCTGTTCTTTTCATCCCTAGTGAGGTAACCCCAGGGGTCTTGACCTGGTGTGCACTTGCAGTAAAGTATTGTGGTGCCTGTTAAAGTTAGCAGCCCATCAGTGAATGGTGCTCTCTTAGATCTGCTCCATGGTGAAGCCCAACATTTTCCATCAGTGCCAAGGTCAAAAGGATCCCTAACAGACAAGCTGTTAGATATTAAATGGAATGCAGTTTCTGATTTCCAGATGACTATAGGTACAGGTCACACACTGCTTGCTTGTATAGTATATATGCCTACTACTCTAGTAGTATATGCCTACTCTTTTTTTCTACTATCCATCTGCTGCATAATAAAATGTTACACTGGCCCATGAAATTATCACTTCAGGTAGCGTGTTTGCAGGCTAAGTATACTCTTTTTCCTCCTCCTGTCATGCAGTGTTATGCTGATACGCTATGCAACTGCATGGAGGGATAACAGCTGCCTGTTGCACAAAGGGGAGGGTAGCAGGTCAATGTCTATGTCAATTACTTTTTATACACAAACTGCAAGTCTGGCTCCTTACTACAGTTTCTAAAGGCTATTGAGGAAGAGGGAGATTACAAGTGTTAACCGGTTTTCTATATTGTAGAAATAATGCTACCTCTTAGAGAGGCAAAGTGCGTTTTTGATAGGTTACTCCAAAACCCATATTAGATAGTAAGAAGGATGTTAAGATTACAAGTTCCATAATAGACAAATATTTGCAACAATTACTATGACACAGCAGTCATCAATACCCTTCATCAGCAGACATGCTGCCAAATGAAAGAAGCTTTTACAGTACTGTGCATTTTCCATCGTCACGGACTACAACCATTCAAGATATTCATGCTATTCCAAATACAGCATGAAAAAAAAATGAATTGTATAAAATCAGGGAGATGATAAGAAGGCAAACCATAGGGCAAGACTGAATGCAAGAGGTGAGGCCTGTTTCACATCACTCTTGTTTTGTTTTTAAAAGCCAGCTATTTAAAATTCAGCCGCAATATCACTAAAATACTGAAGTCCCATGGAGAGTGCTGGGTAACACATCCTAGCAAGACAAATCCTTGGGGTGCGATGTGTCACAGAGAAGACTCTGCAGAGGGTCTGCCAGCAGATTCATTATAGCCTCTGCAGGAGCGGCCTTGCCATCTAACCACTCTGCTCATTAGTTTCCTTCCACGGTGTCAGTAGAAATCAGGATTATTTGACATACAGCTCCGATTGTTACCCAGTTCTGCACCTGACCTCACCATTATGGTCAGGAGGGATTTCTGGGTTGGGCTTTCTGGACTGACAATTCTAACTGCCACAAACTAATTTTAGTAACCTGTAGCGTGTATACCAAGAAATGTTCTGTACAGTTTTTTTCCATTTGTGACAAATATGCATTGTTTCTAAACTGTTCATATAGATGTGGCTGCCTTTTAACACTTTCCAATGTAAATAACCAAAAATGGTGTATATGTATCACATTCAATATTTATCATATTTGTCTGTGAAGGAAAAAGCCCTGTAGTGAACCTGGCTACTGCCATCAGCAACCCATTCTGTCTTAACATGTGATGATGCACACTCACCTCTTCCCACTGATGTATATACCGGATGAGCCTGGAGAGTCGAAGCAACCTAAGAAGACTGAGGATCTTGGTGAACCTCACAATTCGTAGAGCACGGGCTGTCTTATATACTTCAGAGTCAATGCCCTTTTCTACAATGAGAAATATGTAGTCCACGGGGATGGAGGACACAAAGTCCACCACAAACCATGTGCGCAGATATTTACGTTTGATCTTCTGCGGATCCAAAATGATCTCAGTGTTGTCTTCAATGACAATACCAGTTCGAAAGTTCAGAACCAAGTCCATAAGAAAGAAGGTGTCTGACACCACATTAAACACAATCCATGGCGTGGTAGTCTCATCCTTGAAGAAAGTTATTCCCACAGGGATGATTATTAGGTTCCCCACCATGAACAGCAGCATTGAGAAGTCCCAGTAAAACCTGTGGAAGAGAGAAACCAAAGTAAGCAAAATAATGAGTCTCTTAATTTCCTAAGGTCACATTCTAATGTCTAAGGTAAATAAGACTGAAGTAATTGAATAATTATTTTGTGGCATATTTATTTTATTTATTGTGTTTTTACCAGGGATGGCCAATGAGACACAAATGATTGAGTTGATTCAGGATTAGGCAAATGTATGCTGCTTCAAAATGGAACAATTGAATTCCACCTTGGTGGAATTTGAATGGTCCACTTCTAAGCCGAGAGGTTTTTCAGTTTTTTGCATTAACATGCAGCTACAGCTTACACCACATAAAGTACAATTCTCCAGGAGCCACAGAGCACCATTTTTTAGGACTAGAGGAAGGGTCATAGACAGCTTCAAAAAAAATAATAAAAAAAAGTGCTTTTTATGGTGATATTGCACAGCTATGTGATAAATGGACCAATCTCTGACAATGGTGCTCCTTGTCTGGTTTCATCATTCTTGGATTACTCATGTATTGTGTGCTGGATTGCAGCAAAACTGAAGATATCCTGCTGTTGTTAACCTTGATATTTCAGGTTTGTGTAGTTCTTGCTGTTAGCTGTCTGAGCACACAAAGCTGCTTCTTGCGGTATAAAGATCTTGCTTCAGATTACGGAATAGAGTAAAACCTGGAAAACCATAAACCAGTACATCCATGTGAGCTTCACACAATGAACACGAAAGTGAACATTGTGCAGATTACCAGAAGGTTTAATATTGGAAATAAAATATTCAGTCTAGGCTGTAGCTGTTTCACAGACAAGTACATTTTGCTAATGCTTTTACATTTCCCTGGGTGATGATTCACCATTATCACAAAACTACCTGTATTCAAATGACCAGAACCTTGTACAACAAGTTCTAAATCACAACACTAACCATGCCTAATTAATTCAAACCCTCAATTCATTCAGGATTTTTTTAAAAAAAGAAACTCTTCACAGCTATTTCAGGTTACTCTATGTTTTCCACAGCCTCACTATGCATTCTAGCTATTCTTTCTTTGGTTAATTCATGCTCCAACACCTGTGAGATATGAAGACCAAAATTCTTGAGAAAGAAACGCTACTGCTTTGATGTACTAATTAATAGAAGATTTACACACTGCTTGTTACAAACAAAACAAAAGAAAAAGAAAAAGAAAAAAAACACCATTCAATGAACACACGTTTCCATATTTATACATGAAAAGGAGTATTTGGTTCTTCTAGCAAATGGTTTTTGAATCCCAGGAGCCCATAAGTATAGTTATTTGCACAGTCATTCACAGCTAGTGAATAGTGCATACCACTGAGCATGAAACAATGATGGCTTTTATGTAATAAGGCTTATCACATAACATGAGTTATGCTTACACAAACCTCCCACAGCTTTGAAACAGAAAAAACTTTAAACATCCATGTTATCAAACAAAAGAACTGCCTCGATTCAGCTAGGGGCCAAAATCTGGGAGGGAAGAGGGGGTGCAAATGAGACCACAGTTCAACTGGCTGTTTACCAAGATTGCTACAGAAGCAAGGGTTTTAGGTTTGTGGAAAGTATAGATTAGTATGTCAGCTTTGTAACACTAAATCTAGGTATAATATATACAAGGTGGCATAGTGGTTAGCGCTCTCACCTTGCAGCGCTGGGTCCCTGGTGTGAATCCCAGCCTGGGCAGTATATGAACAGAGTTTGTATGTTCTACCCGTGTCTGTGTGGGTTTCTTCCAGGCATTCCAGTTTCCTCACACATCCCAAAAACATACAGATAAGTTAATTGGCCTCCCCCTAAAAAAAAAAAAAAAATTGGCCCTAGACTACGATACATACACTACACGATATAGACAGGACTATGGTAGGGATTAGATTGTGAGCCCACCTGAGCAGCAGTTAAGCGACAAGACAATATATGCTGTACAGCGCTGCGGAAGATGTCTGCGCTATATAAATACTAAACAATAATAATACAGTGTATGCCCTATGCAAAAGGTACAAATCTTTTCCTGACCAAAACAAATATCATTTTACAACTTTAAACACCAGAATATTTACATTAAAACTGAAGACAATTTGGCACAAACCTGGGCACACAGAACAAATCTAGACACATGCAGAAAAATATCTAATCATATGTGACATTGAACCTCTCTCACAAATGCTTATGACTGATCTGTATTTCTGAAAATGTAAGGTACTAAATATTTCTAGTTCCCCTGATAAAATAAATTACTCAAAACAAACTGGCTGTATACTTAGGCCATTTATCAGACTTCGGGTTGTTCAGTATTCATAATTGCAGTGTGGTTTTGTACCAAGCCATCCTATAAGTTTGTAGAGCACAGATGGGCCTTACTTTTGCTACCATACTGTAACGATCGGTCTAACACAGAGAGGATCTGATTACCGGTGATCTGCAGTATCACCGAGAATACAGATATATACCCGATTATTGATGATCTGCATTATCACCGATAATCAGATATATCTCTAACCTCTGGACACCTGAGTAATATAAGTGTTTGGTGCAACAGTAATACTTTGAGGAGAGCCTCCGTATAGAGGGTGCAAGGCAGTAAGAGATACTGCCCAAAGAACAGGCTCCTTTCCAAAGGCCTGAGGCTCCCCAAGGGGAGGAGGCGGGCAGAGAGTGGGAAGGACCAGAGTGTGAGTGACACCAATGGTGGAGTGTCACTGACAGATCTGTGAACTCTCTCTAAACAGAGGAGATAGTTCTCGAGGTCGGACAAGCCAGGTCGGCAACAGACAGACAGATCAGATACAGAGGAAAGAGACTGATACGGAATCCTAAGGCAAGCAAGGTTTGGCAACGGAGTATCAGATATAGCGAAGTACCAAATCAGAGATCAGAAGAGAGGTCAGGAAAAGCAGAAGGTCATAACAAATAATCAACAATTGTCTAGTCTAAAGGTGTGAGCTCCTTGATCATCAACACCCTGGAACTAGTCTGAAGATATAACAGGATGGTAAAGCTAATTCCTAGTCTTGGGTGTGAGCTCCATAGTCATCAACACCCTGGAACTAGGCTGAAGAATAACACAGATAATATACAGTATTCCTAATCTGGGGTGTGAGGTCCGTGATCATCAACACCCTGGAACTGGTCTAGAGAATAACACAAATGATATACAGAATTCCTAATCTGAGGTGTGAGGTCCTTGGTCATCAACACCCAGGAACTGGTCTAAAGAATAACACAGAATCTGACAAAAAGGTCTGAGTGCTTCCACGTAGTGATCGCAATGACAGACAACCAGAGAATGACCAGCACCCAGTATATATAGCAAGGCGCTCTCCAGCGCCTCCCCTAGGTGCTGGACCAATGGGAAGTGGTGGAATTGTCAGCTGACCGGCTTGGTCAGCTGACTCCCTTCTGGCTGTCATAAAAGCTCTGCCTCTCAGCGCGCGCGCGTCCTTTTGAACCTGTGTGGACTATCAGTCCCAGCCACACCAGACCTGTGCTGCAAACCATCCGCTGTGCTGAGCGCGGAACCAGCCGCACCGCTATCAGAGCATGCGGCGGTTCCTCCGCGTTCAGCCATACTGCCAGATGTAGGCCTATGCGTGAAAACCGCCGCGTCGGACGCGGAATCCGCCGCCTTGTTCTCAGGACATGCGGCGGTTTCTCCGCGTTCAGTCATGCTAGCGGATGCAGGCCCACGCGCGCAACCTGCCGTGTTGGACGCGGAATCAGCTGCCTTGCTCTGAGCACCCGCGGCGGCTTTTCCGCGTTTTCTCACACATACAGTACATTACAATAGTACAGTACAACAGATGTGTCCTATTTCTGTTTTTGTTTCATATTTAAAACAAGGGCAAAACTGGGGGGGGGGGGGGGGGGGGGTGTAGAGGTGTGGGGGACATTTCACCAGCTGAGAAGAAAAATGTATAAAGCAAAATACATTTTTTTCCCTAAAATGCATTTCCCATGTCTTAATTACTACAGTAATACATCTATTTGTTTTGCATTTCAAGCGAATGGAGTTCCCAAAGCCATCATCAAATCAGAACACCTCTCTGTCAGATCGATCTAATTTATTCATTTACTAGTTGCTCATTAGTTCCTTAAAGTTCAACTGTAGTGAGAGGTTTATGGAGGCTGTCACATTTATTTCCTTTTAAGAAATACCAGTTGCCTTGCTATCCTCCTGATCCTCTGCCTCTAATACTTTTAGCAAACAGCTCCTGAACCAAAGCTGTGGAGTCGTAGTTGGAGCAATTTTGGGTGCCTGGAGTCGGAGTTGGAGTCGGTGGTTTCATAAACTGGAGGAGGCGGATGATTTTTATACCGAATCTACAGCCCTGGTAAGTATTAGACTAAGGAGTCGGAGTCGAGGAGCCTGACTTGTCGGAGGTTTCATAAACTGAGGAGTTGGTGTTGGAGTCAAATGATTTTTGTACTGACTCCACAGCCCTGCTCTGAACAAACGTATGAAAATCAGGTTTTTCAGACATTATCAGATCTGACAAGATTACCTGCATGCTTGTTTCTGGTGTGATTTAGATACTATTGCAGACAATTAGATCACCAGGGCTGCCAGGTAACTCGTATTGTTTAAAAGGAAATACATATGGCAGCCTTCATAGCCCTCTTGCTACAGTTGTCCTTTAAAATGGAGCGGTCGTGTGATATATTACTACAACCGCAGTAATCTTGAGTTGCTTACTGTAATATTTTCCAGTTCAATTTCCCCTGTACAAAAAGGACTAGATTTTCTTTATTTGGAGGTAACAGCATCATTTGCTCCTTACCAGTGCAATGCAGGGCCTCAGTGTGTAACAGAATTTATGGCAGTGGACTAGTAAGGTGGCCCATCCACCATGTCACAGTGACTCAGTCCAACAAGCAAACAATTATTTCATGATTGGAAACCATTCCACATGCACAGATCAATTTCAATCACATTTCAGCAGAACTGTAATCAAGAATCTATCAACTACCACCACTGCTCACTTTGTGCAACTTGTTACTCACCTATGGCCAATACTAACCTCCCCTCATCTATGCCTAACACTAACCTCCCCTCTCCTGTGCCTAACACTAACCTCTCCCCTCTCCTGTACCAAACACTATCCTCTCCCCTCTCCTGTGCCTAACACTAACCTCTCCCCTCTCCTGTACCAAACACTATCCTCTCCCCTCTCCTGTACCAAACACTAACCTCTCCCCTCTCCTGTGCCAAACACCAACGTCCCGTCTCCTGAGCCAAACACTAAGCTCCCCTATTCTGTGCCTAACGCTAACCTCCCCTATTCTGTGCCTAACGCTAACCTCCCCTCTTCTGTGACTAACACTAACCTCCCCTATTCTGTGACTAACACTAACCTCCCCTATTCTGTGACTAACACCAACCTCCCCTCTCCTGTGCCTAACACTAACCTCCCCTCTCCTGTGCCTAACACTAACCTCCCCTCTCCTGTGCCTAACACTAACCTCTCCCCTCTCCTGTACCAAACACTAACCTCCCCTCTCCTGTGCCTAACACTAACCTTTCCCCTTTCCTGTACCAAACACTAACCTCCCCTCTCCTGTGCCAAACACTAAAGTCTCGCCTCTCCATGGCCAAACCCTAACCTCTCCTCTCCTGTGACTAACACTAACCTCCCTTCTCCTGTGCCAAACACTAACGTCCCTTCTCCTGAGCCAAACACTAACCTCCCCTATTCTGTGCCTAACGCTAACCTCCCCTATTCCGTGCCTAACGCTAACCTCCCCTATTCTGTGACTAACACTAACCTCCCCTCTCCTGTGCCTAACACTAACCCCCCCCCCCCCCCTTTATTGTGCCTGAAACAAATGTCAAATCTAATATTTACTTAACCTAGTCTTTGCCTAACACTATCCTTCCCTCTCCTCTGCTTGTTTGACACTAACTTCCCCATTCTGAATATTAACCTCTCCTCTTCAAAGCTTAACACTAACTCTTCTGATCAAGTTCTCACCCTGCCCCTAACAGCAGCCACCATTGAATCAGCTGTTAGCCAATCATGTGTTTTTTTGCAAGGATCAAAGCAATTATACTTGGGTGGATGGGACGGGCTAATAGATATGTACCAAAGTGTTTTATAAAGAAGAAGTCCTTTCAAAGCAAGTGAGTGTTGTTAAAGCAGTTTTATCATCCATGCAGAATGGTTTTCTTCCAATCAGCAGTTTATGGCTCAAGAATTTAGTTACATTAAAAAAAAAAAAAAAATTGTCTATACAAAAACAGTGTTGATAATCAGAGCACTGGAAGAGGCTCCTTTCATGCAATATGTAGATCCACTATTGAATGCACAGTTTGATCTTCTCATTGCTGCCTATGAGGCAATAATCCTTAGTGTTAGTTTAAAACATTTGCTCCCGAATCAATAATTCCTGATCATTTTGGATGGGACCTTATGGTCCAGTTCTGTACAGAAATGCTGATCATTAATGCATATTTCCACAGTAGATCTGTAAGACCATTCAAGTTACATACCCAAAGAGATTATTGTATAATAGCATAAAGAAAGAATGCACTAATCTCTAGCCATGTATGGCAATCAGTAAAATGCAATTTCCACCAAACCATTTAAGCTTGTTTTGGATAAGTAGGGTAAGGGTTATAACTTATGTAAGGTTATTTCTGCTGTAGAGGTTCCCATTGTAGACATTTCTATACTTCCCCCATGGCTTTCAGGATATGAGGGAGTGCAATGAATATCTGACACACATTCTAAATGTATGTACACACTATACATATCTGTCATTTAAATTTATTCTTAGTGAAAATTATGTAAAAAAAAATATATATACTTAGTAATTGATTCAGGTGACAGTTTAACAACAATCACTGTATAGCTACACTGTTTAGCTCTCTGCCATTCTTTTTTTTTGTGGAGAGGGGAGGAAGAGCTTGAGGTACCCAGTGTGATAACTAAAATACAAGTCTCCACAAAAACAACAGAGGTCAGCTGCAGGGCTGTGGAGTCGGTACAAAAATCATCCTACTCCAACAGCCGACTCCTCAGTCTATGAATCCTCTAAGTCCGACTCCAGGTACCCAAAATTGCTCTGACTCCAAAGTGTAATACTTACCAGGGCTGTGGAATTGGTACAAAAATCACCCGACACCTCAATTTATGAAACCATCGACTCCAACTCCTGGGACCCAAAACTGCTCCGACTCCACAGCCCTGATCAGCTGTTAGCCATAAAACATGATGGATCACCAACTACCTCATCAGCAATGTGGGGGAGACATGTTCATACACACTATATTTTCAATCATGAATAATCATTTCAGGATACACAATCTGTTTGTACATGGTCTGACTCTTCCCCACACTTCATAAAATGAAGTTGTTTGTACAGTCCTGGCCAAAAGTTTTGAGACTGTCAAAAAGTAGTTTTCACAAAGTTTGCTACTAAACTGCTTTTAGATCTTTGTTTCAGTCGTTTATGTGATGTACTGAAATATAATTATAAGCACTTCATACGTTTCAAAGCCTTTTATTGACAACTACATGAGATTTATGCAAAGAGACAGTATTTGCGGTGTTGGCCCTTCTTTTTCAGGACCTCTGCAATTTGACTGGGTATGCTTTCAATCAACTTCCGGGCTAAATCCTGACTGATAGCAACCCATTCATTCATAATCACTTCTTTGAGCTTCTCAGAATTAGATGGTTTTTGTTTGTCCACCCGCCTCTTGAGGAATGACCACAAGTTCTCAACGGGATTAAGATCTGGGGAGTTTCCAGGCCATGGACCCAAAATTTCAACTTTTTGGTCCCAGAGCCACTTAGTTATCACTTTTGCCTTATGACACTGTGCTCCATCGTGCTGAAAAATGCATTGTTCTTCACCAAACTGTTGTTGGATTGTTGGAAGAAGTTGCTGTTGGAGGGTGTTTTTTGGCAAAATTGTGAGTGAGCCCACTCCCTTGGATGAGAAGCAACCCCACACATGAATGGTCTCAGAATGCTTTACTGTTGGCATGAAACAGAACTGATGATAGTGCTCACCTTTTCTTCTCCTGTCAAGCCTTTTTCCAGATGCTCCGAACAATCGGAAAGGGGCTTTATCGGAGAATATGACTTTGCCCCAGTCCTCAGCAGTCCATTTACCATACTTTCTGCAGAAGATCAATCTGTCCCTGATGTTTTTTGGGAGAGGAGTGGCTTTGCTGCCCTTCTTGACACCAGGCCATCTTCCAAAAGTCTTCGCCTCACTGTGCGAGCAGATGCACTCACACCTGCCTGCTGCCATTCCTGAGCAACCTCTGCACTGGTTGCACTCCGATCCTGCAGCTGAATCCTCTTTAGGAGACAATCCTGGCGCTTGCTGGACTTTCCTGGATGCCCTGAAGCCTTCTTAACAAGAATTGAACCTCTTTCCTTGAAGTTCTTGATGATCCTATAAATTGTTGACTTAGGTGCAATCTTAGTACCCACAATATCCTTGCCTGTGAAGCCATTTTTTATGCAACGCAATGATGGCTGCGTGCATTTGTTTGCTGGTCACCATGGTTAGCAATGGAAGAGCAATGATTTCAAGCATCACCCTCTTTTTAACATGTCAAGTCTGCCATTCTAACCCAATCAGCCAATCCCCCTTTTTGGGGATTCAGTTAATTTTCATGGCAAATAAGGACAATGCAATTCATCTGAACACTCTTCATTCTTGAGTATATGCAAATTGCTATTCTAAAAACTTAAAGGGAACCTTAACCGTGGATAAAAAAAAGTTTCACTTACCTGGGGCTTTCCCAAGCCTCCTGCAGCCGTCCTGTGCCCGCGCAGCTCCTCCAGTGTCCTCCGGTCTCCCGCCGCGGCTTAGTTTAATTTTCAACCGACTGCCAGTCGTCCTCCGGCAACGCGTCCTATTCTTCCGCATTCCCCGACGTAAAGCGCGTCCATGGAACGCATTCCCCGACGTAAAGCTAATGACGCGTTTTACGGCACTTTACGTCGGGGAATGCAGAAGAATAGGACACGTTGCCGGAGGACGACTGGCAGTCGGCCAAAAACGAAACTAAGCCACGGCGGGGGACCGGAGGACACTGGAGGAGCTGAGGGGGCACAGGACGGCTACAGGAGGCTTGGGAAAGCCCCAGGTAAGTGAAACTTTTTTTTTTATACACAGTTAAGGTTCCCTTTAAGCACCAACTTTTCTAATTTCCAATATTTTTGACAGTCTCAAAACTTTTGGCCATAACTGTACAAGTTTGAGACTGAGAAAGACAACATGGCCAGTGTTCTCCCCAGGGCTAATTAGGTGGGCGGGCCGCCCGGGTGTTTTCAAAGCCCGCCCAGCTGCCAAAAGTCTGTGCTGAGGGTTTGATTGGCTGGCGCATCATTGGCGATTCGGCAGGGGGGGGGGGGCAGCATGTCTCGGCCACGAGCAGTGTGGAGTAGGGGATTGCCCGCAAGTGCAGAAGCTGGGGTCCGACCTCTATCCCCCCTCACTCTTCCCCCACACAACCAGCTTCTCCGGAGGTAGATTCAGCATCACTGGTTCTGTGCTGTCTCAAACGCTAGAGCATAAGCCAGCCGCTGTCTCCTGTCCTCTCTCTGCGATGCTGCACATACTACTTCTTGTTTTAGTGTGCGCAGCATCGGAGAGAGGAGACAGCGCGGATCAGGCTGTTGGCTGGTGTTTTAGCGTTTGAGACAGCCCAGAGCCAGTGACGCTGAATCTACCGCCGGAGCTGGTGGAGCGGAGGATAGAGGTCGGGCTCCAGCTTCTGCACTTGTGGGCATTCCCCTACCCCACACTGCCCGTGGCCGAGACACACTGCATAAAACTAAACACCCTCCCCCCCCGCCACCGAATTGCCGATGACGCTTGAGGTTTGAGAGAGGAGCCAGTGACGCTGTATCTACTACGGGGCAGCGAGGTGAGTTGCACATCCTCCCCACTAGCCCACCAGCCTGACCACCTCCCCACTAGCCCACCAGCTTGACCACTATCCCACCAGCCTGACCACCACCGCACTAGCCCACCAGCCTGTCCACTAGCCCACCAGCCTGATCACCACCCCACTAGCCCACCAGCCTGACCACCACCCCACTAGCCCACCAGCCTGACCACCACCCCACTAGCCTGACCACCTACCGCCCCACTAGCCACCAGCTTCACCACTTACCAACCCACCCCACTAGCCACCAGCCTCACCACTTACCAATCCACCCTACTAGCTACCAGCCTGACCACCCACCCCACTAGCCCACCAGCCTGACCACCTCCCCACTAGCCACCAACCTGACCACCTACCCACCCCACTAGCCACCAGCCTCACCACTTACCAACCCACCCCACTAGCCACCAGCCTCACCACCTACCCACCAGCCTCACCACTTACCCAACCCACCCCACTAGCCACCGGCCTGACCACCTACCTACCCACCAGCCTGACCACCCATCAGCCTGACCTACCCACCACACTAGCCACCAACCTGACCTACCTCACTAGACACCAGCCTGACCTACCTACCCACTTACCCAACCCACCAGCCTGACGTACTTCCTTACCCACTAACCCTCCTTTTCCACCCAGCATGACCTTAGGGCCCTTTTTTTCACTAGCTGCGATCCACTTCAGAAAGCGGATCACAGCCGTTTTGATGAGCACCGTGATAACATGTAAATCGCAGTGCTCATTTCCCACTAGCATGCGTTGTATTTTTCAGTATCACAATTGTTGGTCGATCATGCACTGTTCCCAGCAGCTATATGGAGCAATCACGGGTAGTGTAAATTGTAGGTTGCGTGATCGCAGCACAATTGCGAACGCACTTCCTAGTGGAAAAGGGCCCTTACTTCCCCGCCCGGCTACTTTTTCATGCCACCCGGCTGAAAAAAAATTCTGGGGAGAACCCTGATGGCAATTGGTGTAAACACAAATAGTAAAAAGAAGAAAACAAATAGCGGTTCTAACAAACATTTTTCATACAATCCAAAAGTATGTTTTTGTTTTTTTCAAGCTGGCATTAAACTCAACCCCAAGGCTTTTCCTAGTCCTGTGTGGGCAGTCAATGGCAGAGCTGGTCTTCATCAGTATACAACTCCTTGGTTGGCTGGTGAGAAATCAATGTAAAAGATAATTTAAACAAAAAGTGTGGACAAGCACCATCTAAATTCAATTTAATAAAAATATTAAGCAGAAAGGAATGTGCTAATTGGGCAATTAGAATCACAGGAGAAACAACAAAAGAAAAAGCACCCAAAATATGCAGCACCAGATCAGTCAAATATATCACAAAATATCACAAATGTTATTGGGAAATAGTAAATAGTACTATTTCCCAATAAAATTTGTGATATTTTGTGATATATTTGACTGGTTTGGTGCTGCATATTTTGGGTGCTTTTTCTTTTGTTGTTTCTCCTGTAAAAGATAACAATCAAAATTGCGGCAGTGTAAACATTAAAGCGAAACATAACCCTGCATTTCAACTTTGCTCTAAAACATTATTTACAGTATATTATATGCAACCAGCATTTTTTTTTTTACTAGACCAGCATTGGAAGGGTTACACAGGGCTTCAAAGTTCCTGGAGATTTCTGCAGACGCATCCGAACTTGAGATAGATACATTGTGTTTACATAAATGTATCTAAGTGTTGAATGTGACTCACTCTCTCACTGAGGAGTTGGAGGACAGCCAAAGAGTGTGTAACATTTCTAAATATATACATATAACTAAATAGAATGTAACTATCTGAACTTCTGCATATCTCTCCACGGAACTTAAAACCTCTGTGTTTAACCCTTCCAATGCTGGTCTAGTAAAAAAAAAAATGCTTTTTGCATATAATATGCTGTAAATAATGTTTTAGAGCAAAGTTGAAATGCAGGGTTATATTCCGCTTTAAATGGTGGGGCATGCACTCCCAAACTACACAAAAAATAGAAAGCAATCTTCACTTCAAAAACATATCAAAATGCGTTATTTCATGAAGAACCAAACTGTATTGTTAAAAAAATATTTAAAAAGTACATGGGATGGCCACCCCATCATAACACAAACGCATCAATCACCACACTGCACCACAGTCAAAGGCCGGCATCTATAAGTATCTGTGTATCTGCTTGTATGATAAAAAGTTACAACACCCACTTATGGAGTTCATTGGTATATAATGGCAGGATCACTCATCAAAAAGGTGGAAAAAGCAAACAGTCTAAGCTGCATGCGAAAGGTAGGCAAAATGTTCCTTCAGGTTAGGTCAGGCAATCTGCAAGAAAGGCTGAAGCACAGCAATGTTAGTACTGCAACATAGAGATGGGCCAAACCTCTGATTTTCGGTTCGCGAACCCGTTTCGCGAACCTACCGCAAAAGTTCGGTTCACACAAGCTTTCACGAACCGCAATAGACTTCAATGGAGAGGCGAACTTGTAAATTTAGAAAAAATTGTGCTGGCCAGAAAAATTATGGAAAAGAGGTTTCAAGGGATCTAACACCTGGACGGAGACGTGGTTGAGTGGAATACACGTCAAAAGTCTCTGTAAATAACCTAGATTTTACGCAAACCACTTTTTTTAAGGTCAAAAATCACATTGAATGTTGAATTGCAGGCCTAAACTGCTTTACAACATCTTGCATGTGTATACATCAATCAGGAAGTGTACTCTCCTCCCTCCTCCAGAGGTTCCAGAGGTCCTTGTCTTCCAGGGATTTGTAGGATGTCAAAAGCACGCTCACATACATTACCCAGGAATCGAACCCAGGTCAACTGCTTGGAGGGCAGCTATGCTCACCACTATACCACCAACACTACATGCTGAAGCCAGCCTAGCTGGCCTGGGAAGGATGAAAAGCTAGGTGGCCATGCAACCATTCCTGCTAACCTAAAGCTTACTTGTGTCTTACAACACATTGGCTTAAGACTTTACCAAATCCAATGCACCAATATGGGGAAGCTTCTCTGTTTGCGTTTTTCTGTTTGTTTTTTTAAAGAGAATCTGTATTGTTAAAATCGCTCAAAAGTAAACATACCAGTGCGTTAGGGGATATCTCCTATTACACTCTGTCACAATTTCGCCGCTCCTCACCGCATTAAAAGTGGTTAAAAACAGTTTTTAAACGTTTGTTTGTAAACAAACAAAATGGCCACCAAAACAGGAAGTAGGTTGATGTACAGTATGTCCACACATAGAAAAATACATCCATACACAAGCAGGCTGTATACAGCATTCCTTTTGAATCTCAAGAGATCATTTGTGTGTTTCTTCCCCCTGTTCTCATGCACTGAAGTTTCAGGCTGCTCTTTTCTTCCTGCAAACAGCTTTGCCCTTGTCTGTAATTCTTCAGTATGTGAAAGCCCAGCCAGCTCAGAGGACGATTTATCCAGCTTGTAAAAGAGAAGAGAGAAGCTGCTCTAATCTAAATAATACACAGGCAGTGTGCAGAGAGGGGGGAGTTCATAGCAGAACCACAACACTGAAGAACTTGGCAGCCTTCCAGACACAGGCCGACAAGTCTGACAGGGGAAAGATACATTGATTTATTACAGAGACAGTGATAGCATAAAGTGCTGCAGTTAGCCAGAACACATTAGAATAGCTTTTGGAATTTATAGGATGATAAAAAACAGGATGCAATTTTTGTTACGGAGTCTCTTTAAGTGTGGTGTCACAGTTCACTCATCTCTTCAACTACAAGAAAGCCCCAGGAGTAGTCTTAGCTACCGTAATATCTGTTACGGCAGGGCCCTTATTACACTTTCTCTTACAGGGCTATGGAAACCGTTTTGCAAATGCGATAAAGCGAGGTGCAAAAATGAAATCATGCCTAGCAGAGGATGGTTTCGATCCATCAACCTCTGGGTTATGGGCCCAGCACACTTCCACTGCGCCACTCTGCTTACATTTGTATACAATCTTCAAGTTTAAGAAGGGTACATTAGTTGAAATAGTTAAACTACAATCTATGTTACAACACTACCATCTATGTTACAGCAAGGCCCTAATGACACTTTCTCTTAAGGGGCTATGGCCGCCAGAGAAAGTGTCATTAGGGCCTTGCTGGTGAGGGCTGCAGCGATACCCAGACGGGCGGCGATAACCAATCTAAAGGGGAGCATTAAGGTACCACAAACAACCACAATGGGTGCATGTAAAACATGCTGCTCCAGGCAAAACACCCTATGACACATAAAAAACATCTTTTTTATTGTTAGTGTGTGGTAACCCAGTTCCATTGGTACAACACACCGTCCATCAGGTGCCTAAGCAGCCGAAAGTCTCGATCCCCCACGCTGACAACAAATAACTACCTAACTATGCAGAAGAAAAAGCAAATCAAATAACATGATATCAAAAATGAAAATCAGTGGATTGCAGGTAATGTCCAAATCATTATAATATAAATATTGCTCCCCAAGCTGCACTTCAGCGGGGGCCGTGAGGGAATTACCCTAACATAATAGTAAGTCATGAAAACCTCCATCCACCCTCAGCATAAAATTTTCATACCAAGGGGGGACAGGGCAACATGGGCTCAAAAGTAGCAGAACTGAAGGATGCTACCGGGACACACCGGAGTACCAGCAGTAGAGCAGAGCACCACGGGGTGCCAGGGTGCACAGAGGCAATTATGTGTGTAAAAAATGAGCAAAACTCATCTGCTCATTTAAACCTGGTGCCTCACAGGCATGTTGGTTGTAAATCCAGCGGGATTCACATCTGAGGAGAAGTCCATCTAGATTCCCCCCTCTAATAGTGGGGTGTATGCGATCTAAGACCATGAATTTGACGCCCTTAGTGCTGCTACCATGTTCAAGGGCATAGTGTCTGGCCACAGGGGAATCAATGTCTCCCTTCTCAATACTCTTTATATGTTCAGACATGCGTTCACGTAACGCCCGTTTTGTCTTGCCAATGTAGAATGCACCACAATGGCACAACAAAATATAGACCACTAGGATTGTCTTAGAATTGTAATGCAATGTAAAAGTTACTGATCAGAAGCCCCTTCACCACCAGCTTCACTGCAGACCCCTTGCAAGCTGCTACAGTCAGTCAGATCCAGCCACTCATACAGCCTTTCAGAGCAACACTTTCAGGTCATGTGCCGCATTTTCGGACCAGGCCTTGTAGGCACTAAAGATCATTAGACACAAAACAGTAACATTTGGGCAGAGACTTACCTACCCATCAGAAGTCATACTTAGATCTGTACCTGGATCCCACTCAATTCAATTCAGACTTATCTGCACAAGTACTCCTGTTAATATGTATCCTCCATGCAGTTTTTCCTATGACATTTTTTACACAAGGGAAAATACATTATGCAAATGAAGGAGTGATTTCAATTCGCATGGAAGTTCCTTTCGTCTAACTGAATTTTACAATCATTTTCCCGAATTAGCCTTTTATTAATTACATATTTGAGTCAATTGGAAACATGTTCCAATGAAACTCAGAAGGAATGCAAGCCAAAATATTAGATTACAGAAAGGATGGCTCTGATATATTGGTTACTGTTATCTGTATCTGCACACAATAGCAGCATCAAGGGGGAAGGGAGGAAAGGCAAGGTGATAGGTCATCCTATTTTATAAAATAGGTAAATTGTTAAAAAGCCACATCAAACACTGTAGTGCACAAAGCCCAAAGTTCACACTGTACTGGTTCGAAACCTGATCCTGTAAAAACTGATCCGTCTGCCATTTAAACGGATCAGTTTGTTAAAATGACATCAGTCTGGTACTGTTCTGTCGCCATCTGCTCGGTACCTGCCACTGTCCATTCAGGTCCTCCCTGCTGCTGCTCAGGTCCCTGCACTGTAGAAATGCCGGTGTACAGATCCCATTTAAGCACCAGGCTCCAACTGATTTCCAGAAAAACAATGTGAATTCTTCCTGAACACCAGTGAGGCTTATCATTGATCCACTTCTCAGCGAAACAATGAGAATCCTTCCTGGGGAGAGACGATTTCTATTGGGTTCAGTGTTCTCCCCAGGACCTATTAAGTGAGCGGGCCGCCCGGCTGTTTTGAAACCCCGCCCGGGTGCTCCAAGGCCCGCCTGCATCACACGCTCATGTGCGCTGCTGTCTGCTCGCATAGAGCTGGTCTCCCTCTGAATTGCCATCCCTAGTTCCAGCTGCGCTGCCCTCCTGGCGCCTGTAGAGTTGTCATATCTTCAGATCAGCGGCAGCCTCCTTGATGTAGTAGCCCTTCTCCACAGCACCCTGTCCTGCCGCTCTGCTGGAACGCTGTGACCCACTTCCTCAGCCCGCTGGTGCCCGGCTTCTGATCGCAGTACGGCTTCACGCTGAGTATCTTCAAAGCCATGATCGGCTGCAAGGAGAATACACGTGCTGCAGGCAGCCCAGGGGAGCACTGGCCGGGCCACTGTACGTACGGGGGTGGGTAGGAGTACTGGAGGGGACCGGAGGATGTGCTCCCTAGTTCCGGTTGTGCTGCCCGCCTGTAGAGTTCTGTCCGATCTTCAGATTGCTGCCGCAGGGATATAAGAGAGAAGTGATGTGCAGTAATGCGCTGTATAATGCAGCGCAGCCGGAACTAGGGAGCACATCCTCCGGTCCCCTCCAGTACTCCCACCCACCACCGTACGTACAGTGGCCTGGCCAGTGCTCCCCTGGGCTGCCTGCAGCACGTGTATTCTCCTTGCAGCCGATCATGGCTTTGAAGATACTCAGCGTGAAGCCGTACTGCGATCAGAAGCCGGGCACCAGCGGGCTGAGGAAGTGGGTCACAGCGTTCTAGCAGAGCGGCAGGACAGGGTGCTGTGGAGAAGGGCTACTACATCAAGGTGGCCATTCAGCTCATCCAAATCGCGGCTGCCAATGGGGTGAGCAGGGGGAGGGGGTGACATTGGGAAAGGTTAAGGCATAACTCCCAACTGTCCCTCTTTGGGAGCCCTGTCCCTTTACCCCTCTTTCCTCCTCATTTGTCCCTCTTTCAGGACTTCGCCCCTCTTTCTATGTAAATATATATATATATCTCCACTAAAAATGTGTTTGACTGTAAATTTTATTCCCATCCTTTAAATTGATATATCACTAATTTTAAAATGTTACTATGAAGGAAAATGAACCAGGATAGAAAGGACCAGGGTGGTTTGAATTATAAAACATTTTTCTTATGAAATCTTTATGGTATGCATGAATAGGGTTGTGATGGGGGCGTGACCAGGGGTGTGGCAGGGGCGTGGCTTAACTGTCCCTCTTTCTCACATCAAAAAGTTGGGAGGTATGGTTAAGGGGAGGAAGCGGTGTTAAAGTGCAAGCATACTGGATCAGGGCAGAGGGGTACCCTATACTGCAGGGTATAATAATCATAGAATGGTTGTGTATTTATAAATAGAATGGTTGTAGTAATGCTGCAATGTATGTGCTGTAATGTAGGGTGATGGGATGTGATCACTAATAAGCTGTAGGTCGGTGCAATAATATGTGGAGTGTGGCGGGTGATGTAAGGGGGCATACTGAAGTGCAGTGATATGTGGAATGTGATAGTGGTACAGTATTGTATGAAACGTGTCTGAGAGTGCAATAACCTATGTTATAAGGAAATAGTATTGTTTGAGCTGTCTATTGGGAGATATGTGGAGCTGCAGTAAAGTATTAGGTGAGAGTAATGGAGGTGAAGGGACGCATGGAACGTGATAGGGAGTGCAGTAATGCATGGGACGTGATAGGGGTGCAGGAATGAATTTGATGCGATAGGGGGGTGCAGTAATGCATGGGGCATGATAGGAGTTGCAGAGGACGTGATAGGAGGTACAGGGATGTCCTATGCTGTAAGCAGAGTTGCCTGCCCAGCTTTCCCCGGTTGCAACCCACCCGGCTACTTTTTCATGCCACCCGGCTGGAAAAAAATTCTGGGGAGAACACTGTGGTCTATTGCAAACCAACTGTAGCCTGATGCTTCTGATGGGGCTTTGGGATCTCTTTACCGGTGCTTCTTATGTGCCAGGAGCCAAACAGCGGTGCCAGAGGAGTGGAGGACCAAATGTACAGTGGCAGGTGAGTAATTTGTGAAACATGCGCAGCAAGCAAACTAGTGACAATGGATACAGTCCGTTCTCATAAGCCATCATTGATTCAGTCTGCCTCTGTTGCCATCAGTTTTGTCTTGCGGATCTGGAAAAGTCATGCAGGACTCAAACTTGCATTCTGGCCAAAAGAACTAACCCCTTCCAAAACAGACTCATGTGAACAGATGCTATTGCTTTGCATTGGATCCGTTATTATCTGTTCAAATTAATTACACTAAACTGAACCTTTTTGTGCCAATGTAAACATGGACCCAACACCATAAAAACATCCTGACAGCTAAAACTAAGAGGCCGGCCCGTTCACAACACCACACTGTGAGCTCAATGTGTAGACTGAAGTTTGAATCTTCTCTGCTGCATAGGTAGCAAGTCAGTACAATAGCAAACAACCCAATTACAGAAAATGTTCTCTATACAAATGCTAAAACTCAATGCACAAAACTCATAACCGCAGCTGAAGTAAGCTGCAAAAACCTAGCTAAATTGACTAATCCCCTAAATAAAGAGCCATGTGAAATGTGCACTCACACAGAACACACTAGGATATTTTAACATACTGCAATTTTCCATTACAATTTAACCACTTGCCGACCACCTTAAGCCGATGGGTGGCGGCAAGGGCTGGGCCCAAAGATCGCAATGAGCCCATCAGCGGCGGCGGGCATGGTTATGCGGCGATCGCATGACGCGATCTGCCGCCGGCGACAGGCTCCGTCTACCTGGCGCAGTAACCCGCCGGCCGTTCGGAAGCGCCGGCAGGTTATTAGCTGCTCGATCGCCGCACAGCAAGCGTATAATACGCTTTGTAATGTATACAAAGCGTATTATACAGGCTGCCTCCTGCCCTGGTGGTCCCAGTGATCGAGGGACCACCAGGGCAGGCTGCAGCCCCCCAGGTAAGCACCCAAGCACACTGATCTGCCCCCCCTTCCCTTTGATCGCCCACAGCACCCATCAGACCCCCCTGCCCACCCCTCAAATCCCTGTTTGCATCCAATCACCCCCCTAATCACCCATCAATCACTCCCGGTCACTATCTGTCAACGTTATTTTTTTGATTCGGTCCTAAACTGCCCCCTGGGGGCTCCTGATCACCCCACACTCTCAGATCCCCCCCCCCCTGTGTACTGTATACATCTATCCTCCCCTGTAATCACCTGTCAATCACCCCCTGTCACCCATCAGATCAGACCCTAACCTGCCTCTTACGGGCATCTGATCACCCACCCACACCATCAGATCGCCCGCAGACCCACCCTCAGATCACCTCCAAAGTGCATTGTTTACATCTGTTCTGCCATCTAATCACCCACTGATCACCCATCAATCACCCCCTGTCCCCACCTGTCACTGCTACCCATCAGATCAGACCCCTATCTGCCCCAGGGCACCCAATCACCCGCCCACACCCTCAGACACCTCCCCCCCCCCGTGAACTGTATACATCTATTCTTCCCGGTAATCACCTGCCAATCACCCATCAATCACTCCCTGTCACTGCCACCCATCAGATCAGACCTTAACCTGCCTCTTACGGGCATCTGATCACCCACACCATCAGATCACCTGCAAACCCACCCACCCTCAGATCACATTTACATCTGTTCTGCAATCTAATAACCCACTGATCACCCATCAATCACCCCCTGTCACTGATACCCATCAGATCAGACCCTAATCTGCCCCTTGGGCACCCAATCACCCGCCCACACCCTCAGAATGCCCTCAGACCCCAGCCCTGATCACCTCGCCAGTGCATTGCTTGCATCTATTCCCCCCTCTAATCACACTTTGAGACACCCATCAATCACCTCCTGTCACCACCTGTCACTCCCTAGCACACCTACCCATCAGATCAGGCCCTAATTTGCCCCATGTGGGCTCCTGATCACTCGGCCAAACCCTCAGATACCCCTCAGACCCCCTTTCGATCCCCTCCTCAGTGCATTGATTGCATCCATTTTCCCCTCTTATCACCCCGAGACACCCATCAATCACCTGCTGTCACCCCCCCCCCCCCCCCCCCCAGCACTCCTATCCATCAGATCAGTCCCTTATCCGCCCCCTACGGGCTTCTGATCACCCAGCCAAACACTCTTCCGCCCCATCGCGGTGACAGAATTTTTTTTTCTGATCACTGCTGGTCTCTACGACTTAATTGTGGCTGAGACCAACCATTATGCCAATCCAAGAAGCTACCATGCCCAGCCTTTTCGGTGGAAATCACTCCAAGTTTCCGAACGTAACATTTTTTGGGGCCTTCTCCTTAACATGGGTCTAGTCAAAAAGAATGTATTGCGGTCTTATTGGTCTACGCACCCAATACATCACATGCCCATGTTCTCTGCTACCATGTCCAGGTCACGTTTTGAAAACATCCTGCGCTTCCTGCACTTCGAGGCCAATACAACCTGTCATCTAAGAGGCCACCCTGCTTATGACCGGTTCCACAAAATTCGCCCCCTCATAAACCACCTGTCATCAAAATTTGCAGATGCTTATACCCCTGAATATTCATTTTGAGGCATTTGGTTTCTAGACTACTCACGGTTTTGGGCCCCTAAAATGCCAGGGCAGTACAAGAACCCCACAAATGACCCCATTTTAGGAAAAAAAATAGCTTTTATTTTTTGTCAAAAGTTAGCAGAAATTGATTTTTATTGTTTTTTTCACAAAGTGTAATTTTTCACCAACTTGTGCAAAAAAAGTAAAATCTTCTATGAACTCACCATACACCTAACGGAATACCTTGGGGTGTCTTCTTTCTAAAATGAGGTCACTTGTGGGGTTCCTATACTGCCCTGGCATTTATGGGGCCCTAAACCGTGAGGAGTAGTCTAGAAACCAAATGCCTCAAAATGACCTGTGAATAGGACGTTGGGCCCCTTAGTGCACCTAGGCTGCAAAAAAAGGGTCACACATGTGGTATACTATTGCCGTACTCAGGAGAAGTAGTATAATGTGTTTTGGGGTGTATTTTTACACATACCTATGCTGGGTGGGGGAAATATCTCTGTAAATGGACAATTGTGTGTAAAAAAAAGTTGTCATTTATAGAGATATTTCTCCCACCCAGCATGGGTATATGTAAAAATACACCACAAAACAGATTATACTACTTTTCCTGAGTACGGCGGTACCACGTGTGGCACTTTTTTGCACCCTAACTGCGCTAAGGGGCCCAAAGTTCAATGAGTACCTTTAGGATTTCAGAGGTCATTTTGAGACATTTGGTTTCAAGACTACTCCGCACAGTTTAGGGCCCCTAAAATGCCAGGACAGTATAGGAACCCCACAAGTGACCCCATTTTAAAAAAGAAGACACCCCAAGGTATTCCGTTAGGTGTATAACGAGTTTATAAAAGATTTTATTTTTTGTCACAAGTTAGCTGAAATTGATTTTTATTGTTTTTTTTTCCACAAAGTGTCAATTTCCGCTAACTTGTGACAAAAAAAAAAAAAAAAAAAAAATCTATGAACTCGCCATACTCCTACCAGAATACCTTGTGGTGTTGTCTTTCTAAAATGGGGCCACTTGTGGGGTTCCTGCCCTGGCATTTTAGGAGCCCTAAACTGTGAGGCGTAGTCTTGAAACTAAATGTCTCAAAATGACCTGTGAAATCCTAAGGGAACTCATTGGACTTTGGGCCCCTTAGCGCAGTTAGGGTGAAAAAAGTGCCACATGTGGTATCGCTGTACTCAGGAGAAGTAGTATAATGTGTTTTGGGGGTGTATTTTTGTATTTGGAAAGTAGACACTTCAAGGTATTCAGAGAGGGGCATGGTGAGTCCGTGGCAGATTTCATTTTTTTTGTCACGAGTTATCAGAAATGGAAACTTTTTTTTTTTTGTCTCAAAAGTGTCATTTTCCGCTAACTTGTGACAAAACATAAAATCTTCTAGGAACTCACCATGTCTCTCAGTGAATACTTTGGGATGTCTTCTTTCCAAAATGGGGTCATTTGGGGGGTATTTATACTATCTTGGAATTTTAGCACCTCATGACACATGACAGGTGCTCAGAAAAGTCAGAGATGCTTCAAAATGGGAAAATTCACTTTTGGCACCATAGTTTGTAAACGCTATAACTTTTACCCAAACCAATAAATATACACTGAATGTTTTTTGTTTTTTTTTTGTTTTTTTTATCAAAGACATGTAGCACAATAAATTTGGACAAAAATGTATACAGAAATTTTACTTTGACAAATTTTATCACAGAAAGTTAAAAAAAAACATTTTTGTTTTACAAAATTCATGTCTTTTTTTGATGAATATAATGAAAACTAAAAATCACAGCAGCAATCAAATACCACCAAAAGAAAGCTGTATTAGTGACAAGAAAAAGGAGGGAAAATTAATTTAGATAGTAGGTTGTATGACCGAGCAATAAACCGTTAAAGCTGCAGTGGTCTGGACACTTAAACAAAAAAAATGAGTTTTACTCACCTGGGGCTTCCAATAGCCCCCTGCAGCTGTCCGGTGCCCTCGTCGTCTCCCTCCGATCCTCCTGGCCCCGCCGGCAGCCACTTCCTGTTTCGGTGACAGGAGCTGACAGGCTGGGGACGCGAGTGATTCTTCGCGTTCCCAGACACATTAGCACCCTCTATGCTGCTATATGGTATATGATATATGCTATAGAAGCATAGATGGCGCTATTGTGGCCAGGAACGCGAAGAATCACTCGCGTTCCCAGCCTGTCAGCTCCTGTCACCGAAACAGGAAGTGGCTGCCGGCGGGGCCAGGAGGATCGGAGGGAGACGGCGACAGCACCGGACAGCCGCAGGGGGCTATTGGAAGCCCCAGGTGAGTAAAACTCATTTTTTTTGTTTGACTTAAGTGTCCTTTTAAAAGGGAACCTTAACTGGTGGGGAAAAAAAACTACCGTCCTCTTAAAAAACTATCGTCCTCTTCTTCCGCATTCCCCGTCGTAAAGCGCGTTTTGCGTCATGCGGACGCGCTTTATGACGGGGAATGCGGAAGAAGAGGATGCTTTGCCCAAGGACGACTGGCAGTCGGCCGAAAACGAAACTTAGCCGCGGAGGGAGACTGGAGGGCACTGAAGGACCGGCGCAGGCACAGGACGGCTGCAGGAGGCTTGGGAAAGCCCCCAGGTAAGTGAATTTTTTTTCCCCACCAGTTAAGGTTCCCTTTAAGGGGCGAAAAGACTGTGGTCCTTATGTGGTTAAACGTATGAGGAGTCAGGGTAAGTACATTGTTTATTAGAGCTGTAATTTGTTTAGACATGTTCATTTGAGTGTAAACATGTCAGATCTAGGACAAACTCCGAGAGATCTAATCTTTAAAGCTCATGAACAAAATTAATTTGATACAAATTTGAATTTCGGGTTTATATAATTTCACAAAGATTATGCAGCACAATATACTGTATATTTTGCATATGCATTCCCTGCAGATGTACAAATCCACTGAGAACGCTGTGTACATTGAACACCGAGGTATTCAGTATGATGTGTGAAGAATGAGTAAAAATGAGGATGTCTGGCACAATCCCTAAAATATAGTAATTTACTGATAAAACTTAGGAGAGGGTGTAGCTACAGCAAGGTTTCAAAGCGCTCTCTGCTCCTCTCTCAAACTGTAATAAGTCTATGTTTTGCTTCTGCAGCGCTTCTCTGCTATATTTATTCAAAAGAATAAGTAATACTGGAAGATTCTCCTAATTTCCCATAAATATTAAGTTTACTGCACATTGTTCTTAGATGTACCCCGAGTTGAATTGCCCAAGGTGACATAGGTCCCTGCCTAGCAGTGTTTAAATTAGACTCAGGACCAGTTCACATTGGCACTAAAAAACGGTTTGGTCGTGGATCCTTATGGATGCGAACGGATCGTAACAAAAACGGATGCAAACAGATCCAATGTTAACCTATGGATCCGTTCACATTAGTTCGTTAAATTGGGTCCGTTACATACACTCTGCTGAATGGACCACAAGTTTGGTGCTGCAGTGATTCTCTGGACAGCGGAGCCCAGTGCAACAGAAATGGATGCTGAAGTACTGCATGGGGGGCAATGAGAAACAGATTGTTAAAACACACCGGGCTTGATTCATTAAAGCGTGCTAACACAGTTAACACACCTAAAAGCTTTGCATGTGCAAACTAGGGTGCTAATGCTAAGTAGTTTGTACGGGCAAAGCTGTTACTGATCGCACGCTATTTGGTGGGTGCGAATCGTCACACCGATGCTCGCGAAACATAGCACCATCTGCATGCAAAGTACGCTTATCAGGCTATTTTGCATGCGGATGGTGTGATGTGTTGTGCGCACCGGTGCGACGTTTTGCATGCACCGCTAAACTTTGCGAGCATATTAGCGCGTGCAAAGGCACTTTGCAAGTTCTAAGGGGCTTTTCACTGGCGAGCTAACACTTAGCACGCTTTAGTGAATCAAGCCCACTGGCTAAAAAAATAGACCGTTTTATCCAGCAAAAATTGACTTTATTGATGGGGGTCTGGGGGGATAAGGGGAAACTGAACGGAAACAGTTCCATTCAAACGCAAATCGGATTCGCGAGTGCCAGTGTGAACCGGCCCTTCCTGTCATTTGGATTCAGTTTAGCGAAGTAGCAGTGTTCAGATTAATGTGGGAGCTGAACTCCGTTGACAAGCAAAAGGGTTGTTCCGTGTTCATGAACAACCATTTCTAATAGTTCACAATGCACTGCCATATATGCTTCTACAGAGTTGTACTTCAGCATTACATTTTGCAAGCCACATGAAAAGGCAATCAGTTCCCTGGAGCTTCTCTCTGTCGTACCAACTGAGATGACCCATTATTGGTACAGCTTTTCTCCTGATTTTGTTTTATATTGTCTGGGCAGTAGTGTCAGTGGCAGTGAGTAGTGTCTGGGCACACACTACTCTAATCCAGTGCCACTTGCCTATGGAGTTCCACAGGGTTCTGTACTATCACCATTACTCTTTGCAGTCTACATGCTCCCACTGGGCAAAATAATCCAGAACTATGGTTTAGGATACCATTGTTATGCAGATGACACACAACTGTATCTGTCCTTCAAGCCTGGAACCCAAGACCCATCAGCATCCATAAATGCGTGTCTAGTGGATTTACAAAATTGGATGAACACCAGCTGGCTGAGGCTGAACTCTGACAAAACAGAGGTGTTGGTGGTAGGTGGTCCACACATGAAGGATAAAGTTCAAAACGCTCACCACCTCAAACTAGCAATTGGGGGAGATACTGTACAGTATAAAGACTCTGTGCGAAACCCTGGGGCGATCCTGGATGAAAATCTAAAACTCAGACAGCAGGTATCAGCTGTCGTCAAGTCTTCCTTCTTCCATCTAAGAAATATAGCGAAAATCAAACACCTTATCCCAGCTGAAGACCTACCTACCCTGGTTCACGCATTTGTATCCTCCCGACTAGACTACTGCAACGCCCTGTTAATCGGATCTACAGCGAGTACAGAATGCTGCAGCCAGACTCCTAGCCAATGCCCCCCGCAGCTCACACATCACCCCAGTACTGCAAACTCTTCACTGGTTGCCAGTAAAATGGTGAATCAATTTTAAGATCTGCCTGCTGACATTCAAGGCTCTACACCACATGGGACCCAAATACATAGCGCCGCTTAATTTGAATCCTTATGCAGATTGTTTGATACTCCTCCCTATATTGCCTGATGAAGCGGGGGTTGAACCTGCGAAACGCGTTGCATTTCTTTTTGGAGTTCCTAATAAATGTGTTTGACTGTCTGAATCGCAGTCGTTGTCGTGTCTGCTTGAGGGAGGTAAGACCACCACTTCCTCCTTCAATTTTGCCATTTAAGTTGGTTTTTAAGCTCATTTAATCTAATCTTATACTTTTGGCGCCTCTGTTCATTGTATACAATTTTGAGTCCACCCTTGGTGGAGGGTTGCTACCCTTTCTTCCTGTCTACAGAGAGCGACTTCTTAATCCTGAGTGGGGTCAGGACAATCTCCCCACCTGCCTTTACAGTGGTTGCCTGCTGGTGACTGTGACTTGTGAGTATCTAGCAATACAAACTTATTGCCACCTTGTCCAGTACGAATTACACTATTGGGGCTCTTGGTGTTCCGTTTTTAATTTCCACAATAAAGCTGTTTTTGTATTTTTCTATACCTATGAGAGACCATGATTATGACTTAAAGAGGACCTACATACAAAAAATAAAAATCCAGCACGCTGCTGTACAGAAAAGTTATATTTACCTTCGGAGTCTTATTTTTTGTACGGAGGTCCTCTTGAAGCTTGACTAGATTAGGTGCATGCTTGTTTCAGGTAAGTGACTCAGCCACTACTGTTGCCAAAGAGATCAGCAGGACAGCCAGGCAACTGGTATTGTTTAAGGGCTGATTTCCACTACAAATCTCAAAATAAAAATCACAATTTTGATGCAATTTTGTTACGATTTTACAATGCAATTTTGATACAATTTTCACTGGATTGCTAAGAGAAAATGAAGAAAAAAATGCAGCATGTAGGACTTTTCCAATCAGGAAAAAAAAAATAATCACATTGCATCCAAATCGCAGCAAAATGTCACATGTAGTGGAAAACAACCCAAACAACTGCAATGCAGTTATATTCCTGTGGGGCAAGCACACTAGTACAGTGTGGCATGTTCCATCAGGATAATGCACTGCATGCAACTTGCGTTTACAGTAGCAGTGAAGCATACTTTTTATGGTACTGCATGTTTCACTAATCAAATCAAAGATAGCTTTATTGGCATGACCAAGATTCATTACAGGTATTGCCAAAGCAAGGGGAAATAGGGGACATGGGAGGGGGTGGGGTATGGGGGACAATGGCTAAGCAGTCTGTGGACATTTTTTAGGTTTACAGTTCCGTTATGCTCCTCTCAGTCTGTGGCATGCTGTGACATAGTGTGCAGCGATTGTCACTGTGGATTCCTCTTCTCCCAGTAGGATATATGTTTTTCTCTTATCTTCTAGTGTGAGAAAGTCTGGGGATAGTCCCAACAATTTCTTAAAGTAAGTGTCCCTGGTTGTAGTATATTTGGGGCAGTGCAGCAGGAAGTGGCTTCCATCCTCAAGGGTCTTCTGCTCACAGTGTTAGTCTCTCCTCCCTGGGTTTGTACGTCTGTCTGTGTCTCCCAGACTCTATTTCGAGGTTGTGAGCACTCAATCTGTATACACTCAGGATTTTCCTCTCTTGAGAGTTTTGCAGCTTTTCCAGGTATGGGGCCATTTTATATTCTCTTTGTAGAGACTGGTATATGGTTAGCTTTTGTGACTGTTTTATTTCACTCCTCCATTTTTCCACATAGTCCTCTTTGCTCTTAGCTGTGGTGTGTTTTATCTGGATTTTTGTTATGACCTGTGGTTCGGGGGTTGGAGGAAGTATAGAGCTGACCACGACTTTCAGTGCACATGGCTTTTCTTGGTCTTCATTGTGCAGCATGGCTTTGTAGTGGGGTTAGTCGGGGCTGCTGCTCTGTAGCTGGGCCCAGGAGGACAACATTCTCTTCTGTATGTCACTATATGTTGTGTAATGGGTCACGATGCAGGTCTAACGTGCGATGCGGCTTTATGATAGTGTTGGGAACCTATTACAATGCAATGTGCATAGTATGCAAGGAGTCCAAAAGGAAATAAATATGGCAGCCTCCATATCCCTCTCAGTTCAGATGTCCTTTAAACAGAGAATAAAATTGTGGGCTATCTAACAAAGTCATTTTTAGGAGGAGGATAGATACATTGTTTATTTTCACTGCAGGTTCACTGTACGCTTTAAAAAAAAGGTGCAATACTTAAACAGTCAGGCATACACAGTGTTAAAATGTGCCCAGTACGTCAGCGTAGAGCTCGACTATAGCATACAACATTTAAGCTCATGGTTATAAAGCATTGCACAAGTTCCATTACCAGTACCATATTTGTCATCAGTTGTATATGCAGAAGAACGGAAATAAAAGACCTCATTCATGATGATGAATCAAAAATAAATCATTACAGGCAGATTAGTTAGGAATTCTGGCAGATGAAACAAGAAGGCCATGGCCCTTTTACAAAAGTAGATGTGACAGGTATTATAGCACAATGCCACAATCACAAAAACAGCTGCTTCGATATGGCTAGAACATAAATAACTCAGCTACATAATTTGACAGACACCCTCATGTCTAACAAGGAAATTATTCCTCACACCCCATACAGAAATCACACAAACTACTGTACTACCACTGCAATAAGAAAGGTACTATTGACAAGTCAATGTCCAGTATTTAAAGCTTGCCACACAGAAAACAATATGGCAGCATGATCATTTGTGGTTTTAAACTGAAATAATCACATTGGTAGAATATGGGGTGTTTACGTATCTCCCCAGATAAAGGAGATCAATTACTCCATAAATCGTTTGTAAGATTTGTCAGGTTGCAACTTGCTATCAGATAAGGTGTAGAAAAAGCTTGTGTGTTGGAACAGTCATTCACATTACATTGCAAACTATCACAAAGCAAAATATCAATTTTTATTGACTGCAAAGAATACAGATAATTTAGTAAATCCTTCTAAACGTGTCCCGAGTCTACCTGGAGTTCAGACAGTACACATACAACAATAGAGTTCATAGAGCCCATAACATTGGACTGACCTTGCACTCAGATGTTCATGTTCAATGCTACTTGCCAACATCATTACACCTTCCCAATATATGCTTGCTTCCAAAACCAAAGATGCTGCACAGGGCTGTTTTCATGCTGCCCATGGCATCTTTGTGAGGTGACCCCCAGCACCCATTGTATAATACTGTATTTATTAGCATACGTGACATGCTTTATTTCACACATACTTCCATGGCTCTGCAAAGCTTTGGTTGCAGCTAGAGTACATACAGCATTGTATGTTTACAGCATACTTAAAGTGGGGTTAAAATTCAACGTAACAACAAACTATCCCATATCAAATCCACATGAATTTTGTGGCAAAATCCAGCTCTGGGCAGATCTGAGTGTCTTTAGTATCAGAGCAGGTGCCCGGAGCTTGATCTAGATGCAGTCCCTTCCCCGCCCATGTCTTCCCATCCCACACGGTGATGTAAATCAGTAACAATCTTCACTGCCCCAAGCACCATTAGGGGAGGGTCAGTGGAAGGGACTGCATAGAGATTACGCTCCAGGAGACTGCTCTAATACTCAGGTTTGCCAAGACCTTGATAGAGGGGATTCCTTTACTACAGCAACTAGGATGGACATGCAGAAAGCATGGACAGTAAGAACAGTCACTACACTCTATGGTACCATCTTATGTTATGAATTGCAAACCCACTTTTGGTACTCTTTAAACTGTGGCCTAAACCCAAAAGCTCTGCAGAAGTGGTGCTGTGCATCATACTAAACTTGTCACCATTGAGAGCCACATTATTGGATATTCTTACATTATTCATCTTTCAGCTAGGTGAATCAGCTCGAAGATACATGATTGAACAAGATGTACATTCATTGAATTTTTAAGTATTAAATAACTTAGTACTTACAAAAGAGAATAGGTTATGAATGAAAACGTTGCCTCAGAAGCTCTAATGGAATTAAACGCTCTCAACCTATTCAATATTCTTGCAAGTACCAAAAACTGTAATAAACTATTTTTTTTTATCATGTATCTATGTCCATTGGTGACTGCCCTCACAAACCACTCTATTGCAGTGCTAATCAGGGCCAGAACTGCTTAGCAACTGCCACTTCAACTAAGAGGCCAATCTTGTCACAAAAGCCTAAATCAGTTTTTACCATTGTGCCCTCACATCTTGGCCCTCAAAGAGACCCATTCTCCTTTCTCAGGCCCCTAAGCTTGCAGCAAACACCTCACATATGTCACTGCACTGGTGAAGATAGAGGGTATTGGTTTGTATCAAGGTTAAAACATACCTGAACGGACATGTGACATGATGGGGTAAACTTGAGTACATATTGTACCAAGCCTACTAGAATTTAACTATGTTCACTGCAAAGTTTAATAATAAAGCCAGTGCTATATGTATGGAATTGAAAGTTAAAGAATGAAGGGAAGCTCTCCTAAGAAGTAAACACAAGTCAAAACTCATCTGGTAGAGCAAATATTCCTGATAGAAGGAGTGTTGAAAGCTCAAAAACTGCCTTCACAGCACTTGGAGCACAGAGGGCTGGATGGGTGGGCAGGATGGGCAATTACATCCAGCCCACCCATCCAGCTCTCTTTGCTGCAAGGGTGGTGATAAATATGACCCTGGTTCAGACTGAAATACCTACTAATTGTGTTGTTAGATTGATTAATAAAGCCCCATGAACAGCAAGTAAGTAAATATACTGAAACGTGGACATGCTCAAAATGTAGATATGTATTATAGGGCATTGTTTAGTAAGCAAAATTTTGTGTGCCTGACCCCATAAAGCCAGATGTTTGCACTGTAGTTCACTCACCTGCTCATGCTCATTTAAATGTGTGTGAAAAATGCCTGCCCCAAGCTCCATTAACCCTTTGTTCGCTATGCAGATTGGTATTCCCCAGGGAATTCAGTGCTCACTAGTGTGCGGCTCTGCTCCCTGAGCAATACCTGCCCATGTGATCCATAACTTATGGGGTATTTTAAAAAAGTGGGGAAACAAAGCAATCAAAATCTACTGAGTGTACATAACTATGTAGTTTCTGGTTGGAGAGTTACTATTAAAAATAGACCTAATACTGAACTATACCTACACCATAAACTCTGAATCAAAGGACATTTGAGACCAAAAAAAAAAAAAAGTGAAATGCAATACCTGCTTTTGTCAGTAATGTCCTCTTTTTCCGGCTGACCCCTTTGTTTTCTGCCATTCCTCTGCTATGCTGTCCTTTTCAGACCTTGACTAATATTAGTCATGACCTTTGATCAGGAACTACTCACTCAGACGATGCTGTCCTCACTCTCGGCAGTTCTCCTCCTGCCTGGGGCTCATTTAGCAGCAGAATGGCAGCGACCAGGAGAAAACGAAGAGCACAGCCTGAGAAATTAGGCCATTACTAAAAAAAGCAGGTACTGCATTTCACTTTGTTTTTTAGTCTCAGATGTCCTTTAACACATATATAAAAAAAAAAAACTTTTAGTGGATCCGAGATGAACTTTTACTCATTGCATAATGGTGTTCCTTTCATATAGTTTATAGAGATTTCCTGGAGCCAAATACTTTGTTTTTGTTTTAATACTCTAATTCCCTATAAACTAAACAAGCCTCGCCCACAGCTTGGCATTTTTAGACAGTAGCAAGGGCTCATGTGAGCTTAGTCTGGGCAGGAGGGGGAGGTATTACTAGCCAGAGATTTCAGAGGCAGAGGGGAGGAGGGAGGAGGAGGGGGAGATTAGGTTTTTTTCACAGGCTGGGTGCTGAAGATGCAGATAAGCTTAGCCTGTGTATAATGTTTACAAACAACCTGACTGCTGACATTGTATCACAGGAAGAAATAATCATTTTATTGAAGGTGTTTGCAGCTAGATTTGCTGCGTAAACAATCTAAACTTTAGATAAGATATATAGACAAGTTGCTTGTTACAGTTAGTTTTTCATCTCGAATCCGCTTTAAAGCGACCTGGGCACCATCTACAGAAAAATATTTATAAATTAACTTCTCCCTAAGGAAGGTTTATAACGGATGGTGACTTGGGGGGGGGGGGGGGGGGTAGGGGTAAATTACCTATGGGGGCTGTTTTGTGGCCCCCGTCTCCACAAAGGGGTCCATCTTGCATCGGTCACTGCAGTTCTTCAAAGGGGCTGCAAATCCAGCTAACCCCCAGCCCAAAGGTATGCCTGGAAATGCAGAGTTCCCAGCCCTGCTGCATTCCGAGGGATGAGCGTGCTAGTGCATGCTGGGAGATACAGTATTTAATGTCTCTACAACTCCCAGCCGGGAGAAGTTAAGACTACATTTCCTAGCATGTACTAGCGGCCGGGGGAAGCTTATCTCCTAGCATGCAGCAGGGCCAGGAACACCACATCTCCCAGCATACACCAGGGGTCAGAAACTCATGCCCCCATGCCCCTGTCAAAAAACGCATGTCAGGAATGCTGGAGAGAAGCAAGTGTGGTCAAAAGGGGAGCGGGTTGTACGTTTTGTGCATGTGCAGACGAGTACCTCCGAGGCAAAGGTCAGCGACTTAGTAAAGTAGCAGCCACCACTGGAGCAATCTGCAGAGGAATGGAGCCTTGTGGAAGTGATTTGGAAGCCCATTAAGGCTATGCACACAACCCCCCACATCTCTGTGGTCTATTTCCAAGTAAAGTTAATGAGCTAGTTATACAATTGTGGTCACATTCAAACACCTATAGTGAGAACATTTTGGAAAATCCAAGAGTTTGTATTTAGCACAAGAATGACTCAGTGCAGTTGTATGCATGATACTACTCTTGCATGACTGCTACTTCACCAACCTTTTTACCTATTCTCATTATGGTCCGCTATGACTCAGATGAGGATTGCAAAGTTTTGACACCTAATAACATAAAATATTTGATGAAAAGTGTGAAACTTCAGTCATCCAGCATACATGACTGAGATTTGTTTCAGTGCTTATAAGCTTTGCAGGACCTTAATAAAATTTGACCCACTGCTTAATGTGCATTATTATACTCCAAGTTAACCCCGGCGCAAGTAGGTAGTGTTATTAGGTTTTTCCAAAATTTATGGCCATTTATGTAAAGAAAAACTCCAAAGCAATTTCTGAGCTGAAAATGTAAGAAATCTGATAATTATTGGAAGTATTTTTGCTCTCCTGCATGCCTGCATTATCTCCACATAAATAAAACATTACAACTTTTTTTTTTTTTTTTTTTTTTTAAGCAAAAATGTCACAAAATACCATCATTTTAATTTTGAATAGTACAGCCCTGCGACTTGTATGAATATCGGTACTCTTCCTCCAACAGACATGCCACTTCTCCCTCTCCCTGTCTGCTTGTTGGAACCACACCCCTTGCACTGGCTGATGCCCTCTCCCCACAAATATCCGAGTGTGAGGAACCCAGAGCAACACATAAGCCTTCACGGTGGTAGAGTAACGGCCTGTGCCTCCACAGACTGCAGTCAGGAAGAAGGTGAGTGGCAGTACACAGACACGCCCCCTCACAGAAGGCAATGCACTGCTGCTGGAGAGGAGGAGGTGGAAGACACAAAAGAAGCAACAAATACCCTAAACAAACTACTTACTTTAAAACCACACATCATTTGCATCTATTTACTATACATAAGAGTCAGGCAGACAGCAGAGCTCTAAATTTTTATTCACGGAGAGGGGCTTCAAGAGTCCAATACAAGTTAAAAGTCAATTCACTCAGAAATTATCTACTAAAGGAGAAGCGTGAAATTAATTTGTGTTCACTGCAAACATCTAGACATTTCAAAGTGGGGCAGCACAATAATTATCCCTTTTGCCTTGCAGCTCTTGGCTCCTGGTTTTGACTTCCACCCAAGGATACTTATCCCCACATTGTTTGTGAGTGTTTCTTCACACTATCTAAACTCAGACTTGCACATTAACTTGTTTCTTCCCAGAAACAGCCTCTAGTCTGTTACAATATTAGATTAGAAGCCTCTCTAAAGGGTTGTAACCCAGGGGAATGGTTCTGTGTAATGTCTATTATGTGAATACAGAAAATACTTAAATGAGTAAGAATTTATTTGCACATAGCTGAGTGTTGGAAATGACCAAGACTTCACTTAGCAGTTATTTGGTACACACCACCTTAATAAATCACTATAATAAAATATAAACACTGTATGGGACATAGGACAGTTTGCAAATGTGTGAGTCAATGAATCACTCACTGATGGCTTTTGTTTTGTGACAGACAAAATAAAAAAAATTAAAGCTCTATACAAACAGGTGTTTTAAAGAAAAAAAATGAATGTTAAAGAGTTTGGTGAATGATAAAGAATAATATCCAAATACCATACTATTATGGTATATGTGGTCACATGGAGAGTGTTCTGGGCCTAAAAAAAAAAATCTAAAAAGTGGAGTCTCAATTAAGCTGTCACTTCAGGACCATGGATAGAGCTTTACTCATAATGAAGATAACACACAGCACTATCAGCTGTTTACATATTCAATACACTTTCCTCAGCACCATAGACAGCTCCCATGCCTGCATACATGTTTATGTTGTAAGTACAAGAGACAAAAAAATAATATATAAAGCCAAAACCACTTTTTCAACCATATACTAGCAGCGTCTCCTAGTTGGAAAAATAGTAATCAACACTATACCACAACTTATATATAGGATCAAAGGAGATTTTATGAGTCATGCAATGTAGAAATAATTTGTATATCTAACCTAGAAAACACACAGACAAGATATATATTTTCAATAGCTTCACAACAGACTTCAGTAACTAGTAGGGCACATACAAAAATAAATGCTATACTATCACTATCTGTCACTGGGATGCTAAACGGTTTACAAGATATATGCTTTTATCTTCATCCACTGAGTCTGCAAGGATTTGGTTAAGTAGTTAATTACACCACAAAACCCATTCACTTACAAAGAATGTTGTGTCTGGCTGACTAATTATCTCCAGAAATACCTTAAGAAGGATCTCTGTGTTTGATGATTCTATTAATCTCAGCTGAACTGTCAGTTTTGTGCACATCACTAAAGAGTATATCTTTAATACAACTAGGGGGGCATTAATAGAGACAGAAAAAGACTGGATCTGAAAAACAGGTGATACATGGCTGAAGCCTACACAAACATCAAGAACATTGCAACCTTGAACAGCAGCAGGAGAGGGAGGAGAGTACTGGTAACCCATTCAATGCTGAAGGGACATGTACAGGAGGCCTTATCTGCAGCAGAGGACCTACACACCCCCAAATGAGCACACGCTCCATTGTTGTGACTCATCCAATTGAAATAGCCAAAGATCTTCACAATGGTATGCATCAGTTTTAGAACTGAGGGTCAAATAGCATCTTATAAGCATCTGCTAATGACTAACATCAAGAGGGCTCAATCCTGTATATACTAACTTTGTATCTGGAAACATGCAACAGCAGTGTCATTAAATGCATTTCTAAGCAAGGGCAGAGGTGGCAGTAACATAAGCAAGGTGTACAAAGCACAAGGACATGCATGGTTACAGATGCTCAGTCCACGCTCCATCACTGGAAAAGTGATGACCCTGGAAGTACAATCTCTCAGTTGGTGTTCACAGAGATGAACATATATGCCAAGCCCAATGACCTTCTAATGTCCCTTAAATGAGGCTACAGATGTAGATATAGAAGAAGACACAGGAGCCCAGCCATCATCAGCAAATACAAGCCAATGAACATGTGTTGTGTGATGGACTCTAGCCTACTTGGCACACTGCGGAAGCCTCCTACCCAGTGACTGGTGACCCAGGTGCATCTGTCACACTTGTAGATAGAGGACAGATGAGCACAGACTGCCTGCGGGACACCGCTGCTTGCCTGCTGGCCAGACTGCCCCCTCCCTCCCTCCTCCTGCCACACTGACATGGGGACAACAAAGCAGCTACAAGTATGGCAGTGCCAGGCAGCCCCCTCCACTATTACCTGAAGTCACTGTACGGGTGTATGATCCAGGCCCCCGCGGACTTCACCCTCTCCTGCTCCCTCTCCACAGCCTTCTGGCTGCCGAACATCCGAAGGGAGAACTTGTTGACCCCGGGCTGCAGCATGGCAGAGAGCTGCCGCTGCATGAACCCGCTCCGGGTCTCCTCTTCTCCGGCCTCGCCATCCTCAGTGTCCTTGCCCGGGGACGACCCCCTCGGGGGTTCCGTAGAGAAGGACACCTTATGCTCCCGGGGCGGCGCCTCGGAAAGCTCCCGCCTGCACTCTCCATTCGGGCTGCCTTTCCCGGTGCCCGGGGTCCCCGCGGAGCTACACGGGCTGCGAGTGCCCCTTCTCCCCAGTGCCCGGGGCTGCTGGTCATCAGGTGTCGCAGCTGACTCCACTCCTCTCATCCCCGCAGCGATTGAACCACCGCCGCTGCCGCCTCCCCGCCCGTCCATGGCAGCGGGGACCTGCGGAGTGAGCTGAGGGAGGGACCGCGGGGCGGGGCCACTCAGTGAGCGGAGCTGGAATGACATCTAACCAATGCCGAACGAAGTGGGAGGATATTTACGCGGCCATCCAATGGATGGAGTATGTGGGCGGAGCATTCGGAGGTACTTAGCAGAATCACTCCGGTCCATTGCATGGTGGGCGCAATGAGTGTTCGTGACAGGAGGGAGCGGCACAGCATCATACGACCAATTGAAAGCAGCCTTTTATGAGTATCATATACACAGCTTCAGTGATAGGACAGCGAGCTAGCGAACCAATCATGAGCACTATACACCACAACGGATGGCGAGGATGGATTAGCAATGAAATCTAGCGGAGTCAGAAGCCAGTTACCGTGGATTGGGCGGGTCAATAGAGGGGTGTGGCTTGGAGAGCTATAGACGTGATAGTGGATAGATGCGTATGCTTGGGGGGGGGTAGTTGGAGGGAGGACAGGACACTCAGTGCTGAGTGTGTGTGTGAGGGGATGGAGAGCAGAGCTGGGGAGGGATCTGCCTGGATTTGATGCTAATCCTGAGGCTCTGCAAATCTTGCCGGGTTATTTAGGCAATGCTATTGTTCACGCAGCAGTACTAACTTATGTGGCACTCATTTCACTTGGGAAGATTGGCAAAATAGTCTTCGCACAAATTGCGGAGCTTTTGCTGAAGTTACAGAACAATTATAGATTAACCACAGAATCAGCTACGCGGCTACAGTAATATGTTTTGGACAGACTTTGTTAGGATTCTAAATTTTTTTTAAAAGTTTTAATTTATGAGTATTTCGCTGTTTGAGACATTTATTTCCTTTCCTGGGGGACATCTAAAAAAAACCATCAGATTTTCTGCATTACAGGGGGGGTATTACAGGTTTCCATGAAACTTTGCCATGGCACTAAATATGAGTTTTCAGCAAGAGTGTAGCAATAGACCCTGCAAGGGATGCAACCGCAGGGGGGGGGGGAGTCCAGAAGCCATAAGGGCAGGGGTCTCAAACTTAATTTATCTGGGGGCCGCAGGAGGCAAAGTCAGGATGAGGCTGGGCCGCTTATGGAATTTCACAATCGCGGTGCATCGCCGCCTCTGCCCGCCCCTCTCACTCTTCCGTCACAGAGAGGGGCGGGGAGAGGCGGCGATCCGTGCGGCGATTGACGTCAGGAGGGGCAGAGCTAAAGCTGAAAGCTCTGCCCCTTCCAGGAAATGCCGGCGGATTGCCCCCCCCCCCAGGCAATTTGGGGGCTCTGCAGCCCTCGTTTAACGGCGGGGATGCAGCGGATTACTTGGGAGCACTGAAGCGAACTATAAGGAAGCTTTTGCCAGTGAGGGCCACAAAATATTGTACCGAGGGCCGCAAATGGCCCGTGGGCCGCGAGTTTGAGACCCCTGCATAAGGGGTTCTGTCTTGAGAGACTGACAATTAAGGGCAAGGAGAGAAAAAAAACCTTCTGCTATCTGCATAATTGTTTTAATGACTGCATCTGCTCAGCCACTGATAAGGAATCATACAAAGTTTTGCTGACAGTCCCTATTCAGTGTTCAGCAGGGTCTTGTGTACAGCACTATTCTACCCCCAGCTTGTCTACCCCTACGCAAGTGCTGTGTCCTATAGTGATGATTGAGGAGTCTGGGCATGGAGAGAAAAAAGCTTTCCATTCTCTGCACAATTGTTCTAATGACTGCATCTGCACAGCCACTGATAACGAATCATACAAAGTTTTTTGTAGACAAAGATTTGTAGAATGTCCCTATTCAGTGTGCAGCATGCTTTTCTGTACAACACCCAGCCCCAACCTCTCTACCCCTCCCCAAGTGCTGTGTACTTTAGTGATGCTGGAGAAGTCTGCAGAGCCAGTTCTGCTTCGTCAGAGGACTGATTGAGTGTAATAAGCTGAGGCTGGGAGCACACTCCTCTGTAGAGATGGGAAGTTCGGATCTTTTCAATGATCCGGATGATTCGAATCGGATCCTTGAAAAGATCCGGATCTTTGATCGAATCTCGGATCATTTTACTACCAAAGCATTCGGGGGTGAAATGAATAGCAGGACAGGTCTTTCCCTGCTGTGGACAGGAGAAGGGTAGGGGGGTGGACACACAGAGAAGGGGAGAAGATGGACAGAGGGCAGGGAGTGTACAGAGAAGGGAGGAGGGACGAGCAGAGAGCAGAAATGTTTGTTTGCACACAATATCCACACGCTGCAATCATATGCTTTACATGTATTTCACCTATATGTTCATCTGTGTACTTTGAATGCAAACGTCGCACAGTGAAAAAAAGCATTCCCCAAAGCATTCCCAGAAGTAAAGTGCAGCTGTTTAGAGCAGTGCAGGAGGATCATATTGCCCTGCAATCACAGTGCCTGCAAAGTTACTGAGCTGTGCTGAGCTGAGCCAAAAGCTTCCAATGTGTTCACTGTGCACAACTACGGAACAGACAGCCTATAATCAGCAGCACATTATAGCCAGTATGTGTGCTCTACACATATCTGGCAGTGGCACCCATGTCCCCTCTCTCTCATCTACCTGCAGAGCCGGGACAAGGTCCTCCAGCACCCAAGGCTGAGACACCAAAGTGCGCCCTTCCATCCCTCCCACCCCAGCCGTCACACACTGATTGCTATTAGACTAAGAGGGCCACAGGGCCCACAACCTCTCCAACACCTTAATCTCTAGTTATCTGGCTTTCAGTCACTGCTATGTATCCCCTTTTATTATTTCTTTCTGCTTCAAACACAATTAGGAATGACAGCTGAATGAATTCTGCGCCCCCTCTTACACTGCGCCCTGAGGCTGGAGCCTCTCCAGCCTATGCCTCGGCCCGGCCCTGTCTACCTGTCTCCCTGCAAGGCTGGCTCCCATCCAACAGAGCGATCCATCTCAGCTCTGCTTCCAGGACCCCGCTACCCGCTGAGAGGGGGCGTGTCGCTCCTAGCCCCGCCCCTTTTGAGATCCGAATCACTCATTTTGATGATTCGGATGATTCGACTCACAAAATAGATTCAGATCAAAGATCCGAATCATTCATGATTCGGACAACACTACTCCTCTGTTGCTTTTCTGTATGCGTTTTCTGCACACATGTGTGTCTGAAAGTGTGAAAAAAATGCATGTTTTATCACAGAAGCTAATGTAATTGATAGAGAAAATGAAATGTGTGCAGTGCTTCACTGCTGTCTGTTTTTATCCGCATGGGGAAAACACATTCAAGTGTGCACTAGCCAACTGAATAACATTGGCTCTCAGTTTGCCTGTGCAGAAAGTGGCGCGGGGGGGTTGGCAGTGATTTCTAGTTACGCCTCAGGGGTCACACTTGTTGAAATCGTAGGTGTTTTTCCACACTGCTAAATTGCACGTGAAATGCAAGTAATGCTTTCCTATGGGGCTGCTGTGTTTTCTAGAGATGGGAAGTCCGGATCTTTTCAATGGTTCGGATGATTGGGATCGGATCATTGAAAAGATCCGGATCTTTGATCCGAATCTCGAATCATTTTACTAGGGGAGCATTCCGGGGTGAAATGACTAGCAGGACAGGACTTTCCCTGCAGTGGACAGAGAAGGGGAGTGGACAGACAGAGAAGGGGAGAAGATGGACAGAGGAGGGCAGGGAGTGGACAGAGAAGGGAGGAGGTGGACGAAGAGGGGTGAGCAGAGAGCAGAAATTTTTTTGCACACATTACCCACATGCTGCAATCATATGCTTCACATATATTTCACCTATATGTTCATCTGTATACTTTGAATGCAAACGTCTCACAGTGAAAGAAAGCATTCCCTAATGCGTCCTTTTCTCACCTCCAACTACGGAACAGACAGCCTAAAATGAGCTGCACATTCCAGCCAGTATGTGTGCTCTACACATATCTGGCAGTGACACCCATGTCCCCTCTCTCATCTACCTGTCCCTGCAAGGCTGGCTCCCCTCCGATCCATCTCTGCTCTGCTTCCAGGACCCCCCTGCCCGCTGAGAGGGGGAGGTGTGCCGCTCCTGGCTCCACCCTCTTTGTGAACCGAATCGTTCATTTTGATGATCTGACTCACAAAAGAGATTCGGATCAAAGATCCGAATCGTTCATGATCCGGACAACACTAGTGTTTTCAGGAGCCATGTACGATTCTGCTTAGCTTTTTAAAAAAGATACAAACTGCACTACTTTTCCACACAATGCATGCAATTCCTCATTGACAATTATTGGTTACCATAAAAAAACACCTTTGTTCAGTACAGACAAAACGCACATATCGTGCGGCAAAACACTTGCAGGGATTTGTCTGAGGCAGGAAGCCCACTTGTTTTAATCCCATGCGGTTTGTCGCATAGCGTAAGACACATGCGAAATAGCATTCAGTAAATCGCATCTCTCTGTGATTCGCAATGTGTGTTTTAAAACTGTACTACATTTTCTTTTCCCCCCACATGCTATATGGGAATTGCATGCAATTAGCATACAGTGCTTTCCTAAGAAGCCGCAAAAATGTATTGTAAAAAAAATAGATCTGATACTGAAATTATTCAATTGTTGAAAAGGCAGATTATTCAATACTGCAAGCTGATTAAAAAAAAAATCCAAAAGTGAAAACGCAGAGAATAATGCAGATACGCTCATGCCTTAACTTAGGACGTATGCTTTTCTGCACAGACAAGGGTGTTCCCAGTCTGACTATTCCAAACAGCTAAGGCGTATTTATGGAAAGAGAATTCAAAGATTGTATCAATACCAAACTTCTCAGGGGTACTAGAAGAGTCAGAGCCATTTCTGGCCATTTTCATGCTTGAGGCAAGGCATCTATTGTTCTCCAGCCCCCATCTTGTGAATAAGGGCCGTAGCTTACTGTACAGTATTTAATTATGATGACACCAATAAGTTAAAGGTCATAATAAAAAGATGTTTCTCAAAATAAAGCTGTAAAGGAAGCATACATTATTGCTAGACAGATACACCTCACTAGCCTAAATTCACTGACCCCACATAACAAACCATTCTTATTGTTATGAGGCAATATATATATACAGTATATACATATAAATATATAACTATACTGATTATGTACAGCCTGGGTCTGTACAGCTTAGAATATTGTGCAGGAAATCCAGAAGCTGCAAGAATCAATACAGACCCATTTATGTGTTAAAATTACCATCTGTTCCTGTCTAATTGGAACTAGCAGTTGTGTATAAACATTTCATAAAGCATAGTGTCCTAAGAGTAGGTCTGTGGTGCCCCCTCCTGCAAATGTCACTATGATCGTCTGCCTGGTTTGCTTATGCCTAAAAACAGCCCTGTTGCAGGCACTGGGGGAAAAAATGTGTGTCTGAACTAGGGGGTTAATTATGGAGGAGAGTACTAATTTATTATAGGTGTAGGTTTACTAATTACAATCTACTGCACCACCACTGCAAATCACAATCACAATATTCTGCAGATAAAAGGAAAGCATCAATTAACTGCTGAAATTGCAGAAACAACTCAGCAGCCATATTTCCCAGTGTTTACAGATATTACCAGCACTTCAATATAGACTTAGTTATAAAGACACTGTTACTGTACAGACATCAAGCTGATGCCCAAACTTGCTTATCAAGCCAAACAACAGAAGATGAGAAAGAAAGCAAAAACACAACAGAGGCGCTGTACTTGGTTACACAACTTCTGAGTTACTTCTATCTTTATTATTGCCTGAGGAAGCAGGCTAGAGACCCGCGAAACGCGTTGAATTTGTTCTGGAGTACGAATTAAATCTTGTTTAAACCATACATAGTGGTTGTGTTTGGTTTTGGGGAGGTAAGTCCACCCTTGCCCTCCAACTTTTATCTGTTTTTACCTATGATCAAGTTTTACTCTGCTGGCCCCTCTGTTTCCATTGCAACAGAAGATGAGTGTGGTGTTGATGTCGGAGAACATATCTCTTCAGGAAATTCACCACCAGCACTCCAACATTCCTCTAGACTTTTAACTTTTTTCCTGCTGTTGTAGAGAAATTGAACTCTGCCTTTGACACCATAAAGGTGCCCATACATCAGACAATGTATGGGCAGATCAACCAAGAGTCAGATCTCTGTCTGATCGGAGAGGGATCTGTTGCCTGCCCATACACCACAGGCCGATTCCCGATCAATTTCATGCTGAAATCAATATGGAATCGGCCTTGTGACGCCGCATCCGCCGTCTCGCCAGCCTGATGCTGTCCCCCCTAATAGTCAATGTGCCCCGTGCCCGGGCACTATACATTACCTGTCTGTGTCCGCCACTGGCTCCAGACTCCTCCTTCAATACACACGCCCCACATGGTTCCCGGAGTACCGTGGGTGCTTGTGTGACGTCACACATGCGTCCACGTGGGGGTGCTTGTATGGACAGAGGACGGTGCCGGAAGGCAGCGGTGGGTGCGGACAGGTAATATATATAGTGTGCTGGGCACCCGGGGGGGGGGGGGGGGTGGGAACGACACATTGACCATTATGGGGTACAGCGTAGGAGGTTTGTTGCGTTTGTCGCTTGTCCCGATATTCCTTGCAGTTGCCGCTGCACACCCGACTGACCACGACGGCCCGTCATCTTGCAGCGTGTCCATGCAATGCATGCAACCAATTTCGACCCCAAATTGGTCCCATCGTCGATTGGGCATGCATGTAGCGGGACCAATTTTCCTCTGATTCAGTTATAATCGATTCGGATGGTCGATTGGCCACCAAGTCGTCTGATGTATGACTACCTTTACAAATGCAGAGTTATTGATTTATAGAGGTATCTAAAAGTGACCAATTATATTACTCCTACAATGCATGTAAAATTGCTGTTACTGTACGGGTTTCTACATTGATTCTAGAAATGCTGCAGATATTCCCATTGTACACTTCATTAAGGAAAACATTGTGCATTAAAAAAATAGCGTTAGAAGGAAGCACATCTTAAAGATGATATGCAGGGGAACACTACAGTATATTAGCACTACTGAGTAATGCTGAGTGGGAACAAATGGCCAGTTGTGTTAGAAACATTAACACTATCATCCCTTACAGGGAATCTGAAGTGAAAATAAACTGATGATATAATGAATTGTATGTGTAGTACAGCTAAAGCCCCATCTACACTATGGGACATTGCAGCGATCTGGCGGTTCGATTAGCCGCCGGATCGCCTCTTCCGCGTGCCCGCCGCGTTCCCGCTCGCCGCACGTGCGCCACATTCGATTCCCCGCTCGTGCCCGCTCGTCCCCGCCGGCGCCGCTTATCTTCCGCTCGATTCCCTGCCATTGTCCCCTCGCGGGGAGCGAGCGGTGCGGAGATCCGTCCTGTCGGATCTTATCAATCGAGCCACATCAGCGGCTCGATTGATAAGGAGCATCGCGGCCGCATCTACTCGTGTAGATGCGGCTTAAGAAATAGAACATTAGTTGCACAGATATGAGTCTCATATTGTTTCCAGTACAGGAAAAGTTATCTATGCAAAAGTGCCTCTCTGAGCTCTTCGACTTAACTTGGGCCGCTTTTATTTGGAGCACTTGTATAGCAAAGAAATAGAGACAGATTTAGATAAGATTTTTACTGTAGGGAAATTGAAAGGGTCATTCACTCTGCTCTGTTTTATAGTTTAAAATACAGAGTGTGGCTTGTAATTACAGATATGACAGAATTATGCAATGTTATTTAAAAAAAAAACTATATTTCTTTGCTACTAATGTTCTATTAATTATCAGTACTACACATACAAGTCATTACATCATACTTCAGTGTCACTTTAAATATACAGAGAACTGTATTTGTAGTAAGTGTACAGTTTACGATTAGGTCCAAAGACTTTCTAACTCTTCAGGCAAAAGGCAGTATCTGTAAAGTATTTGATAAACTGTACCACAACAGTCATTTTATATTGCATGGAATATACATGCAAAGTATTTTATATTGGTAATACCAAGAGAGATCTTAAAGTGTGCATTTTAGAACATTTGCGTGACATTCAAAGCAGGAAGAAACAAACCCTTTGGCCGAGTCTTTCATGTGATATACCACAGTGGGAAACCTAATGTTTAAAAATCAAAGGAATACATAAACATGTTACCTCTTGGAGATTATCCTGTGTAGATATGGAATTAAGGAAGAGGGAGACTGTGGCTTTATAGAATTATAAACTTTGTGTTCATAGAGGAACTGTAGTGAAAATAACTTGCTTATTTTTTTACAATATTTATTTATAGATTATTTAGTCAGCGATTGCCCATTGTAAAATCTTTTCTCCCCCTGATTTAGGCAGGAGACACACTTGTTTTTCAATTTTCTGTGTGCATTTTCTGCATGTGTTTTCTGCACATCATGTGTGTTTGCATGAAGAAATACGTGCCCGTTTTTTCACAGAAGCAATGTAAGTGATAGAGAAAACTGACAAAATGTGCAGAATTATCCTGCATGATGTCAGTTTTTTTTTTTCCTTGGGTGTAAAAAAGTGTGGACTAGCCCATTGATTAACATGAGTTCTCAGTTTTTCTGTGCAGAAAACATGCACGAAAACAGTCAAGTGTGTCCCCTGCCTTACATTCTGAAATGTATCACTGGTGGTGTCATTTTTAGTTCTGGTAGGTGATCTGTATGGAATGTTCGTTACTAATAGTTCTATGCACAGAGGGAGATATTGCTTGCCTGGCAGTTGGACAAAGCCATTGTTTCCCACAATGCAACAAGCTTCACAGACAGGAAACTGTCAGGACCATGGTAGTAACATCACACTGTGGGAGGGGTTTCACCACAATCTCAGCCATACATATCCCCCTGATTATCTATTAGAGAAAAGGTAAAGATGTTTCATGGTAAAGGGGGTATCAGCTACTGATTGGAATGAAGTTCAGTCCTTGGTTAAAGTTCCTTTTTAACACAGGTTTGGATTTATCTCCATTCTTGCATTGATAAATAGCCAACAAAGATGCTGGCGGTATATAATGCAAAATAGTACTAATAATGTATTGCTATGTAGGGTCTTGCATCTGGCATTTGAATACTCTTCATCTGTGATTGTAAGGAGCCTTATGCATCAGTGAACTGCCAAGTGAAGGCAAGCTAAAATGGATCTTATTTTGCCTGGACATACATAACAGAGACAGAGCCTCACATTAACTTGATTTGGCCAAGACAAAGTTCTTTCTTAGCTAACCATTTTTCAGCGTCACTCTGTAACACAAGAGGAAACCAAATTCCATATCCTAAACATTCCTTCAAGGCATCTAGCCAGATGCTCATCTGACCAGAGACAGCTTCAAAGTATTTTCTACCTAAGTTTATTTACACTTTGAATGAACATTTTGGAGTCTGCCCAGACCAACAACTATAAAGGCAAATCACAGATGCACACTAAATATTAATACATTCTAGTGAATCACACCCACCAGCATAATTGGGTGCACTATCCATGCTCTATGTGCACTAACTGGATTGGAAGTGTAGCTGCACCAGATACTGTGAGCTTCACATTTTTTACCCAGCACCCCTGGCTGCTGGATGTAGTCAAAATTACGATTGATTCCCTGGTGATCTATATTAGTAAAAAAAAATACAAAAACACTATACACACATCTGACTTTCCAAGCAGTCCTTCCTTTGTAACACATTCTTGTGGATCTTCTATGTATTGAATGGCCGGCTGCACATGTACATGGAGATGTTGTGCAGGACAAAGTTATATTTATCAACACGTTAAATTATCAACAAAATTAACTATTGAAAGTTTTCATTTGTTGTGCAACAAAATTCATTTCTGATCAATCGCCAGTATTATTATTTTGATGAAATTGTACATTAATTGGGTTTGAGTGTTGGTTCATGTGTACTAGCACGAGACTTGTGGGAGATGCAAAGCATTTAAAGGACAACTGTAGCAAGATGGATATGGAGGCTGTCAGGAACCGACCCGCGGCACGCCTGCGTATACGGTTCCCGACTGCGGGTTTGACCAGACTGAGAGGGAAAGCAGCCTTAGTCAAGCTAAAACACGGCTGGGACCCCTCAGAACACCTCTCACTGCCACCACTAGCGGTTCGCTAGACACTTCCACTCTGCTGTCGAGTCCTCAGCGCGCACTCCGCGTTTTCGTATTTGGGTCAGCTTTGCGCTTAGGCCGAATACGAGAACGCCACGCACCCACACACACAGTACAGTTGTACAGTAACACAGCACAATCAGACACTGACTTGTAATGCAAGTTACACTGTCGTGCAGCAAAACCACTAACAGTCGTTCCGAACGATACTGTTAGCTACTCGCACTGGCGTTTCGTACGTTGGGTCAGCTGCACGCTTTAGGCCAACGTATGACAAACACCCCCACACACACAATGCAATTACAATTTCGTAGGGTAGTGTTGCTCAAACATACAACTAGGCACGGACTTATACACAGCTACACTGCAGTCTCCTTTAGGCTATGAGTGTTAGTTTAGTACGGCAGAAGTCAAGCTTATTAAATAATAATTTAATATTCCAGAAAAACATAGAACAATGCAGAACTTAATATATACAAAAGATTACAAAAACCAAAGTAAAAAGAGTTACAAGATAAAAGTTACAAAGATACACACGGATACTTGCGTAAAAATAAAAATGGGGATTAAAAACGTTACCAACTTGAAGGTCTCAACGTTGTCGGCAGGAGCATGCTGCTTGTTCGACCAGAAGTCGAGATCAACTCTAGCTATGCGCTATCTCCAAGAGCAGATCTTTATTAGGTATCTGCCTCTGCTTTTTATACTCTGAGCTACGCCTGGAGGCTGCAACTTCCTTGGGGAGGGGAGGAACTAGGTTTTAATTAAATCTCAGACATAATTGGATATTCAGAGATCCAACATCCACTATAGTACCCACACCCAACAAAAGACTTCCTTAGCCCAATTTCCCCAGGTTACAATGTCTATACATCAAGAGATTGTTAAGTGAGGCTTTTCAACTCCACCAATAATTTAATTTCCTCACAGTGAAATAGGGTTTCTTCACCACAAGCTGACATGTTTTAGACTTTTCCTGACTAGGCTTGCTTTGTGTATTGAGACAATGGGCCGTCTCCTGAGTTTAAAAAGCCAGGCAGATAATCCCATTAGCAGAAACTCAAAGCACCATATGGTCAAGACAATACCCACTTCCTTGCCCCAAGCAATCAACGGCAACAGCTCCCTTCTAGCAGACCTACATGGAACACAGGCAGAAAAATGAAAGAATATGTTCCTGTTCCTTACATCCTAAGCACCCCAATATATTCCTGACAGAGGCTGCCATATTTATTTCCTTTTAAGCAATACCAGTTCCCTGGCTATCCTGCTGATCCTCTGCCTCTAATACAAAAGTATTAAAAATAGTTAAAAAGCCATATACCCTGAACAAGCATGCAGGAGATCAAGTGTGTTTGACATTATTGTCAGATCTGAAATTATTGGCAGCCCAGCTCTGCCAATTATTATTGGCAGAGCTGGGCTGCCAGGAAACTGGTATTGTTTAAAAGAAAATAAATATGGAAGCTTCCATATTCTTCTCATTTCAGTTGCCCTTTAAAGTGAACCTCCAGACTAAAAATTGACTCAGCAGCATTGGAAAGGCCTGGTGTTTCTTTAACAGTTTCACAGCATCAGAACTTTTTTTCTCTTATACAAGCCTCGTTTTTAGCTGCACAGAAGAAAACTGCCCGGGCTTTTTTCCCCTAATGCTGTGCAAAGCATGATGGGATTTTTGATATTGTTGTTCTTGTTCTGCTGTAATTTTTTTTTTTTTACATTTTGAATTTGACATTTGAAGCCTAGCGTGTGCAGCTGGGAGGGGTGATCAGGACACAGGACAGTTGGAACTGTGTCTCCTGCTCCCTGTCACCTCATTTCAACCAAAAAGATGGCAGACCCCATGAATCACAAACATTTGCCTGTTTTTTTAAAACCGGGCGGGTAAGAGATTATATTACCTATCTATTCTAATTAACATAACTAATGTAACTTAATGACAGTATGTTTGTTTAGGTTGAAATTCCCCTTTAAGGTATTTAGAACCAAAACTACCAGCATTTTCTGTAGTATGCCAAAAGGAATCTAACATCCTCTACTGAAAAAAAGCCCTAAACAGTAAAGTTAAGCTTTCTTAATATAGAATGTACTTCCAGGATATCTCTCTCGGCATGTCTTTAAAAACCAAGACTGTAATGCATCACTCCATGGAGGTGGGCAAGTAATGAAATAATTGTTCTTAGCTAGGGATGGTTAATGAGATGCAAATGATTTTGAGTTGGTTCAAATGTTATACAGCCTGAAACCAACAAAATGCAGAAGGTGCTGCTTTTGATTTGTCTATTTTTTAGTGACATAATCCTCCATCAACTCTGAATTATTTGCATCTCATCACACCCATCTCTGTTCTTTACATTTGGGAATAAAGTAAAAAACTAACAAAAAGTAGCTCTTACTGTTACACAGTTTTTTTGACTCATTTTTCCTTACCAACGTTACAAAGTCCTGTAAAAGTAAGAGATAAGAGCACTTAAACCAGCTTCTGTATAAAGTAAGGTAAGTGTAATGCACCACGATCGCAGGCCCCTGAGTACACACCTGCAATCAATCAAACCATGTAAAGGGGGCATTATTATTATTTAGTACTTATTTAGCGCTGACATCTTACGCAGCGCTGTACAGAGTATATATTGTCTTGTCACTTAACTGTCCCTCTGAGGGGCTCACAATCTATTCTCTACCATAGTCTATGTCTATGTATGGCATTGTGTAGTGCATGTATCGTAGTCTAGGGTTAATTTAGGGGGAAGCCAATTAACTTATCTGTATGTTTTTGAGATGTGGGAGGAAACCAGAGTGCCCGGAGGAAACCCACGCAGACACGGGGAGAACATACAAACTTCTTGTGGATTGGAACTGGGGACCTAGCGCTGCAAGGCAAGTGAGCAATAACCACTACCAGAGGAGTAGCTATGGGTGGGCAAGGGGGGACACGTGTCCCCGGGGGCAGCACTGTGAGGGCGCTTAGCACGGCCATTGCACCCCTACATGCATGAGAGGTGGCTCGCTGGCTGCCCGAAGTGCCCCTGCTTCTCTCCCTCCCTCATCAGAAGCGTTAACAGCAGCAGAATAAGGCTTTCTAAAGGGGGCACATCTGGCTATCTAAATAGGTTGAAGGGGGGGCACATCTGGCTAACTAAAGGGGCACACATTTGGCTATTTAAAGGGGGCACATTTGGCTATCTGAATGGGGTGAGGGGCACATATATAGCTATCTAAATAACTTATGGCTCCACCCATGACCACAGTACAATGTGTGGTCATGCCCATTTTGTCCAGAGGGAGGCACAAAAACTGTCTTTGTTCCCGGGCGCTGAAAACCCTAGCTACACCCCTGACCACTATGCCACTGTGCTGTCTGCAGAACACACCATAGATTAGAATACACCAGCAATTTACCCAGGGATTTCATGCTGTAATCTGCCTGTCCGCTGCTCGCCACGCTTCTCACACATTCCCCAGCGCCTGCTGCTTCCTTCCTCTCTGCACTGTTTGCTGCTTGTCACCATGGTTATTCAGGGACAGGTCCCTAATAAATAATTTTTTGTAATTCCTTGGACAACTTAGTCATGTTTATTTGATTCATGGATACTTTTCTTGGTTGGCTTAATACATTTGTGCACATTCATGGTATCTTATTTGTAATACAGTATACTTTTTCTGGCTCTACTTTTTTGTTTGGAGCTTTTATTTTTCCTTACCTTCTGTTGTATAAAAATAGCTGAAAAACATCTGTCTTGACTCAGTCAACCTTTCTACATCACAGATGAATGCCGGGAGATTTCATCAGCAGAATCTCTGCCTTTCTACAAACTCACAGCATCAGAATCTGCCTCTTCACAGTGGAAATGGTAATCACAGCCCACCTCACACTTTGGGCACCTTACTGAATCTTATGACCCTAAAATGCAGGGTGCGTCAGCACTTTGGTGATGGTTATAAAGATGTAAATCCAGTATGCGGTATGCAGAGTGCCCATGGATTACAGTAGATGTAATCCATGCCTCTTAATGCTGATGTAGGCTCAAAAATAATTTTAGAGACGAGCTGCAACAGTGAACAAATCTGCTTGTTTTTTTTTTCATCTAAAAGTCATCCAGATAAAAGCAGTTGTACTCACAAGTAAGGTGGTATGTGAGTTACAGCATGCAAATAAAGCACAGGTAAAGTTAAAGTGATATGCCACTCTCCTTGGTATCTCACGTATGAGCAAACATACTCAGTCACTGTCCTCTAAGCCCTGCCCAACCAGCTTTGTAGTCTTACTGTTTTTTTAAATATAGCTAGCCTTATGTGAGTCAATATCAGCCTGATAAGACAAATGGTCAGAAATGTGACTGAGAAATGAGTGAACCACTAGCATTGAACAACCTGAAGCAGTACAGTGCTATGTTGCTTCTACTCAATGAAGATTTTCCAGCATGCCCGATCACTCTTTTCACCGATAAACTATTCAACTAATTAGAAGTTTATCGTTTGGGCATGTTGGAGGCAACATATCACAAGCAGATTCAATCAAAGAGATGGCATGAGCAGGATAAATCAATCCATTTATGGCCTTAGACATCTTTTACACAGTAGGTGGAACAGCATGCTTTACAGTCAGTTCAGCCTCGCAGCTGTTGGCCATGAGCGCCTTTAGGCTGCAATTACATGAAGCCGCATGGCAGAATTTCTAACATCAAACATGCCATTGTTTGGCATGTAGTGGTATTGGCCAGCAGCAGCCATGCTGAGATGTGAAGCCATGGGGAGACTTTCATACACCTGTGCCAAGCACTAGTAAGTGCCTACCTGGTGCACAGGAGCAGTTGAAAGGTGGTGTATTTACCATTTTCAGCCACCCGTGGTAAAGGGGCCTTGCTTTCACTGTTATTGAATAAGCTAAACACTTAGGGCCTGTTTCCACTGCACGCAGAATGGATGCATAAAAACTGACTCCAATGAATGCCTATGGGAAAATCTGCATCAGAAAAACTGCGTTTAGTGGAAACAGGCCCATAGGCTTTCATTGGAGTCCGTTTCTTTGCATCGATTCTGCATCCAATCTGCGTGCAGTGGAAACAGGCCCTTATCAAAAAAGGCTACCATGATACAAGACAAACAGTATTAAAAGTATCTGCACCAAACTGTAGAGAGATCATAGGTGGCTAAGTAGACAGTTTAAGTACACTGAGAAATATTAATCCTTCGTTGGAAATCAAAATAGGGCTTTGGGGAAAACTATCGGATGGGAAGTTAAGTCCCCTACTGGCTACCAGATGGCAAACATACACATCTAGAGAGCAGAAATCCTTCCACAGCACAACATCAGAAAGAAGAGCACTAAATAATGGGAGAGAGGACTGGCATCTGACCACACAGGAAATCAGCAGCTGGATACTTCATTTTACCTCTGGGCATGGTTGAAGAACAGGAGACGTACTTTAAATAGGAGATGAGCACATCTAATTTACTGTATGTATCTTCTAATGAGACAATAAGTCCTCCAGCTTGGCAGTGACTATTCCTGTTTCTCAAACTGACCTACAGAATGAGAATGTGGATGATTAGATTACCATTCCCTTTGTCTCCTGAAGCACTTACTTATTTCTTCCTTTTGAAACATGATATCACAACATGAAATAGCTGGTATCATATTATCTTGTTGGTTTGGTTTCAGATTAAGGGTATGGACAAGCAGCTTATTTCTTTTTATTTATCCATAGATAATTATAATGCATTTTATAAGTACTCTTTTACATAAATAATTTGATACTTTATGTGGACTAAACATTGTGTTATGGCAGTAAAAGCATATATGAAGAGAGATTTCCTTCCGTAAAAATTACATATCAGTGTGAGCGACATAAAGTCTAAGTAAATGAAGATAGTGCAGAGTCTAAGGGAGCATTCTAGCCTTACACCTCAAAGGTTATGGGTTCAGTTGTGAACAAGAACACTTTCTACCTCTATGCAGGGGCATAACAATAGACCCTGCAAGGGATGCAGCTGCAGGGGGCCCTGTGGGAGGAGAAGTTTATTTTCCATGTCCTTAGAAACTGACCACTAAGGGCATGGAGAGAAAAAAAATTCTGCTCTCTGCACAATTGTTCTAATGACTGCATCTGCTCAGCCACTGATAAGGAATCATACAAAGTTTTGCAGACAAAGATTTGTAGACAGTCCCTATTCAGTGTTCAGCAGGGTAAAGGGGGGGGGGGGGGGGCATCCAAAATTTTGCAGGGGGCCCAGTGAGTTCTAGTTAACCCACTGCCTTTACGTTTGTATATTCTCACATGAGCTGTTAGTAACATAAGTACAGTCACAGTCTCTTTCAGTGGTGACAGTGTGGTCACAGAGCAGTCTCAGTATCTGTTTATTGTAACAGCGTAATCAGAGCTACACATGGATAGAGCACAAATGGGACACTGCAAAGTGGGGACACACCTAAGATGGTAGTATAAAGACCTAGCAAATCTGGGGGCACAGAAAGCTGTAATAAAGTTTACTGTAAGGGCACACTGCAAGGGACACTAGAAAGCACTATGAACACTACAGGAGGGACATCAGAAAGGGGTACACACTGGACAGCTTGGATATAATGCAGGAACATTAGAAAGTAGGGACACATTTTGGGGGTGACTGGACATCTGGGACACAGTGCAGGGGGTTAGAAAGATAAGAAACACTTTGGGGGACATTAAACAGCTAGAGCACAATGCAGGGGCAACCGAAAGCTGGGACACACTTTGGGGATAATTGGACAGCAGGAAAACAATGCAGGAACATCAGAAAGTTAGGATATATTTGTGGCCACTGGACATCTGGAACCCAATGCAGGGGTATTAGAAACCTGGGAAACACTTTGTGAGTCATTAGACAGCTTCCCTGGAAAAGTCTTACAATTTCTTTTAAATTCTTAAAGAGGAGCTGTTAGGTATAAGGTCTCAGAGAAAATAAACACATATATCAGTAGCTAAAGATTGGCTGTACTTACATTACATATGCATTTCACTGTCCACGTTTGGATTTCACAGAATTTGTATATAGTATATGCAGAGATAGATGCTCCTGACAGCTCATGGCAGGCTCCATGTTTTTCTGTCAAATGTGTCGTCATGTCCTGCCTGCTTCCTGATCACAGATAAGCTCCTACTTGAACAACACAGTGTGCAGTGAATATTAATGAGCCATGTGGCTAGGAACAATAGCTGACTCCTGCAGTGTACTCTGCCCGGAGATTTATCAGTGCTACGCGCTGGACTGATTACAAGCTGCTGTAACGTCTCATTAGCAGCCGAGGGGAGGGCCCCAGAATGCTTTGCAGTATAGTATGCGGCTTGCGTCCTTATGGGTCTGTAACAGCCTTGCTGATAAGCACACATCAAAGGTAACTGAGATTTTTATCTTCACTAATGGCTTTATGGCTTCCTTCTAAACTGTTTAACACAGGAGAATAGAGGTTTAAATTAGCTTCTGCAGCCTGACAGTTACTCTTTAATGTTACTAGTGACTACCAACTGGGAAATGTACTGCCATCGAAGGACTACATCTCACCATTATTCACTGGATTTGTCACAAATGTACAACACAACTGCAGATGCTTCAAACTGCGGTGCCTGTGGGTCTCCTTGTAGAAGATGGCGGAGCACATCAAGATGGAAGGCTAATACACACACACGACACACTATCTACTTTAAGGCAAACCTGTAAAAATTTGGATCCTCCAGAGGATCCTCCCAATCACTGATTCAGCACTGAAACTCAAAAGTTTGAGGCCATGCTCCTGTACACACAGGATAGCTTGAGTCTGTGCAGTAGCAAGGAGACATGCTGTTGCGAAGGCATGAGCCATTGTTGACGAGCTTCAGAGGGGCCCCAGCGTTGGAAAGGCAAGGTGGAGGGGGATAGGGGAAGCCTCTGGATTATCCAAAGACTTTCATCTAAAGTATCTATGCGGGGCACTTTTTTTTCCTTCAGGTACAATTTATTGTGAAAAAGAGGTGCTTGGTTGCCTTTAAGCCTTATACACATGCTAGATGGTCTAGTGTTTGTATGGTGGCCCTGATGTCTCACCAAGAGGTCCAGAGTGACATATTGCCTCAGTGCAGTACAGGCCTGCCTATTTGTTCTCCTACGCACACCGTCCACTCAGCCATGTGCTGTCCCACTCAGCCATGTGATGTCTCCCTCTTCCCCTCTCCACAGCAATAGAACTATACAGCACTTGGCCCTGAACTGTTGTCTTAGGGATTGAGTACTGTACTTGAGTATTGGGGGTTTTCCTTTCTAATTATGCAGAGCAGTGCACAGCGGCAACTACATACATAACCTCAGGAGGCCGGTCCTCTTAACTCCTGCAGCAGAGCAGCTGGGAACTGCAGGAAGCGAAGAAGAGCAGCATCCTAAGGTTTTGTAAACTGTTTCCACTGCACACTGCTCTGCATTTCATCTATGGGGGAGGTTGGGGTTAATCTTAGGCCGGTTACAACTATTAAGAACACATATCTGGCATCAGGCAGTCCCCATCTGTGCCGGATAACAGGGGCGATACTGTATTATGGTCCAGAAGTGAATAAAGATGTTCCCGTAACTAATTACTGATTATCTGTAATCTGTTACTGTAACTGACAGGGCAGTTTCGAGGCTAAATAGCTCCCAGTGCAAGGGTGTAAAAATTGAACCCTTAAAAAAAACAGTTTGTAGTTTGGACCATCATACTTGCCAGACTACCACATGCTAACTATGAATAACTTAAAACATAGCTTATTTCTCTCCCACCATCATCCAAGGCACTGCAGGGGGCTGGGTATCTGATATAATGCAACAGCCTCCAAAAGACCCTGGGTACTAGGCCAGAAAATGCCACGTGACATCATTGCTGGAGCTATGCCACAGTATAACTAAAAATGTGTGGAGATTTTTTTTTTGTGTGGGTTGATGTTTGGGGATTTGGTATGAGGACCCTAAGGAGATGACCAAAAAAAACCTAAACATTTCCTGACCATATGCTGCAAGGAATACATCACCCAGCTATGGATTGGGTAAAGAAACCGCCGCAGATAGTAATGTCCCCCTGGTGCCCCACAGCTGGCTAATGGACCTCCCAGGCTTCCCTCCAAGCTAATATTTCTCCCCTGGGGCCCATGCAGAGGACTTGTGGCAGCGGAGTGAACTTATCTCTCTGGCTGGTACTCTCCCTCTAGTCAGTGTTCTTCTGTCTTCAGCCTCACCCGTGCCTGTTCTCCATGACCTGGTGGCATGTTCTGTGAGTACATACATGTGGCTGGGTCACAGAGAACTGGTAAGGATGGAGACAGAGGGACACAGACTAAAGGAGTACTCTGCAGGGCTACTATTAGCTTGGGGGAAGACCTAGAGGGTACATCAGCTGGTTCTGGGACAATACCATCAGCATTACTCTTATTCTTTTAAGTTAGCCAATATATTGTATCATCCTGATTCAAAACTTTTTTGCTGAAATCTAATAAACATCTATGTGTAGTGTGTGGCATGAATAGATCCTTCGCTGATCAGATTCTGAACTAAAAGGGATCTATCTTTTGGCCTAATTGAGTGCCCATCTGTGGATGGGTTTAAACCTGCCCAGTTGCAGCATTAAAGGGAACCTAAACTGAGAGGGATAAGGATGTTTCCTTTTAAACAACCCCAGTTGCCTGGTAGTTCTGCTGATCTATTTGCTGCAGTAGTGGCTAAATCACACACCTGAAACAAGCATGCAGCTAATCCAGTCTGACTTCAGTCAGAGTATCTGATCTGCATGCTTGTTGAGGGGCTGTGGCAGAAAGTATTAGACACGGGATCAGCAGGAGAACCAGGCAACTGGCATTATTTTAAAAGGAAAAATCCATATCCTTCTCAGTTTAGGTTCCCTTTAAGCTCTGTACACAAGCTAGACCATGGTCATCAATAATAAATGATAAACGATGGGTCAACTGAAAATCATTTTTTCAAAATTGTCCCAACCATGGAAAAAGGCAGCAATTATCGTCCATGTAGAAAGATCTGCCCTGGCAGACCGGTTTGGGTGATAGTCAGTGTCTGTCATTTGTATACAATGATGACAAATGATCGATACATTCAAACTACTCACATGTTGCGAATCTCACACTTCCGGAACATCATTTTCTTACCTCCGAAAAGTCCAATCAGAATACCGTTGTTGTGGCGTCAGTAAATTAAAATAATCGCCAACGTAGTTTTCCTGGTGCAAGCCATCGAGGATTGCTCGTTTTCTGCGGTCTAGCATGTATACAAAGCGTTACAGTTCTATTACTTTGTAAGGGGGTGGTGGGAGGGTACACTTTGAGACTGTAGTTGTGTGACAAAATGATTGAATTGTTGAAAACACTGCCTACGGACAATCTTTAAGTGTAAACTTAAATTGACCCTTTCTGTTCATCTCATATAATAAAAAATGTTTATATTTTCAAAGAAATAGATGTATGGGTACCTTGACAGCAGTTTTATTATGTAACTATAATTTTAACAATAACTTACGGTGCACATTTATTAAAAGGATAGAGCACAACAACAAACATTTCTCCCTGCATTAGCTTATCAGGTTTGATAAGGTAAAGCAGAAAATAAACTGTTTGCTGACAAACAATTGCTAATAACATAGCACGGAAATGAGCAGCGCTACTTAAACAGACTAGTGCCTACCTGCAAAAGAGTGGAAGCCCCACTTGTGGGGTCGAATACACACCGAGCATACACATGACCTGTCTACCACTGGAGGAGGATGTTGGTTTCCTGTAACAGCTTGCATGCAACCTATTAAGTATTCGTCCCTCCCACTGCGAAGAAGTCAATCCTCCATGGGAGGGGCCTAACACTAACTAAATCCTAACCTATGTATATGCAGGGTCGGACTGGGCCACAGTAGTACAGTTTTTTCCCTCGGTGGGCCCTGCCTCCAGGTCTCTGGTGGGCCCCCCCTCTTTGTCTGACAGAGCTCCAATTGCTGCCTGCAGCACAAAAATTCTCTTCTCAGTGCTGCCATCACTCATGCTGAGAGCAGTGGCGTAGCTAAGGAGCTTTAGGCCTCGATGCAAAATTTACAATGGGGCCCCCCAAGCACTCTATACATAACGATTGATACGACGCACCAAAACCTGCCAATGGCAACTACAGTGTCAGAGGTGCAAAAGGGGGATGGGAAATAGCTTGTTAATGATTACCACTGTTCAAAGTATCTATAGAAGTGATTATTATGAGCACAGGACCAATAGAGAGGTAATACTGTAGTTGAGGGAGGGCCCTTCGGGGTCGCAACCTCTGTGGTCGCAACCTCTGCAAAGTAGGATATTAATTTATATTGAAGGAGGGGACTCTATGCAAAGTTTTGCTGGGCAGCAGTGTCTCTGAATTACAATGCTGCTAAGATCATGTACATTTGGCCCTGTCCAGAATACATCATGACCACGCTGGTGCATGGTCACACCCTTTTTTCACTGCAATCATGGGATGTGTGGGCCCCAGGTTGAAATTTCTTTGGTGGGCCCCCAGTGTCCCAGTCCGACCCTGTGTATATGCATAGCCTGGGTGCGCTACCAAGTAAAATTAAAAATTGCGCAAAATTCTCATTGGAGGCCATTCGGAGGCGGCCTGGTGTTGCGCTGATCCACCTTTTGCGCAATTGCTAATTAACATGACTGGATAAAATAATTTACTTAATTTTGCTCTGTTCTAGCAACCATGCCATAAACACGGAGAGTGTGTTTTCATAGCAACATTTGACAGCGCCTAAAGAAGATTACCGTATATACTCGCAAGCAAGCTGAATTTTTCACCCCCCAAAAGTGGCCCAAAGGTTGGGGGGTCGGCTTGCTTGCGAGTCATGTGGTTGTATGGGTATGGGTATTATTGAGCATGATTGGCTACTGAGCACCACCACAGTAGCCAATCGTGAAGCGTGAACGCAATCGATGCACAGAGCAATTTTGTGAGCATTTTGCACTTTTCCTATACCTCCCATTATTGCAAAATCACCCTGAAAAATTGTCCATGCAGCACTTTTCTGATCGGACAGCGAACGCAACGCCCCAATCTGAACTAGTGCATAAGAAAGCATGGTGTAAGCGCTTTCAGGGCGATTTTGAAAAATCTCCAGCGCTTAAAAAAATGCAAAAGTGCCTCTAGTGTGAAGGAGCCCTTAAGGAACTACAAGTCCCACAATGCATTTGCCTTTATGAATCAGGACTGTGGCTGTCAGACTCCTATAAATCATTGTAGGTCTTGTAGTTCCTTAACAGCTGGAGAGCCAAGGTTCCCTACCCCTGCTTTAGCCCTACTCGCATCCACAGACTATATCTCCGGGCATGCATCGCGGAGCACGTGTGACCATTTGGAATTACAAAAGCAGGCAGAAGCTGGCGTCAGGTGGAGAAGATGGCACATGTCGTTCAGGCCAGGGGCCAGAGGACCAGCATCCTATAAATAAGTTTAAGTAGCACTTAGTACCACCCATTAAAGTGGCCTCCAAAACGTATCATTTCATTAGCAGAGTATTGAGCCATGAGATGGGGGGCAGGGTGGCTGGACATGGAAAAGGGGTAGCAAGATATAAAAGAGAAGTATACAATCGGGGCAACAAGTGGAAGAGCAAGCACCAAGTTCCCAAGCCAATTTATTCACCTAGTATCCTTCCATGGCCGGCAACCAAATAGCACCCAGAACCCACCCATAGTCTGAACCCATATGAGACCTTGTATTCTCCCATGGCAGTCACACATCCAGACTCCACATGGCATTACTTACTAACTCATGGCCTGCCCACTGCACCTATGTGCACCCAGTACCCACTCTTGGCCTGTACCCAGAACTCACATGGCTCCATGTACCAATTATCACTCACATGGCATCCACTATTGTTTATCACCATATGCTACTCATTCAGCACCGAATACTGCTTAGCGCCCGCTTCAAATAACCACCCAATACAACTGGACCTTTGCAGCTTGACAAAGACTGTAATTTGGCACCTCAGCACCCATTGCAACTTAGCACAAACTGGACATTTCCATCTTGCCAACCACTGCACCTTGCTACTCACTTCAATTTGGCACCTACTAATGCATAGAAACTGTAACCCGCTTTATCCTTTAGCACTCAGCCCCAGCTAAGAGGAATCCACCAGACACTGACTCAGATGCAATTATCAAGGATTTATTTGTGACCGTAACAATGGCCACTGGTAACTTCACTCAACCAGTAACTCTTAACACAAATTTACACTTTCCTTGCACATCACAGGTCAAAAAATACAATCTTCTCCTCTTCACAGCCGGTGCACCAGTAAAAGCTGTGGAATAAAAAGGTTAAGTTACACAGAAACCTTTTAAATAAAATTTGAGCTACAACAGATCTTCTTGTACAATCATCAACCACTTTTCAGTACAACTCCTTTGAACACAGTACCATTCACTGAGGTATAGGTGCTTGGGTAGGGGCAGGTCTACTGAGCAATTCAGTTCCAATACAGTCTCAGTCCCTTGCTTCCAAGTCCAAGCTATATTGCTCAGCAAAACCTTAAGGGATTAGTAACTCTCTTCAATATGGTACTGAAGCAATTTCCACAGTTTGTTGGTTGGCAATATGGCATTCAAAAGAATGTTCACTTTACTCAGAAAATCTTTCAGACTTTTGCTCTTTATACTGTAATACTCAAAACTACTGTATTTCTTAAGCACCACTTTCTTTGGTATGGGTCTCCCAAAATAATAAACAAAAATAAAGAAATAATAAACCAATTGATCAAAAAGGGGTTAGAGAAATAAAAAGGAAATTAAATAAAATAAAATAAAAGAACAAAATTGACCAATGCACACAGCTATACCATCAATATCTCACTTGTGCAAGATTACTCTTTTCTTATACTAGTTGAACTCTATGCTGAATAAGCTCTATTTTTTGTATTTACAAACTTAGATCTCCAACTTTGTTGACTCTTTCTCTCTGTCATGTGTTACTTTACTTTTCACTGTAGTTCTCTTTAGTTTCACTTAATGCAGGATAACTCCACCACCAATCTTCTCCTTTACTGCTGACAGGTTAACAGATTTTGTTATGTTTCACTGACAGGTTCTCTTTATAACAAATCCTCTTTCTCTTTCTCTGTGTTTCAGGCAGGGCCGGCCTTAGGTTTCACAGCGCCCTGAGCGAAACCTGATTTTTGTGCCCCCCTTCACCCTCTTCCCACGTGCATATACACACACACACACGCACGCACGCACGTATACACACGCACAGGCCCATATGCAATTCCCCTTTTCTCCTGAGATATCTCCTAGGACAGTGGTTCCCAACCTTTTTGAGGCTGTGACACATCATGCCAAATGCTCAGATCTCCGTGACACGTCACATATGTATAATAGAAAAAATACTATTAATAACCACGAATGGTTGGAAAGAGTGCATTATCCTGAATACACTTAAAAATGAAGGCTAGAACCTTTCAGGAATATTAATAAAAACAATCAGTGGGACAGTTAGCTGCCTCCCCCTCCTCCCCTCATTTAGAATGATAGCACAGCACTGACAATTTGCACCACGCATTATAGCCGCAGTGCGCCCCCCCCCCCCCCAAACGCCCTCAGACTCAGTATAGGTAGGTAGCCAGGTATAGGTGCCCCCAGTATAGGATCTCATGAGTAGGTGCCCTCAATATAGGTTGCCAAGCATAGGTGCCCCCAGTATAGGAGGTCGGTTGAAGGTCTCCATCCTCCGATAGGTAGCCACTCGTAGGTGCCTCCAGTATAGGTAGCCAGGTGTTGGAGCCCTCAGTAAAGGTAGCCATCTATAGGTGCCCTCAGTATAGGAAATCAGGTGTAGGTGCCCTCAGTATAGGCAACCAGCTTTAGGCGCCCCCTTGGAAGCTGGCGCCCTGAGCGACAGCTCAGGTCGCTCATATCAAAGGCCGGCTATGGTTTCAGGCCATATACTTAGGTAACACCAATAAAACTTTTGATTCACTTCTCATATCAGACTGTTGGTAAAGCAACTGAAGAACTTATAAACTGTTAAATAAAAACTGACGATTAATGCAGGCTGACAGGCAAAATGTCTTTGAGTCAGGATCACTGCTGCGGCTGAGCTGTATTAGTTCTGAGGGGCTATTAGAGGCTGATTACTTTTCTGATGACAAAAGGCACTCACACTTAATATACTTGGTTACAGTCTCTATTTCTTTGGCAGGGCAGCACTATCTTGCATTAACCATTTCGGCCGCCCGGACGTGAAGCTCATGTCCGGGCGGCTGCTCTGCTGCGCTCCCGTGCTTTGTCGCGCTCCCGCACGCGATCGCGGGCGCGCCCCCGTGCCGTCCCCGGTAGCCCTGGGATCAGTGAACGGGAACATGGTTCCTCATCACCGATCCCTGTCCCCCGCAGAAAAACTGAAGCACTCTCACAAGAGGCTTCAGTTCTTTTGCCCGGAAACATTTCGCATCCCCCTTGTACTTCCGCTTAGCGAGAAGTACAAGAAGGGAAAACAAAAATGAAGGTGGCCATCTTGTGGCCAAATAATAAAACTACATCTACATATTTTTTACATTACAATTTACACATATAACAACATTAAACATTTACTGTTTATGTCCCACACCAAAACATTACCGAAATAAAATTTGTAATGGAAAAAAAAAATTACAATTAAAAAAAAAAAAAGGCATAAATAGTTACCTAAGGGTCTGAACTTTTTAAATATGCATTTGAAAGGGGTATACTACAAACATTTTTTAAATTATAAGCTTGTAAATAGTGATGAACGTAAAACGGAAACAATGCACCTTTATTTCCAAATAAAATATTGGCGCCATACATTGTGATAGGGACAACATTTAAATGGTATAATAACCGAGAACGGGCAAATAAAATACATAGGTTTTAATTGTGGTAGCGTGGATTATTTTAAAGCTATAATGGCCGAAAACTGAGAAATAATGAATTTTTTCTATTTTTTCTTATTAAAGGGATACTGTAGGGGGGTCGGGGGAAAATGAGTTGAAGTTACCCGGTGCTTCTAACGATCCCCTGTATGCATCCCGTGCCCGTGCAGCCACTCACCGATGCTCCCGCCCTGCCTCCGGTTCACTTCTGGAATTTCAGACTTTAAAGTCTGAAGACCACTGCGCCTGCGTTGCCGTGTCCTTGCTTCCCCTGATGTCACCAGGAGCGCATGGCGCAGGCACAGACCATACTGGGCCTGCGCAGTACGCTCCTGGTGCCATCAGCGGGAGTGAGGCCACGGCAACGCAGGCGCAGTGGTTTTCAGACTTCAAAGTCTGAAATTCCAGAAGTGAACCAGAGGCGGGGCCGGAGCATTGGGGAGTGGCTACGCAGGCACAGGATGTCTGTGGGGGACCATTAGGCCCGGTTCACACTTGCGGTTTTGTAAAAACCGGAACGGATGTCCGGACCGCACCGGATCCGGACCGGACATAATCCGTACGGTTCCTATCCAGATCAGGTCCGGATCCGGTCCGTTTGCATCCGTTTTCCGTGCGGTATGAACACGGTTGCGGTCTGGATCCGGTTTCTTAAAGAGATAACAACCTGTAAATACCTGGGGTCTGGGAGGTCAGCAGAAGCTCTGGGGTCATTGTTGGAGACAGGTGGACGTGTGGAGACCATCCGTGGATACAGAGACTGCAGTTGGGACCATGAATCTAGTCATTTTTTACTCGTACCTGGGAATTCTCTCCTTCCTGTTGTTCACCTACTACTATGTGGGGAGAAGGCCTCACCTCCTCGTTATCAGACATATCATCAGACATGTTGCTGCCAAAGAGCTCCAGCATGAAATCCCTGCTGCTCCACTCTGTGAACGCTGGGCCCATGTGGTCCCCATCCAAAATGGCAACTAGAAAAAGCATAGGAAGTGAGGTAGAACGTCCGTTTTTTATAGCCAGTATGTTGTGCGCTCTCCGGTTCTCATTGCTTTGTATTGGCCGGATGCAACAGTCCGGCTCCGCTCCGGATACGTCTGCCGGAGGAGCCGGACCAAAAAATAGCGCATGTTGGATCTTATGCCGGAGTCCGGATCCAGTCCGGCTCCGGTCCGGACGAAACGGACGCATGTGAACGGACGCATAGACTTTCATTGCTATGCCGTGCGTCCGTTCCGTCCGTTCCGCATGTGGTCCGGCTCCGGCACGGCGATTCCGGACGGCGACCGCTAATGTGAACCGGGCCTAAGAGGCCCAGGGTAACTTCAACTCATTTTCCCCTGACCCCCCTACAGTGTCCCTTTAATCCTGTTAAAATGCTTTTATAAATAAATAATTCTTAGCAAAATGTACCACCCAAAGAAAGCCTAATTAGTGGCGGAAAAAACAAGATATAGATCAATAAATTGTGATAAGTAGTGATAAAGTTATTAGTGAATGAATGAGAGGTGAAAATTGCTCTGATGCATAAGGTGAAAAATCCCTGCGGGCTGAAATGGTTAATCAACTGATTATCATCACAATGTTACTGTCTCTTTCAGGCTTTATCAGACAGGCAGATTTTAGTCACACCACTTTCATCAGAATATGCCCTTCAGTAACTTGGGTTAACTGTCTCTATACTCAGAAAACCTCCACTGAACGCTGACCCTTTCTGATCACAACTGTGGCTTGATGCTGGCACAAGGCCTATACTCACCTGGCCTGACAGGGTTCCTCTCTCTCTGCGCTAGCTTGGATCTTGCCTGCTGTCACTTCAACTTGGCCTCCGGTAACTGCCTGGCTTTGTCACCGCTGCCCTCCGCTCTGCTGGTATGCTGCCGCCGGGCCCTCTCTTTGCCTCATGGTGTGGCTGCTGTGGCTGCTCTCACTGGCCTCCTTCCTCCCTCACCGCTGCCTCCTGACTGACTGACTGAAAATCTGTGAGGAGAACTGGTATCAATCAGTTCCCTCAGCCTCTGCCACGCCCCCTCTGCCTCTGCTCTGTCCTCTCCTCCCCGTTTCTAGAAGGTTCCCCGCTCTGTGTACTGGGTTGCCTAGCAACCCAGTCTATGCGACTATCTGAGCGCCTGGTCTCTCTCTGTGCGCCGTTTTGATTCCACAATACTGCTGTTAAAGACGCAGTGCACACAGTGTGTCAATTTCACAAAATAAAGGCAAATTACTTTCCTACTTCACAATACCCCTTTTTAAAGGCACAGTTCACTTAACATGCTAATTTCACATTACACATGTACATTACACTCCCACATTACTATACTCTCTTTTAGATTGTTACACAACCACTGCATATTAGCAACTACATCTTCTTTGCCTGAAAAGAAGTGTGGGAGCTGATCAAGAGATATAGAGGTCCCAGTCCCCTAATAGGTGGCACCTATCACTGCTGATTTGAGGGTTGTGGAGCCTATCACTGCTGATTTGAGGGTTTGAGTGCCAAAATATTTGGTTACAAGGAGACGCAAAGTCTGCCCGATACTGCTATAAATGGGAGTGGATAAGACTGCCTAATACTGGTTTGTGGAGAAGGGGTATTACATACACAATGTAGCATGCTTTATTGATTGAGTGGGGCCTCTTTTTCAAATTTGAGCACCACCCCCTTGAGGATCCTCTGCACAGCCCTGTAGATGAGGTTAAATGTTGTTCTAGGGAGCTGTATATGAAAAAGAGGAGACTGCTGCACATGATTGTTACACATGAAATAGGGGGCTGCACATGGAATAGGAAGGGTGCTGTTGCACATGTATAGGGTGCAACTAGAAACTTGGCCTAGGGGCAGAACAATTAAAAGTCCAGCCTTGCAGATAAATCTCATTCTTACATTGTGAAGCAAGCATTCAGTAATGTACAGTAACCACCAGGCCAATGCACGAAAAAACAAGTGATATGGACAATTTAACAAAGATTGCAAACATTTTCAACCAAATGTGATCAGTTTAGTAAATGGGAAAGTCTAAAAACCTCAAGTGAACTGAAAAGAACTGATCAGTTTTAACCTGCTGAGCGGTCTGGACGAGCTCAGCTCGTCCAGTACCGCCGGAGCCTGCCACTCAGGCCCTGCTGGGCCGATTTGGCTGAAATAAAAAGCAGCACACGCAGCCCGCACTTTGCCAGCCGCGTGTGCTACCTGATCGCCGCTGCAGTGCGGCGATCCGCCGCATGCAGCGGCGAAAGAGGGTTCCCTCAGCCACCTGAGCCCAGCGTAGCCTGAACAAAAAGTTCCGGCCAGCGCTAAGGGCTGGATCGGAGGCGGCTGACGTCAGGACGTCGGCTGACGTCCATGACGTCACTCCGCTCGTCGCCATGGCGACAAAGTAAGCGAAACACGGAAGGCCGCTCATTGCGGCCTTCCGTGTTACTTCTGGCCGCCGGAGGCGATCAGAAGAACGCCTCCGGAGCGCCCTCTAGTGGGCTTTCATGCAGCCAACTTTCAGTTGGCTGTATGAAATAGTTTTTTTTTTATAAAAAAAAAAACCTCCCGCGGCCTCCCTGGCGATCTTAATAGAACGCCAGGCAGGTTAAAAAGAGGTGTATCTACTGGGCTGTATGTATAGTATGTGCTCTGGGCACCACACACTTCATAGAGCTATGGGGCGCAATGCTGCAGTGTCCCACCTCCTTCCCACTCTCCACAGAGTTTGCATTAGCTAGTTAAGTCCCTCACATCAACTCTTCTCCCTAGCATCATATGAACTGGACGGAGGGGCATGGAGTAGAGATAAAATGATAGACTTGATGCTGCAGGTGGGCACTGCACAAAGTGGAGGGAGGGCTGCAAATGGGAGGTGGAATACATGTCCTTCTCAAAAAATTAGCATATTGTGATAAAGTTCATTATTTTCTGTAATGTACTGATAAACGTAAGACTTTCATATATTTTAGATTCATTACACACAACTGAAGTAGTTCAAGCCTTTTATTGTTTTAATATTGATGATTTTGGCATACAGCTCATGAAAACCCGAAATTCCTATCTCAAAAAATTAGCATATTTCATCCGACCAATAAAAGTGTTTTTAAAACAAAAAAAGTCAACCTTCAAATAATTATGTTCAGTTATGCACTCAATACTTGGTCGGGAATCCTTTTGCAGAAATGACTGCTTCAATGCGGCGTGGCATGGTGGCAATCAGCCTGTGGCACTGCTCAGGTGTTATGGAGGCCCAGGATGCTACGATAGCGGCCTTAAGCTCATCCAGAGTGTTGGGTCTTGCGTCTCTCAACTTTCTCTTCACAATTATTATTATTTATTGTATTTATAAAGCGCCAACATATTACGCAGCGCTGCACAATAGATAAATGGGTTAACATACAAGGTAGAACATACGGAAACTCACAACAAAACAAGATCATGCAAATGATTTGATAACAATACAGTGTCATAGGTCAAAATAGAGACTGTTCTAATCCACAAGTGGGGTGATTGTCAGTAAGATTGCATAATCAAGCTGGAAACACTAGGGAGGAGGGCCCTGCCAGAGGCTTACAATGTAAAGGGTGTGGGTGGAGACAATAGGTGCATCTTTTGAGAGGGTGTCTAACAGAACATATTATGGTGCTGGTGTAGGTGGGTATGCGAGCATGAAGAGGTGAGTCTTGAGAGCTTGTTTGAAGGTATTAAAGGTGGGGGCGAGTCTGACGGCTGGTGGGAGAGAGTTCCAGAGAGTAGGGTCAGCCCTGGTGAAGTCCTGCAATCGTGCATGTGACTGAGTTATGCGTGGTGCGACTAGGCGCAGATCATTGGAGGATCAGAGGGGGCGGGCTGGTATGTGCCTGTGGCAGTGTTGCCAACCGTCCGTCAAAGTACGGGCAGTCCGTCTATATGACATTAAATTTCCCCTGTCCGTACTGCCCGTATTTTTAGGACAGGCGTCCGTTAAAACAAGTGCTTATTGCCGCGTTCTTCTGTGCGCATGAGCGCACAGCGGCTATAGGAGTCCAGATCCCTGGGTGGCCATGCTACAAGAAGCTTCAGGCATCTTTTTCCCACAGCACCCTCCAATCAGGAGCTTCTTTGCCTTGCGCCCACCAATCAGGCGCTTCTTTGCCTCCCGCCCACCAATCAGGAGCTTCTTTGCCTCCCGCCCTCCAATCAGGAGCTTCTTTTCCCCTTCCCATTCGCCCTCCAATCAGGAGGTCTCTTTTTTTGCTGGTGCCGCTCTTCAGCCAATTAGAGAGAGGCAGCCAGCCGACCGAGTCCGCCCTTACAAACTCCATCCAGAGTCTAGTAGCAGCGACAGAAGAGAGCTGCATGCTGTACTGTCTGGGACGGCAGTCTGAATTAGTTCCCCCCTGCCAGCCAGGTACTATAAAGATCAATTGAAACTGTGACATCTGCTCTGCGCATACATGGTTCTGCAGCCAGAAGCACAAAATCCCCATGCTTACAGTGCTGCGTGTGTATGCTTGACATAGTGCAGAGCCCTGACAGCCAAGGCAGGGCTGCATATCACACATACACTGCTAGCTGGCAAAGTAATAAATGTAAATGTGACCAAAAGTAATGTTGTGCAAATTAGAGTTATGTAGTTTGGTGCTGCACACAAGACCTTTGTTTTAATTGTAAGGTGCATGTATTTACTGGTGAAATGTGCCCACATAGCGTTCTTACTGCTGAATTGTGCCCACATAGCGTACTTACTGGTGAAATGTGCCCACATAGCGTTCTTACTGGTGAAATGTGCCCACATAGCGTACTTACTGGTAAAATGTGCCCACATAGCGTTCTTACTGGTGAAATGTGCCCACATAGCGTACTTACTGGTGAAATGTGCCCACATAGCGTTCTTAGTGGTGAAATGTGCCCACATTAGCGTACTTACTGGTGAAATGTGCCCACATAGCGTACTTACTGGTGAAATCTGCTCACATAGCGTTCTTACTGGTGAAATGTGCCCACATAGCGTTCTTAGTGGTGAAATGTGTCCACATAGCGTACTTACTGGTGAAATGTGCCCACATAGTGTATTTACTGGTGCTGCGTAATATGTTGGCGCTTGGCTAAATACAATAAATAAATAAACAATAAATAAATGTGCCCACATAGGTTCTCAGATATGTTTCTCTCCTCCTGAAATTCACAAGAAATTTCCTGAAAAGCCCGCTACTGACTACGCCCCCTGACTCCGCCCCCTGTCCGTCCAAACCTTGGGGTGTCCAGATTTTTTGACCATTTTGTCCAGGAAAAATAAGAAATTGGGTTGGCAACCCTGGCCTGTGGACCAGATCAGAGATGTAGGTCGGGCAGGTCTTGTGCACTGATTTGTAGGCCAAGCACAGGATTTTGAAATTGATCCTAAAGCTGATGGGGAGCCAGTGTAGGGCTTTATAGAGCGGAGTTGTAGAGGCGCTGCGGTGAGAAGAATGTATCAGTCTGGCTGCTGCATTCATTACCAATTGAAGTGGGGCAGAGTATGGTTAGAGGGGAGGCCAGACAAAAGAGAATTGCAGTAGTCTAGGCGGGAGATGACAAGGGCGTGGATCAGGAGTTTAGTGGTGTCAGGGGACAGGTAGGAGCGGATCTTGGAGATGTTGCGGAGGTGGAAGTTGCAGGATCTGGCAATACTTTGGATGTGGGGTTTAAAGGAAAGTTCAGAGTCCAGAGTAACGCCTAGACAGCGGGCTTGGGAGGTAGGGCGGATGGTAGTATTTTCGATAGTGACGTGCAGATCAGGGAGGGGTGCAGCTGTGCGGGGTGGGAATATTAGAAGCTCATTCTTGTCCAAATTAAGCTTCAGGTTCCTGGCAGCCATCCAGGAGGAAATGGATGTGAGGCAGGCAGAGACTTTGTCCATGGTAGAGGAGGAGAGATCTGGGGTGTGGAGATATATCTGGGTGTCATCGGCATACATGTGGTAATTGAAACCCATGGAGGAGATGATTTTGCCAATTGAGGCAGTATAGAGTGAGAACAGTAGTGGTCCTAGGACGGAACCTTGAGGAACACCAACTGAGAGGGGTGTAGGAGTGGATGAGGAGCCATTGAAGAATGTTGTGAAGGTCTGAAGGAGAGGTTGGAGAGGTAGGAGGAGATCCAGGTTAAGGCTAGGTCCTGAATGCCCATTAGCTTCAGGGAGTGGAGGAGGAGGGAGTGGTCGACAGTGTCAAATGCCGAGGAGAGGTCCAGGAGGAGCAGGATGGAGTACTTACCTTCAGCTTTGGCAAGGGCAAAGTCATTTACCACTTTGGTGAGGGCTGTTTCTGTAGAATGGGCTGTGCGAAAACCATATTGCAGAGGATCGAGAAGGGAATTGGAATTAAAGAAGTTGGTCAGGCGTTGGTGGGTCAAGCGTTCAAGAATTTTCGAGGCAAAAGGGAAGAGAGAGATTGGGCGGTAGTTAGATGGCAGAGCAGGGTCAAGTGAAGATTTCTTTAGCAGGAGAAGCACAGTGGCCTGTTTGAATATGGAGGGGAAGATGCCGTGGAGAAGGAGAGGTTGAACAGGTGGGTGAGGACAGGGGCCAGACCAGAATAATGTGGGCGCAGAGAATCAGATGGGACCGGATCTAGGGGGCAGGAAGTGGCAGGTGAGGTTGCCAGCAGCTGGTTGACTTCCTCCACCCTGACAGGATTGAAGGAGGTAAGGGAGGAGATTCTCTATGTGGTTCAGGTCAGGAGAGTTGGCAGGCCAATTGAGCACAGTAATACCATCGTCAGTAAACCATTTACCTGTGGTTTTGGCACTGTGAGCAGGTGCCAGGTCGTGCTGAAAAATGAAATCTTCATCTCCATAAAGCTTTTCAGCAGATGGAAGCATGAAGTGCTCCAAAATCTCCTGATCGCTAGCTGCATTGACCCTGCCCTTGATAAAACACAGTGGACCAACACCAGCAGCTGACATGGCACCCCAGACCATCACTGACTGTGGGTACTTGACACTGGACTTCAGGCATTTTGGCATTTCCCTCTCCCCAGTCTTCCTCCAGACTTTGGCACCTTGATTTCCGAATGACATGCAAAAGTTGCTTTCATCCGAAAAAAGTACTTTGGACCACTGAGCAACAGTCTTTTACTGGAGACTGAAGATTCAATGCTTAACATAAATGATCTTTTCCCTAGATACCCCTGTTTATAAAGTCATTTGTATTTGGCTAACATAAATGAAGCACAGTCATCTATTAAATCCTGGAAAGTGTTCAGTTAATTTGCACTGTGTCAAATACTTAAAGAAAAAAAAATTGTATTTTACTCAACTCCCTCATATATTGGGCTATACACCAACAAGCACAGGTTTACTAGTATCTCATGTTGTAAAATAAAGGAGCCCTGTCCTTATTAAATGAGCAATGATTAATTATCAGAAAACACACATTTTGCTACTGTGACAGTAATAAGGTTCCATGGCTAAATCATTGGCAGCTTTCCTAATTATTGCCTTGTAATCTTGTAATTATGTTGCCACACACAATACGCTACCCGGATGAGCTTGTAATTGGATTTCCGAGAAGACGGAATCCAGGGATAGAACGTCCTGCGGTGATGTTTAGAATGCTGTTACAAGTGTTAAACCCACAGGTTTATTTACTATAGTCCATTTGTGATCTCTATTTATAGCCCAGCTAAAGTAATCAAGTACATTCTGCACAGTACTCGGAAAAAGCTCCAATTCCTTGCTGCTAAAAACTGCCAACTAGCTAATTAGGTGGAGAAGTGTTTACTATCCATTTTATATTAATTGCAGAGTTGTGGGAAGGCCTGGGACAAACCAAACAACTTGTATTATTGATGTGACCCTGAAATAGTAGTTGGCAGATGATGTCACAATCCCACAGATAAATTGTTCAGCCACAAGGCCATATTTCATTGAAACATAAATGAAACAGCTAGGAGCATCTATTCAAGAAAATGTATTCATATATTTCACACAAAGGATCTGGATCTGGCTCTGCTTATGTGACACTGTTAATGTTAACTTGAATGTACACTCTCATAGACAGAGGTAGTGAAGAATGCAGGCCTGTACATTTGTACAGTCAACTCTTTTTTTTTTTTTTATGCTACTGTCAGAGGAACAACGCAATCTGTTTTAAATTGCAATTTACCGTATCTAGGTCATTTATTTAGCTCTTTATTACACTCCTTTCACAAAACTGATTCTTTCAGTGGAGCTAATGAAGGATCACTAAATGTTGTTACAAATACAGCACAATACACAAAATGAAACTCATCCCTGTATATACAGTGGTCACCCTCATCCTGCATTTTCAGAACAGATGGTCAGAACCACCACCATACTACACAGCCACACTCATGCACCAAAGCACAACAAGAAACAGTATACAGCACACAACACTACCCAACAGCACTCATGCAGCAAGAAACACTACACAGCATTTAAAAAAAACACCTCCACAGCAGCTGGTCAGTGATAAAGGTAAATAGCATGCCTGTTAATTTGGCTATATGTTGCTTTGGTTACCAGGTGCTTGAATTTGTTGTTGGCACATGCCGTTTGCATGGTACATTAGTTGGGCTGAAAGCTGGCTCTCAATTAATATGCTACAGCCAATCACAGCACCCAAATCAAGCACCTGGAACCCAAAGCGGCTTATGGCCACATATTTACAATAAAAAAATTTATTACTTTGCACATAGCAGCATTTGTGTTCAAAAGTACATCAAAAAAATGCTACACAACAGCACTCATGCAGCAAGAAACACTAGTACACAACAATATACTCAAGCAGCAAGAAACAATATACAACATAGAATAAATAACAATAATGAGTAACACCATTATTACAGAATGAAATTAACAAAAATCATCACTGATTTGCCACAAAGCACAGTATTAAAAAATTAAGTAAAATAAAAAGAAATATCAGACTGATTACCTTTAAGATAGCTTTTGAAAGACCTTAATCTGGTGGTTGTTGGTAACTTCTCTGGTGCACCTACAGGCATCCCATGACACGCTGCTCATATAAACCCCCTAGATTATCTTTTATTGGCCACAATGAATTTTTACCTGCCTTCCAAGACCACTCTTATTTTGAGTGATCTATCGCAAATTCATTAACTACATCTAACCAGTTCTGGAAGGCCAATCAATGTATTCCCGTCTCGTCATTCCAGCTCAATAAAAATACTACCACCTCAGAATATTTTCGTTATGTCCAGATTAGAATTTTTTTGAAGCATACTTGGCACACTTGGTACTTTTTATGGCACACTTAACTGCACTGTCTATGAAGACCTCTATCTATCCCCAACAACCTGTACAGGCATAATTTCACTAACATACTCCTATCTTATAGGCCTGAATTTAGTGAAAGCTACTAGAACCCCCATGGTTAGAGATACAGTATTAAGGTGCACTGTGGGATGTCGCATGGTCTCCGGGTGGTGAGTTTCTTTACACACAAAAACAAATGCTATGCGTTTTGCAATGTTTTACCCCCTCCAGTGTTGTGCTATGTAGCTGTTGGCAATTTTTACTCGTTACAGACATTTCCACAGGCAAAGTAACCAGCTTGATTTTAGCTGGCTGCCAAGGACGCTAGGCGCGGCGACACATATGCACGCACGTTGCTGGGGACGGATCGCGTCCCAGTGGCATGCGTCATTACCAAGTTGTCGGGTTGCTAGGAACGCTTTGTGCGTGATGAGCATTTGGTGTATTAGGTTGCCATGGACGCGTGGTGCGTCATCAGCATGGGACACAGGACTTGGCGAGCCTTACTTTTGATTGGCCTGCACGGACCAATAGGAAGCGGCCAGGTCAGAGCGACGTGAGCCAATCCTAACACAAGGTTCACGATCGCCCACCGGCCCATAGCGGGGAGACGGGGACGAGCTCATTCGAGTAGGCGGGACCGCCAGCCCGCGGCTAACAGCATACATGACAACTAACGGCTAGAGGGAGGTGGTAAGGAATTTTGAACTTCTTGCAGATTGGCTAATTGTGTGCCCTGGTAAACTATGGACATTCCCACAAAGTATGATCGCTAATTACAGCAAAACAGTGTACATTGGAGGTATGATGACCCTATAAGGAACTATTGACTGCGATTATTTTAATGATTGTTGGAATGTTTACCATTGTCAATCATTGTTATGCAGTAGTGAGGTCACTTTTGTAGGGGTGTGGTATTGGGGATTTTTTAGGTATTTAGATTGTGTGATATTAACTAGCCATGTAACCACATGCCTTGATAAAGGGGGGCCCTGCGCGGCCCCCGAAACAATTGTTGGATTAATCTGTGGAAACTGGCACAATAAAGTGCGTATTATAAACCGTGGTATGCTGGATCTTTAGGTAACATCAGAGGCTCTCGCTTGCATGCTAGTTTTTTTCCTAGGATGGTCCTTATTGGTTGCCCTGACCAAGTTTAACCCTGTGGGTTGTAGTTCATATTTCTGGACCACATCAAGGATTGAACATAATCATTATTTCAAAATCAGTTTCTCCTTCATTTCAAGAGTTTCTACTTCTTTAAATCTGGATGAGTGCAGATATATACACTGCTCAAAATAATTAAGGGAACACACAAATAAGACATCCCAGATCTGAATGAATGAATGAAATATTCTTATTAAATACTTCATTCTTTACATAATGGAAAGTGCTGACAACAAAATCACACAAAAATTATCAATGGAAATCGAATTTATCAATCCATGATAAACTCCAAGACAGCCAAGAAATCCAGTAGAAATGGGAACTCCCCATTAGTCTAAAGAAAACCAAAACCATGATGTTCTAGAGAAATTGACACAAAGTCAGTTCTCTGCCGCCCACCTTTTTTTTTTTAATAGGTCACAGGAAAATGTTGGTTGGAGTCCATCACTGGAGACACAAATAGACTCACTTAATTGCTGGGCTTTGCATGCCATTTCCCCATTGTCCTTCTGCCAGACTCTGCAGCAGAGACTCCCGCAGCCATGCTAGACAGCACATCAGTTCTCCTAGACAATTAAGGGCAAGCTCTGCCATTTTGTCTGCGGTCCCCAGGTTGAGAATCACTGATGTACACATTATTAGTATCTGTATATACGTTTCTGAATTTATATATATGCCAACAACATCATCAGTGTAAATGTAAAACTTGCATCAGGGCCCACAGCTCCTTAACTACGTCACTGCTGTTAGGCCTGACGGATGGTCCGCTGCACCCACCATTGCATTGCTGCATTGCCATTTCTGTTTGATGGAGAAGCTGATATTTGAGTAAAGCTGCTTAGTTATAAAGTTGCAGTGCCGGAACTTTCTCTCTTCATTCTTCATCCTTCTAAACACAAAGAACTAGAAAACTAGAAGCTGAATTGAAGGCATAAAACTAATGTAAAATTACACTACAAAAGAATATACATTGTTTTACTATATTCCATAAAATAAAAAAGGATATCACATCCTCTTGCTTGAGTTTCAGCAATATGCAGAGACACATTCAAAACGTTAAAGTGACCGGTGACAACCCCTGTAATGTTTTGCTACTCGCAATCTGAGTTGCCTTATAGAATAGCCCATGTACTAATTCTGACAGATGTTACAAGTAATCACATACACCTCATTATGTTTATACATTTCAATTGGTAAACTGTTTGGTTGGAAAATATACTCTTTTCGCTGTAGAGTTAATCTCATTAAATAGGGTATGAGAACTAAAGTTCCGACAGGTGATCAAGCCACAGCTGTATAATCTAGTCATAGATTATATTGTGAAGTATAGAACCAGGAGAAAGGATGAGACTAGGAACAAAACACAGGTCTCAAAACTGGTGGTCTTTGACAAAAAAAATCTTCACCCTGAGTTTCTCACTTTCCGTAATTTGTCACCAACATACATTTTCAGGGTGATTTGAAGCATTGTACAATCTACTGCTGGAGATTGTACAATACCTTTGATTTGCTGGGCCATTGTACCCCTACCCCACCCCTTCTATGTTCCCCTTTTCTACTTGCCTTAGCAATGCCTGTATGAATCTTGGTCATACCAATAAAGTTATCTTTGATTTGATGTAACCACTTGAGGACCACAGTGTTAAACCCGCCTAAAGACCAGGCTGTTGGTGGAGTCTGATCGCTCCCCCAATGCGTTAGGCGGTCCTGGGGCTGCCGCCGCGGCCACGCCCATCAACGTGACGGGGTCGGCTAGTGGTTAAAGAGGAACTCCAGTGAAAAAAACGTAATGAACAAAAGTGCTTAATTTTTACAATAATTATGTATAAACGATTTAGTGTTGGCCTATTGTAAAATCTTTCCTTTGCCTGATTTACATTCAGACTTTTATCATATGGTGACATTTTACTGCTGGCAGGTGATGACACTGAAAGAAGATGCTGCTTGCTTTTTTGGCAGATGGAAACAGCTGTTATTTCCCACAATGCAACAAGGCTCCCACAGTGTGATATCAGCACCACGGTCCTGACATCACACTGTGGGGGTGGTTTCACCACAATATCAGCCATACAGAGCCCCCTGATGACATGTTTGAGAAAAGGTAAAGATTTCTCGTGGGAAAGGGGGTATCAGCTACTGATTGGGACGAAGTTCAATCCTTGGTTATGGTTTCTCTTTAAACTGGGAAAATTTGGTTATAACTACCTGCTGGGTCTCTGAACCACTTCTTGAGCTCTATTTCCACCAGCTTACAGCATGTAACCCTGCCCCCTTGCAGAAAAGGTCATCTGTAAGAAGACAGGGCTACATGCCAGAAGGCAGAGGGCACGGAGATCAGGGAGGCATTAGAGAACTGTCAGGTAGTTAAAACTTTATTTAAAACAGGATCTTTGCTCGCAAATCTCTGCAATTCAAAAGTGATTTTGCACCATTGCCATACTTTGTATTGGAGTGCAAAAAAATGCTTCAGGATCTATGATTGCGATTTGGCCTAATCCCAACCCTTCCTGTTGGTTCACAGAGTAGTTTGGATAGCAGCACTTTACAAAGTACTCTGAATTATTCATCTTAAGGCTGTAGGATCAGCCATACTATGCCAGGGAAAAAAACACATATATAAGTAGATAAATACTTGATTTACTTACATAACACATGTATTGTACTGTCCACGTTTTGATCTCAGTGAATGTTATATAGTAAATGACGAGAATTCTGTTCCTGGTGGGGGCCATGTCTTTTGCCCACAGTTAAGGCTAACTCGTAATGTCATTTCTGCCCTTTACTTTTTTTCTTGTCTCCTCCAATCGCTGAGTCACCTCAGCCTTGCTTGTAAACACAAGTGAACAGGGGATCAGGTTTCAGATAAGCAGCAGGCAGGGAAATAAAGGGAAGAGGAGGAATAGAACCCCCAGCATGCAATTATTTGGCACCGACTACTAAAGAGCCAGTGCTCCTAAGGTATATGATAACTCCAAATCATAACAGCAGAAAAAGTTTTGAAAGTTTTGAATGCAGGATTAGCATCTTTATCACTTAATACACTCAGACCAGTTGCTGTTGAAATATGCTTTTTAGGGTGACGATCCCGCTTTAATAACTGTTCCTCAACAAAGCTCACATGTAATGACCCTATTATATTCATTATCTGGTATCCCTACCACGGTGTGATGCCAGTCTGGGGCTAACCAACTAATCAAACATTATCTTTCAATATAGAAGGATATAGGAGGAAACCAAAGTGATTGCAGGAAACACATGCAAACATGGAAAGAACATACAAACTCCATGCAGATAATGTTCTGGTTAGGCAATACAGCATATTATATGCATATTGACTCGTTTTAAATAAGAGACTAATGAGGTGTCAGTGGACATTTTTATTTGTTGAAAAATGTATATTGAAAAAGAGATTCATTTATGAAGGTGCTGGAACATCCTCCGATATCTCATCAGAATTTCTACTAAGGGCTGTTCTTTCCACAGCTTTGTTCTAGCTGGGCAACATTAGACTCAAGGAAAAACAGTATGACCTTCCTTATCGGCCCACACAAGGGAGCAATGACAGCTCATCCATGGCTCATCCAGTTTGGCTATGAGACCAAGTGCAGTGGACCATCCCTCTATCAATCAGACTATTGATTTTTTTCGCTATCTTATTTTTTGTTTTGATTTTTTTACTCAGGATTTGTATCATTGATTGCAATAGTCAGAGTAAAAACAAGCTCTTAGGAGAGAAAATAAGAGAGAGAAGGCCAGGTTCACTCTGTCAGGATGCAAACTGGAGCAGTAACAGTGGATCTGTGAAGGTTCCATAGCATGTCTGTTGCATGTACATACGCGTTATTCACATACTCTCCATTCTGCATCCATTTCCTCTTGGGTTGTTACCCGTCCACTTCAGCTACACTAGGGAGGATTCTCATTGGTCCACCACACAGTGAACCAATGAGAATGCTCCCTGGGGAGGCAATAATCCCATTGGTCTGTTGCAAACCAAATGGGAGCCCAATGCTTTTGCTGTGGCCAGGGTCGGACTGGTGGTCGGGAAAACCACCGGTGGGTGGCCCTTCAATAACATAGTGACATCACCTGTCTCACGTGACCTGAGTTCCCCTCTCCTCCCTCCACTCCTCCACCTGGCCTGCTTTGACCAGTGAGAGCCTGATGTGCACAGTAAGCGTGGTCATCCATGTAGCTCTGCCCACCTCAAGCACAGCCTGCTCCACTGCATGTGTGATGACGTCAGTCTGCGTGTGACGTGCATGCAACTGACATCTATAAGACACAATTGAGCCGCCACAAGTATGGACACCTTAAGTGAACCCGAGGTGAAGATAAACTGGTGATGAGATAAACAATTGTATTTATCCTCCTACTCCTAAAAATGACTTTTTTTTAGATATCCCATGGTTTTATTTTACATTTAAACATTTACAAACTAAATTAAATGTTTTATAGTCTCTGCTCAATGGCAGCCTATTAAGTGTCCCAGAGTTAAAATACATAAACTATTGACTTTTTTATCTCTCCCCTACCCTCAGAAGTTGTATACTGCCAGGAAAACTTTTATAGCTGTAATGTGCTTACCAGTGAAATGTACTATATTCCTAATAAGGTACCGACAAAAAAGAAGCTGTCACTTGCATGCCTGAAAATAAACACTTTCAGGCAGCAAAATAAAAAAGATAAATAGCCTGGTTAATAATTTTTGCACTGTACATACACATGTTTATCTCATTATGTCACATGTCGGCTCGGGTAAACTTTAAGTTAGAGTGTATCAATGGGGGTTTTGAAAGTTTTTATCCATTTTAACAGGGCCAGCAAGAGGTTCAATAATGCCAGGATTGAGCAGAATAAGGAGTTGTTTGATTTACAACTTTTGTTAAAAATAGTGCTGAGTTTATAATATTTTTCAAAGAATTATTCAAGCCTGCTGTTGCCTAAGGTTTCCTTCTCATTCACACTGGGTATTACAAAACGCTAACAAAGTCACTAGCATTTTGCAAAGCGATTTTTCCCTGTACTTTCCCTGTACAGGAAAGCAATTTTGGAGTGGTTGCATATTGCGATTCTATGACATTGAAATGCATGCAGCACTTATTGGATTTCAGCAAATTGCTGGTGATCGCTAAGTGTGAACACTGCCATACACATTACATTGCAGAAACACTTTTAAAAACTCTAGCGATCGCCAGCAATTGAAAAAGCTGCTGAAATCACTAATAAAATGCTCTAATGTGAATGAGGCCTAACTGGCAGCCTGTTTAAACTGCAGCCATTTGTTACTTGGAGCCTGAAATGCATGTTGAACCCTTTATAAATATAATAAGATGAAAAATAGTAAGTAATGGTGACATAGGGAGGCTGCACTGGAGGTACTGAATACTGGAGAGAAGTGTTGGAAAAGCTGCATAGTTTCAGGCTTTCTTTGTATCTGTATATAATGGTGTTCTTCACAATTGCAAGAAAGGTATATTGAAATTGTGAAATATAAAAACAAAGTGTTGCTGACGCTGACTTGGAATAATAAGACAAGTGTTGCAGACTTGGAATAATGAGCTTCATTTATCTTTTCTCATAAACAACTTTGAAAATCTCTTAAATATCAAATATGTATCTTCAACTTTTTCAGAAATATGACTTATTTCACTGACAGGATCCTTTAAAAATACCGTATATAGCTGGAAATGGAGTTACGTTGAAAGCGGTAATTGTTGCCAAGCATGTGACATTTGCTTTTATTTGATTTAGTTGTTTTAATAATGGAAAGCTATTGAAAATGTCACTTTTGATACTTTTGATTGTTACACACGCACCCATTTGATAAAATCATCCAACTGAATGAAAATAAATTGAATGTGATAAAAATCAACTTCAAATTGACTGAACACACTCATTACCCAGGCAACTCTGTTTCGATTTAACAATCATCCAGAGGATTTGATTGGTTCTCTTTCGATTTCTAACAAGAAAAATAATCGTAACAAATCAAAGTCGTAGCATGATGCATTCTTTTCAACCAAAAAGTAGGAGAGAACATCTATCTGCAGATTGTGTCTATTGGCAACACACAAGGAGGGTTCAAAAGTATCCAAATCTTTACTAAATAAATAACAAATCTGATTAAAAGGTGCAATAAAACCACATGAGATGGACATCCCACCGCTCTGAACAGATTGCAATCGCGATCACACACAACTTAAGCCAGCCATGCAACACACAAGGTGTCCCACATCAGCTGTCAGACACTGACTGCTATTAGACTAAGAGGTGCACCAGGGCCCTCAACACCTTAATCTCTAGTTATCTGTGTAACGATCAGTGTCAGCAACCAGAGAGAGAATCTGATCCTTGGCGATCCGCAGTATCCCCAAGAATACAGATATACCCGATTATTGAGGATCTGCGGAATCGTCAATAATCAGATATGTCTAATCTCTAGACACCAGAGAGAGTGTAAGTGTTTGGTGCAACAGTAACAACTCTGAGTAAAGACCACCAGAGGAGCTGGCGGCGTATACTCCTGAGGAATTCACCCCTGAGCGGTGGGTGTTATTCCTGTAGCCTGTGGACCCCTGAGCCAGGGACCAAGGCTGGGATGCAGGAAGCCCTGCTGCTAATATGTAAGGTTTTGCCCTGAACTGGGCTAACGTAACACAGTAATAACACAAACCTAGTCTGGGGTGTGAGGTCCGTATTCACAACACCCCAGAACTAGTCTGGAGCATAACATAAATGATAATACAATTCCCTAGTCTTTGGTGTGAGTTCCGTGATCATCAACACCCTGGAACTAGTCTGGAGTATAACATAAATGATAATACAGTTCCCTAGTCTTGGATGTGAGGGCCTTGATCTCAACACCCTCGAACTATGCTAGAGAATACACAGAAGATACATAAAATTCCTAGTCTGGGGTGTGAGGGCCTTGATCTCAACACCCTGGAACTGGTCTAACAAATACTACAATTCAATTAGTACTTTAAGCTATCAAGAATCTGACTCAGTGTGGATTCTCAGCTCCAGCCGGTTCTGGCACACTGTCGGGTCTAGCTAAGGTCTGAGTGCCTTCACGCAAGTGTTAGCAATGGCAGACAACCAGCAACTGACAAGCAGCAGAATATATAGTTGCTGGACTCTGCCGCCCCGCCCGAGCCATTCAGCCAATCATGAGTCCTGCAGGAATCAGCTGATCTTCCTGATCAGCTGACACTTCCCCTGCTGGTATAAAGGTCCTGAGTTCAGGCCCGCGCGCGCGTAGCTCTCCATCTGCCTATGTGCACTAACAGACCCAGCCACACCAAGCGCACGCTGCTGCATGCAAACCGCCGCGTTGGACGCGGAAACAGCCGCTTTGCTGTCAGGACATGCGGCGGCTTTTCCGCATTCCACCATACTACCAGACGTGTGTCCATGCGTGCAAACCGCCGCTTTGGACGCGGAGTCAGCCGCCTCGCTCTTGGCATATGCGGCGGTTTTTCCGCGTTTTCTCACAATCTGGCTTGCAGTCTCCTTTTCTTATTTCTCTCTGCTTCAAACACAATAGGGGAACGGTAGCTGAGTGAGTTGTGCTCCCCCTCCTACACTGCGCTCTGAAGCTGGAGCCTCTCTCGCCTCTGCCTCGGCCCGGCCCTGCCACTGGATCCCGGTCGCTATAGTCATAGAGTACAGTGGGAGCAAGCCCAGGTGTTCAATGAGGCCATCTCCCCAGGGTGGAACAGTCCATACAAAGCAAGGCTATGCAAAAGGATATCAGTGTTGACAGCAGAGCAAGCAAGTCACGCTGCAGGACGCCGGAGTGGCATCATTCAAAGTGGACTGAACACCTAGGTATTCAAGGTTTCTAGCTGCCAGCTAACTGATTAGTAGCTACTGACTGGGATAAGCTATTTTTTTCCTGTTTGATAATTTGCATGATGGGAGAACTGTGTTTGCTTATTCAGAGCCACGGAATATGTTGCCGCTTTATAAATAAACAATAATAATGATAACTGACCTGGATGTTGTTTTAGTAACCTGTGCACAAGGTCATTGCTTCACCCTCAGCTTTGCCTCTTTGTTCCTGTCTTTATATTGTTTATATTTTATCACTCCTCTACCCCAGTTAGGTTAGTATCTATTTTTTTTTATTCCCTTTGATTACACTTTAAATTGCATACAGACATGTGCAGCACAATCTACAATTTTGATTTTTTTTTTAACAAAAGCATAATTTCTCTAGAATATTAAGACATGCAGGGAATTAGGGTACCTCTGGCCCCTGGAAATTTGGATGCCACCATAGCCTGCAATGTTAATTGCGGCGCCCACTGGATAATTTGAGTGCTGGAGCCTCCAGATGTAGAAAAAGCCATGGAAATGACCCTGATTGCAGCAGAAACAGCAGTGATGAACGGTGCAGATAGCAGCGGAAGGACAGATACCAGCAGAGTGGGTCACTGATTGGACGCATGGGGTTTGGGTATTATGTAGCTGAACACCACGTAGCCACTCATTTTGGATGTATGCATAAATGTAATCCTATGTATTTGTTTATACACAGATACTACATTCAGGGAGAATTGCCTGTTGTATATACGTGCTCTGTGAGATATGTATTGTCATATCATGCTGATTTAGTGAAAATAGTACCATAATAAAGATAGCACTTTTACACAGGAGCTTCAGGATAGCTTTCTTACTCATGTGTCCTTAAAACCTAGAAAGTAGGACAAACATGCAATTTCAAAAGAATATTTCCAAATAGACACAGATCCATTGGGAGAATAATGATCTTTTTATAGCAATGGAATGATACCACTAAAGATGACTGTTAGGAGCTATCAGTACTGTATTATGCTCCAATATTGAACATCACAGCAAGACTGCACTGTAATAGTACTACTAAAGGTGCCTACAGGTAGTCTTTGGTAACACTGGGTGATCGATTAGTATTTGTGAGTCTCACTTCCTGTGGAAAAATGAGGTGGGTCAGACTTTCCTTTACCGATCCTTATTATATTCTCCAGAGACAGGGCCCAACACTAGCTGTCCTGCCTCTCTCCCCCTCACACTCTATATGAAATATTATGCAAGCTTTGCACAACTGAGCATATTTGCACATCAATCATTACTGACAGGGCAAAGAGGTAGTCAGGTTGTGCTTTGCATGTCAACTACTATCCCATGTCTGCAGGCAGAAAAGTGTCTGACAAAATAAGGTTATTTTTCATGTTATTCTTAATTCCATCTTTGTGGAAGTGAAACATGCAGTGGGGAAAGACTGCGTTGACACCAATTGCTCCCCTGAAGGCAGTCACTCCTATCCTAATACGTCATATCATTCATGTAGCTTTAGCCTTCCTCGGGCTTGATTCACAAAACGGTGCTAACCTACTTAGCACGTCTAAAGTCTTTAGACGTGCTAACCAGGGTGCTAAGTAGGTTAATCAATTGAGAAATCTGGTGCTAACATACTTAGCCCCCTGGTTAGCACGTCTAAAGACTTTAGACGTGCTAAGTAGGTTAGCACCGCTTTGTGAATCAAGCCCCTGGTGTGCTGGTCTGTTCCTGGGCTGTTTTCACTGCCTGCTGATGACCTTTTCAACAGGGTCTTATTATATCCCTACAAGGGAATGTGTTTTTTTAAAGGTTTTATAATTAAATCATATTAACATTACAGCAGTAAAAGTATCTTTATAACTCAATATACATCAATTCATGTTGCTTAATGAACATGTCAATAGAAGTCATTAGTGCAAGGTACTTATAGTTCTTGCAGTCATAATATCTCACAGCCAAATCACTGCATCAATTATAACACTCAACATTTCCTTTTAATCCTCAATCCCACCCCATTACCCACCCACCTATAATCTCTCCTCCCCTTCTCTCTTTTAAGATAGACTCCACTTCACTACATCCTCTACAGAGGTACCATTTGGGAATGTGTTGGATTTATTGTGTTTGGCACTAATAAAAGCACATTTGGTTTATTTTGTGGTGTTCTCGTGGCTACTATTATTCTCTATGGAGCTACCTAAAGCCCTCTATACACTATTAGATCATGTGAATGATTATTACCCATCTCATATCAATTATTTAGGTGCCACTGCTTGCCACTTTGTATGTGAGACTCACATCCAGGAACCTAAAGTATTGAAAGTGGGCATCTAAGGGCTCGTTTCCACTAGGTCTGCTGTGCCCAAATTCAATTCAACACAAATGCGGGTCCGGAATCTCAGCCTATTGAAATCAATAATCTGCTTTCTGAATTTGTGCGCATGAAAAAATTCTGAAGCACTGCTTCAGAATTCTGGACAACTCGTCCGAATCCCATAGCCGTGCGTGGCACAGCTAAAGGGTTTTGTATGGGTAATCTGCGTGCACAATGCCAGCGTCCGTCTTGAAGATTGATGCCCAACGCTAGTGGAAACCCGCCCTGAAAGCTAACAAGCAATTCAGCCGGCCATGGAAAAGAGGCCTTAGATTGACTTACCTGCAGCTCTGTACAAGCCGGGAGCTGCCTGGTTTCGGGGCATTTTGCTTTCTCCATGCATTAACTTCAACTAAAAGGTTTATTTAAACTACAATCCAGAAAGTGCATACACACAACCTTTGTATACATTTATAATTCCATAATGAGAACACATCACTTTGAATCACAAAATGCATGAGTTCCAAAAATCAAGCTGAAACACATATTGTGGGAAGGGGTTTTTAGGTAATACGGCAAGCATTATGCTAGCTATCTTGCTGTGTTTTGTTTACACTGCTGCTATAATGTGATTTTACACTCAAACCATAGATCTACCCTGTTGTCAGAGGAGTACACTGGCTATGTGCTGATCCTCCATCACATACATTGTAGCCGTTTACTGATCCCTTTTACCAGGACATTACAGAGATCAGAACTGGGAATATCTATCAAACTGATGGCTGTGGGCACTTCAGGGCTTTTGTGACAATGACCCACAGCAACATAAATCGTGGAAGCAGCAGTGCTCAGTAGTGATCTTGTCACAGATTTACTGCAGGCCTTGAACGCTGGTGCCTTCATGATTTATATTGCTGTGCTTGCAGCTATCAGTGTGATAATCACACTCTGCTCCCGCTGATTGCCATTGAAAATTCAGGTTTTAGAGTGTATTACATGATCACCATTCCATACCTCCAAGCATTCTGAGACAAGAAGGACACTATTTATTGCAAATATGTTTGGATAAAAGACATGTCTTCACCACCCATCCATTCACACCCTCATCAGACCTCCAGTAACACCTTCATCACACCCTCATCAGAATTCAGGTCACACCTTCATCAGACCCCCGATCACACCTTTATCACAATTCCAGTCATACCTTCATCAGCCCTCCAGTCACACTTTCATCTCACTTTTCAGGCACATAATCATCTGACCCTAGTCACACCTCCATCACACTTCCAGTCACACATTCATCAGACCCCCAGTCACACCTTCATCACACCTCCAGTCGTAACGCCTCAGACCATCACACTGCCAGTCACACCCAGAGCAGGGACAAGGTCCTCCAGCACCCAAGGCTGAGACACCAAAGTGCGCCCCTCCATCCCTCCCACCCCAGCCATCACACACTGATTGCTATTAGACTAAGAGGGCCACAGGACCCCCAACTTCCCCAACACCTTAATATCTAGTTATCTGGCTTGCAGTCACTGCTATGTATTCCCTTTTCTTATTTCTTTCTGCTTCATACACAATTAGGAATGACAACTGAATGAATTGTGCGCCCCCTCCTACACTGCGCCCTGAGGCTGGAGCCTCTCCAGCCTATGCCTCGGCCCGGCCCTGGTCACACCTCCATCACACTTCCAGTCACACCTTCTTCAGATCCCCAATCACACCTTCATCACACTTCCAATCATAGCTCCTCAGACCTCCAGTTAAAACATCATCACACTTCCAGTCACACCGTCATCCTACCCCCAGTCACACCTTCATCACACCTCAATGCACACCTTCAACACGCCTCTAGTGACACATTTATTAAATCATTGGTCACTCCTCCACTCACATACTTCCTCACCAATACAAAAACTACAGGGAAGCAGCTGCCCAGGTATACTGTGTCCTGGGATTTGCGGGTGCCAGACCTCGACTGGATTGTGATTGCTCAGACGGTCCTGGATACAACCAAAGGTTTAAGAAGAGGCGGCACACCACTGGCTGACATGCTTCCTCACACCTCCAGTCACATGTTTATCAAACCTCCAGTCTCACCAATCACACATCTTGTTAGGCACATCATGAAGTATTCATGGGCAAAAGACATACCAGTAGTTTCATTTTTATAAATCACACTGCTCCTTTCTCCCGTCACCTTTATACTAGGAGTTGGACCTTGGATGTACCTTTATACATATGGTGAAAAAAAAATCTTTATATTAGCAGTTAGAGAAGCAAGGTAATAACTTAGAGATTGTTTAAGGTACATAAATACATTTATTTATACAAACCTGTTCAGGCCCAAAGGGGAACCTAATGCTAGGTACTCACTATGAGATTTTCTGGCAGATTTACTGTCAGATCGATTATTCCCAACAAGTCCAATCTGATTTCCGATCGATTTTTGACTGTTTTTCAATTCACTTGTATTGGAAATCGATCTGAAAACACTCGGAAATCAATCGGAAATCAGATCGTACATGTTGTAAATAATCGATCTGACAGTGAATCTGCCAGAAAAGCTCATAGTGTGTACCTAGCATTAGAGGTGGAGAGCAGGATAGGGGGATGTGCTTCCAAAAAGAGGAACAGTGGTGAGTTATGCCATTAAAGTCCACAACACTTCATCTACTCAAGCATGGCATTTCAGGACACCTCAAGGATGATTGACAGCTAAGCCAAGCCCCACATTGTGACATCATCAATTTGATGGCAGCATCTAGCAGAGCTGTCAGAATCTCCAAACAGCTACAAAAATTTGATAATATGCGCATGCATATTATATTTTGTAGATGTTAACGTCTGTAAAGTTGGGCATCATACCACATAATGGATTTTTGAGTCAGGCCAAGGTTAGTGCAGGTGGGGTTCAATTGAGGTTAAGAAGGCACGCTGGTGTAGCGAACGGTTCGCCGGCGAACGGTTCCAGGCGAACTTTGGGGGTTCGCGTTCGCCTGCACCAGGCGAACTTTTGCGGAAGTTTGATTCACCCCATAGACTTTAATGGCCGCCGACTTTAACGGTTAATAGCAAAGTCCCCTTACATAGTAGAAACACCAAAATTGTTGGGAATGTTAAGTGGAATAGTGGGAACAAGAGGAAAATTCTTTTTTTCAAAAAGACCTTATACTTTTTGAGAAAATCAATTTTAAAGTTTTAAAGTAAAATGAGCCGATTCATAAAAAAAGAACCGATTTATTAAAAAGAACCGGATGATTCAAGAACTGTTACTATAGCAGAGAATGCGTCCTGAGCAGGGCGTGAAGCTGCCGGCTCGCTGCTGTCTCTCCCCACCTGCCTGCACCTGTCACCCTCACCTAGCCTGGCACCCAGCGCACCCATGGGTGCCAGGCTAGGTGAGAGTGACAGGTGAGGAGGTGGGGAGAGACAGCAAGAGTCGGCAGCTATGCGTCCAAAAGGACGCATTCTCTGCTATGTGGGGGACGTCGGAGATCTTCAATCAACTTAATTGAAGATCGCAACATAAGAGGATACAGTTCGTTGGATCGTTTACCGTGGATATTGGCGTGGGAAAACTTTTTTAAAGGTACAGGTAAGTATTTATGGTTAATTTAGAATAATAAAATACTTTTCTCGTGGTTGTGTTTTTATTTCTAGCATTGTAGGGACCCTTAGGGGGAACATGACTGGTGAGTTTCGGGCCCCTAGGCCAAAGAGGTCATTGCCTAGGGTCACAAAAACCTGTTTATTTGGGCAATTTCAATGGTAGTGATGCTGACGTACATAAATCGCAGCCATGGCCGTTAGCAACGTCTTTATTTCATGAAATGTCTCATGCAGGTAGAAGACATATTGTTAGACTTGGATTCCAAAGATGTGGTCTCTACATCTCTGCAAACCAGAGTTACAGGGCTCCAAAATTGGTAAAATCCCCTATAGGCTTTCATTGGGCCTACTATTGACCGTTCCAAAATCTCACACCATTTCAAAGGGCAATGGCTCAGCAGTGGCAAAACTCACCAGTCATGATCCCCCTAAGGGTCCCTACAATACTAGAAAATTTGCCACTGCTGAGCAATTGCCCTTTGAAAAGATGTGAGATTTTGGAAAGTGAAATAGGGAGGCAATGAAAGCCTATAGGGGATTTTACCAATTTTGAACCCCTGTAACTCTGGTTTGCAGAGATGTAGGGACCCCATCTTTGGAATCCAAGTCTAACAATATGTCTTCTACCTGCATGAGACATTTCGTGAAATTCAGACGTTGCTAACGGCCATGGCTGCGATTTATGTACGTCAGCATCACTACCATTGAAATTGCCCAAATAAACAGGTTTTTGTGACCCTAGGCTATGACCTCTTTGGCCTAGGGGCCCAAAACTCACCAGTCATGTTCCCCCTAAGGGTCCCTACAATGCTAGAAAATTTGCCACTGCTGAGCAATTGCCCTTTGAAAAGATGTGAGATTTTGGAAAGTGAAATAGCGAGGCAATGAAAGCCTATGGGGGATTTTACCAATTTTGGACCCCTGTAACTCTGGTTTGCAGAGATGTAGGGACCCCATCTTTGGAATCCAAGTCTAACAATATGTCTTCTACCTGCATGAGACATTTCGTGAAATTCAGACGTTGGTAACGGCCATGGCTGCGATTTATGTACGTCAGCATCACTACCATTGGAATTGCCCAAACAAACAGGTTTTTGTGACCCTAGGCTATGACCTCTTTGGCCTAGGGGCCCGAAACTCACCAGTCATGTTCCCCCTAAGGGTCCCTACAATGCTAGAAAATTTGTCACTGCTGAGCAATTGCCCTTTGAAAAGATGTGAGATTTTGGAAAGTGAAATAGGGAGGCAATGAAAGCCTATGGGGGATTTTACCAATTTTGGACCCCTGTAACTCTGGTTTGCAGAGATGTAGGGACCCCATCTTTGGAATCCAAGTCTAACAATATGTCTTCTACCTGCATGAGACATTTCGTGAGATTCAGACGTTGCTAACGGCCATTGCTGTGATTTATGTACGTCAGACTCGCCACCATTGAAATTGCCCAAATAAACAGGTTTTTGTGACCCTAGGCTATGACCTCTTCGGCCTAGGGGCCCGAAACTCACCAGTTATGATCCCCCTAACAGTTCCTACAATGCTAGAAAATTTGCCACTGCTGAGCAATTGCCCTTTGAAAAGATGTGAGATTTTGGAAAGTGAAATAGGGAGCCTAATGGAAGCCTTAGCAGAATTCAGCACTTTTGCACCCCTATAATTCTGGTTGGTTATCATCACCCGCCGACTTTAGCAGTTAATAGCAAAGGCCCCTTACATCCTAGCAACACTAAATTTGCAGGTTATGTTAAAAAGATAGCAGGAAACAATATTTAACGGACTTCCTAGGCCACAAATGTGAAAAAAGTTTAATACCTTTTCATAATCCAGATCCATGGAGGACGCCATCCGCGCCCTCCCGTTCATTCCCCCATGGCTCCTGCAGTAATACCGGCCCGGTCGGGTCCCGACTCCCGACCCCTCCGAACAGGTCGGGTTCTCATTCCCTCCTCAATATGGCCGCCACAGATTGCCGCGGCTGCGCAGTCCGCACAGACGCGATTGCACCTGCGCAGCTCTAGGGCCTCCTCCTGCCGCGTCATCAATATGCGTGCATACATCGGACGCATCGGGAGGAGGACCTAGAGCTGTGCAGCCGCAATCGCATCTATGTGGACTGCGCAGCAGCGGCAATCTGTGGCGGCCATATTGAGGGGGGAATGAGAACCCGACCCGTTTGGAGGGGTCGGGACCCGACCGGGGCCGGTGTTACTGCGGGTGCCATGGCGGAATGAACGGGGGGGGGCGTAGATGGCGTCCTTCATGGATCTGGATTATGAAATGGTATTTTACTTTTCTCATACTTGTGGCCTCGTAAGTCCTAAAAAAAAATATATATATATATATATATATATATATATATGTGTGTGTGTATATATATATATATATATATATATTTTTTTTTTTTTTTTTTTTTTTTATTTAATTTTTTTTATGTGCTGAGTGTGGGAAATCTGAAAAAAAAATGCCGTGGGGTCCCCCCTCCCGAGCCTCTGTAACACCTTGTCCCCCATGCAGGCTGGGATAGCCAGAATGCGGAGCCCCGGCCGACTGGGGCTTCGCACCCTGAGCTATACCAGCCCGCATGGTCCATGGTATGGGGGGCTCCGGGGGGGGGAGGGGCAGCCAAGCCTTCCCCTCCCCCCCCCCCCCCCCGGAGCCCTTGTCCAATCCATGGACAAGGGGCTCTTCCCCACCTCCGGTGCCCCAGGAGGAGGTGGGGGAGATGACTCCCTGGGGGGGGGGGGTTCATGGTGGCATCTGGGAGTCCCCTTTAAGAAGGGGCCCCCAGATGCCCACCCCCTCCCAGGAGAAATGAGTATAGAGGTACAAAGTACCCCTACCCATTTCCACAAATAAAAACACAACCACGAAAAAAGTCCTTTAATTTTCTTAATTAACCAGAAATACTTACCTGTACCTTTAAAAAAAATTTCCCACGGCAATATCCTCGGTAAATGATCCAACGAACTGTATCCTCTTATGTTGCGATCTTCTATTAAGTTGATTGAAGATCTCCGAAGCCCCCCCCACCCCACCCACATAGCAGAGAATGCGTCCAAAAGTCCTTTTGGACGCATAGCTGCTAGCTCCCGCTGTCTCTCCCAACCTGCCTGCCTACCTGCACCTGTGAACCCCCACCTAGGCTGGCAACCAGTGCACCCATGGGTGCGCTGGGTGCCAGCCTAGGTGGGGGTTGACAGGTGCAGGCAGGTGGGGAGAGACAACAGAGGGAGCCAGCAGCTTCACGTCCTTCCGAGGACGCATTCTCTGCTATACTAACAGCTCCTGAATGAGCCGGATCTTTTTAATGAATCGGTTCTTTTTTATGAATCGACTCTTTTTTTTTTACTTTAAAATCGATTTTCTCAAAAACTATAAGGTCTTTTTGAAAAAAAAAATGTTCCTCTTGTTCCCACTGTTCTTAACATTCCCAGTAATTTTGGTGTTGCTAGCTTTTAAAGGGGCTTTGCAATTAACCATTAAAGAGTAACTGTTAGCCCCCAAAGTGAAATTTAAATCTGTACAGCAATGTTTTATTTAGTATTAAACTGATCAAAAAAGCCAATGCAGAACTTAAAAATCGATATAATTTTGCTACTATGTAGCCTTTTTCCCAAGCTAACGACGCAAAGCCGCATATCAGATACTATTGACGAGCATGCAGAGCATGCCTATGTCTGCCCTCTCCCCCTCTCCCCCCCAGGACCAGGTGCCGATTTATTTGCACCACAAACAGCTGACCGCTCTGACACGGAGACAGAGCGGCAGCACTTCCAGCCGGAGCACCGCAGAGCAGCATCTCTCACATGTGATTCTCTCACATGTGACTCGGCGGCGGCTGCTCTGCGGTGCTCCGGCTGGAAGTGCTGCCGCTCTGTCTCCGTGTCAGAGCGGTCAGCTGTTTGTGGTGCAAATAAATCGGCACCTGGTCCTGGGGGGGAGAGGGGGAGAGGGCAGACATAGGCATGCTCTGCATGCTCGTCAATAGTATCTGATATGCGGCTTTGCGTCGTTAGCTTGGGAAAAAGGCTACATAGTAGCAAAATTATATCGATTTTTAAGTTCTGCATTGGCTTTTTTGATCAGTTTAATACTAAATAAAACATTGCTGTACAGATTTAAATTTCACTTTGGGGGCTAACAGTTACTCTTTAAAGTCGGCAGGGGTATATTTTCCCACGGTCAGAAGGACAATTTACATTGAAACTTTAAAATTTATTTTCTCAAAAACTATAAGGTCTTTTTGAAAAAAAAAAAATTTCCTCTTATTCCCACTGTTCTTCTTAACATTTTCTGCAAGTTTGGGGTTTCTAGCTTTTAAAGCGGCTTTGCTATTAACTGCTAAAGTCGGCAGGCGCTTAATTTTCCTACGGTCAGAAGGAGTTACTTTAAAATTGATTTTCTCAAAAGCTATAAGGTATTTTTGAATTTTTTTTCCCCCCTCTTGTAGTCACTGAAAGATCTCAGGTGTTAGACATCTTGAAACATCTTTTCCATCACTTTTCTGGCCAGCAGAAATGTTTCTAGTTTTCAAAGTTCGCCTCCCCATTGAAGTCTATTGCGGTTCGCGAACTTTTAATGCGAACCGAACCTTCCGTGAAGGTTCGCGAACGGGGTTCGCAAACCGAAAATCGGAGGTTCGCGACATCTCTAGCATCAGGTAGACAAGTAAGCATAGGATTAATGTAAGGATCAGTGGCATAGATACACTCTAAGCTGCAGACATTACAGCAGTGTCTTGTTGTTAGAGCTCCCCTTAAATAGAATGCCTGAATACCAGGCACACCCATTTTGTGCAAGAGCACATGGATAATTTTAGGGGCAAATATATATGTGTGCTCCTAAAAAGTTGCACTAAACACTGACGTACGATCCAGAGTACTAAAAAGGTGAGGCCTTGTGACAAGCATATGTACAGGAATGCACACATGCCCTGGATACCACTGAATAAGTATAGTGTGAGAACATGATCCTCTTCCTAGTGTATCTAACTGTATCCCTAAGTAAAGCCATAGATATTGTTACTGTCTTTGGATTCTGTTTCTGTACTGCATTGCTCTCCTGGTTTATGACATTGTGCTTGTCTCGACTTGCTCTTGATTACGATTTGGTACTGCATTTTTGGATCTGTATATTGTGTATATATTTCTGCCACTTCTAGTTAGTATTGTATGGTGTGTGCATGTGGAATTATTCACAGTGGTTGTATTGTTCATACTGACCACATTCACTGTTGTATATATTTACTGCACTTTTCAATAAACATTATTGCCGATATCTACTGTCTCATCTTTTGTATGTGCTGCACAGAGTGGTCACCAGCTCTACTGTCAGTGAGGTTTATAACAAAAACATTTAAAAAATGTATGTGGAATTGCTCTAGATCTATCAGCTACTTGGTCTTGCAAAGTCCTACCAATCACGGGGGCATAGCTCTACTGGCTACACAAAGATACTGCAGAGCTTTCTCAACTGACCCAATGGTTCATAGTTAGTAATCTTCATAAAGCTGCTTAGGATTTACTAAACCGGGATAGATCATTACTGCTATTGAGAGAGTTAATAAAGGCTATTCAGGGTAAAGAGGCAAGATCTACCTCAATAGTGCACCAGGCTAAAGAAGTTTGGGATTGAGGCTTCCAAATAAGGTCTTGTCTGTAAACAGGATTATCACATTCTTCTAAGGAATAACAAAACTTTAGCTAGGGTGTCCAAACTAGAATACTATTTTGGGTAAGCTTGGGGACATGGGGCCTGGTGCACGAAAGGCTGGTGAATTTGTAGTGCGCAGCTTTTAAGAAGGTGAATAAACTTTTGTTTAAATTTTTTAAACTGTATTGGTCTGGTGCAGTTTGTATGGCTATGTACACAGTGGTGCTTTGCGGTGTGGCATAACGGTTGCTTTGCAATGCCGCTTGTCTTACTGCAATGCATCACTTTTGCGATGCTCACAGTGCAGCTAGTGCAATGCAGGATATTGCATTGTGTTACCACAAAACGCACATGTTAACAGTTACAGTGAAGCATACTTTTCATTGACTGCATGCTTCACTGTATATGACGCAATGTGCGGATAAAGTGTGGCACCACTTTTCCGTGGTGCTCTGTGAACATAACCTTTCTCTCTTGTAACAGTATTTTATATATCCTAGTCATCTGCATAGTTCTTGAATCCTGTGTAGCAAGTGATTAGTTTAAGCAGATGTTTAGGGCTCAGATCTGCTGTCTAGGGTTATGTGTCACCACATAACCATAGATTTAATTAACCAAACCAAATTAAGAAGGACATCTATCAGACAAATTTTCTGTCTAGCTGCAGGTGGCCAACCTAACAGCACTGTCCATAATTGGATGACAATCCTCGCTCCCTTTCCTGAAGCATAAGGTGTACCCAAGCCTCCATCCCCTTCTCCTGCGTCTTGCCAACACTGCAGCTTCAGTCATCAAGATGGTCAGTGTACAGGTCTCCATGATCAAGAGACAGGTAAATTGCCTCTCAGTCACTCTCTGGGCTGGTGCACACCAAGCGTTTTGGTAGCATTTTCAAAACCGCTGCCGCCTGTGAAAACGCTTGGCTAATGTATATCAATGAGATGGTACACACCAGCGGTTTGAGGTTTTTAACAAACCGCAAACGTGGCTCTTGCAGCATTTTTGCGGTTTGCAGATGCGTTTCTGCCTCAATGTAAAGTATAGGAAAAGCTTAAACCGCTTTGAAAAACGCTAGATCAGAGCGTTTTCCAGGCGTTTTTGTTACAGTAGCTGTTCAGTAACAGCTTTACTGTAACAATATATGAAATCTGCTACACAAAAACGCTCTAAAAATCGCTAGGCATGTTTAGAAAATTTCTTTAAAAATGCCTAGAATCGCTCTGAAAATCTGCTTCAAAAACCTGTAGCGTTTTGCGGATTTAGAGGTTTTTGGTGTGCACTGGGCCTCACTCTTTGTCTCAGTATCTTTCTGCAGCTCACAAATCTCCTCACACACCTGCTGAAACACTCAGCTTTTATGCTCCACAATTTTTAAGCAGTCAATCAGATGTGTAGGCCACTTTGAATACATACCATTAACATAAACATGAACCATATACCTGAAAATATAAAACAACATAGCAACCAAAGTGCATTTGAATCCACTAAAATTTGTTATCTTAATTGCCAGAAAACACCACTTAAATCGCAAACAAAAACGCTTACACAAAGTGCTAGGAATTGTGATTTGCAATTTTTAGTGGGCCACAAGCCTTGTGTTGCTTTGTAAATCAGCCTCTGTGATAACATTCAGTGGTAAAAGCCTTCAACTAAGATTAACAATTAAAAATTAAAACTTAACGGACAAAAAAATCAAGATGTCCATTTTCTGGGACAACGATGGTATTCTGTTGGTGGACTACCTACATCAGGGATTTAGTATCACCAGACAGAATTATGCTAACCTCCTGGATCAGCTGATGGAGACAATTAAGACAAAATGTATTTGAAAGTTGACCAAAGGGATATTTTTTTGCAAGACAATGCACATGCGCACACGGCCAAAGTTGTGGCGACCAAATTGAACATCGTAGGTTTATGGGTTTACAAATGGTCCTCCACTAAGCTGGAACCAAGTGCATCAGTCTCAGGGGCTATTATGTTGAATAAATGTGTTCTTTTATAACTCTGGTTTGCTTCTTTCTGGGCCAAGCCAGGCACTTATCAGCAACCCCCCATAACATTTGCAATGGAACATGTACAGTAAATCCAGTGTGTGACTGCTATTTCCACAAGCAGAGGTGGCTGCATAGGATGAAGCACACCCGTACAGAAATCAGAATCTTGTCATTTAAAATGAACATGATGACAGAATTATATTGCCTGGATGAGGCTTTATTGATGCTGTGGCCAGTAAACCACACAGGGAGGCTAACCACCCTTTGCTGTGCATCCAGTTTTAACATTTGCTAAACCCGGGCAATCCAGGACATGAAAACTGGCTTTGTGACCGGGCACGAGGAATATGCTCATTGAGCACGCCACTGCTGTCCTTTCAGACATTTATGAACTATAGAGGGTAGTTTTGTTGTGCTTTCTTTGTAAACATACTTATATTCTGAAAATTCTGTCAGTTGGGCTGTTAGGCAGAAAAGTAAGAGGAAAATGCTAGTGTCATGCTGCATGGGTTTTCTATCACAACTGGACTACACCACTAAAGATCAGTTTAGCAGCTGTCACTACATGACATGGAGATCAAATGCCTGTTAAACACAGATTACCGGCTTATCTTGTCTTTCGCATCAAAAGCTTTCTAGCAGCCTCTGAACCTTTAGCAGTCTATTAAGCCATAAGTGCCTGTGCAGAGTCTAAAAGCAAGCAGAGGACACTCACCCAAAAGGCCTTTTACTAAATCAAAATATGAAAACAGGAACTTTAGATCACAGACTGCATGGATGTAATAGTGACTTCTAAAAAGGCTGGGTATGGATGGGTAGTGTACTGGTTAAGAGCTGTTCACACTGGCTTTTGTCGGCGGCTTGTCTAGCCAGTGAATTGGTTCCCATCATTCCATTGTCATTTTGAGATCCCTAGAGGAACACAGAAGCGCCAAACTTAGCAGATCCTGGAGATGAGACGAAGGGATCTAGTGCGACAAAGACATGAGAAACGGCTTCTTACTGCAGGCAGGGCAGGCTGATGAGAGGTAAAGTTTTTAAACACACTGATCCTGATCCAATTCAGTTTTTCTCCTAAGTTTTCTCCTAGGTGATATTTTTACATCTTATCAATAAAATGCCCTTTAAGCCACCAGCAAGCAAGAATACTTAATAATTTTGACAGTATTTTTTCACCTACTTTTTATACTTTTTCATTTGCAGAGTGCTGAAAAGTTATTTTAAACAGAAGATAAAAAATTGTCTCTGAGGAGAAAACTTACAAGAAAAGTGAACTTGATAAGGCCCACTGAGAGGGGAGTTAAAGTAAACCTGAGATAAAGGGTATAAAAGTCTATACATATCTGTGGTTTCCTCCGGTCCCTTCTATGCCAATCACTCCCTCACTGCCCTCCTCTGCCTCCTGGATTGTTCTGTAGAAGTCCTGTTAGCTTCGCCAGTCGGGGCGTATTGAGCATGCTTGGTCTGGCCGGGCTAGCGCGGCCGGAAAGGCTCCCGTCGCATGCGCAGAATGCTCCCAGCCCCAGGGAGCGTGTGTGGGCGGACTGCGCCTGCGTTGACTGACTTAGCTGGGCTTCTACCGGACAATCCAGAAGGCGGAAGAGGACGGTGGGGGAGCGATCGGCGTGGAGGAGACAGGAGAAAGGACCAGGTATGTATAAAACTTTTATACCCTTTTATCTCAGGTACGCTTTAAATGCTTTTTACATCCTGAGTAGGAGGGAACTGTACCTGTAATGATGGCCACAAATAATTAAGGTGCGTACACACCTATGACTGATATCACCAGTCAGGGATTGGAACCTGATCCCTCGGGTGGCATCACTGGCCTGATACTGGACAGACATGAAGTCAGCAGTATAGCTGACAGCATGCTCTGTTCCTATGCAGGGGGCAAAGGGCTGACAGAGCCGCATGACGCCATGCGATGGGCATAGGAGCAGCATGCTCAATGGAATCAGTCATCACTCGGTCAAGCCTAGCGTATAGTTTGTGGGCAATGACCTGGGTCAGGGGTACTGTACACACACCTGATTATCAGTTGAGGCAGTCGTTATCGGCTGCCTCAGCCAACTTTAATCATGTGTGTGTACATAGCTTTAATCTCTTTCAACACAAACACAGACAAACACAGAACATTTATATCGCGCTTTTCTCCTGGCGGACTCAAAGCGCCAGAGCTGCAGCCACTAGGACGCGCTCTATAGGCAGTAGCAGTGTTAGGGAGACTTGCCCAAGATCTACTGAATAGGATCATGCTTACTGAACAGGCAGAGCCGAGATTCGAACCCAGGTCTCCTGTGTCAGTGGCAGAGCCCTTAACCGTTGAACTATCCAGCCACAGGGAGGGGGATAGGTGTGGATAGGTAACCTGCTCTGTTCTGTAAAAGCTGTGTGACATCACTTTGCGGACGGGGGAGTGCACAATGGTATCATCTGTCGCTCGACCAAATTGATCTGCCTGGGGGTATTGTACACACGACTAATTATCGGTGGAAGGTGCTCATTATCGGCCATCTCAGCTAACTTTAATCATGCGTGTGTACGTAGCTTTAATCTCTTTCAACACAGGAAGGGGGTAGGTGTGGGCAGGTAATCTGCTCTGTTCTGGGAAAAGACCGACGTAGGTGACTGCAGCCAGATACTTTACATTTACCCATTGCAAAAAGTATAGACATGCAATGCAAAACTTTGTGTATTGTTAATGCAAATGTATTATCCTATGCATTAAGAAATAGCAGGATGAGAAAAACATAAATAAAGTGAGTACATTAAGGACTATCCTGTCCAGTGTGAGTGACTTCCAAAAATATGTAAATTGATGGCTTACAATTGATTTTAACAGTGTAAAAGTAGTATGTAGCCCATAAGTGAGATATTGATTGCTTCCAACAGTCAAGAGTCTACTATGCAGGAGCGTAGCAATAGGGGTTGCAGAGGTTGCGACTGCATCGGGGCCCTTGGGCCAGAGCCCCAGGGGGCCCTACCTTAACTTCAGTATTAGCTCTCTATTGGTCCTGTGCTCATAATAATCACTTCTATAGATGCGTTGAATAGTGGTAATTATTAACAAACAGCTCCCCATCCCCTTCTTGCACCTCTGACACCGTGGTTGCCATTGGCAGGTTTTGGTGCGCCGTATCAATTGTTAAGTATGGAGTGCTTGGGGGGCCCCATTGTAAAACTTGCATCGGAGCCCACAGCTCCTTAGCTACGCCACTGCTACTATGTCTCCAAAGAAGACATATATAGGTAAAATATAAGTAAATATAAAATGTCTCTACCACCTCACTATAAAAAAAACTCCAGTAAAATAGAAGTATATATGAAATGTCTGTACCCACTCCCTGTCACCTTATGAAAGCTGGGCAAAACAGCATGGAGAAACTTTCTCCCCACCCTGCTGACTGTACACTTTAGGTCAACTGCCTCCTCATAAAGACAAAGACAAACACTTATATAGCGCTTTTCTCCAGGCGGACTCAAAGCGCCAGAGCTGCAGCCACAAGGACACGTTCTATAGGCAGTAGCAGTGTTAGGAAGACTTGCCTAAGGTCTCCTGTTGAATAGGTGCTGGCTTACTGAACAGGCAGAGCCGAGATTCAAACCCTGGTCTCCCGTGACAGAGGCAGAGCCCTTAACCATTACACTATCCAGCCACCTGCCATAAGGCCGTAATTATTCCCTCATATAAGCTAGCAGCACTGTGCTGTGCAATGCTCTGGAGGCTAATTTGTTCTCAGTGCATCCCTTCCTCTTACATTTAGTGAGAGGAACTGTGCAAGGATTACATAGACTGATATTACAACAGAACCAGGTACTTTTACTGGCTGCACATAAAATGTATATTTAGCCATTTTTTTGTTTGAGCACTATACTAGATTACATATTATTTTTTAGATTCTTCTAGAGATCTGGTTAAGCTTTGATTTTATTCTTCTTAGGTTTACTCCCCTTTTTCTAGAGTCACCTATTACTATTACAGTCTGCTGTATATTTGATTTCAAAGATCTGTTACGACATCAGAACATGTTCCATGGATGCAATACTGTAAAATATCTATTATTAGCTGACTAATATAACCCTTATTACACCCCAGTTCACATGGCCACTGTCATGTCTAATATTTCCACTAGAGGACTCTACTGCACTCTCCTTTCACATCTTTGTACGTCAGAAGACTTTCACATCCATCAGCTACTTTAATACCCACTGACAAGTGAAGAGAAAACATTAATTACCTTGTTAAAATGAAATTTGTCAAGTGGTGGAATATATTTCTCAGCAAGTGAATAGAGAGGCCTCTTTCAGAGGGATGGCTGAACTATATGCTTGTGCGGCAGTTCCATGTGATACCCACGAGTGCCATTCGGGGGAAATTAAAATGCAGCCTAATGACAGTCTTTGTAATGCCCCACATGTCAGTGCTTGACACAGAACGGTGCTACTCCTTTTTAATCCACCGTCGAGTCAGAACAATCCAATGTAAAAATCAGCTCTTTATTGAAAATATCATAACATGATGCTTTCTGTATTTACAGCAACCCTTTTTCAAGGCATGCATTTACTTGCAGTATAACATCAAGCTACATCAGACAATCCAGTCTGCTTAATTACCCTAATGTTTACAAAAGAACCAATCAGGCGGTAGGCTATATCATTTAGCCAATCAGGAGCAGGCTATATCCGGGGGACCAGATGGGGAACTAATGACCCTAACATGCAAAATAGGCACCCAAATGACCAAATAACACCTCCCCCCCTCCCCCGGAAGTAACCCATAAATACAGGAAGCAGGGCAGGATTTACCATCCTATGTTTGGCATACAAATCCTTACACAAGTCCTGCCCAACCTACATCTCTGACCTGGTCAGCAGATATACACCTGGCCGCCCACTTCGCTCCTTCAATAAACAGGGACCGGAAACGCTAAACCATCCCAGATGTTCATTGGTCATGTTACTTGGTTGGGGTCCTGGAGTGTTGCGTAGTCGTTTCCAATCCAGGATTGATTCATTTTAATTTGAGTCAGACAGTCTGCATTTTCTGTGGAGAGGCGGATACGCCGATCTGTGACGATGCCTCCGGAAGCACTGAAACAGCGTTCCGACATAACGCTGGCTGCCGGGCAAGCCAGCACCTCTATTGCGTACATTGCCAGTTCGTGCCAGGTGTCTATCTTCATGCCCGGTTTCAGGTCCAGCGGTGCCAGCCACAAATCCGTCTGTTCCTTTATTCCCCTACAAATTTCCTCCCCTGTGTGCTGCTTATCCCCAAGGCAGATCAGCTTCAGCAACGCTTGCTGACGCATGCCAACAGCTGTGCTGCACTGCTTCCACGATCCTACTGCTGCTGGTGCTGGGTTAGCGTTTCCGGATGAGGTACAGCTTTGAGATGCGTTGGAGGAGAAGGAGTCAGAGAGGTAGGTGCTGCTGTTGTTATCCAGTGGGAGGGACGGCGGTGCAGCTGTTTGCGGCGTAGGCAACACCCGCGCCGTAGCAGGTGAGGAATCGCTGCCAGGCTCCACAAGGTTCACCCAGTGCGCGGTAAGGGAGATGTATCGACCCTGGCCGAACGCACTCGTCCAGGTGTCAGTGGTGAGGTGAACCTTGCAGGCAACGGCATTCTTCAAGCTTCGGGTTATTTAGCTGACCACGTGCTCATGCAACTCAGGCACTGCAGAGCGCGCAAAGTGGTAGCGGCTGGGAACCACGTAACGTGGGATGGCCACTGACATCATGCCCTTGAAGCTGTTTGTCTCCACCACTCGATATGGCAGCATTTCGCAGGCCAGAACCTTGGCTATGCTGGCTGGCTGTTACTGCCACGGCCCGGGGGTCATTTGCTGGCAATTTCCTCTTGCGCTCAAACATCTCAGAGACAGACAACTCAACCGTAGGGCTGCACACCGAAGGGCTGTTGGTTGTTGTGTTTGATGAACACTGGGAGACCTCAAGAGCACTAGTCCGGAAAGTGACAGTGTCAGCATCGTCTGATGTTTGTGAATGTTGTGAACCACAGAGTGGGATGTTTGGATAGAATGTGGCGGCTCATGCTGGTGGTGGAGAGGTTGTTAATACTTTTCCCCCTGCTCAGGCGGGTCTTGCACACCTTGCAAATCGCCATGGTAACATCCTCAGTGCAGTCTTCAAAGAAAGCCCAGACTTTGGAGCACCTGCCTTGCTGGCGATTTCTGTTTGCGCCTCTTTTGCCTCTCACTTGAACTTCCATGCTTGCGGTGCCTGAAATTGCGCGCCGCCTACCTTGTGGCACAAGGCGAACTCGTGCAGCAGTGGGTTCCTCAACAGACTCATCTGTGCTGCTGCTACGACGGCGATGTTCTCGTTCACAAACAAAATCTGGGTCTATGTCCACATTGTCCATACCCTCCTCTTCCATCTCCTCAAACTCGTCATATGTCATTGTGGGGGGCCGCCGCTGTGGAGTAGAGCTCCCCAGAACAACCTCTGCGCAGCTCACTCCAACGTCGTCTGGTTATCTGGCAGTTGTGTGCGTGGTGTCGCTGCCGGTTGTGTCAGCTTTGTGCCCACTGGCTCCTTGTAACTGGCTGAGGACTCGGACCTCGTGCGTGATGTGCTGGTGCTGCTTAACCCACTGCTGGACGCTTGAGAGGTCATCCAAGTAATTATCTGGTCCTGTTCTTTTGGATCTGTGAGGGTTGTTGTCCTGGACAACATGGGCGGTATTGAGTGGGTTTTCTTGGGTGCTCCTCTGTGGCCTGTACGTGAACCGTCAGGGGAAACACCTCTTCCCTTGCCCCTCCCTCTTTCACCGGATTTCTTCCTCATTTCACTTATCCTTAAAGTACACGCTGACTGGCAGCAGTACAGTGGCAGTACAGAAATGCTATACAGTGGTGGGTGAGCGGTGTACCACTATTGTCAGCAGCGACACAGAGCACAATGCTATACAGTGGCGGGTGAGCGGTGTACTACTGTTCCCAGCAGACACAGAGTGGAAGTAAACACAATGCTATATAGTGTGGCTGAGCCGTGTTCACAGAGTGGCATTAAACACAATGCTATATAGTCTGCTATATAGTCACCCCGAACAGGGTGATGTTCTGCAGACACTGTTCGCCCAACACTACTGGGAGGCAACGCAGATTTTAGTACCTAAACACACGATACAACATGTTTTCCGGAGTCGGACTCTGAGGCACATACAGATGGTCCCGATCATCATCCTCATCATACAACTCTTCTCCTGAGTCTGACCCACCCACCACCTCTGCCACCCCAACATCCCCAGACACAGACCCCTCATCGTCCTCAACATTAACTTGGGATGCTGGCCTGAGCCAGACCTCCTCCTCCACATCAAGCCCCATCATCTCCTCAATGGCAGCCCTCATTAATCGCTCTGGCGACGGACCGATGGACACAACGTTCTCCTCCGGGGAGGGCTGCTGCTGACCACTGGCTGCTGGGGTGGATGTTATAGCTTGCGTGGGGCGTTGGCTGTTGCTGTTGTTGGGAGTGCTGCTCACAGCGGAGGTCTCTGGGGAACTCATGTTGAGCTCATATAGTGGTTGACGGTGAGTGGATTATTACTGATCCCAGCAATATACACACTGACTGGCAGAGTACGCAATGCTATATAGTGTGGCTGAGCGGTGTACACAGAGTGGCAGTAAACACAATGCTATATAGTCTGGCTGAGCGAGCGGTGTACTACTGTTCCCAGCATAATCAGAGTGGCAGTAAACAATGGTATATAGTCTGGCTGAGCAGTGTACACAGAGTGTCAGTAAACAATGGTATATAGTCTGGCTGAGCGGTGTACACAGAGTGTCAGTAAACAATGGTATATAGTCTGGCTGAGCGGTGTACACAGAGTGTCAGTAAACAATGGTATATAGTCTGGCTGAGCGGTGTACACAGAGTGTCAGTAAACAATGGTATATAGTCTGGCTGAGCGGTGTACACAGAGTGTCAGTAAACAATGGTATATAGTCTGGCTGAGCGGTGTACACAGAGTGTCAGTAAACAATGGTATATAGTCTGGCTGAGCGGTGTACACAGAGTGTCAGTAAACAATGGTATATAGGGCTTGATTCACAAAGCGGTGCAAAGTGTTTGCACGCCAGTGAAAAGCCCCTATCACGCCTAAACTCACTTTAGGCGTGATAAGAAGAAACTCGCGCGAAGTTACCGCGCGTACGCTCGTACGCACGTAAGTGCGCGCGCAGCACCCGACGCTTCGCGCGAAGCTCCCATTAAACCCTATGGGACTTTGCGCGTACACGCGGTAACTTCGCGCGAAGAGCAGGAAAAAGCGGTGATAACTCAGTGGTGAAAAGGTCATCACGCCTAAAGTCTTTTAGGCGTGATAACTGGGTTATCACCGCTTTGTGAATCAAGCCCATAGTCTGGCTGAGCGGTGTACACAGAGTGTCAGTAAACAATGGTATATAGTCTGGCTGAGCGGTGTACACAGAGTGTCAGTAAACAATGGTATATAGTCTGGCTGAGCGGTGTACACAGAGTGTCAGTAATCAATGGTATATAGTCTGGCTGAGCGGTGTACACAGAGTGGCAGTAAACAATGGTATATAGTCTGGCTGAGCGGTGTACACAGAGTGTCAGTAAACAATGGTATATAGTCTGGCTGAGCGGTGTACACAGAGTGTCAGTAAACAATGGTATATAGTCTGGCTGAGCGGTGTACACAGAGTGTCAGTAAACAATGGTATATAGTCTGGCTGAGCAGTGTACACAGAGTGTCAGTAAACAATGGTATATAGTCTGGCTGAGCGGTGTACACAGAGTGGCAGTAAACACAATGCTATATATAGCGTGGCTGAGCGAGGTGCACAGTGGCAGTACACACAATGCTATATAGTCAGGCTAAGCCGTGTACACAGAGTGTCAGAAAACACAATGCTATATATAGCGTGGCTGAGCGAGGTGCACAGTGGCAGTACACACAATGCTATATAGTCAGGCTAAGCCGTGTACACAGAGTGTCAGAAAACACAATGCTATATATAGCGTGGCTGAGCGAGGTGCACAGTGGCAGTACACACAATGTTATATAGCCAGGCTAAGCCGTGTACACAGAGTGTCAGAAAACACAATGCTATATATAGCGTGGCTGAGCGAGGTACACAGTGGCAGTAAACAATGCTATATATATATAGTGTGGCTGAGCGAGCGGTGTACTACTGTTCCCAGCAGCGACACACAATGACTGGGGGGGGACCCTGGCTAGCGTGGCTGGAGAGCGAACTACCCTGCCTGCCTACCCAAAGCTAAACCCACAGAGAAATGGCGGAGATATGACGTGGTTCGGGTATTTATTTACCCGAACCACGTGACCGTTCGGCCAATCAGAGCGCGTTCGGGCCCGAACCACGTGACCCGTTCGGCCAATCACAGCGCTAGCCGAACGTTCGGGGAACGTTCGGCCATGCGCTCTTAGTTCGGCCATGTGGCCGAACGGTTTGGCCGAGCACCGTCAGGTGTTCGGCCGAACTCGAACATCACCCGAACAGGGTGATGTTCTGCAGAACCCGAACAGTGGCGAACACTGTTCGCCCAACACTAGTTGAGGGTATGTCTGGCTATCTAATACTAAGTAGCACCTGTAGCTACCTATGATGGGCAAGGGGAGTAAGGGACAAGTGACTGCTGGGACAGCCAGCACACTTGCGGTGCGGCTCAGCGGGGGTTTGTAGATTCCTAGAAGGCGAAGTCTAAGGTGCCAGGACATCTGTGCCTATAGGCTCCTCTGAGGTAAATCCGGGCCTGACAGGAAGCAACATGTTTTTATGATATTTTCAATAAAGAGCTGATTTTTACACTGGATGGTGTTGACTCAACTGTGGATTGCATATTGGAGACATTTGAGTGTGCACAAGTGCCTGGAGTCATAGCACTTTAAGCAATGTCCTCCATGGGTGTCAGCTACACACAAATTCGGTGGTGTTATTATTTGGTAGAAAACGGTGACATGTCACATCTAAGCACGATTGCAGCCACATTCAGATGTGACCCCATGGACCGCCTGTCCACCACTGATACTAAGGGCTAACAAGTGCCTTTATACATGACTTGTTTTACAGTCATGTATTCTACTAATCAGCAGATGTACCATTTTCCTCTGTGGTAAACACTCTTGGCTCTAGCACTAAATGTTGCCCCTGTGGTAGAAACAACCTCAGGCCTCTTTTACACAGGAGGCTGAAGGCGGTAAACTCACAGCTGCATTTAAATTTCACTCAAATGGCGCTTGTGGCTGGCAGCTAGGAAGCTGAACTCCTAAAGAAGAGTGCAGTTCAACTATCCGTGTGAAAGACACCTTAGGCAAGTATTACTTTTAACTGTCTACCAGTTTCTGACATTGGCTGGAACAATGTGTTTTTTTTGTCCGATTCCTCCATGTAATTCTTTTTTATCTGCATGATGTTTGAGGATTTGCTAGTCCACTTCAATTTTCCCCACAGCATATTAATGTGATTTACATCCAGGCTTTGTCTTATTTTTTCAGCCATCCCTTGGTGAATTTACTGGAATGTTTAGGGTCATTGTCATGTTGCAAAATCCACTTTCAGTTAAGCTTTAATCTTCTGACAGATGGTCTCACATAATTCTTAAGCTATCTCTTGTACAATGAAGAATTTAGAGTGGGTTACATGATGGCGTACTTTCCAGACCCTGATGCAGCAAAGCAGTCCCACATTACAGTATTCCCATCAACATGCTTTCAGCTAGGCATAAAATGCACCCTGGTTTCAATAGACTAGATGTAAATATTGAATCTAATAATAATCTCTTAAACACAAGGGTGATTCCTATTGATACTTGATCAAAATACTGATTGCGTATTGGCTGTGAATGCCCATTTTTTTGTGGGTGTTATTCCAGACAGGAAAGCGGGGGGACAAAATTAGGGGACAGTTTGGTGCAATCAATATTAATCACATAAGGATCAAGACAATTTGTACACGTGTGCTATGCCTATGCTTGAATTTAAACATCTCAGGCAATTTTTAATTTATCTAAACACATTTCATTTTTTTCACAAAGCCAAATAGTTCTTTCTATACACCACAGGCTCCTCCTCCCCTCCCCATCCCCCCCCCCCCCCCCCAATGACCAGGCTATTTTTTACAATTCAGTGCTCTGCAGCTTTAATAGCTCACTACAGAGCCATACAACTTAGCACACAAATAGACCCCGCCTTTTCTGCCCACCAACAGAGATTTCTGTTGGGGGGCTCTGATCGCTGCTGCTGTCTTTTTGCATCAGCCTATGAGAGCGAACGCTCTGTGGGCCACTCCAGGGGACAGCCGAGTGGCAAGGCTGTCCCCAGTACAGTGCTGCAGCAGATCGCAGCGCTGTACAATGTAAATAGCCATCTGAAAGTCTGCTAGCGGCAATCGCGGCTGGCAGACTGTTGACAGAGAGGAGCTCATTCACTCAAGCAGGGATGTGCGCGCATCGGTGTATGCAATCCCCGCTAATATCCACCCACCGCCCTTGACGCCTTTCGCCGTTATGCGGTCCTGGGGCTGCCACCTTCCCGACGCCTATCTGCGTTAGGCGGTTGGGAAGAGGTTAAAGGAAACCCAAGGTGAAAATAAACTGATGAGATAATCAGTTGTACTTATCTCATATTACTAAAAAAGACTTCCTTAGAATCCTGCAGTTATATTCTTTGCGTATTAGGTTAAAAAAAGTATGTTTATATTGTTTATGATTGAAACAGTGTGCCAGAAACTAAAATATATGAACTATTGACCTTTTTTTATCTATCCCCTGCTTTCAGAAGCTGTTCTCTTCTGGGCAAGAGATGTATGGCTGCAATTCCCTATCAGTGAGGGTTATGCTATATTCTGACGAGCTCCCACTTGGAGAGGAACTGTCACTTGCATACCTGAATATTTAACTCTGAGGCAAAAAAAAGAAGCAATAGAAAACAGCATAGTGATTTGTGTGCTTGGCACTGTACATACACATGTCTATCTCATCATGTCACCTCAGGTACCATTTAACTATAATTAATCTGATATTTTCATGTGTTTTTAACCACTTAGGCCACGTTCACACTGGCTTACCACACTACCACCTTCCTTGCCACAATAGCAGCATAGGGGGAGATATTGTGGCTGGGAACGCGAAGAATCACTCGCGTTCCCAGCCTTACGGACGGTGACGGCGAAACCGGAAGTGGCCGCCGGCAGGGACAGAAGGATCGGAGTGACATGGCGAGGGCACAGATCAGCTGCAGGGGGCTGAGGAAAGCCCCAGGTGAGTAAAACTCATTTTTTTTTTTTGGCTTAAGGTTACCTTTAAGCAGCGTTATGATGCGCCACTTCAGGGGCACTCGATGAGCCATTTTCGTTGCACCAGGTGCGACTTTAAGGGACAGCGGGTGCAACGTTATTGTCGTACCGCGCACTAAGATCGGCGCACCCGCGCTGAGCGCACAGTGCACGGGGCCGCGCGCAAAGTAGGTTTGCGCGCTCTAGCGGCCAATAAGGGCTTTTCACACCGGTGCTAACACTTAGTGCCGGTTAGTGAATCAAGCCCAATATGTAAGGTCAGAACCAGGTAATCATAACAACAAGCACATAGTAACAGGAACTGGTTTGTCCAGGAATCAACAGCATCAAAAGTCCTAGTACCTGAGATATCCTGGCATAATCTCTAGGAAGGAGGAGCCCTTATATGGGAAGCCCAGAGGTGTGAGCTGCATAATAGTTCCACTTGTTGGTAAGTAACACCTATTAGTGGGGCAGTGTAAGTTGAAAGGCTGAGCCTCTAAAATCACCTGCTGGAGAAATGAGGAATTGCAAGTTTATTAAAAGTCTGCAGAGGGCTACCTGCTGGTGGGCAGCAGATGTTTACTACAGTCCAGGCACATACTGCCACCTGCAGGTAAAACAAGACATTGAACTATTTTTGACATGAAGGCAGTGTAACTGATGTACAAGAGTATTACTAATACTATTCTTGAAATTCCACGCTTGTATTACATGCACTGGTAGCATGCCCTAACCATGGGATCAATAGCAATAACAAAGGGTGTATTTTTCAAGCAGTTGTTATTGTTTTGCCTGACAGTGTGAGAGCTCTGGCTACTCCTTCCCTCTTTCCATCGTACGTTGCATTTGGCTCAGCAGAGGTAAGCATTTATGTATTTAGTTTGCAAAAGAAGGTTATTAAGTAAACAACAATCATACACACAGGTTGCATAGTCATCAATTATAGGTGTACATTTAGATGGTCTTACATCAATGTATAAAAATAAAATACATTGTACAGCTATAGGGTAATGACATTAAAGACATAAAAATCCAAGACTGGTGTTTTATCATATTCCACAATTAAACAATCTCTTGCCAGGCAATGCAAAATACAGCACCACAAACAACTGCTATTATGCAGGCTAGGGACCTGTTAATCTAAGGGGAAGATCCTGATGAACGATGGGTTAGCCATTCTGCCCAATCAAGCTGAAATTTCTTACTGGAGGAGGAGATGGCATGTGCCCATATAACTGTTTCCATCAATATATCAAGTCATTGTTCCTATTGAGAGAGAGGGAGGGTGAGGGACCTCCAATTATAAGCAACTACCCATTGGGTAGCCAAGATACAAGCAAAGTAAAACCTATTAAATGCTCCAGGGATATCATGGGCCTGGCTGTATAGAAGGGCCTGCCCAGAGGTACATGAGATATGGACGAAAGTGACAGCATGAAATAATGCATACATCTGTGCCCACAGGGCCCGTGCCTCCACACAGTCCCAAAAAATATGCTTAAGGCTCCCGGTACCTCCACAACCACAAAAGAATAAGGGGGGGGGGGAGCATAAGGGGGGGTGGGCATCCTATGCAATTTCATAGGGATTTTAAACCACCACAATAAAAGTTTGACTGCTGTCTCTTTAAGACAAGATGAGGGTGAAACTTTACAGATTTTCACAAACATGGCAGACCACTGCTCATCAGTAAATGTAATTCCCAGCTCTGTCACCCAGTCTAGTATATATTTGGGCTTGGAAGTCGCCAATGACACCATCATGTACTCATAAAGAGAGGAAATGGCTCCCCTGCCTCCCACTCCTTCCCCACAGAGTTGTTCAAATAGGGAAGGAGAATCGACTCTCCTACTGAGGATTGCCGGGCATAAGTAGTGTCTACGATATCTGAATTGTCCTAATTCAGGAATGTCTCTAGTAAACTTCAAGTCCTCAAAAGTTATGAATAGTTATCCAGAATTTATTGGCAGTACGGAAGTCATTAATGACCCACTAAGAAAATGAGTCAGGATCAGAAAAAGTGGCGGGAAAGTTTGAGTTACCCTTTAAAGGGGAACTGAAGAGAGAGGTATATGGAGGCTGCCATGTTTATTTCCTTTTAAGCAATACCAGTTGCCTGGCAGCCCTGCTGATCCTCTGCCTCTAATACTATTAGCCATAGCCCCTGAACAAGCATGCAGCAGATCAGGTGTTTCAGACTTTAAAGTCAGATCTGACAAGACTAGCTGCATGCTTGTTTCTGGTGTTATTCAGATACTACTGCAGAGAAATAGACCAGCAGGGCTGCCAGGCAACTGGTATTGATTAAAATAAAAATAAATATGGCAGCCTCCGTATACCTCTTACTTCAGTTCCCCTTTAAAGCACATGTGTCGAACTCCAGGCCTGGAGGGGCAGATCCATGCCAGTGTTTAGGATGGACTGAGAAAGAAAGGAATGTGTTCTACCTGATGGACCACACCTTTCCTGATTCAGACCCATCAATTCATTTGAGCTGTATCAAAAATGTGTGAGGATCTCGGCCCTCGTAGGACCGGTTTGACATACCTGCTTTAAAAGGATTTGGGACATATGGGCAGGGGCTTCGGTAAATTTCAATTTCCAGGGGGATAAACTAAATGAAACAATTTTGTTTAGGGTGGGAAGGGGTCTGCTTGTGTCTGTTTTGGAGGGCAAAATTGTAGGTTATATGGACTAATAAAGTCCTTCTCAAGCATTTACCGGTATGTCTTTATATTAATCACTGTGCAAACTACCAATAGTGGTCTCTATTTAACCAAAAGTTATCTCACAGCTGTATGCAGCATTACAGCCACAATGAGCATACAAGTTAGGTGAATGCATGGTCAAAATAAATTTGTCATGACTCAGTACAGCAATAGACACTGTTATCATTCCTTGACAGGAGACCACTGGATGACCACGGTTTGCAGAAATACTGTGATTGAAGCCAGAATATGATGCAATAGTGTTTATTGCAAGACAATATTGGTGAAAAACGTGGATACAGAACACCACATGCAAAATAAATACAAACAACATGCAGTCGCTCTATAGACAGGCTACAAACAAGGAACCACCAAACAATGAAATGCAGTGGGCACACGAACCCCAGTAGGCTAACTATCTAACTATATACACAGAAAATATATAAGATATATACAGAATCTATACAGAATATATACAATAAGGTACGGTACCAAGGGAGCAGGCAATAAGAAAGTCAGGGCAGAGTAGCAGGTTCAGTAATAGGTAAGCAGATATATAGGTTTGGTACAAAGGGAACAGGCAAGTAGCAGTCAGGATATGATAGCAGGTTCAGCAACAGATTAGCAGGAACAGGTAAAGGTTCAGGATCAAGGAACAGATTAAGCACTTGAGGACCGTGGTGTTAAACTCCCCTAGTCACCAGGCTATTTTTTACTAAAATGGCCACTGCAGCTTTAAGGCCAAGTTCAGCACACAAGTGATTTCCCCCCCCACCCCTTTTCTCCCCACCAACAGAGCTCTCTGTTGGTGGGGTGTGATCGCTCCACAGCTGTTTATTATTTTTTTTAATAAATATTTAATTTTTTTTTGTTAAATGTGGTTGGGTTTTTTTTAATTTATTTTGCCCTGCTCCCTTTCTCCCTTCCCCCACCAGCCAATCAGCGTGATCAGCTGTAATAGGCTTCAGCCAATCACTCCCCAGCCTATGGAGGGTACAACCGTGTCACATGGCTCTCCCCAGTACAGCGCTGCTGCAGATCGCAGCGCTGTACACAGTTATTAGGCGGCGGTTTCACTGTAACAGTCTCCGAGCGGCTGGGAGACTGAAGGCAGAGCAGAGTTCCGCTTTCCGAGCAGGAGATGCGTGCTCTCCTGCTAGCCCCATAGATGGCCAATCGGCGTGGAACGGTCCTGGGGCTGCTGATGTGTCCACGCTGTTCGGTGTGGAGCGGTCGGCAAGTAGTTAAAGGATGTCCAGAAACAAAGGCCTGGAAGCAAACAAAGTTCTGGCAACTAGCAGGAGGAATGGCAGTGCTTAAATAGTCAATGCATTAGCATACACATTAGCATTAGCCTGCACAGAAAGCAACCAGCATCCGGAGAGACGGAGGGAGCGCACTGCGCATGCGTCAACTTGCCAAAGTTATGGGACCCGGTACTAAAGAGGTAGAAGACTGAGGACGGCAGCATAGGAGCGATCCATGCGAATGGGGCTGGAGGTATGTATAAAACTTTTAAAGTTACTCATCTCTGGTTTACTTTAAGTGACATAATAAGCTAGATATGAGCACACAAATAAATATGCTGTGTTGATTTTCTTCTTTCTCTGCCTGAAAGAGTTAATATTCAGCTATGCAGCTGACAGTTTTTCTCCAGTCAGGACCCAGTCAGACTATAGCTTTGCTCACTGATGAGAAATTATAGCTGTAAAATACTTTCCTTGCAGAGAACTGGGCTTCTGAGAGCAGTGGATAGATAAAAAAGGTCAATAGTTCATATAGTGTATTTTAGCACTTGAAGACATGGGACAGCCGGCATCATTGAGCAGAGATAAAACAATAAATTTACAATTTTTTTTTAAAGTTTTTAAACATAACATAAACCTGTGGGATATCTAAAAGTTATGTAAACGCTCATTTTCCTGCTTGTGCGCTGGGGGAAAAAGCCTAAAGATTCTTTGCTCAGTATTCTTCATATATGTGATTAGGGACTATGCTCAGCTGGATGGATTCTTAAATCTGAGCGACCATTTTACAAGCCTGAGTAATAGCTTTTTTGGACACTCCCTTTGACCACCATTCAGCAGAATAGATGATCAATGAGATGCTAATAATTTGGAATGTATGCAAATTGTATGCAAATGTATGCAGGTTGAAATTGGACCAATTAATGTAATCAGCTACTGCCTTTGATCGGTCCAATTTCAAGCTTTTCCTCCCCACTAAAGAAATTAAGAAGTTAGTGACCCAGCACAAAATGCAGGTCAGGATAAGCATGATAGGCAGGATGTTAGCACAGAGCAGGGAAGGAACAGGACTTTTGCTATGCAGAAAAAGTTCAGTGCTGGTAGGCTACATGGAAAAAAGTAGGTGGCATATGAAGTCTTCTTACAGGAAGGAGCAAGATCAATATAGCAGTCTATATGCATTATTAATAAGAGGCTTCTTTTAAGACTTTCTGTGAAGAAAATGATAAAAGTACCGTTACCCTTTAACACTCAAAGCAAAAATTACAAAGGGATTTATAATTAGAATTTGTGAGGAGCCAAGTGATTGAAAAGGTTCAGATTTTGTTTGGGCTTCAAGTACTTACCAGTCTGTAGTCTCGAAATGTAGTGCTTTATATTCCGTCAATTTTTTTCTGTTTAAAATAACTTTTCATCAATTTGCAATTAAAAAAGTACTAAAAAGTAAATAAAAAAGTCCAGTCAAAATTATTCTGAGACCTTTCATGTTTGCATGAGAATTTAAATGGCATTTTGTTGAAAAGGTTTGAAAGATCACCAAGGAGAATTTACAGGAGAAAAAGTGAATTGCATATTGGCCAGTAGGGACCAAACAAAGAACCATATCCTGAAACACTGGGTGGATTCTGAAGACTATCAAGCTTTCCTGGGCATTTAGGAGAAACAATAAAGTGCGTACCAATGAAGGATTTGCAATCAAATAACAATATGGGACTTCCTTCTGAAACACCTGGTGGGCACTGTAGACTAAAGGGACCCATACACTGAGCCGATTAGCGGCCAATTTCGATCGCAAATCGATTTACCAATCGATCGATTTGCGGCCGATTTTAATCGATCTGACATGCTGGAAAATCTAGGTTGATCTGTTGAGATTGCTTATCATTTTGCATTGGACCTAATGGAAATCTGATGGCAAAAAAATGCCATCAGATCGATTTTCAATAGATTTCATACTGACATCTATTGGAAATCTGTTCCTAGTAAAAAATGTTCCTAAACACATCAGATAGATCAGAAATCTATCTGATGATCTATCTGCTGCTAATCTAACGAGTGTATGGCCACCTTTAAACTTCCTATACAACTGTCAATGGCCACCAGATTCTACCATCAGATAGATCCCTTTCTGATCAATCTTATCAGATAGGGATCTATTACCTGCCATACACTGCACACAGATTTCCAATAGATTTCAGCATGAAGTCTATTAGAAATCTGTGGAGCCACCTCAGCCTGCCAGGTCCCCCACGTCTCTCCCATCTATGTGCTTCCCCCGGCAGTGCACAATTGTGCAGCAGAGTGTACATTCACCAATCCGCCAGCGCACCTCCTTCTGTGACTTCTTTCCATCACTGCTTGGCACCCGAACCCTGTGACACGGTTTCCATGTACGTGACTCTGTACATGTCTTCAGGTCATTGGGTACAGGTGACCAGCTGGCAATGGAGAGAAGATACAGGACACAGGAGGAGGTGCGCTGAAGGATATGTGAGCGTATGCCCAGAAGAGCACATTATAGATAGGGCAGACAGCCAGATTTCCATCGAGTACATTGGTCATCCCGAAATGGAACACCACCACCTCCGCGCACCTGACTGCCCCCTTTTGACCAAGATCTTTCTGTCTGGAGTGATCAATAATTTTAATCGATTTGGGCCAGAAATCAATCTAAATTACGGTCAAGCAGCCATGTTGCAGCATTGACCTTTGGCAGAATTAATCATAATGATCTAATCTGCTGGAGATATTGAGCAAGTGTATGGGCACCTTTAGACTATCAAGCTCTTCTGGACATCCAGTGTCTCCAAACACAAGGTAGAGTGATAGTGATAGACACCACTCCTTGTGAAACAGGTCAGCCTCTCAATTGAGGTCAATGAATGATAGTAATCGCTATAAGGGACCAACATTCCTATTTAACTTGTAGAAAGCTTCTGTAACAACTTCATAAGGCAACTATAAGTTCACCAAATGTCCTTGGAATAAATGATTCCCTATGGAGAAATATTTCTTTATTGGTGCCAGAAACCTGATCCTAAGTGTTCCTTTGAGATGCATTCAAAAGGATGTATGTAATATACATGATTGAATAAGATGTTTTAATGATCATTTCCATTCAATAAACAGGATGTGCATGCTCATAACTTCAATATATTAGGAGCTCTAAATCAACTTAATAGGGGATGATTCTGAGTGGCCTCTCATGTCCTGACACAAATACGCTTGGATTTATTTCATAACCTTTTTATTTGTTAGTAACATAAAGCAGCAAATTCCAGAGCAGCTTTCTTTCATCTGTCTACACTCAGCTAATAAAAGGTCATATCTGATTTGTGGCTGTGGGCTCTGACTCATTATACAGTTTTTGTAGGAAAACCTGCACACTGTTCCAGCACATTTGTAAAGCTTTGAGGCCTGTAATGAGAGGAATATGGCAGCTGTCTTTACAAACTTCCTTCTGAAAATGCAGGTTTCCTGGCCTAGATGCTGAAATGTGGCTTTACAGTATACTTGCTACATGTGTATAATTGCATTTTTGTTCCAATGGTGCCCAACACCCAGTACCTCCCTCTTTCTGCATGAATAATAACTGCACAAAGCAGGAAAAGTTACAACTCAGCTGCAGTAATAAAAAAAACCTGACACACCTAGTACTCACTGCTGGAAGGAAGGCTGAGTGATGCATGTGGCTGTGGCTGCAGATAACACTAGGGTAACAAATTGAAATATGATCTTCAAAATCCATTGATTTTTATAACTCTGAACTGCAGAGAGTGCTGTTTTGTCAACTAAAATTGATTAACACTTTAACCTTTTGCTAAGGTAGAACACAACATCCATGCAAACCAATTTATCAGGAAGTATGAATATTAAAACTCAAGACTATTCACTGGATTCAAAATGAGGGAGGGGCTAATGGGTTGTGGACCAATCAAACAGCACTTACTCATGTAGTGGAAAGGTGAATGCAATGACATGCTGAATAGAGATCAGTTCGCTGGCGGACAGGTCCCGGCAAAATTCAGCTGTTCGCCTCCACGCCAGGACACGAACACATAGTGCGTTTGACTCGCCCCCTATAACCTCGTCATTGGGTTAAACTTTGACCCTCTACATCACAGTCAGCAGACACATGGCAGTGGCAGCCAATCAGGCGGCAGCGCCGGTCATGTTCTCAGTCTCTGGCTGATGCTTTAGTGAGAGGAATGGAGAGACATTGCTGAAAATAGGGAAAGCGTTAGTTAGGCTGTTATTGTTCTGATGTGTTTGTGTGTGTGTGTGTGTGTGTGTGTGTGTGTGTGTGTGTGTGTGTGTGTGTGTGTGTGTGTGTGTCACACTGCATACAGCCCACAGTCACAGCTGGCCCTTGTAGTTCTGCCAGCACACTCTATTGCCAGTGCATATCTTCCATTATCCTATAGTAAGTTCAATCTGTATTTGTGATTGAACTTACTATAGGATAGCTCTCTGTTTGGGTGACACACTGCATACAGCCCACAGTCCACGCAGCCATTTGATTGCACACACTGCTTTTACAGCACTTCAGCCTTTTTACAACCATTGTAATATCACAACTGCATATCTCTCTTTGTGTACACAGCCCAGTGATACACACACACAGCTGCTGTGTATTTGACACTGTTTGTGTGCATCTTTGTGATTACACACACTGTCTACTACTAATGAATATTGTTAGTACTACTGAATACCCCAATATGGAAAAAATGACAAGCAGAGGCAGAGGCAGGCCACCCCGCAGGTCTTTTTTTTGAGATTGTGCTTGTGTGATTTTGTGCAGCCCTCCACCAATGCACAATGTTCAGAGGGCACATACCCTCAAACCCCAAAATTCTGAGTACTTAGTTGACTGGTTAACACAGAACACCTTATCTTCCTTAGCTTCCGCATGGAACCGTGACATATCTTCCTCCTCCTGCTCTGATTCAGGCACCCCACAACTACTTACCACTCAGCCGGCAGCCACCACCACTACTACTAGCACCACAGCTGCTCCACTTCAGATGCCGCAGGAGTTATTTACACATGTGTGGTGAATTTACTGTTCCACAACCATTATTGTTACAAGATGTCTCAGGCGTCACTACACACATGGATGTATGGTGTGAGGATGATGATGAACTATCTGTTGTTGGTGCAGTTTTGGAAGTGTCTGATACATGTAAAGCTATGGATGATGATGATGTGGGCATGGATGCCACGTGGGAGCCTGGAAGACGAGATGAACAGGGGGACAGTTCAGAGGGGGAGACAGAGAGGAGGAAGAGACGAGTTGCTGTAAGTAGCTGGGGGAGCTCGTCGCAAACAACTTGTGGCAGTGTCCGACGGCATTTATCGCCACCTAGGGTCATCCAGCCAACACACCCTTCAATGCCTGCAGTTGCCACCACCAGAATGCCGTTATTCCAGAGCTCACCAGTGTGGCATTTTTTTTTCTGCGTCTCTGCCTCAGATTACATTGATGCCATCTGTAATCTCTGCCAACAAAAAAACTGAGTCGTGGAAAGTGCAACACCTACCTAGGGACAACTGCCTTATGAAGGCATATGATCTCCCATCACAAACACCAATGGGATGAGCACATTAGGAAAAGCAGTACACAAACGTAAAGCCACCTTCTGCCTCTTCTTCCTCTTCCTGGTCCAGAATCTTCAGCCGCTTTATCCTCTGCTGTCCTTGCACCTTCACAGCCAGCCTCCTCCACTCCACCTTTCACCTTGAGAGGTTCCTGCTACTCTGCCCACAGCCAGGTGTCCGTTAAGGAAATATTTGAGCGGAAGAAGGCAATGTCTGCCAGACCCCCTTGCCCAGCGTCTGACAGCTGGCTTGTCAGAACTGTTAGCCCGCCAGCTGTTACCATACAAGCTGGTGCACTCTGAGGCCTTCCAAAAATTTGTGGCGATTGGGACACCGCAGTGGAAAAGACCAGGCCGCAATTATTTTTCCAGAAAGGCGATACCCAAACTGTACTGTGATGTTGAAAGGCAAGTGGTGTCATCTCTGGTGTTGGGTCAAGGGTCCATCTGACCACGAATGTCTGCCTGACAACCCTTTGCAGCTGTTTGTGGTGCGTTAAACAGTGAGTTTGGTCTGTCAGTGTGAAGCAGTTCACTACTTACACTACCTGATCGATGTATACACACGTAAGATGTTTTAAAGCACTTTATGCCTCCAATTTAGGAATGTAATGTGATTTCTGCCCTTTAGGGATTATAACCCTACTCTGCGTCAAATATGAGGGACTTGTGGCATGTATCCCACTCTGGCATGCCCCCCTCCAGGTGTTAGACCCCTTGATCAACTTTTCCATCACTTTTGTGGCCAGAAATAGCCCCTGTACGTTTTAAAATTCGCCTGCCCATTGAAGTCTATGGCGGCTCACGCAAACTCAAACTTTTGCGGAAGTTTGCATTTGCGGTTCACAAACCAAAAATCTGCTGTTCAGGCCATCTCTAATGCTGAAGCAGTGCTGAAATGCTGACTTAAAACCAAGGATCCCCATTCAAAGCACTTTCATTGCTGTCTATAAGAAAGCAGCTGTATGTAAGAATCTCTGCCACCCCCCAAAAGCAGCTCACTCAATTTGGTCTGTCACAGTACCCCCAAGCCACCTGCGTCACATCTCACTCTGATTGCATATAGATGTCCCAATTTCCAGGGCCAAAATCTATATACCAGCCAACTGAAATGCAGTTAATTGGTAGATCAAGGGAGTGGAGAGAGGTTGGCACTACTTGTATCTGGAGGTCTATTGCAGGCTGGGGGAGTCCCCCGGGCCCCTCCCTGGAAGGAGATGGCTGCCCTCACTTACAATGCTCTGCATGCTCTTGGATTTTCAACAGTCATTTGCAGGGATGGGCTACCGAGTAGCATTGTGTGTCATGCACATGTGGTGGGAGGTTTACTTCAAGATCTTTCAAATGATTGACAATAAAATGTACGCATATTTCCCAATGGACTGGATATTGCAGCTAGAGTGAACCTTTGGGAGTAGATAAAATACTGATAGAGTAATGGCTGACAATCGTGATTTCCATTCATCCCTATAGAAATACTCCCAACAAAGGCCTAATCCAATAAATGTAACCATCAAAATATTATGGTAAGAGTTCTCACTTAACTATAGGTGGCCCCATCATAACAGACGTTGACTTCCTTGAAATATTTCTCACTTCCCCATATAACAGTGATCCCACCCTCATCACTTGGTTTTAATGTAAACTGTTTGGCTTCTTTTCATTTTCCTAACCTCCCCTCACTATAATTACAGATTGCCCCGCAAGCTCATTGTGAACCAGAACTACTAGGAGTGTGTAAAGGAGCTGAAAAACATCAAAAAGCCTCCTTGCTAATATGTTATACAAAACAAAAGTTTGCCTTCTTAAAACAGAAGGTATTTGTGATTATTCAGGTTGGAGTGAGCTCTGAAGTGTGCCACAGCACATGCAAATCATCTCTTTGCTGTCCCTGGTAGCTAAACACACCTCCAGAACCGCTGGAATGTTTGATGCAGAAGGGGCCCAAACCAAGTACTGAATACATATGTATGATTATATTTTTCAAAGGTCTGACATTTTTTAATTTAAAATCTTTGTTTTATTGATTTCATTAAATATTCTAAGTTTCTGGATTTTCATCAAAATTATAACAAATAAAGGCTTGCAACATGGTTTCACTTTGCATGTAATGAGTGTATTTTATATAGTAGTTTCACCTTTTAAGTTGAATTACTGAAGTAAATGAACTTTTGCATGATATTCTAATTTTCCGAACTTCACCTGCACTGTATGTGTAAATTACAAGTAGTGATTGGCTAAAAGGAGAGGGCACGTCATCGTCGTGGAACAGTCTAGTATTGAACAATCTGTGCACAGGCTGTCCTTGAAGCCAACGTCCTACTTTGCTGCATCTGTTTTGAATGCAAGTTGTGTAATCTGCCCGTGTTTTGGGCTCTGCACATCTATGCAGCTGGTCAACTCGGGCACAGCCAGTCTTTGGAAGCACTGCCAATATCTCCTGTTGTACAAAAATGTAAGTCTACTAATGGCTAGCTGCATCCATGTGTATTCGTTTGCATTCAATTTATTTAGATCAGGGTTTAGTGCACAGTTTTGCATCTGATTTGTATTCAAGGTGTGTAATTTATGTCCCTGGGGGCGCTGCACACCTCTGTTGGTTTCATTTCATTTGCAGCCTGGTTAGGAGCGCTGCCAATCTTTTCCTTGTCCCCAAGTAGTGATTGTCAATGAGAGGTAAACGACTCCAGCTTGCAAGCAAACTAAATGCAATTTTGTGGCTTGCATTTAGCAGCAACTGTATCTGATTGGCCCAATTGGAAACTGCATGCAAGCCAAAATTATTAGCATTGACCATCTCTAGTCATGAGATGTGATGTCTGATTCAGATATATGTTTTGTTTACTTTATATGTAAAAAGATAACAATTGTAGAAGCAACCACTTGGCAATCTTTTTTAAAGCTTTAATTAACCTTACTACAGATGGCTGAGGGACTGTAAAGCTTCCCAGTACCCAGTCTGAAGTTATACATTGGTTTAATCCTACACTGTGATCTGCATCCTTTGACTTTGGCTGTTGGCCTCATCTCACCATTGCTCACACTGAAGGAAAAGCAATGCCATAAGAGACTTAGGACAACTATTGCAAAAAAATTGTAATATTTTAAATACATTCAAATGTATGTTTCTTACAGAGTAAATATAAATTACTTGTCTCCTATGTTGCTGTCACTTACAGGAGATAGTAGAAATCTGACAGAACTGATAGGTTTTTGACTAGTCGATCTACCATGGGGGATTTTCAGTATATCATTTATTTTTTTACAAAACACTACCTGGAGAGGATCTATACAGAGACATAGCTAGAGATTATGGTGCCCCATAGCAGAATTTTGATGAAGCCATCAGACCTGGGTACGCATGAGCAAGGCCACCTGCCCCTACACTATGGTATATCTACTGACTGGGAAATGTACATTTGTAGACAATGTACACTGCAAACAGTCTGTGGGCACTGAGATAAAGTCAGAGGGTGGAGAAACACATGAAAATATATAGTGAACACATACCATTTGGACCATCTGTGCTCCAGGGCCCCATAGCAGTTGCTATGGCTGATTTGGCTATTGCTACGCTATACCTGGACCTATACAAAGATGCGGGCTGTCCCTCCTACCAGTTTTCACTCTATTCTGGCAGTTAGACCGAGCAACTAAGTGCTCTTGAAAATAAAGAAACCCCGGAGAAACCCCCATGAGCAGATGGACTGGTCCAAAACCTGTCAGTTCTGTCAGATTTCTACTACCTACTGTATGTGACAGCAACATAGGAGAAAAGCAATTTATAGCACATTTTACTCTGGGAGAAATTTTCTTTTGCTTGTCAAGCATGTATAATTATTTCTGTGTCTGTCTGATCCAGGCTGTAAAAGTACCAAAAGCCCCCAATTTACTCCTTAACAATGTGCCATTATCTGGTGTGGTCAAATCCACTGTGGTTTTCCATCAGTTTTGGGTAATGTCTATTCTTTCCTCCAGGTGTCTGTTTTCTGTGCAATATGATTTTATTCAAGTGTCTATATAATGACCTTGTTGTTCTCTGTAGAAATAGTGCTTACAATTGGATCCTCTTGGTAGTATGCATATTACTTATATTAACAGAAAATAATCAGCAGGAGTCCGAATTGTCTGGGGGCTAGTTTCCACCAATCAGATACTCCCTAACCAGTGGCCAATGTGTGGAGGGGTGGGGGAGGGTGAAGCTAACACAGCCATCATAACCTCCCTTATTTGAAAATGAGTAGCCACCTTAAACGGATCCAAGCAGCTTTTTTTCCGCAGATTGTCCTGGTTTCTAATAGCTGTAGGAGCTTCCATTTCCCCCCTTCCCTTCCTTCTGCCCTTATTAATCCAGATGAATGTGTGAATGTAATCAAGTGTGATTTTCTAAATGGTTTGAAGTACAGTGTCCTATCCTTCCCTTTTCCCCGCTGATGAAAGCTTTTGTTTGCTCATTGCTACTAATAATTACAGCAATCCTTATCTGCCTGCTCTTTCTGTGGACAGTAAGCCATGAAAGTAGAGCAATCAAAGCCTCTAACAAACATTTAAATTTAAAAAGAAGAGATAGAATGGAATGTTTTTAAGTAATGAGCCACATTGTTAATATGCAATTTTAATGTGCTATTGAGATGACCTGGGTGCTAAAAATGGTGCTCGGTTCACTTCAACTTTATTCTCAAGACATAGATTTTCCTCTAGCAAGGGCAGGCACCATCACCTTTTACTTCCAACCATTGGCAAAAATGCAGCCACCATCACTCATGCACTCTCCATCCTTCTTCTGGCCACCATGCTTCCCCCCTTAAAAAAACAGCTGCCACCATTCTTCTACTACTCCCCCCCCCCCCCCCCTTTATTACACAGACAGAAAAACTCCCCTCTCCACTAACATCCACATCCTTTTCTCTTTAAAGAGAAACCATAACCAAGAATTGAACTTCATCCTAATCAGTAGCTGATCACCCCTTTCCCATGAAAAATCATTTCCTTTCCACAGACGGATCATCAGGGGGCTCTGTATGGCTGATATTGTGGTGGAACCCTTGTTGCATTGTGGGAAATAACAGCTGGTTACAGCTTTTTCCAACGGCCAAAAAAGCAAGTAGCTTCTCCTTCCATGGGCATCACCTGCCAGCAGTAAAAATGTCACATTGGGATAAATGTCAGAAAGTAAATCAGGGAGAGGAAAGACTTTTCAATGAGCAAACACTGACTAAATCACTAAATCATTTATACATAATTGTTATAAAAATTAGGCACTTTTTTATTACATAATTTTCACTGGAGTTCCTCTTTAACAGACTAGCAGATCAGGGCAGCAGTGGTGCTGTACCTCCTCCAGTGTCAGGTCCTCTCATGCACCCTCTGCAGCCACTTACTGTCCTCTGCCTCCAACTTTGCCCCCTCCCTGACGAGCACCCTCACTTCCTGGCAACTGCTCTCATGGATCTACTGAACCTTTGTAGGCAGCTGCAAGCATTGAACAAGGACAGTGGGGTGGCACTGGTCCCATGTATGAGCCTCTAAGTGAGCAGCCTGCTGATGTTACATATGGCAGTTTTGTATCCTGCAATAACTACTCTGTGTCAACCGCTGATGTGTGGTTTCAAACGTTGCCAATCAGTTGCACTATACAACAACTGGATGGCTGAACTATGTGGCAAGTGCATATTTAAATAGTCCTGGTAATTGCAGCCTACAGGTGCACATACACACACACACACACAATTTTGACAAACACAATCACTGACCAATTTTACCACCTTCAAGACATAAGGCGGGCCCGTACGCAGGGGAGAGCAGCGAGCTAGAAGGGAGGGCCCCATGATGAGGCTAGGCTTCAGCGGGCAGGGTTAGGTAGGGGTTAATGCGGAAGAGGGAGGGGGAGGAGACGGGAGTGCTGTAGGCCGGCCGCGCTAGGCGTGGTCTCCAGGAAGTGACGTCGGCAGCAGGAAGCGCGCGCACTTCAGTTGGCTGCGGCGGAGAGCGGAGATTGTGCGGCGATCCGTGCAGCGGTGAAGGCTACCAGCGACAGTAGGGGGATCGGCGGGAGGATTCCTGTAGTAGCCGCGGTGGTTGTCGGGGCTGCAGTGAGGAGAGGAGGTCGGTTCAGCTCCCAGCAGCACCACGCGGTGAGTCCGTCCCACACTTCAGTGGCAGCCATGGCGGAGCAGGACATTGATGCCTTGCTCCAGATGGTCAGGAGTGAGGCAACGGCGAGAGGGCCACAGTGGGTGGCAATTCAAATGGCTGCCATGTCAGCCGGGGGAAGCGGGGCGCGCGCTAGCGCCAGAGTGTCCAGGCCTCCGGACAGACTTAGCCCAGAAGCTTCACCTCGGGCCGCGCGGAGGGAAGGAAGTCCCATTCAGGCGCCACCAGCCCCTGCACCCAAGAGGCAGACAGGATCAACCAAGGGTGCGGCCGGGAAGAATGCTGCCAGCGCCTCTAGTGAGGGGGTCGTTGAGGAAGCGGCTGGGGGAGGGGAGTCGGCACCCCCGCAGCCACGCAGCCAGACACCGCAGGTGAGGAAGAAGACAAGGCCATCGGAGGCGGGTCGCGGCAAGCAGGCCAGGTCGGATGATCCCACCCGCTCAGCATCAGCCCATGGTGACACGGCTGCGCCGGTCCGGGTGCAGGCCAAGGGACGCAGTTCTCAAGCCAAGGGTAAGGGGAAGGCGCCTAAGAAGGCAAGGAGAGCCCCTTCGCCACCGCGCAGCAAGCGGCCCGCCGCACACAGCAGTCGAGGTTCACGCCAGGGCGGTGATCGGAGTACGCGCTCGTCACCCGGTGGAGGGGCATCCAGAGGGCAGGACAACGCGGCACAGTACGTTTCGGACAGCCATTCGGATCAAGACTCTGAGTCGTCAAGGGACGGGGCTCCGTCGCCTTTGGTAGGGTAGTCTGGTCGGAGGGAGTCGTCTGGATCTGGAGGTTCGGCTGGTCGGGACGCACGTCCGGTGCAGCCAGGTGAGACTAACCTAATAAATGCCCTTTCTACTGTTCAAAATGTTGGGGAGGTTGGTGGCATTGTTGCGGCAAATGCAGGGGTGGGTAGTGGTTTGTTGGGACTGCCCTCCTTGCCAGGGTCGGGCAATTCGGCAGCCGTGGCATCCGCGACTCCTGCATTGTCCTTGGTCAATTCCCTGCTATTGGGTCTACGGGATGTGTTGCAAGGGGTAAGCGTAGCGGGGGGTAGCGGCTCCCACGGCAGCTTGGGGGGGTACAACGGGTTTAGCTCCCCTGGTTCCGGCCACTGTGGTACCTATGGACACCCTGCCGGTTGCTCCCCAGGTCGCTCCTGTGGTCTCACAGGCACCTCCTCCCGTGGTTTCTCAGGCTTTGGCCGAGGGGGTGCCTGCGGTCCCCCCGGTAGCGGTTCCTTCCGGGGAGTCGGCGGAGTCAGCAAAAAAACAGAGTGGGGGAGAATCGGATTCGGTTCGGCTGTCCGATGCCGCAAAAGGCGAGCTCTACTTGTGCATCGATGGTCCCTTAGGGACGCATTTAAAAAAAGAGGTCAAGGAAAAAATATGGAGGGGCGAGTACGTGGAGATTTTTTCTCTACTACCGCTCGAAAAATTTAACTTGGATAGGGTCAAGCCGGATGAGAGCAAGAAAGAGGAGGAGGAGCGCAGGCGTTATAGGTTGATCCCGCGCACACACCAGAATTGGGCACAAGCTTTTGCAATTATGGCCAGCGTTATCGGCGAAAAACAACCCGAATGTTGCTCGGCGCTGTTTTGCTATCAGGAGAGTATCGCTGAAGCTCATCGGTCATATGGAGGCAATGCGTGGCTTCGTTACGACGAGCAGTTCAGGGAGCGCAAGGCGGTGCGGTCGGAGATCCGTTGGAATCATAAAGACATCGTATTGTGGATGAAATTGATGATCCCAACGAGTAAAGGTTCCCAGTCCTTTCAAGGGGGGGCCAGCAGTTCGGGGGGCTCAGGGCAGCTGGCCAATAGACGTCCAGGGGTGTGCTGGAAGTTTAACGACAGCTCATGTAAGTTCGGTAGCTCGTGTCGATTTAAGCACGAATGTGCCAATTGTGGGGGGACACACGCCTCTGCTCGGTGCTCCCGTCAGGGGAAGGGTAGGGGAGTCTTCCGCTTAGAGGGATGACCCCAGTGAAAGTCACAAGGATGGAGCGGTACCTAAGTAGGTATCCGGATGTCGAGGCGGCAGATTTCCTTCGCCGCGGTTTCACAGTTGGTTTTAATATCCATTCCTCTGGGGCAGTTTGTTCCCCTCCCCCGCATCGAAATTTAAAATCCGTAGGGTCACAGCCTGAGGTAGTTTCAGACAAACTTCGGAAGGAAGTGCGCTTGGGCCGGATGGTCGGCCCCTTTTCATCCCCTCCATTAGAGAACTTGGTTGTGTCCCCGTTAGGCATTGTTCCCAAGAGGGAACCGAACTCCTTCCGCTTGATTCATCATCTGTCACACCCAAAAGGATTGTCGGCGAATGATGGTATCGAGCGGGAGGAGGCATCCGTGGCTTACACATCCTTCGACGTGGCGGTTCGATGGGTGAGGCGCATGGGACGGGGGGCGCTGCTCGCGAAGACCGACATTGAGTCGGCTTTCCGTTTGCTGCCCATACATAGAGATAGTTTTCACCTGCTCGGATGTTTTTGGGAGGGAGGTTACTATATTGATTGTTGTTTGCCAATGGGTTGCTCGATATCTTGCTCATATTTTGAAAAATTTAGTTCTTTCATGGAGTGGGTAATTAAGGAGGTTTCAGGAATCCATTCAGTGATCCACTATTTGGATGATTTTCTGTTCCTGGGCCCGGGGGGCTCCTCGGAATGTGCTTATTTGCTGGCTACTATGCAGCAGATTTGTGCAGACTTCGGAGTCCCTCTGGCTGAGGAAAAAACTGAGGGCCCTCAGACAGTTATCAAATTCTTGGGCATCACGATTGACTCCGTGGCAATGGAATGTAGATTGCCAGAGGACAAAGTCGTGGATTTACTGGCAACCATACGTGAGGTTTTAAAGCACAAGAAGGTCACGCTCCGTTCCCTTCAATCACTGCTGGGGAAATTAAATTTTGCTTGCAGGATTATCCCCATCGGCAGGATTTTTTGCAGGCGATTGGCTATGGCGACGGCCGGGGTGATATCACCAAATCACCACGTACGGCTGTGTGGCGAGCACAAGGAAGATTTGAGGGTATGGCTGAGTTTTCTCGAAAATTTCAATGGGCGTTCCGTCTGGATGGAAGACAGCGTTCTGAACCACGATTTAGAGCTGTTTACCGACGCGTCCGGGGCGCATGGCTACGGTGCATATTTCGGTGGGAAGTGGAGCGCAGCGGCGTGGCCTGAAAGCTGGAAGCAGGCAGGTTTTACGAAGAACCTTCTGCTTTTGGAGCTGTTCCCGATAGTGGTAGCGGTCACCCTGTGGGGCCCGTTCTTGCGCAATAAGCGTATTCGCTTTAATTGCGATAATCTGGGAGTGGTAACAGCCATCAATCAAATCTCTGCGTCCTCCCCTCCGGTAGTGCGGTTATTGCGGCACTTGGTTTTAGTTTGCTTGCAACTTAATATGTTCGTGCATGCAGCGCATTTACCGGGAGTCGAAAACGTTATTGCTGACGGGCTATCTCGCTTTCAGTGGCAACGATTTCGCAGCCTCGCCCCTGGAGCAGAGCAGTTCGGGACTCCCTGCCCGGAGGAATTATGGGAGGTTCCCTTCGCGAGATAGAGGAATGGATGTCCAGGGCTTTGTCCAAGGGGACCTGGTCAGCTTATTCAACGGTCTGGGATCAGTGGAGCGAACTGTCAACTCAGACGGAAGCTTCATACCTTTCAGGAGACAGGTTGTGTCAGTTATTTCACTTTATAGCAGTCAATGGTGCGGCGGGGATCTCACCCTCGGCTATGAGTAAAAAAATGGCTGCACTTTCTTTTTGGTTCAAGATGCGGGGGGAGGCGGACATTACCAAGGACTTCAGGGTGAGGTTAGCATTGAGGGGTTTTAGGGCAGGTCCGTCTAAGCGGGATAGCCGCCGCCCAGTTACTTTTGAGTTGCTCACTTTGTTGGTGGGTAAGTTGCCAGCAATTTGTACGTCGGATTTCGAGGTGGCCTTGTTTAGTGCTGCATTTGGGTTAGCGTTTTTCGGAGCCTTTAGAATAAGCGAGTTGGTCAGCCCCAGCAAGGCGAATCCGGCGGGAATTTTGGAAGGGGACGTTATCTTAGCGGAACGGTCCGTTGAGATCTTTTTGCGGCGTTCAAAGACGGATCAGGCCGGGAAGGGCAGGTCGGTCACCTTGTTCAAGGTAGCGGGGTCACCGGTTTGCCCAGTGCGGGTTGTTTCCGTTTTTAAGGGATTGCGCCCCCGGGGGGCCACATCCTTTCTGTGTCATCAGAATGGGACGCCTCTAACCAAATTCCAGTTTGTAGCCATTTTTCGGAAGGGTCTGTCGCTAGCGGGGGTTCCCCCATTGGAGTATGCGTCGCATTCATTCAGAATTGGAGCGGCCACGGAAGCCGCCCGATGGGGTCTGGATAACAGCCTGATAAAAAGGATTGGCAGATGGGAATCGGCTCGGTTTTGTTCTTATGTGAGACCTCACTTAGTTTAGAATGTCTTGTATACTGTTACTGTTTATGGCGGAAGGGTGTTTTGTTGTGCTCTGTTTTTTGTTTATGTCTCTACAGATGGTCCTCCGCGTCTGGTGTGGATCCTCGGTCACTCCTACGTGGCTTGGGGTGCAAGAAGAGCTCAGGTGCGTCCGGACGGACGTCAGTTGGGCATTCCGAGATCCCAGGCCTGCTTACGGTGGATTGGAGTGCCAGGAATGACATGGGACAGAGTTTTGCCTGAGCTTCATCGTTTCGTGAGATGGGATCGGGCTCCGGACGTGCTGGTTCTGCACGTGGGAGGTAACGATCTGGCCTCCCGCTCTACGAGGCAGATCATAAGGGACATTAAATTCGACTTCATGAGGATGAGATCAGATTTCCCGGCCACAGTGATCGTATGGTCTGAGATGGTAGCTAGAAGGTCATGGAGGTTGGCTAGGTCGGTAGATCGTGTGAACAGGGCAAGAAAGAAGCTTAATAGAGAAGTGTCTAGCTTTGTTGTCAGGAACGGGGGAGTAGCCGTGCGTCATGTGGAGCTAGAGTCCGACACGGAGCTGTTTTTGCGTCGGGATGGAGTTCACCTCAATGCCATCGGGACCGACCTGTGGGCGTTGGCTTTGAGCGAGGGCGTCAGGAGAGCATTGTTTTTGTGGGCCTCACGAGCGTGAGGTTTCTCGCTCGTGTGGGATGGCGGGGTCTAGGGCTCCGGAGGTTGGTCATGAAGAGATCGGTGGTAGGGCAATTACTTGCCTGGTTCAGAGGTAAAAGGGCGTCTTCTAAGAGTACGATTTGAAAATGGGGCATGCGGCCGTCCCTGAGCCGGTGTCTGCGGCGGGGGCCTGTTTGACAGGTTGCATGCCCATCAAGGTTTATCGGTACCCCGGAGCTCTTGCCCTTTAAAATTGTTCTTTATATGTTTCGGTTTTATTGAATTGTTAAATTTATTTTAAAATAAAGAAGGGCTGCTTTGGCCTTTTTATTCCAGTGTCAGCAAGCAGTCCTGGGGTTTTTTTGTTATTAGATAAGTTGGGGTCAGGTTTGACGGCAGCAGGTAAGCTATGCACGCATCAAGGCGGGCCCGTACGCAGGGGAGAGCAGCGAGCTAGAAGGGAGGGCCCCATGATGAGGCTAGGCTTCAGCGGGCAGGGTTAGGTAGGGGTTAATGCGGAAGAGGGAGGGGGAGGAGACGGGAGCGCTGTAGGCCGGCCGCGCTAGGCGTGGTCTCCAGGAAGTGACGTCGGCAGCAGGAAGCGCGCGCACTTCAGTTGGCTGCGGCGGAGAGCGGAGATTCCCACCCACCCTCCCTGTTTTTTTTTTTTTTTTAGGTAGTGTTGGTCTGTTTTTTCTGGTGGTGGTGGTTTCTGTCATTGCAGCTGGCGGGGTCTAGGGCTCCGGAGGTTGGTCATGAAGAGATCGGTGGTAGGGCAATTACTTGCCTGGTTCAGAGGTAAAAGGGCGTCTTCTAAGAGTACGATTTGAAAATGGGGCATGCGGCCGTCCCTGAGCCGGTGTCTGCGGCGGGGGCCTGTTTGACAGGTTGCATGCCCATCAAGGTTTATCGGTACCCCGGAGCTCTTGCCCTTTAAAATTGTTCTTTATATGTTTCGGTTTTATTGAATTGTTAAATTTATTTTAAAATAAAGAAGGGCTGCTTTGGCCTTTTTATTCCAGTGTCAGCAAGCAGTCCTGGTGGTTTTTTGTTATTAGATAAGTTGGGGTCAGGTTTGACGGCAGCAGGTAAGCTATGCACGCATCATGAGGGCCAACAGACTTTGAATACTATACACAGATTGTGTAGGTAATCTCAAGTCTCTGTACCTCCTTTTTGATGTTCAATGTATATAAGCTATGTTTTCTAACATCTTGTCAGTATACTGGAATGAATCTGAAGAAGGCTTACTTGCCGAAAGCGTACGCTTTTTTTTCTCTTAGTTAGCCAATAAATGGTATTGTCCTGATTCACATCTTCTTGCTTATACTATATAAGTGATCAGATTAAAGGTCAAAGTACAAATTACAGCTGCCCACATTAGCTTGGATTGTTAGCAGTCAGGTTTCATTGCACTATATTCAGCTGATGGTTGGTGAAACAGGGCTGAGAAGTTGAGAAACTGAACCTCCTGACAGATCTGTTTTGGTTAACAATGATTTATTTGGCCTCATCATTCCATTTGACCTAGTTTCTTGCCTCGGTTACTTATTAGTCTGCTGGGCTTTGGAATTACACTGGTTCATCCGGAGAGCTAACAAGTGCAACAATCAGGTACACTAAAAATACACTCCAGATACAGTTCTGTAAAATTAGTCCTAATTTGTCACTTTTCACATGCTAGGCGACGTTAGATACATGATGTGACTTTGAAAGTAGTTTTTCAATATCTATAGTGTTTACATCAAAATCTTTGGATTTTTTTTTTCTTTTGAGCCAGATCTAAAATCTCCAGCTACATAGCACAGCAAACAGACACTTCTCCAATTTGCATAACAGTGTCAGTATAACATTCATACTGATTGTATAAATCTATTATATAGTGCAACAATACTAGAATGGTGGATTTGAGGAATACTAGGACACAACCATGTTTCCGGACATTTTAGGTAGGGGGCCATTGGTAAAGCCGCAGACATGAAGAAATGAGCGCTGGCACTGGAAATAAAAAAATAGTTGGTGATTCTACATTTCCCTACGAATTTGTTTTATTATAGCTTTCTCTTTTATCTTTGGAGGGATTTCTCCTACTCTTGTCTGACAAAAAGTCTCAAAGATGAGGACTTTGAACAGCAATAAAAATGCAAAAGAAGCTCTGAAATTCTTATATTATCCAAAGCTAAATGTTTTTTTTACCCTTGAACTGAGCTTTAAAGGATACCCAAGGTGACATGTGACATGATGAGATAGACATGTGTATGTACAGTGCCTAGCACACAAATAACTATGCTGCGTTCCTTTTTTTCTTTCTCTGCCTGAAAGAGTTCCTGACTCAGACAGGAAGTGACTACAGTGTGACCCTCACTATTCCAACTATAAAACACTTTCCTAGCAGAAAATGGCTTCTGAGGACATGAAAGAGATAAAAAGGGGAATTTCTTATCAGTGCGGGTCACACTGTAGTCACTTCCTGTCTGAGTCAGGACTGAGTCAGCCACTAACATACCAGATGTTTAACTCTTTCAGGCAGAGAACGAAAAAAGGAACACAGCATAGTTATTAGTGTGCTAGGCACTGTACATACACATGTCTATCTCATCATGTCACATGTCACTTTGGGTACCCTTTAAAGTGGACCTGAACTCAGAACTTCCTCTCTGCTCTAAAAGATGCACAACAGCATAATAACAAAAAAAAATGATTTGTTACAGCTAATACAACCCCTAAAATAAATCTGCACTGTTTCTACTTCCTGATTTGTGGAAGCAGACAATTTGTTAACATCCTTGGCTTTCAAATGAGCTTATCTGCCATCTCTGCCATGGCAGTCATGTGACACAGGGGAAGATCAAATTACAACTTGTGATTATACACAAATGAGGGGGAATTAAACAGGCTAAACTTTCTAAATACATACATACAGGGTGCATTTCCCTATGTTTTGCTTCTGTCCTGTGCAAGAGTTCAGGTCCACTTTAACCAAAATCTCATACACATGTACGAGGCATATCACCTGTCAGGGATCAGTACTCGATCCCTCAGGTGATAGGGCTAGGCTGACAGACGCATCGTTAGCCTGCAGACAAATGACATGTTCTGTTCCTATGTGGGGAGTGGAGCGGCGTGAGTGTGACGTAACACAATGGGAGGTGTAACTGGAGAGAACAATGCTCTTGGCCGTCAGTTGGCTGCACGTCTCATGTCAAAGCAAAATGTCAGTGCTCAGAAATGGGGATATGCTGAAGCAAAGAAAATGAGAAAGCTCTTCACAATATTTCATCAACTGAACAATCTCTTTTCTTTTGGTTTTCCCCTATTAGACTAGATATCATAAAACCCCATCTACACCATAGAATTTTTTTGTCCGATTCGATTTGATTCGATTTCAGTGATTCGATTCAATCGAACATGTCTGATCGGGATTCGATTCGATTCAATTTGCCATTGTTTTGCAATGGGAAATTTAATCGAATCCCGATCGGACATGTCGGATTGAATCGAATCAATGAATCTAATCTAATCGGACAAAAAATTGTATGGTGTAGATGGGGCTTAAAGCAAATAAAATCACTGTCCACTTTAGTATAACTGTAAAAAGTTTTCTACAAGCACTGCTCATCTCCGGCCCCCTGTATCTGGGAAAGGCATTGTGGTTTGATATAGAAATGCTTTTTTGCTGGAGTGGTCCTTAAATGCTTTAAAGGGTATCTAAAATGACATGAAACACAATGAGATAAATACGGGTATCTACAGTCCCAACCCTACTTAGAACTAGGCTGTGCTCCTTTTTTTCTCACTGTAAGAGTTAAAGTGAACCTAAACTGAGAGTGATATGGAAGCTGCCATATTTATTTCCTTTTAAACAATACCAGTTGCCTGGCAGTTCCTCTGTTCTATTTGGCTGCAGTAGTCTGAATCACACCAGAAACAAGCCTGCAGCTAATTTTGTCAGTTCTGACATTTTGTCAGAAACGACTGATCTGCTGCATGCTTGTTCAGGGTCTATGGCTGAAAGTATTAGAGGCAGAGGATCAGCTGGACAGCCAGGCAACTGGTATTGCTTAAAAGGAAATAAATATGGCAGGCTCCGTATCACTCTTACCTTGGGTTCATTTTAAGTATTAGGGGTCCCACGGGGGAGAGTCTAGTAGGGATAATTTGTGCACAACTTATGCTGAAGCTAACGCCCCCCTTTACTGTACCTGTTTTGAATGCAAGGTGTGTAATCTGCCCGTTATTCGAGCTCTGCATACTTGTGCAGGTAGTCAATTCAGGTGCAGCATCTGTTTGGAAGCGCTGCCATTTCCTTCTGCTGTACAAAACTTTTTTTTCACAATGTATGCTGTACAAAACTTAAGTATACTTCAGGCTAGCTGCCTCCAGGGGTGTCAGCTTGCATTCAAATTTTAGAACTTAGATTAGTGTTAGCACATCATTTGCATCTGATTTGTATTCAAGGTGTGTATTTATCCTCAAGGGGCTGGGCATATCTCTGGAGCTTTCACTTCACTTGCAGCCTGTGAGCGCTGCCCATTGCTTGTTGATACCTGCCATTATAGGCAAATCGCCCTGAAAATGGTATAGGCAGCGCTTTGGTGAGCGGATCGTAATCGAACCGCTCAGATGTGAACACTCTCATAGGGAATCATTGCACAAGCGCTTTTAGGGCGATTTTCAAAATCGCTGGTGCTTAAACTATGTTCATGCACCTGAGTCAGTCAAAAAGTTAACCATTTTCAATCCACTTTCAGACTTGATTTGACAGTGGACCATTTTCCCCAGCTCTTGATGTTAGACTATATCCAACAAGGAGCAATATGGCTGCCACTGGCAGATCTGCAGTTGGATCTACTTTAATGTTGCTACAATCATCTAATTAGAAAAAAAGAAAACATTTTAAGAAAGAAGCACCATTAACTAACCATACTTTTAACATGAAGTAATAGATGTTCTTGAATCTCCAGAGACCTGAACAGAAAACGGGCTGCATACTATTGCCCTAAATACACAGGACAACAGCAAATTATTCATGTGACACATGTAACAAAAAAGACAAAGCTTACAAGCTTTTTCGTGCTACAGGGATTTACCCTGCAATATAGTACTGTTCCTCCTACACCTTTTAGGAAGCAAAGTGACAATCTATATTAAGTAAGCCCAAAGCTGCTTTACTAAGTTTGTATTCAGCTTTGTGAGGCTTCATGGTGAGGGAAGTTGGTTAAATCTATCGCTAATTAAAGCGAATCCCTCTGAGCTCATTACATCAGCTCCAGAGAATCTGTTTTGTGATGACATTTTGAAGCCTCCCTCCCGGCGTGTAAGTGTATAACGGTGACCCGCAGGACTCTGCCTCCCCATAATCCTCCCTCCTCATACATGTAGTGCTGGCACAGATTCTCAAAATAGAAGCTCCATTTTTCTAGTGACACCTAGTGATAGATATCAGATCCCGCGTAGGGAAGTGGCACACCAGTGACATTGTACAAAGCATTAGAGGTGACAAGCTGTATGTCATAGCAGACGCAAATAAATAACAAAGCTCCATATGGAGATGTGCTTGGAAGCAGTTCAAGTTTTCAGTGGATGCATTCCTTTGGAGCTACATGTAACTCAATACAGAGATGAGTCTACCTCTGGATCTAAAGCAATCCATAAAATCATAAAACATCTGTGACACACATGCACTCGCTGCACCATATTAACTCATTTCATTAGTTTCATGCTGTATGGATCTGCCACACTGAGAGGGACCCCGGTGAGTACATTAGCAATCCACACATGACAGAGTGACAGAGCAGGGAAGCAGGTCTCATGACAGGCTACTGGGGAGCCTTTTACACCAAGGCAAGTGTTCAGAATGTTCTCCTCATGAATCTCATCACTGCATATGGAATACTGAGAAATGTCACATGCAGTGCTGGCTTTCTGAGACGATCTCACAGGCCCATATTCATGGCAAGATCATTGCAGTCAGAACTCAGAAGGAAGATCGCCTGTAGATTTTAACACCATACGTTTTCCTGCAGAAGCCTGCTGCAAGCATAAAAAGCCAATATACATTGAAGCTGTAGTTCAGACTCATGTTTTATCAAAGTATATTGTGTGGAATAAATAGTCATTTACAGTGCACACTGTTCCGTGCATTTCGCATACTGTACACCACTTTTGCATTATTCATTTTTTATTACCTGCACTTCCTCTAACAGAGCTGATGCTGTCCACCTCCTCAGGAGGGAGCATGGGGAGGAGGTGGGCAGCATCAGGTGATGGCTCTGTGCAGAAACCCTGCCTTCAGCTCTATACTACTGTACATAGATTCTTTGCATTATTTTGTATGTGCGTAAAAAATCCAGGTTGAAAAATGAGGCCCTTAGTGTGGCAAATGTTGGAAGTTGGACAGCCAACTTCCAGTTCTTGTTTGAGTTTTTTTTTAAGTCCAGCTCCATGGCAGTGACTGGAAAGTGTTCTGGTTAAGGGCTCTGCCTCTGACACACAAGACCTGGGTTCAAATCTCGGCTCTTCCTGTTCAGTAAGCTAGCACCTATTCAGTAGGAGACCTTGGGCAAGACTCCCTAACACTGCTACTGCCTACAGAGGGCGTCCTAGTGGCTGCAGCTCTGGTGCTTTGAGTCCGCCAGGAGAAAAGCATTATATAAATATAAATGTACACATTCAGGCCCCTTTCACACATGCTGCATTGCTTTGCATCGCGGTACACTCCCTTGTCGTAGTGGCCATTAGTGTCTATGAGACTGGCCACCCTACACGCAAGGCAATGCAATGAGACTATGTACTTTCGACGACGCAGAGGCGATGCAGACTCAAGAGTGCATTACTAGCTGTACTAGTTGACATGCAATTGCATTGGAGCCAATGGCACCGCAACAATCTATTTAGAATGTAGTGGTAGTTGTGTGAGCAGTCAAAATGAGCTGGGGCGGATCTACACAAACAGGTCAGTGAGTCAGGACGGAGCTACACAAATTACCCTGTCTGCGCAGTCTGCCACAGGGTGATTCAAACACAAAATGGTGCAGAGCAATTGTCCTGAGAGGGGCTCCCCTGCCGCAGGATAATCGCACCACACCATATGTAAAACCAGCCTTAGAGCTACTAGAGTAACAGTAATTTGAGTGCCCAAATCTGACTTTTTCTATATGAAACCTGTAGTCACATAAAGATAACCAATCCAAAGCCAAATCAATCATTGTGGCTGGAGATTAGCTCAAACAGTTACTGTATTATGCTGGGAATACACCGTGAGATTTTTTTGGCAGATAGATGGTTTGATAGATAATTTCCGACAGGTTCGATCTCATTTTCGATCTTATATTCTATCGATTTCTCATAGAAGTAAATGGAAATCGATTCGAAAACAATCGGAAAATCGATTGGACAGTAAAACTGCTGAAAAATCTCATTGTGTATTCCCAGTATTACAGAACTGACTGCAGTGCATGGTAGTGGGGTCAGCTGACATGATATACTATACATCCTGCTGTAATGCATCTGATTGCCTGCCTCTGCATACAGTGTATGAATACAAATGATGCAGTCCATGTGCAGCTCTGAAAAAGAAATAAATAATAAATAAAAAGGGTGGTTTTTTTCGTGGTCCTTCAAGTGTGGGAATCCTACAAACATACCTCATTAGTATTTAGTGACATCCCACAATATAGGACATTCAGGATTAATACCTTATTCTGTAGGTTCTTTGCATAATTCATTTTCTCATGCTTTATTTCTTCATGATTAATGAGGACTAATTCTAATGCCCCATTTCCCATCCAGAGATACATCTGCGCAGTCACTTAGGTAGAGGTGAAGGCTAACCCTCATCAACGCTGTGCACGGCCCCTTATCTTAACCTTTCCTTTTTTTCATATTTCAGGATGGATGCATAATTGTTACATTTCCATTTGCAAGGATCAAGATAAGTTACCTTATGCTGCAACTGACAGGCGTATTTAATCATGCTATAATGTCTCTGCAAACAGGGCCGGATTTCTGGGAAGGCCTCCAAAGCCCGTGCCTAGGGCGGAGCCATGCAAGGGGCGGGTTTTCACCATCCCTAATCCATTCCCCACCACATCTCGCCTGTCCCATTAACGCTGAACACCCATCTGCTTTGCTCTACATACTGCAGTGCGAGCGTACAGAAGGTGGCTAAATGCATGACAGACAGGGAGCATCAGCTAATCAACAGTCCGTGGCTGTACAAACATTTCAGCCTAGCCCGCCCTTTCTCCGCCCCTCCTTACCAGCTCAACCTATTGCAATCCAGCTTACAGCAGAAGGAGGATGAAGGAGTCACTGACTGCTCTATCTGTGTATGTGTGTGGCTCTTGCTATATTCACAAGAGACAGAGCTCCGTTGCCTGCTAGATTCAGCTGCCTCCTCGTTCCTCCAACAGACTAAGTAAACACGCTGTCCTCCGCCAGGCTAAGTTCACTTCACGCATTGCTGAAGGAATGCTTTGCTGTTATCTGTACATCATTAAGCAGCAAACACCCACAGAGCATGACAGAAGCAGTGAGAAGGTGTGTGTGTTTGGGGGAGGGGGTTCAGAAATGATAACTAGATGTAGAGGATTCAGAAGGGCATAGCATAGGAATTCACTTTATACCATCATTTTTCAGGAATGTACAGAGAGGAATGTCATAAACTAAACTTAAAGGAAGTGTCAGGCAATTTGTTACACCCAGATCTTCTTACCTGGGGCTTCCTCCAGCCCCTTGCAGCCGACATGTCCCTCTTCATGTCCTGGGCAGTCAGCTGGGAGTGGAGATGAGGGACTTGTTGGCTGCAAGAGGCTGGAGGAAGCCCAGGGTAAGTACATCTGGGAGTAGCAAAGATTGCCTGACGCTTCCTTTAACCACTTCGGTACCAGCAGCCTCTGCCCCCTTAAAGGAGTTGTCCGGCAAAACTAAATAAAATAAGCGCTACTTACCGGGGGCTTCATCCAGCCCCAACCTCCCAGCACATCCCTCGCCGCAGCTCTCCCTTCAGTCGTTCACCGGTGCTCAGACCCAGTCCCCGGCGATGACGTCAGAGCGACCTGGAGGTCGCTCTGTACTGCGCCTGCGTGATCGGCGCTGTGAATCACCGCCACGTGGGCCGGAGCGGACTGCGCAGGCGCAGAACTACTATGCTTATTAGTGGTTAATTCTGCATGTCACTGGTGGATTATTATAATTTAGTATTTATATAACGCCGACTTTTAATGGCAGAGTATATAGTCTTGTCACTTAGCTGTTCCTATTCCCTATCATATGTCTATATATGTATTGTGTAGTGTCCATTAACTTATCTGTATGTTTTCGGGATATGGGAGGAAACAAGAATACCCAGAGGAAACCCACGCAGAATTGGGGAGAGCATACAAACTCCGTGCAGATAGTGCCCTGGCTGGGAATTGAATCAGGGACCCAGCGCTGCAAGGCGCGAGCGCTAACCACTATGTGCATGTCAATAATATCTGGTGTATGTGTGGGATGAAACAGGTTGCATTGCCTGGAGCACCAAATAGGACATTGTATTTTATACAGAAAATGGATGGTTTTACTATGGGATAATGTGCTCTCCAACAGTAATTTAATTATTGCAAATTAATATTTTTCAAATATGTTTATGATTTTATTCATGGGTATTTATTTTAATATATTGTGCAGTTAATTTTACATTTTAAATTTTACTAATTTGGTCATTTGGAATTGGTCAAGATGCTGTTAGGGTGCCCATTAACGATACAATGAACAATTAGTTACATTCTTTACCGTTTGTGGGCACGATCAATAGTTTACTTTGATTGATCGTGTTCACAACAGTGAAAGAAAGTAGCTAAATCAATTATCTCTAATGAAATTGACCCAAAAAATTGATACAACAGTTGTTCCTAGTCGATTGGCGCCATCAACAGTAGTCGATCTGTTTGTTAAATTGTATCTTTAATTGGCACCTTTAGTTGGGGGGGGGGGGGGGGGGCGGTTGGTGACAGTGGGCCTAGGGCAGTGAAAAGTACAAATCCGGCCCTGTCTGCAAATATACTACATTACATGGTGCGTGAAACAAATGTCTGAATAACTGCTTGCTGCACTTTCATAGCTTTGGTTTTTAGTAATCCCAGGCCAGCAGTACTGTATGCAGCAATAAACAATAATATCAGACATAAGCGCGCTGATCATTTTCTGTGTAAACAGCACATTACACAGAAAATGATCAGCGCGCTTATGTCTGATATTATTGTTTGTGAAATCCCTGCCTTCATGCTCAGGCTGTTCTGTGCACAGAGCATTACCAGTGACCTCCACCATCAAGGTCATGTCCTCCATAATCCTCAGCACTACATGGTAATATCAGCATGCTCAGCTTTTAATGGACACAATGAAGGGAAGAATTGTAATTCCAGTTTAGGGCCTCCTCTTTTTAAGATACATACACGCGCTCAATCAGTTTCCTGTCCGGATTGAGCTCAAAGGTTTAGGTGACACTGCAGTGCATGAGTGTTGTACAGATGCATTCCATGGCTACAGCTGAGGGACAAGTCTATTTCTATGTAGAGGGGAATAGGGACAACGGCACTAGACAATGGTATGGCTTCCATCTGGCGGGCTGGGGTGAGGGAACAATAAAGTTGGACATGGTTTGGGCATCACTGCCATTTAAGTGACCCTAAAGGGAACAATGTGCCCCAAAGGGGTACTCATCTTAGGAGTGAGAAGCTTCTGGGTTCTCCAGAGGCTTTCCCATCCTCCTCCAGACCTCCACCAGGCCAATCCAGCGCTGTATCCCCCAAGAGACCACGGACAAGGGCAGGGTCGGACTGGGACACTAAGGGCCCACCAAGGAAGTTTCAGCCTGGGGCCCGCCCCCCTAAACCCTCCCCCCCTCCCCCCGATCCCCTCTCCTCCTCTCCCCCTCCCCATTTTGGGCTCACATGTACTCTAGAAATTTTGCATGACTTTATGGTAGGAAATAGATTGTGAGCACTTCCGAGGACAGTCTCCAATAGCGATATGTCCACATGCGGCGCGCCGCAGCAAAAATAAATGGGTGTCACCACTGGAACATCAGCATGGTCATGATGAGTCATGGGCAGACTTAAAAAAAAAACAAAACAAAACACAAAATAAGTAGCAGTGTTATTCACAGAGATTAGGTCTGACCAGATACATTTTAGATAAAATAACCAAGTAGTTACATGCCTCATGATAATTCATCAAGTAGTCAAATGGCAGCAGATTTTCCAACAAAATGCAATCAGGTTGGCGGCAGATAACCCCCACAAAATGCAATCTGGCTGGCGGCAGATAACCCCACAAAATGCAATCTGGCTGGCGACAGATAACCCCATAAAATGCAATCTGGCTGGCGGCAGATACCCCCACAAAATGCAATCTGGCTGGCGGCAGATACCCCCACAAAATGCAATCTGGCTGGCGGCAGATAACCCCACAAAATGCAATCTGGCTGGCGGCAGATACCCCCACAAAATGTAATCTGGCTGGCGGCAGATAACCCCATAAAATGCAATCTGGCTGGCGGCAGATAACCCCACAAAATGCAATCTGGCTGGCGGCAGATAACCCCACAAAATGCAATCTGGCTGGCGGCAGATACCCCCACAAAATGCAATCTGGCTGGCGGCAGATACCCCCACAAAATGCAATCTGGCTGGCGGCAGATAACCACACAAAATGCAATCTGGCTGGCGGCAGATACAACCACAAAATGCAATCTGGCTGGCGGCAGATAACCCCACAAAATGCAATCTGGCTGGCGGCAGATAACCCCACAAAATGCAATCTGGCTGGCGGCAGATAACGCCACAAAGGCAGATCCCAGTTAGTGGGGGCCCCCCAGAGCTGAGGAGGGGGATACAGCGCAGGAAGGGGGGCCCTAGGTAAGGGAGGGGGGAGGCTTCCCCCCCTCCCCGCCGCTCTGTGCACAATTTCCCCCCTTCCTGCGCTGTGCCCCCCTCCTCAGCTCTGGGGGCCCCTCCAGGAGGCAGGGTGGCCGGGGCCCACCGATGCAACCATCGGTGGTTTGGTGGGTCAGTACAACCATGGACAAGGGTTTATCTTTATCTACAAATCGTACATGCGCAGGAGCACGGATTCGATCAGGGTCAGATTTTTTTTTGTTGATACCCAAGCGGGTCCAGGCTACTGCTTAGGCGCAGTGCAGCTGTGTGCCAACGGGTTTTAGGGGTCTCAGTGCTGAAGCGACGTGGCGGAGGAGGACGGAGGAGACCTCTGGAGGACACAGAGGCCTCCTCTCCTGAGGTGAGTATCTACATTTTTGGATTGCAAATATCACAGGTTTGCTATAGAGCAGTAGGATCAGCCATACTATGGCAGGGAAAAAAACATATATAAAAGTAAATACTTGATCTACTTACATAACACATGTATTGTACTGTCCACGTTTTGATTTCAGTGAATGTTATATAGTAAATGAAGAGGATTCTGTTCCTGGTGGGGGCCATGTCTTTTGCCCACAGTTTAGGCTAAATCCTGATGTCTTATCTGCCCTTTACTTTTTTCTTTTCTCCTCCAATCGCTGAGTCACCTCAGCCTTGCTTGTAAACACAAGTGAGCAGGGGGTCGTGTTTCAGATAAGCAGCTGGCAGGGAAATAAATGGAAGAGGAGAAATATATTAAAGATAAAAAGAACCCCCAACATGCAACTGTTGGGCACTGACTACTAAAGGGCCAGTGCTCCTAAAGTATGTGATAACTCCAAATCATAACATCAGAAAAAAGTTTTGAAAGTTTTGAATGCAGGATTAGCATCTTTATCACTTAACTCAGACCAATTGCTGTTGAAATTTGATTTTTATGGTGACACTCCCGCTTTAAATATCTAGCATGCTGGATCTTGATGTGATCTTGGAAGGACAACTGTTCACATGCCAGATTCTTGGCCGATAGATTCTTGAACAATGGCATCAGACTAGTGCCATCTAGTGTTTGTATCCAGCTTTAGGATTTATTCAGCGACACATCAGCCCAGCATGTTCTTGATATTGTTATTAGATACGTTCTATTTATTTTGGCTGATTGTTCCCCTTACTATTTTCCTAGTCTACTCTAGACCAATGGTAGTTTGTGCCACTTGCAGTCTCAGTACTAAGCAAGCCATACACAAGTTGATAACAGTTCAGTCTGGCAACTGATCAATCATTCCTCTATTGCAGAGGTAGTAGAGACTGATGTACCATGTGGTCCCACTCCAATTCCAAATCAAAGCTGCATAAATGTGCATAACATTAATACAAAATGTACATCAACTTTGAATTACTCTACCAGCTATTAATCACAACAGCATATAGAATAGTGGTATAGATAACATCTGGTACGGCCAGAAAAGCTCAGTAACTTCAACAAAGGTCATTGGTGATATGGGTCACTGATTATTTCTAGCGTGTTAAGCCAGGTTAAAGCTATAATAGAGGAAACAAATCATGTACTCAGTGCAGTGTGATATAAACTATGCCAGCAGAATTATATAAAGACTGTGCAAAATTGTTTTCTCGCTAGTCAGAATTCCAAAAGAATTTCAGGATGACACCAAGAAAGAAGTGTTTGAAGAAAGATGAAAAAGCAAATCCGGTCAAAATGGATGACTAAAGAAAAACTAAAAATTGCTCAGAAATGCAAATAAGCTAAAGTCAGACAGAAAGCGGCAGCTGCAGTACTGCTAAAATGTAGTATGCTCTGCAAGATAAGAGAAGACAAAAATACTACAATGATGAGTGCAAGGGCATAGGAGACAGTACAAGGGAAGTGCTGCTTTCTTATAGTTTCAAGTGCTAGAGAAAAAGCTGAGTAACATTCAAGGAGTAATGATAAATGACCCTAAGAAGATGAAGAACACATATACAAAACTCGCAGTATTTTTATGGCAGTCATAAATGGTATCATCCTGATTCAAAACTTCATACTAAAATGATGAAGTGCCATGTTGGCAACAGGAACAGTAACTACAAACGCTTGCTGGCTCCTATTCTTTTTGCTGCCCACCCTATTTCCAGAGCCCTCCCTGGCACTTAGCATTTTGTACTGGCAGTCAGTGCCGACTACCCCCTTAAAGAGAACCCGAGGTGGGTTTGAAGAATATTATCTGCATACAGAGGCTGGATCTGCCTATACAGCCCAGCCTCTGTTGCTATCCCAAACCCCCCTAAGGTCCCCCTGCACTCTGCAATCCCTCATAAATCACAGTCACGCTGCTGACAAACAGCTTGTCAGAGCTGGTTGTGTTTATCTCTATAGTGTCAGTCTGCTGCTCTCCCCGCCTCCTGCAGAACTCCAGTCCCCGCCTGTGTCCATTCCCTCTCTGCTGATTGGAGGGAAGGGACGGGGGCAGGGACCGGAGCTATGCAGGAGGCGGGTGAGCAGCTGAGACTGACACTACAGATGTAAACACAGCCTCACAGCACGGCTGTGATTTATGAGGGATTGCAGAGTGCAGGGGGACCTTAGTGGGGTTTGGGATAGCAACAGAGGCTGGGCTGTATAGGCAGATCCAGCCTCTGTATGCAGATAACATTCTTTAAACACACCTCGGGTTCTCTTTAAAGGGAACCTAAACTGAGAGGGATATGGATGTTTCCTTTTAAACAATACCAGTTGCCCGACTCTCCTTCTGAGTTCTGATCAATTTGCTGCAGTAGTATCTGGATCTCACACCTGTAACAAGCATGTAGCTAATCCAGTCTGACTCCAGTCAGAGCACCTGATCTGCATGCTTGTTGAGGGGCTGTGGCTAAAAGTATTAGAAACACAGGATTAGTAGGAGAGTCAGGCAACTGGTATTATTTTAATAGGAAAAAGCCATATCCTTCTCAGTTTAGGTTCCCTTTAAGGCTGTCTAGTAAGGTATAAGAATAATTGCTTAAAACCAAGCAATACCTTAAGCCTAAAGTCCCATCTACACGATACAATTTTTTTGTGCGATTTGATCGGATCGAATTCGATTGATCGATTAAATCCAACATGTCCGATCTGGATTTGATTCGATAGTGTGGGCGATTGTCATTGCAAAACAATGGCAAATCGATCACACTACCGATCGCATCGAATCCCGATCGGACATGTCGGATTTAATCGATCAATCGAATTCGATCCGATTGAATCGCACAAAAAAATTGTATCGTGTAGATGTGTCTTAAAGGTTCATACACACTTACCTACTATCTGTCCAACTATCTACCAAACTTGTGTGTTAAGCCCCATACAACTTTTGTTGTGAAACAAGTTGAAACAACTAAAAAAAGTATTTTGCTATTGTTCAAACAACTAAGACTGATAAGAAGTCAATCCAACTGTTGGATTGACTTCTTATCAGTCTTATCAGCTTTTTGAACAACAGCAAAATACTTTTTTTAGTTGTTTCAACTTGTTACACAACAAAAGCTGTTTGACAATTGTGCTGCATAAAAGACCGCTGTTGAGTGTTTGAATGGGGCTTAAAGAGACACTTAAGCCAGGAAAAAAATGAGTTTTACTCACCTGGGGCTTCTATCAGCCCCCTGCAGCAGTCCTGTGCCCTCGCAGCCACTCACTAATCCTCTGGTCTCCTGCTGCTAGCTAGTTTCGTTTTTGCCGACAGGCCCGTCAGGACTGGCCTCGCGTAGCTTTTTCTGCATTCCCGACTGTAATTAGCGCTATTGCAGACCGCAACGCGTACATAAATACGCGTTGCCGCATTACGCACGCATAGATATGCAGCAACGCGTACGCACACATAGATATGCAGCAACACGTACTTTTGTACGCGTTGTGGCCCGCAATAGCGCTAATTACAGTCGGGAATGCGGAAAAAGCTATGCGTGGCCAGTCCTGACGGGCCTGTCGGCAAAAACGAAACTAGCTGGCAGCGGGGGACCAGAGGATTAGTGAGTGGCTGCGAGGGCACAGGACTGCTGCAGGGGGCTGGTAGAAGTCCCAGGTGAGTAAAACTTGCTTGGTGTGTATGAACCTTAAGTAGTGCAATCACGACTAGTGCTGCACCTTACTGTCAACCTCTTTTGCTCTGGACTGGTTTCATCTGGGTGGGGAAGGTGTGGCTGAGCTATCATTCACCAACCCTCCAAAAACAGAACACTGGAAGGGGCATGAACAAGCTGCCAAATTGGTAAATTAAAAGTGGTACTTTGGATTGAAGCTGGGTTGGGGAAGGGAGGGTTTTCAGGTGGCAGGCTGCCCAGAATCTATATGGGGGTCACTCCATCCACCAGGAAGTTCACTACCTGCATGTATTAACATGTAAGGGACTGTCTCTCTTCTGGAATGCTAGCTTTCACTTCCTCCTTACATTAACCAATCACCGGTCTCTTCTTTATCCAGAACTCTTCAAAGATGCCCTTTCATATTGACATGCTGGAGGATCCTCTACCATATTGCTACATAGAGAACACCACAAAATTAAAGGGATACTTAAAGAGACTCCGTAACAAAAATTGCATCCTGTTTTTTATCATCCTACAAGTTCCAAAAGCTATTCTAATGTGTTCTGGCTTACTGCAGCACGTTCTACTATCACCATCTCTGTATTAAATCAACTTATCTCTCTCTTGTCAGACTTGTCAGCCTGTGTCTGGAAGGCTGCCAAGTTCTTCAGTGTTGTGGTTCTGTGATGCATCTCCCCCCTTCAGGCCCCTCTCTGCACACTGCCTGTGTATTATTTAGATTAGAGCAGCTTCTCTCTTCTCTCTTATCTTTTACAAGCTGGATAAATCCTCCTCTGAGCTGGCTGGGCTTTCACATACTGAGGAATTACATACAGGCAGAGCTGCCTGCGCTCTGCAGGAAGAAACAGCCTGACACTTCAGTGGAAGATAGCTGCAGGGGGAAAGAAACACACAAATGATCTCTTGAGATTCAAAAGGAAGGGTGTATACAGCCTGCTTGTGTATGAATGTATTTTCTATGTGTGGACATACTGTACATCAACCTACTTCCTGTTTTGGTGGCCATTTTGTTTGTTCATAAACAAACTTTTTAAAACTGTTTTTGACTACTTTTAATGCGGCGGGGAGCGGTGAAATTGTGACAGAGGGTAATAGGAGATGTTCCCTAACGCACTGGTATGTTTACTTTTGTGCGATTTTAACAATACAGATTCTCTTTAAGTAAAAAAAAAAATGATTTTTACTCACCTGGGGCATCCCTCAGCCCCCTGAAGCTGTATGTTGCCCTCGCAGCCTCGTTCCGATCCTCCTGTCCCCGCCGGCGGCTACTTCGGGTTCGGCGACAGCCGCCGACAGGCTGGGAACACGAGTGACTCTCCGCGTTCGCAGCCACTATATCACCCTCTATGCTGCTATAGCGTATAACATATTGTGGCCAGAGTTGCGTGAGTGCTTCCACAAAATTTGCTTAGCGATCGTATTTTCAACATTTTTGCAATAAGATCAGAGGCATTCTCGTTCATCCTTAGTAATAAACATAAGTATGCTGCAGCTAAATTACTTCTGCATACAAGCTGCATAAACCACATACAGTGGGATGCAAAAGCTTGGGCAACCTTGTTAATTGTCATGATTTTCCTGTATAAATCATTGGTTGTTACAATAAAAAATGACAGTTAAATATAGGAGACACACACAGTGATATTTGAGAAGTGAAATGAAGTGTATTGGATAAACAGAAAATGCGCAATAATTGTTTAAACAAAATTAGGCAGGTGCATACATTTGGGCACTGTTGTCATTTTATTGATTCCAAAACCCTTAGAACTAATTATTGGAACTCAAATTGGCTTGGTAAACTCAGTGACCCCTGACCTACATACACAGGTGAATCCAATTATCAGAAAGATTATTTAAGGGGGTCCATTTTAAGTTTCCCTCCTCTTTTAATTTTCTCTGAAGAATAGCAACATGGGGGGGGGGGGGGTCTCAAAACAACTCTCAAATGACCTGAAGACAAAGATTGTTCACCATCATGGTTTAGGTGAAGGATACAGAAAGCTGTCTCACAGATTTCAGCTGTCTGTTTCCACAGTTAGGAACATATTGAGGAAATGGAAGACCACGGGCTCAGTTTAAGTTAAGGCTCAAAATGGGAGACCAAGAAAAATCTCGGATAGACAGAAGTGATGAATAGTGAGAACAGTGAGAACAGTGAGAGTCAACCCACAGACCAGCACCAAAGACCTACAACATCATCTTGCTGCAGATGGAGTCACTGTGCTTCGTTCAACCATTCGGCACACTTTACACAAGGTGATGCTTTATGCAAGAGTGATACAGAGGAAGCCTTTTCTCTACCCACAGCACAAACAGAGCCGCTTGAGGTATGCTAAAGCACATTTGGACAAGACAGCTTCAATTTGGAATAAGGAGCTGTGGACTGATGAAACTAAAATCAAGTTGTTTGGGCATAACAAGGGGGGTTATACATGGAGGAAAACGAACACAGCATTCCAAGAAAAACACCTGCTATCTACAGTAGAATATGGTGGTGGTTCCATCATGCTGTGGGGCTGTGCGGCCAGTGATGGGACTGGGAATCTTGTCAAATTTGAGGGACGCATGGATTCCACTCAATATCAGCAGATTCTGGATACCAATGTCCAGGAATCAGTGACAAAGCTGAAGCTGCACCGGGGCTAGATCTTTCAACAAGACAACGACCCTAAATATTGCTCAAAATCCACTAAGGCATTCATGCAGAGGAACAACTACAATGTTCTGGAATGGCCATCTCAGTCCCCAGATCTGAATATAATTGAAAATCTGTGGTGTGAGTTAAAGACAGCTGCCCATGCTCAAAAGCCATCAAACCTGAATGAACTAGAGATGTTTGGTAAAAAGGAATGGTCCAAAATACCTTCAATGAGAATCCAGACTCTCATTGGAACCTACAGGAAGCATTTAGAGGCTGTAATTTCTGCAAAAAAGGAGGATCTACTAAATATTGATTTCATTTCTTTTTTTGGTGCCCAAATTTATGCACCTGCCTAGTTTTGGTTTACAATTATTGCGCACTTTCTGTAAATCCAATAAACTTAATTTCACTTCTGAAATATCACTGTGTGTGTCTCCTATATGATATATTTAACTGACATTTTTTATCATAACAACCAACGATTTATACAGGAAAATCATGATGATTAACACGGTTGCCCAAACTTTCGCATCCCACTGTATAGGGAACAAGGAGGCTCCATACAAAACCTTGGCCCCTGTTGGGTTAGCTATTGCTGCTGAGGGGATGATAATAGGTTTGTTGCTAGTCTTTCACTGCCTTCTGCTATGAGTCTGGCTGCAACAAATCTACCATCAAAATAAATCTCAGAAAGTGGAGTTAATGGTGTACATAATAAGAACACACCCCGCCTACCCACTGGACATGCTGCAGCCAGCTGAAGTAAGCCAGCTGGGCCGCTGTCTTCTTCCTTCCTCTTCACCACTGTGGGAAATCACATGGAGGATGCCTTCTCTTTTGCCTGCTGCCTCTCTTTCACATGACAGCCAGTAGAGTAGTCATAATCTTCCTCAGCCTGACAGTCATGGAGGTGCAGTAGCAATCCTCTTTCCCCAGGGTGGATATAGAGCTTGGACAGGAAACCCTAGAACTATGGGAGTAAAAATTAGTCCTTGTGTTTATAGGGGTGGAGCTGATGTTTACTGCTCATGACAAGGAGCCTAATCTCATGGCAGAGGTGTAGCTAGGTTTTTCAGCGCCTGGGGACACAGATAGTTTTTGCATCCCCCTCTAGACAAAATGGATGTGGTCATGCATCAGCATGTGGGTGTGGTCATGGGTAGAGCCAGATGAACAAATGTTTAGATAGCCAGATGTGCCCCCTTTCCCCATTTAGATAGCCAAACGTGCTCCCTTCCTCTGTTAGGATAGCCAGATGTGCCCCCCTTCAACCCCTATAGATAACTAGAGGTGGCCCCATTTTCTGCTGTTATTAACCACTTCCCGACCGCCTAACGCACAGAGGCGGCCGGGAAGTAGACCCCGCAAGGACCAGCTCATGCCCAAAGGCGGCGGTCCTTGTAGGGGCATGGGCGGAGCAATCACGTCATCCGTGACGCGATCCTCCGCCGGCGCCTGTCACCGCTCACCCACCGCAACATCCCGCCGGCCATACGGAAGCGCCGGCGGGATGTTAACCCCGCAATCGCCGCATACAAAGTGTATAATACACTTTGTAATGTTTACAAAGTGTATTATACAGGCTGCCTCCTGCCCTGGTGGTCCCAATGTCCGAGGGACCACCAGGGCAGGCTGCAGCCACCCTATGTCGCACCCAAGCACACTGATTTCTTCCCCCCCCCCCGCCCCTGATCGCCCATGTGTTTTGGGGTGTATTTTTACACATACCCATGCTGGGTGGGAGAAATACCTCTGTAAATGACAATCTTTTGATTTTTTTACACACAATTGTCCATTTACAGAGTTATTTCTCCCACCCAGCATGGGTATGTGTAAAAATACACCCCAAAACACATTATAGTACTTCTACTGAGTACGGCGATACCACATGATTGGCACTTTTTTGCAGCCTAACTGCGCTAAGGGGCCCAAAGTCCAATGAGTACCTTTAGGATTTCACAGGTCATTTTGAGAAATTTCGTTTCAAGACTACTCCTCACGGTTTAGGGCCCCTAAAATGCCAGGACAGTATTAATCCATTTTAGAAAGAAGACACCCCAAGGTATTCTGTTAGTAGTACGGTGAGTTCATAGAAGATTTTATTTTTTGTCACAAGTTAGCGGAAATTGATTTTTATTGGTTTTTTTCACAAAGTGTCATTTTCCGCTAACTTGTGACAAAAAATAAAATCTTCTATGAACTCACCGCACTACTAACGGAATACCTTGGGGTGTCTTCTTTCTAAAATGGGGTCATTTGTGGGGTTCCTATACTGTCCTGGCATTTTAGGGGCCCTAAACCGTGAGGAGTAGTCTTGAAACGAAATTTCTCAAAATGACCTGTGAAATCCTAAAGGTACTCATTGGACTTTGGGCCCCTTAGCGCAGTTAGGGTGCAAAAAAGTGCCACACATGTGGTATTGCCGTACTCAAGAGAAGTAGTATAATGTGTTTTGGGGTGTATTTTTACACATACCCATGCTGAGTGGGAGAAAGATCTCTGTAAATGGACAATTGTGTGTAAAAAAATTAAAAAATTGTCATTTACAGAGATATTTCTCCCACCCAGCATCGGTATGTGTAAAAATACACCCCAAAACACATTATACTACTTCTCCTGAGTACGGCAATACCACATGTGTGGCACGTTTTTGCAGCCTAACTGCGCTAAGGGGCTCAAAGTCCAATGAGCACCTTTAGGCTTTACAGGGGTGCTTACAAATTAGCACCCCCCAAAAGGCGAGGACAGTAAACACACCCCACAAATGACCCCATTTTGGAAAGTAGACACTTCAAGGTATTCAGAGAGGGGCATGGTGAGTCCGTGGCTGATTTCATTTTTTTTGTAGCAAGTTAGAAGAAATGGAAACTTTTTTTTTTTTTGTCACAAAGTGTCATTTTCCGCTTACTTGTGACAAAAATTAATATCTTCTATGAACTCACTATGCCTCTCAGTGAATACTTTGGGATGTCTTCTTTCCAAAATGGGGTCAGTATTTGTACTATCCTGGAATTCTAGCCCCTCATGAAACATGTCAGGTGGTCAGAAAAGTCATAGATGCTTGAAAATGGGAAAATTCACTTTTTGCACCATAGTTTGTAAACGCTATAACTTTTACCCAAACCAATAAATATACACTGAATGGGTTTTTTTTTTAATCAAAAACATGTTTGTCCACATTTTTCGCGCTGCATGTATACAGAAATTTTACTTTATTTGAAAAATGTCAGCACAGAAAGTTAAAAAAAATCATTTTTTTGCCAAAATTCATGTCTTTTTTGATGAATATAATAAAAAGTAAAAATCGCAGGAGCAATCAAATAGCACCAAAAGAAAGCTTTATTAGTGACAAGAAAAGGAGCCAAAATTCATTTAGGTGGTAGGTTGTATGAGCGAGCAATAAACCGTGAAAGCTGCAGTGGTCTGAATGGAAAAAAAGTGGCCGGTCCTTAAGGGGGGTAAAGCCCACGGTCCTCAAGTAGTTAATGCATCTACACTCCTCTGCTCAGAGCGTGAGAGAGGCAGGGGCACTTTGGGCGGCCAGCGAGCCACCTCTCACCAACATGGTAGTGCGGTGGCTGCACTGAGCACCCTTACAGTGCTGCACCTGGGGACATATGTACCTACCTTGCCCCCCCCCCCCTCCCCAGCTACTCCTCTGGACAGAGCCCCAGTCCAGTATAGGTACAGGCAGTCAGATGTACACCCCATGCCACCCAGCCTAGTATAGGTAGACAGATCCCCACCCAGTATAGGTAGTCAGATATCCCACCCAGGCTAGTGTAGATAGTCAAATGCCCCCCCCCCCCCAGCCCAGTATAGGTAGTCAGATTGCCCTCCCAAGCCCAGTGTAGGTAGTCGGATGTCCCCCCAATCCCAGTATGGGTAGTCAGATGTCCCCCCAAGCCCAGTGTAGGTCGTCAGATGTCCCCCCCAGACCCAGTGTAGGCAGTTAGATGCCCCCCCTCCCGCCCCGTATAGGTAGTCAGACATCCACCACACCCCGTAAGATCAAAAAAATATCTCCTGGAAGAAAACATAGGAGTAAAGTTCATTGGATAGCTTCCATTGGATTGCACAAACCTTTGGTGAAGTGACCATGCGCAGCACACTGCAATTTCACCAGTACTAACGACAGAAAAGTAGCGCATGTTTTGCAACTAGTGCAACCCGCATTTCCTGGGTAACAGGCAAGTTGCTATAGTAACACGCGTTATGCTACTTATGCAAGTAATAATAATAATAATATTTTTATAGTGTTTTTCTCCCTAGGGGCTCAAAGTGCTGTGACCCTGCGATCAATAGTCTCAATGGCAAACAATGTTTTTATGTGTATCCTGGGAGTAACCAAATCCGTCTTATCGGCAAATCGAAGGGTGTGTAGAGGGCCATATAGTTCCAATAGATCTGCTATATACAACAATATAATATATATAAGAACCGAAGCGTATACCAAACATTGCCATGATAACATGAGTTGTGCTAATTGTGCAACACACGCTACTGCCCTGGTGTTTTTACCTAAAGTTTGTGTATCAGGCCTATTGTCCCTTTCCTCATGCAATACTGTTGCTTCCAAACCACCTCTCTCCCAATTTTAGTGCAATCCTCCCCCATTTATTCAGTGCTCACAGGTGTATCTGATGTCAAGAGAATGTATACTACATTAGTAGCAGTAGGGTATTGTACCGTGTTATTATTATTTATTTATAAAGCGCCAACATATTCCATGGCGCTGTACAAAGTAAGAAAACAAACAAGGGATACATAATGATACAGACAATGATATCCATCAAATATGAACACTGATACAAGATATAGCACTGCTGATTACAATTTGATTTAACATGATGACTAAAATGTATAAATGTCTAACAGTGTGCAAGCAATTAAATTAATAACATTCCATGACACAAAAGGGTGAGAGCCCTGCCCTTGCGAGCTTACAATCTAAAGGAATGGGGTGGAAACAAGAGGTGGGGAAGAATACAGTATATGTACTGGCAGTGCGTAATTAGGTTATTTAGTGGGTGCATGGCCTAAGCTAGAGAATATGGTTGTCGGAAAAGGTGGGTTTTGAGGGAGCATTTAAGGATTTCAAAGGTGGGAGAGTGGCGGATGTGTTGTGGAAGGGCATTCCAGAGGAGGGGTGAGGCACGTGAGAAGTCTTGTACACGTGAATGTGAGGAGGTAATTGTAGACGAGGATAGAAGAAGCTCGTGTGCAGATCTGAGATTGCGGTTTGCGGTTGGGTTTGTATCTGGAGACTAGTGAGGAGATGTACAGGGGAGAGTATTGTGGAGAGCTTTGTAGGTTAGGGTTAAGAGTTTGAACAGAATCCTCTCATTAATTGGTAGCCAGTGAAGAGCTTGACAGAGAGGGTCAGCAGAGGAAGAGCGAGAGGAGAGATGAATGAGTCGAGCGGCAGAGTTCAGTACAGAATTGAGCGGTGCCAGTCGGTTAGTTGGAAGTCCACCAAGCAATATATTGCTATAGTCCAATCGAGATATAATAAGAGCATGTACTAACATTTTGGTTGTGTCATGGGAGAGAAAAGGTCGGATACGTGCTATGTTTTTCAGTTGGAAATGGCAGGAGCTGGTTAGGGAGTTAATGTGAGGAGTAAATGAGAGAAAAGAATCAAATATTACCCCCAAGCACCCTGCTTTGGGAACTGATGTTATAGACGTGTTGTTAACATTTATTGTAATATCAGGCAAAGGGGTGGACAGGGATGGTGGAAAGACTATTCGTTCAGTTTTATTCATATTAAGTTTTAAGAAGCGAGAGGACATGAAAGAGGAAATAGCGGACAGGCAGTCGGGAACCCGTGTGAGGCCTCGTTCAGACTATACGCGCTGCCGTGCGCATTTTGGCAGCGCATATAGTGTGCGACACGCAAGAACGGTAGAAGGGCATAGACAGCCCTTCTACCGTTCCCATCAAATGTGCTGCGTAGCAGCGCAATTGCACTGTCACGTACTGCACGCATTTTTGTGAATCGCAGCGCAGATCCCATTCATTGTAATGAATGGGATCTGCAGCGCAGCGCATAGGAGCGCAGATGGCGTGCGATCGGACGCGTTGCGTTCCGATCGCACAGCCAGATGCACTAAATGATGTGAACGAGGCCTTAGGAGGGAGTTAAGTTCTGGGGCCGAGAGGTACAGTTGTGTATCATCTGCATATAGGTGGTATTGGAAACCAAATGAGCTGATTAAGTTACCAAGACCGTGCAGGTAGATGGAGAAGAGGAGGGGACCGAGGACAGAGCCTTGAGGTACCCATACAGACATAGGATGTGAAGAGGAGGCCTGATCTGAATAAGAAACAGTGAAAGACCTTCCAGAGAGGTAGGAAGATATCCAGGAGAGAGCGAGGTCCTTTATTCCTATAGATGAAAGGATCTGTAGGAGTAGAGTGTAGTCAACAGTGTCGAATGCTGATGACAGATCTAGAAGGATGAGTATGGAATAATAGCCTTTGGATTTAGCTGTGAGGAGATCATTAGCTACTTTGGTGAGGACTGTTTCTGTGGAGTGGTTTGGCCGGCAGCCAGACTGGAACTGATCAAGAAAGGAATTTGCAGATAAATACTGACTTAGTTCAGCATGAATGTGGCGTTCAAGTAATTTTGATGCAAATGGGAGAAGTGACACTGGGCAGTAGTTAGCAAGTTCGGTGGGGTCTAGAGATGGTTTTTTAAGTAGTGGTGTTACAACAGCCCTCTTGAGTGAGGATGGAAAAATTCCAGTGGAGAGGGATAGATTAAACAGCGATGTTAGGGCAGGGATGAGGGATGTGGATAGCTGTGGAATGAGATGTGATGGGATAGGATCCAAAGAACAGGTGGTTAGATGGGATTTGGAGATAAGGGAAGAGAGCGAATGTTCGGGGAGTGGAGAGAAACTGGAAAGAGAGCAGTCAACAAGAGGAGTGGAGATGGAGTTTGATGTCTGCGTGGAAAACACACTACAGATTTTTGCAATGTTATCTGTAAAGTATGTTGCAAATTCTTCAGCTGATAAGCATGAAGAAGGAGGAGGAGGGGGTGGACGGAGAAGGGAATTGAAAGTACTGAACAGGCCCTTTGGATTGTGCAAGTGGGAGGATATGAGGGAGGAGAAGTATAATTGTTTTGCAGAAGAGAGAGCGGTTTTAAACTTGTTCAACTCTTTTTTGTAAGTAATGAAATCCTCATTAGTATTAGTTTTTCTCCAACGGCGTTCAGCTACCCTAGAGCACCCCTTTAGCTGTTTAGTAGCCAGGGTTGGCGACTGACACGGTGTGGGCGGACATTGGTGAGGGGTGCGACTGCATCCATGACCTGCGTGATTGAGCAGTGATAGTGTGCAGCTGCTGAGTCAGGGTCAGTGAATGGTTGTGTGAGGAGAGGTGCCAAGGCATCAGAGACAGATTGCATGTCTATGTTGCGATAGTTCCTGCGTGTATATGAGCATGCTTGAGGCAGGGTGGTAGAAAGAGAGGAGGAGAGAGAGAGAAGTTTAGTAAGTTATGATCAGAGAGCGGGAGAGGAGTATTAGTGAAATCAGTGATAGAACAGAGACAAGTGAATATGAGTTCAAGTGTATGACCATTAGAGTGAGTTGGAGCAGTGGACCACTGAGACAGGCCGTAGGAGGAAGTAAGTGACAGAAGCTTAGTGGCGGCAGAATTGTTGGTGTCGACATGAATGTTAAAGTCGCCCATAATGATGGTAGGGATATCGGAGGACAGGAACTGGAGGAGCCATGCAGAGAAGTAATCTAGGAAGAAGGAATCAGGGCCAGGAGGGCGGTAGATTATTGCGATCTGGAGGTTAGAGGGAGAGTATAGACGGACTGCATGGACTTCAAAGGAAGGTGGAGAAAGAGAAGCAATGGGGGTGAGTGGCTTGAAGGAGCATCTATCAGAGAAAAGAATGCCCACACCACCGCCATCAGTAAAAGCAAGAAGTTTTAAATCAGGATGATACCATTTATTGGCTAACTAAAAAGAATAAGAATAAGCAAGCTTTCGGCCTTGCTGCCTTCATCAGGCTTAAATCCTACTACATTAGGGCCTGCTCACACATAACATGCTACAGAGAAGTGCACACTGGATTGCAGTTTCCTCACTGCTGCTACCCATTCACTTACATTCAAGGGGGCCAAGCAGTACTGTACACCTGTTGTGCTGAGCAGTGTACATCACTCTCCAAGGCATGTATGAGAGGGTTCTTATAATGTTATACTCAACATGTATTTCCTGAAGCGAGCTAATGGAATTCTTCATTTTCCACTTGTTATTTCCCTCATGTTGTCCTTTTTAGAATGCTTATTTTGCTTTCTGCCTTTCCCACTGTTGAAAACATTACATAAAAATATTGACCTAGTAATATTACAACAGTGGGATGCAGCTGTTATAATATTTATGACTTAGCCAGAAAATTTGGAAAACAGAGCCAGCTGAATGAAGAATAGTGTATTGAGATCTTCAATGAGCCTGTGATCAGCTTGCCTGTGGAAATGACTGCAAACTTAGTAAAATTTCATTTTCCAGCAAAATTCTGATTTGTCAGTAACGTCAACCAATCAGATCCCTGTTTCCATGAGCAAACATAAGGGCAAAGTATAAGGGCTGGGGCCCACTAGAAATTGCAAATCACGATTTTGAATTTAGTGTTAGCAATTTGTATTGCAATTGTCATTTGTACAGTGATTGAGAAGCGATTTAGCAGTGATACGGAGTTATTTTGTAATCAAGAGTCATTTTTCATTTCCGTTTGCAGCCAGCTAGAATTATTTAACCACTTGAGGACCTAGGGCTTTCTACCCCTTAAGGACCGGCCACTTTTTTTCCATTCAGACCACTGCAGCTTTCACGGTTTATTGCTCGCTCATACAACCTACCACCTAAATGAATTTTGGCTCCTTTTCTTGTCACTAATAAAGCTTTCTTTTGGTGCTATTTAATTGCTCCTGCGATTTTTACTTTTTATTATATTCAGCAAAAAAGACATGAATTTTGGCAAAAAAATGATTTTTTTAACTTTCTGTGCTGACAGTTTTCAAATAAAGTAAAATTTCTGTATACATGCAGCGCGAAAAATGTGGACAAACATGGTTTTGATAAAAAAAAACCCATTTAGCGTATATTTATTGGTTTGGGTAAAAGTTATAGAGTTTACAAACTATGGTGCAAAAAGTGAATTTTCCCATTTTCAAGCATCTATGACTTTTCTGACCCCCTGTCATGTTTCATGAGGGGCTAGAATTCCAGGATAGTATAAATACCCCCCAAATGACCCCATTTTGGAAAGAAGACATCCCAAAGTATTCACTGAGAGGCATAATGAGTTCATAGAAGATATTATTTTTTGTCACAAGTAAGCGGAAAATGACACTTTGTGAGGAAAAAAAAAAAAAAAAAAAAGTTTCCATTTCTTCTAACTTGCACCAAAAAAAAATGAAATCTGCCACAGACTCACCATACCCCTCTCTGAATACCTTGAAGGGTCTACTTTCCAAAATGGGGTCATTTGTGGGGTGTGTTTACTGTCCTGACATTTTGGGGGGTGCTAAATTGTAAGCACCCCTGTAAAGCCTAAAGGTGCTCATTGGACTTTGGACCCCTTAGCGCAGTTAGGCTGCAAAAAAGTGCCACACATGTGGTATTGCCGTACTCAGGAGAAGTAGTGTAATGTGTTTTGGGGTGTATTTTTACACATACCCATGCTGGGTGGGAGAAATATCTCTGTAAATGACAATTTGTTAATTTTTTTTACACACAATTGTCCATTTACAGAGATATTTCTCCCACTCAGCATGGGTATGTGTAAAAATACACCACAAAACACATTATACTACTTCTCCTGAGTACGGCGATACCACATGTGTGGCACTTTTTTGCACCCTAACTGCGCTAAAGGGCCCAAAGTCCAATGAGTACCTTTAGGATTTCACAGGTCATTTTGAGAAATTTCGTTTCAAGACTACTCCTCACGGTTTAGGGCCCCTAAAATGCCAGGGCAGTATAGGAACCCCACAAATGACCCCATTTTAGAAAGAAGACACCCCAAGGTATTCCGTTAGGAGTATGGCGAGTTCATAGAAGATTTTATTTTTTGTCACAAGTTAGCGGAAAATGACACTTTGTGAAAAAACACAATTAAAATCAATTTCCGCTAACTTTTGACAAAAAATAAAATCTTCTATGAACTCACCATACTCCTAACGGAATACCTTGGGGTGTCTTCTTTCTAAAATGGGGTCATTTGTGGGGTTCCTATACTGCCCTGGCATTTTAGGGGCCCTAAACCGTGAGGAGTAGTCTTGAAACGAAATTTCTCAAAATGACCTGTGAAATCCTAAAGGTACTCATTGGACTTTGGGCCCTTTAGCGCAGTTAGGGTGCAAAAAAGTGCCACACATGTGGTATCGCCATACTCGGGAGAAGTAGTACAATGTGTTTTGGGGTGTATTTTTACACATACCCATGCTGGGTGGGAGAAATACCTCTGTAAATGGACAATTGTGTGTAAAAAAATCAAAAGATTGTCATTTACAGAGGTATTTCTCCCACCCAGCATGGGTATGTGTAAAAATACACCCCAAAACACATTGTACTACTTCTCCCGAGTACGGCGATACCACATGTGTGGCACTTTTTTGCACCCTAACTGCACTAAGGGGCCCAAAGTCCAATGAGTACCTTTAGGATTTCACAGGTCATTTTTGTTTCAAGACTACTCCTCACGGTTTAGGGCCCCTAAAATGCCAGGGCAGTATAGGAACCCCACTAATGACCCCATTTTAGAAAGAAGACACCCCAAGGTATTCCGTTAGGAGTATGGTGAGTTCATAGAAGTTTTTATTTTTTTGTCACAAGTTAGCGGAAATTGATTTTAATAGTTTTTTTTCACAAAGTGTCATTTTCCGCTAACTTGTGACAAAAAATAAAATCTTCTATGAACTCACCATACTCCGTACGGAATACCTTTGGGGGTCTTCTTTCTAGAATGGGGTCATTTGTGGGGTTCCTATACTGCCCTGGCATTTTAGGGGCCCTAAACCGTGAGGAGTAGTCTTGAAACCAAATGTCGCAAAATGACCTGTGAAATCCTAAAGGTACTCATTGGACTTTGGGCCCCTTAGCGTACTTAGGGTGTAAAAAAGTGCCACACATGTGGTACCGCTGTACTCAGGAGAAGTAGTATAATGCGTTTTGGGGTGTATTTTTACACATACCCATGCTAAGTGGGAGAAATATCTCTGTAAATGACAATTGTTTGATTTTTTTACACACAATTGTCCATTTACATAGAAATTTCTCCCACCCAGCATGGGTATGTGTAAAAATACACCCCAAAACACATTATACTACTTTTCCTGAGTATGGCGGTACCACATGTGTGACACTTTTTTGCAGCCTAGGTGCGCTAAGGGGCCCAACGTCCTATTCACAGGTCATTTTGAAGCATTTGTTTTCTAGACTACTCCTTGCGGTTTAGGGCCCCTAAAATGCCAGGGCAGTATAGGAACCCCACAAGTGACCCCATTTTAGAAAGAAGACACCCCAAGGTATTCCGTTAGGTATATGGCGAGTTCATAGAAGATTTTATTTTTTGTCACAAGTTAGTGAAAAATGACACTTTGTGAAAAAAAAACAATAAAAATTAATTTCCGCTAACTTTTGACAAAAAATAAAATCTTCTATGAACTCGTCATACACCTAACATAATACCTTGGGGTGTCTTTTTTTTCTAAAATGGGGTCACTTGTGGGGTTCCTATACCGCCCTGGCATTTTACAGGCCCAAAACCGTGAGTAGTCTGGAAACCAAATGTCTCAAAATGACTGTTCAGGGGTATAAGCATCTGCAAATTTTGATGACAGGTGGTCTATGAGGGGGCGAATTTTGTGGAACCGGTCATAAGCAGGGTGGCCTTTTAGATGACAGGTTGTATTGGGCCTGATCTGATGGATAGGAGTGCTAGGGGGGTGACAGGAGGTGATTGATGGGTGTCTCAGGGGGTGGTTAGAGGGGAAAATAGATGCAATCCATGCACTGGGGAGGTGATCGGAAGGGGGTCTGAGGGTTTGGCCGAGTGATCAGGAGCCCACACGGGGCAAATTGGGGCCTGATCTGATGGGTAGGTGTGCTAGGGGGTGACAGGAGGTGATTGATGGGTGTCTCAAGGTGTGATTAGAGGGGGGAATAGATGCAAGCAATGCACTGGCGAGGTGATCAGGGCTGGGGTCTGAGGGCATTCTGAGGGTGTGGGCGGGTGATTGAGTGCCCTAGGGGCAGATAGGGGTCTAATCTGATAGGTAGCAGTGACAGGGGGTGATTGATGGGTAATTAGTGGGTGTTTAGGGTAGAGAATAGATGGAAACACTGCGCTTGGGTGGTGATCTGATGTCGGATCTGCGGGCGATCTATTGGTGTGGGTGGGTGATCAGTTTGCCCGCAAGGGGCAGGTTAGGGGCTGATTGATGGGTGGCAGTGACAGCGGGTGATTGATGGGTGGCAGTGACAGGGGGTGATTGATGGGTGGCAGTGACAGGGGGTGATTGATGGGTGATTGATAGGTGATTGACAGGTAATCAGTGGGTTATTACAGGGGAGAACAGATGTAAATATTGCACTGGCGAATTGATAAGGGGGGATCTGAGGGCAATCTGAGCGTGTAGGCGGGCGATTGGGTGCCCGCAAGGGGCAGATTAGGGTCTGATCTGATAGGTAACAGTGACAGGTGGTGATAGGGAGTGATTGATGGGTGATTGATGGGTAATTAGTGGGTGTTTAGAGGAGAGAATAGATGGAAACACTGCGCTTGGGTGGTGATCTGATGTCGGATCTGCAGGCGATCTATTGGTGTGGGTGGGTGATCAGATTGCCCGCAAGGGGCAGGTTAGGGGCTGATTGATGGGTGGCAGTGACAGGGGGTGACAGGGGGTGATTGATGGGTGATAGGTGATTGGCAGGTGATTGACAGGTGATCAGTGGGTTATTACAGGGAAGGACAGATGTAATTAATGCACTGGCGAATTAATAAAGGGGGGGGGGGGGGGGGGTCTGAGGGCAATCTGAGCGTGTGGGCGGGTGATTGGGTGCCCGCAAGGGGCAGATTAGGGTCTGATCTGATAGGTAACAGTGACAGGTGGTGATAGGGGGTGATTGATGGGTGATTGATGGGTAATTAGTGGGTGTTTAGAGAAGATAACAGATGTAAACGATACATTTGGGAGGTAATCTGACGGCGGGTTTGCGGGCGATCTAATGGTGTGGGTGGGTGATCAGATTGCCCGCAAGGGGCAGGTTAGGGGCTGATTGATGGGTGGCAGTGACAGGGGGTGATTGATGGGTGATAGGTGATTGGCAGGTGATTGACAGGTGATCAGTGGGTTATTACAGGGAAGAACAGATGTAATTAATGCACTGGTGAATTGATAAGGGGGGGTCAGAGGGCAATCTGAGCGTGTGGGCGGGTGATTGGGTGCCCGCAAGGGGCAGATTAGGGTCTGATCTGATAGGTAAAAGTGACAGGTGGTGATAGGGGGTGATTGATGGGTGATTGATGGGTAATTAGTGGGTGTTTAGAGGAGAGAATAGATGTAAACAATGGATTTGGGAGGTGATCTGATGTCGGATCTGTGGGCGATCTATTGGTGTGGGGGGGTGATCAGATTGCCCGCAAGGGGCAGGTTAGGGGCTGATTGATGGGTGGCAGTGACAGGGGGTGATTGACGGGTGATTGACGGGTGATTGACAGGTGATTGACAGGTGATCAGGGGGATAGATGCATACAGTAAACAGGGGGGTGGTGGTCTGGGGGGGGGGGGGTCTGGGGAGAATCTGAGGGGTGGGGGGGTGATCAGGAGGGGGCAGGGAGCAGGGGGGGGGATAAAAAAAAAATAGCGTTGACAGATAGTGACAGGGAGTGATTGATGGGTGATTAGGGGGGTGATTGGGTGCAAACAGGGGTCTGGGGGGTGGGCAGGGGGGGGTCTGATGGGTGCTGTGGGCGATCTGGGGCAGGGGGGGGAGAAATCAGTGTGCTTGGGTGCAGACTAGGGTGGCTGCAGCCTGCCCTGGTGGTCCCTCGGACACTGGGACCACCAGGGCAGGAGGCAGCCTGTATAATACACTTTGTAAACATTACAAAGTGTATTATACACTTTGTATGCGGCGATCGCGGGGTTAACATCCCGACGGCGCTTCCGTATAGCCGGCGGGATGTTGCGGCGAGCGAGCGGTGACAGGCGCCGGCGGAGGATCGCGTCACGGATGACGCGATCGCTCCGCCCATGCCCTTAAATGGACCGCCGCCTCTGTGGGTGAGGCCGTCCTGAAGGGCTCCACTTCCCCGCCGCCCCTGTGTAGTGGGCGGTCGGGAAGTGGTTAAAGGACCACGATCATGAAAAACTGTAACATTTAAAATATATGGTCATTCTGGATATCATTCACCCCAACCAATCGGGCCTTATGCCGGGTAAAAGCACCTCATGCGATATATGTTGTGCGCTTATTCACTCTCAGATCCAGCATAACATAGTTGTGGATAGGGCTTTAATGTCCCTTGACACCATGAAAGCCTTTGATTCAATAGACTTTTCTCCTGTCATGTCTAGAGGGGTTTGGTTTTGGCCCTAAATTTCTCGGCTGAGTGAAAGTTTTTGTATAGAATCAGAATCGCTTTTTATTCGCCGAGTGCGCTGTTGGCGCCCCCGGAATTGGTTGTGGTACACATGGCAATGGCGGAGAGCAAAAAGAAATAAGACATACATACATAAATACATGCATTAACAGGTATATCAGCATAACATTGGTGCATAGTTACAGGCGGGGCCTAGAGTCAGTGTTGGCGACTGGAGAACTGCGTTGTGCATGGGCTAAGCTTGAGGGGACCAGGTGGGTGGAGTGTTCGGGGGGAGTGTTCAGGATTAGGACTGCCTGGGGAAAAAAGGTGTTTCTACGCCTCGTGGTTCTGGAGCGGACTACTCTGAAGCAGTAGCCCGATTGGAGGGGCTCAAAGAAGTGGCTTCCCGGGTGGGAGAGGTCTTGGGAGATCCTGCTGGCTCTTTTCATCATTCTGGCAGCGTGGAGGAGATCGAGAGGGGGCAGGGTCGTGCCAATGATCTTTTCCGCAGCGCTAATTACTCTCTGAAGTTTGTACTTGTCTCTAGCGTTGGCCCCCGTATACCAGACAATGATGGAGGAGCAGAGGATAGACTCGACTGTTGCGGAGTAGAAACTGGTGAGCAGAACATGTGGGATGCCAAATTTCTTCACCTGGCGTAGGAAAAATAGCCTCCGCTGGGCATTTTTCTGGATTCTGGTGGTATTTTGCCCCCATCTTAGGTCACTGGTGATGGTGGTGCCCAGGAACCGAACACTTGGAGCCCTGGAGACTTCAGTCTCCTCAATGAGAACTGGTGGGAGGGAGTTTTCTGAAGTCTACAATTAGTTCGACAGTCTTGGATGCATTGAGGACGAGATTGTTCTCCTTGCACCAGTTGCAGATCCTCTCAATCTCACTGCGGTAGGCCTGCTCTTTGTTGCTGCTGATGAGACCGATGATGGTTGTGTCATCCGCGAATTTGATGATCTTAACGGAGTCAGCAGTTGAGGTGCAATTGTTGGTGTAAAGGGAGAACAGAAGTGGGGACAGTACACACCCCTGCGGCGCCCCTATGTTGGTGGTTCTCACGCTGGAGGAGCAGTTACCGAGCTTGACTTGTTGTGTTGTGTTCTGTTCGTGAGAAAGTCCCCGACCCACCTGCAGAGGGATGGGTCGACCTCAAGTTGCGCCAGGTTGTTGAGCAGAATGTCCGGGCGAATGGTGTTGAAGGCCGAGCTAAAGTCCAAGAGCAGGATTCTGGCATAGGAGCCAGGTCTGTCGAGATGCTCTGTGATGTACGCCAGGCTGACATTGATGGCATCCTCAACTGACCTGTTCGCCCTATACGCGAATTGATGAGGATCGAGGAGGGCATCAGTGGAGCTCTTCAGGACAGCAAGAACTAGTCGCTCAAGGACCTTCATGATGATGGGAGTGAGGGCTACGGGTCTAAAGTTGTTGTGTTCAGTGTTTCCTGTTTTCTTGGGGACTGGGATAATTGTGGACCTTTTGAAGCAAGGGGGAACCTCGCCTTCAGCTAGGGACCGATTGTAGATGGAGGTAAGGATGGGAGCTAGCTGGACTGCACAGGTTTTTAGACACATTGATGACACGCCGTCCGGGCCTGCAGCCTTCCTGCGGTTGAGTTTGCGGAGTTGACGCAGTACATACTCTTCCTGGACTTTAATAGACGCTGAGGCATCGTCATGCCCCCGTGGGATGGGTGGAGGGGGGGGGATATCCTTCGGTGTGGTGAGGTGCTCGAACCTACAATAAAACTCATTGAGTTCCTCGGCTAGTTGTATGCTAGGGATCGCCTGTTGGTGGGCGGATTTGAAGTTGGTAACTGCCCTAAGACCTTTCCAGACCTCCCGGGAGTTGTTTGATTGGAGACTGAGCTTCAGCTTGTCGGAGTAGGCCCTCCTTGCAGCTTTTAGTTCCCGGTTCAGGGTATTTCTGGCCTCCCTGAACTCAGCTGGGGTGCCGGACTTGTGCGCCTCTTCCTCGAGTTTCCGGAGTCGATGCAGTTTACTGGTGAACCAGGGCTTATTGTTAGGGAAGAACTTGAAGGTCTTAGTTGGGATGCACGACTCTTCGCAGTAGCTGATATAGGAGGTCATATTCTCTGTCCATTCCGCCAAGGTGGGTGCCTGCAGGGCCGACCAGTCCGTGCAATCCAAGCATGCCTGCAGCTCCAGCTTTGCGTCCTCTGTCCACTTTTTGACAGTCCTGATGATAGGCTTGGTGGTTTCCAGGAGCCTGCGGTAGGTGGGGATCAGTTGAATTAGGCAGTGATCGGAATTCCCCAGGGCAGCTCCCTGGGTGGCCTTGTACGCGTTCTTTTGCACTGTGTAGCAGTATAGGAATCCAAGGGCAAGAATTTGTGTCAATGGACGGGTCTCACGGTACTTTAACCTACAACAGGGCACACGCCAGGGCTGTCTGCTGTCGCCCTTTTTATCTGCTATTGCCAATGAAGCCCTAGCCCCTAAGTTTTGTTCCTCTACTACTACTTTCCGTCAGGTCATGTGCTGACTTGATTGGGTTATCTGCAGATGATGTTATTTTAGATTTGGAGAACACATTATATGCCCGTGTAGGCCAGCCCTTAAAGTGGAACTGAAGATTTAAAAAAAAAAAGTTTCACTTAGCTGGAGCTTCTGCTAAGTTACCAAACTATGCTCTGTCCCCCCGCCACGGCTCATTTTCACTTCTGGCCGTTGCTGTGTACTACACCTGTGCACGTGTCCTCATTGTATAGTACTGCTCAGGACGCTCCTGGCCACGGGAGCGCGTACGAGGATGCACGTGGCCAGGGCTGTGCAGGTACAGTGGACGTCGTCATGAAGAAAAGTGAGCTGCGGCGGGGAACGGAGGATGGTTTTGAATTGGCATGGGCACAGGGCGGCTGTGGTGGGGAGGCTGGCAGAAACCCCATGTAAAACTGTATTTTTTTTAAATCTTCAGTTCCGCTTTAAGGTGCTTCTCTCCACATTAGTTCAAATCACACCATTTGGCAACTTGAGAAAGGCCTTATGCAGACTGGCTGCATGCATGTACAGTGTGAGGCCAGGGAGGACTGTGTGGTAATTTTAGTAAGCTAGATTCCCAACCATCTGCAATGGTCCAGCAGGAAATGCTGCTACAATAGCAGGCAATGCTGCTGAGCGAATACAGTTACAGCACAGAAGATGAACTCCAGGGCGTCCTCACACATTTTTGGCACAGCTCAAATTATTTGATGGGAGTGAATCAGGAAAGGTGTGGTTCATGAAGCAGAACACATTCCTCCATTTCTCAGTCCATCCTAAACACTGGCATAAATATGACCACCCTCAAGGACTAGAGTTAGACACCTGTGATTTACAATGTCCTGGGATGTATTTTTAGCATTTTTTCCTGACATTTCTCCGGATGTTTTTAAAATATCCCCAAAATATTTGTATTTTTTCTATTTAACCCTTTCCTTACCTGCCATCTCTAGCCCTTTAAGGACCAGAGACCCCTTTTTTTTTTTGAGCTGTGATCACAGGATCAGGAATAAAAAAAAATCATTAGGACAGCCGAGCAAGTGGGCTGCAGTGGCGCCAGAGTGTTGGGACCGAGTATCGGTAAAGTGACAAATCAATTCAGACTTGCAGGCACAGGGTACAACAGTGTCACCATCTGAATGAAAAGGAACACTCTTGGCAGGAGACCCAGGCGGACTGCATTGCTGACACAGAAACATAAAGCCCAGATTGCAGTCTGCTATAACTTACCTGTGGAAGCCACAATCCTTCTGGGAGAATGTCACCCAAAATTGAAAGTGATTGAAGTTAATTATAAGTTGAGAGAATTGGAAGGCCCTAGACACCCCTGATACAAAAGTACTTTTCACCAATGCAACACAGAACACTCAGCTCCATTTGAAGTGAAACCCGTGTGGGCTGTTAAAGGGGAACTGAAGAGAGAGGTATATGGAGGCTATCATGTTTATTTCCTTTTAATCAATACCAGTTGCCTGGCAGCCCTGCTGGTCTATTTCTCTGCAGTAGTATCTGATTAAAACCAGAAACAAGCATGCAGCTAGTCTTGTCAGATCAGACTTATAAGTCTGAACCACTGAAACACCCGATCTGCTGCATGCTTGTTCAGGGGCTATGGCTAATAGTATTAGAGGCAGAGGATCAGCAGGGCTGCCAGGCAACTGGTATTGTCTAAAAGGAAATAAACATGACAGCCTCCATATACCTCTCTCTTCAGTTCCCCTTTAAAGGACACTTGACCTATCCAAGTTAAAGCACAGAGGTATGTTCATACTGGATCCACTAAGTCTGTGTGCTGTCCATTACTCATTCCCCCATAATGATCCTCCCATATCCTCTTTATCACTACATGCAAAATGAATGTTTAAAAGACTGCATTTGTACTTTTTCAACCCCTAGTCCAAGTGTGTTCAGGCTTCCCTTTCGATTGCATCCCCCTCTTCCATGTGTAACATACATGTACTGTTGCTCATCTCTTTCATATATAGCTCCCTTGGATATCAGCTTCCTGTTTCATGTGCTGCCTACTCTTTCTTATGTAGCAAACGCTATCTCATATCTAGGTGCTTACCCTTAGGCTGCAGCCACCCAAGGCCCAGGCCTTTGTGGCCTTTCCAGAAATCCGGCCCTGAATGATTATAAACTATTTGTGCACCTTTAGTGCAAGTAGGGTGTTTATAAAAGTACCACTATTCTGCCAAAGCACACGTGTATGCAGGCACACACACATCTGAACCCTTCAGCCCATGGCAAGAAAAAAATTTAGGTACACCTGAGCCGGTACAAAAAACAAGTTTACTTCTACTTACCTGGGGCTTCTTTCAGCCCCCACCATAATTTTTTTAGGTCTCTCAGTGTCCTCTGTCTCCTCTCCGTTTTTCTGTCACTTGTCACCCCTAAGACCAGAACATGGCTGGGTCATGTACTATGATGCATGCGCTGTCCTGACCGCATACCTCCTCAGTTACACTCCCACTGGGCATATTAAATACCATTATGGGCTAGAAAAAGCACCAAGCAAGTGAAAATCTACTTTACCCCCTTCCCCGATGTCAGGTTTACTTTAAGGGGAGTGAATGGGGTGGGAGAGAGGCAGTTGATAAGAAGGAACATAGCATTACTTTAGCCAAAAGTCAAATTTTTCAAGAACTTATGGAAGGGGTGGAAGCATAGCTGTGTATAATGATAGGCAACGCCTAATACCCTCCTTCACAGACTGTAAGCCCTATAGCTCAGTCAGCAAATTCCACTCCAGTGGCGCAATGAAAAACAAACATATGGTACCTACTGTGGTAATTTTCGATGAGCTATTGAGTATTATACATGTAACTGTGTGGTGGACAGCACTGCCCAGATGAAGGTGATGTGCCTGGTCAAAGGTCCGGCAGCATTCCAGGCCCAGTAAATCAATTAGAAGATGAAGACCGGCACCAGCCAGTATTTATAGCTCAAATTTATAAAGCAGACAACATGACACAATGAACTACGTTTCGGAGGACAGTCCTCCTTTCTCAAGCTCTTGTCAGGACTGTCCCCCGAACCGTCGTTCATTGTATCATGATGTCTGCTTTATAAATTTGAGCTTTGAATACTGGATGGTGCCGGCCTTCATATGCCTAGAAATTCACTTCAAAAAGTGCTAAACGTTTGCGATTACGCTAGAGCTTTTTGGTGTGCACTGGAGAATGGGATTATTTACTCCTGAGTTTAAGTGCCCGTTTCCATTGGCATTTTGGATGCAAAGCAATCACTGAATCACCTCGTAGCCCCCAGTGGGTTCTACCTGTTGTCATCCGTACAACCGGATGTGGCTTCATGTGGCTTCCCGTCAGCGGCTTTGGGGGATTGGATGCGTGCTGTGGAAAACTGCAGCACACTATCAGTAAATTCCCCAGCATTGCTGGATTGTATCAGTCATTTCACATAAATGGAAACTGCTCCATTGACACAAATTGGTTGCAGTTTCCACATAGAAACACGTGTAGTGGTAACGGGCCCTAAAGAAAACCTGAAGTGAGAGGTACACAGAGGCTGCCATATTTCCTTTTTAACAATATCAGTTACCTGGCAGTCCTGTTGATCTCATTAGGTGCAGTAGTATCTGAATCACACCTGAAACAAACATGTGGTTATCTAGTCAGATTTTTGTAAGAATCAATTAATCTTCATGCTTGTTCAGAGTTCAATTGCAAAAGGCAGCCACATACCATACAATAAAAGGACCAGGTCTTCTGAAAAAAAAATCTAAAGTTTTTTCATTTGCTTAAGAAATTTGATCTAATTTCCCATTTTATTCAATAAGTTTTCATTTTTTTTTTGTCATATATGGGGAAAAACTGACGTGTGTGGTGCATTGGTCAGATTTTTGCAATGTTACAATCAGTCAGAAAAACAGCTTGCAATTCTTGAATTGAAAAGGGATTTAAAACAAAACGTATGGTGTGTGTGTGGCCACCTTAAAGAGGAGCTGTTAGGTATAAGGTCTTCGAGGAAAAAAAACACATATCAGTAGCTAAATATTGGCTGTACTTACATTACATATGCATTTCACTGTCCACGTTTGTACTTCACATAATTTTTTATATAGTATTTGCAGAGAATGATGCTCATGGCAGGTTCCATGTTTGTCTGTCTCCTATGAAGCCAAATGTGTCCTCATGTCCTGCCTGCTTCCTGACGATTCCACTCACAGAAAAGCTCGTACTGAATAACAGTACTGTGCAGTGAATATTAATTAGCCATGTGGCTAGGAACAATAGCTGACTCCTGCAGTGTACTCTGCCTGGAGATTTATCAGTGCTGTTAGCTGGACATGCTGTTGTAACTTGAGTCTACTTCTCACTAGCAGCCGAGGGGAGGGGCCCAGAATGCTTTGCTGTATGGTATGCGTCCTCTCGTCCTTTTTATGGGCTTGGGAATACAGAGCCTTGCTGTCAGCACACATCACAGTAAGGCCCAGTGCACACAGAGCGGTTTTTGGAGCAATCCGCCGGCCGCATCCGCCTCTAAAAGCGCTTGTCTAATGTATTGCAATTGGATGGTGCACACCGGCGGTTTGCGTTTTTTGCCAAGCCGCAAACACGCCTCCTGCTGCGCGTTTGCGGTTTTTCGGAAGCATTTCGTCCTCAATGTAAAGTATAGGAAAACCGCAAACCGTTCTGAAAACGCTAGTTCAGAGCGGTTTGCCAGGCATTTTTGTTACAGTAGCTGTTCTGTAACAGCTTTTACTGTAACAATATGTGTAATCTGCTACACAAAACCGCTAGGGATGTTTAGAAAACCTCTCTAAACATACCTAGAATCGCTCTGAAATCAGCTCCCAAAACCGCTAGCGTATTGCGGATCTGCTAGCGGTTTTGGTGTGCACTGGGCCTAAGAGAGATTTTTAACTTCAGTATTGCCTTTTTGACTTCCTTCTAAACTGTTTAACACAGGAGAATAGAGGCTTAAATTAGCTTTTCAGCCTGACAGTTACTCTTTAAGGAGTATTAGAGGTAGAGGCTCAGCAGGACAGCCAGGCAATGTGCATTGTTTAAAAGGAAATAAATATGGCAGTGCCCATATCCCTCTCACTTGAGGTTCTCTTTTTATTTAAAGATACGTCAGGTTCCCTTTAAGTGTGTTTTAGGAGGGGTGAATCCTTTAATCATCTCAGTGATTCTGCTTATTTTTTTAAACTTTTTTGGATCTTTTACTTGGCGGTTCTAGTTTGCATAGAGTAAATAGAAAATTTGTTCTCTGGGTGTGTCTTTATTTCCAACTGCAAAGTAATAAAATGGAACTATTTGTGTAGAGGGAGATTCATTTCTATACCTACTGTAGAAGCATTTCATAACATGTGCCAGCATAATTACAGAATTCCATGGTGCAAGCATGGTACCGAAGGGGATCAGTGTCAGGTACAAAACTGATCTCCTCCCTCATTTATTCCTCACATTCACGCTCTAACCAGCTCCTATCACCTCTAGCTCAACAACATCTTGCACCAACCTTTTCTCACTCAGGACACTACTGTTAGTATATAATAATAGTCCAAATAGGATATTATAAAGATCATGTACAATTTTGTAGACTATCAACAGGCAGGCACCCCTCCACACTGTACCAAATTTTTCTGCTCAACATTTAGGCCTGGAACCCACTAGAAAGCACAAAATGCTAGCGATTTGTGATAGCGTTTTGCAAATTATTTTCCCTGCTCAAATACAATCCTTTAGAATGGAAACCCTCGCAAAAATCTGCATATCCTGCGATTGTGATTTCCTTAAATCACAATCACTCTAGTGGAATGGGTCCCATTCGTTTACATAGGCAGAGCATTTATGGAAATAGCTAGCGATTGAAAGCACTCCCTAAACACTCAAGAAAAAAAAAAAACTAGTGAGTTCCAGGCCTCAGAATGTATTGGGAAAGAGGGGGGGGGGGGGAAATGTTCTACTTGAGAACCTCACCTTTCCTGATTCAGTCCTATCAATTCATATGAGCTGTGCCAAAAAATGCATGAGAATCCCAGCAAGAGAAGATCCGCTAATGGGAAACTTTTCAGTGACTTTCATACATTGTGGCGCGCAGGCAAGCAGCAAAAAAAAAAAAAAAATTATGCACAAAATTGCAAACTGCTTGCATTTGCAATTTTAGATGTGAACAGAGCCTTAGAAGTTTCCCACTGCCTGTGGTTGGGTGCATCTTCCAGAAAGACTGAAAACCCAGTCCTCTAGTCTCCACCCACAGGCCTATCTAGTGCAGCAAAGCAAATAGAATGCCTGGAACACACCATGCAATTTCCCATTAGATAGACCGGTCGAAACAATTCTTTCCAAACCGGTCCAATCTGATTTCCGATAGCTTTGGTATAGAAGTTATCGGAAAATCAGAAAAATGATCGGACTTGTCGGAAATAATCACTTCGACCCGTCTATCTAATGGGAAATTGCATGGTGTGTAGCCATAAAGGCTGGGGGAGAGAGAGCGAAGTGATGTGAGCAGGAGTAGATTGTGATTTGCTGGTGGATATAGGAAGCAGTAAGCAGCAGCACCCTGCTGACCACACTGGAGAAGAGCAGCAGACGGCTGTGATTGGACTTTTCTAGAATAATCTGGACTGTCTTGCTCCAAGGTGACTATTACTACCCAATCCTGAAGCACATTGGACAGCTCAGCTCGCATTCATTGTTATGGAAGTCTTCATTCTTTAGTCAAGTTGCCTAGACCATTAGATCTGGACTACCCCTGCTGCAATATAAGAACCTTTAAGCTCCGTCTACAGGGAGCGATGTAACAGCAATGTTACTTATCAATCAGGAAAGATTTCGCCACTGCCGATTCCCTGCTCGTGCCCCACTAGGGGCCAATGGTAGGGAATCGGGCGGAAGATAAGCGGTGCCGGCGGGGACGAGCGGGGGATCGAATCCGACACACGCGCAGGCGAGCGGGTACGCGGAAGAGGCGATCCGGTGACTAATCAAGCCGCCGGATCACCTCGGGTAGACGGAGCTTTAAAGAAAAACCATTTCTTTGTTACAGCTGATACAAATCCTGCAATAAATCAGCAGTTTGTCTACTTCCTGCTTTCATTGTTAACATACATTTACCAATTAACTCTGCTGTGGCAGTCAGCTGACAGATTAAATTACAACTTGTGATTAGTCACAGATGAAGAAATTAGGCTAAACTCTAAATACATACAGTGTTCATTTCTATAGGTTTTCCTTCTGTCCTGTGCAAGAGTTCAGATCCACTGTAACATCTTAATTTAATGGACAACTGTAGTGAGAATATGGAGGGTGCCATATTTATTTTCTCTTAAAGACACTGAAGCGAAAAAAAAAAATGATGATATTATGATTTGTATGTGTAGTACAGCTAAGAAATAAAGCATTACGATCGGATACATCAGTGTAATTGTTTCCAGTACAGGAAGAGTTGAGAAACTCCAGTTGTTATCTCTATGCAAACAAGCCATTAAGCTCTCCGACTAAGTTAGTCGTGAAGAGGGTTGTTATCTGACTTTTATTATCTCAACTGTTAGTTAACTATTTACTTTTCCTCTAGCAGAGGACAGGTCATTAGTTCACAGACTGCTCTGAAAGAATTAATTTTGAATGCTGAGTGTTGTGTAATCTGCACATATTATAGAATCATGCAATGTTAGAAAAAACACTATATACACCTGAAAATAAAAGTATGAAATATTTTCTTTGCTGCTAATCTTCTAGAAATTATTCATAGTACACAACCAATTCATTATATCCTATTTTTTTTCGCTTCAGTGTCTCTTTAAACACCAGTTGCCAGACAGCCCTGCTGATCTATTTGGCTGCAGTAGTATCTGAACACCACCAGAAACGAGCATGCAGCTAATCTTGTCAGATACACCTGATCTTCCTATGCTTGTTCAGGGTCTATGGCTAAATGTATTAGAGGAAGAGTGTCAGCAGAATAACTAGGAAACTGGTATTGCTTAAAAGGAAATAAATAAATGCAGCAGCCTCCATAGCACCCTTGCTACAGTTGTACTTTAAAGAGGAACTCCAGTGAAAATAATGTAATAAAAAAAGTGCTTAATTTTTACAATAATTATGTATAAATGATTTAGTCAGTGTTTGCCCATTGTAAAATCTTTTAAATCTCTGATTTACATTCTGACATTACATGGTGACATTTTTACTGTTGGCAAGTGATGTAGCTGCTGCATGCTATTTTGGCAGTTGAAAACAGCTGTAAACAGCTATTTCCCACAATGCAATAAGGTTCACAGACAGGAAACTGCCAGGAGTACTACTCAAGAGTTTCTTGTGGGAGGGCTTTCACCACAATATCAGTCATACAGCACCCCCTGATGGTCTGTTTGTGAAAATAAATAGATTTGTCATGTAAAAGGGGGAGTATTTACAAACAGGGGAGTATTTACACTCATTTGGAACAATAATTTTATTATGGGGACTCCTGGGGCCACAGAGCGGTAAGCCCGACAGTGTCGGACATACCGCTAAGGAGGTTAAACAATACTAGTTGTCTAGCAGCCCTGCTTATCTATTTGGCTGCAGTAGTGAACTGAATTACACCAGAAACAAGCATGCAGCTAATCTTGTCAGTTCCGACAATATTGTCAGAAACCCCTGATCTACTGCATGCTTGTTCAGGGTCTATGGTTGAAAGTATTAGAGGCAGAGGACCAGCAGGGCAGCCAGGCAACTGGTATTGCTTAAAAGGAAATATGGTAGCCTCCATATAACTCTCCCCAGCGGTATGGACGAGCTTGGCTCGTCCAGCTAAAACTTGCGGATATTGGTATGGACGTGTCAGGCTCATCCATGAAGCCAGGGAGATTTCTAGCTGCTCTGCACCGCCAGCTCCCCTTTTTCTGCTTCTGTGGGCTTCCCTGGGACTGATGGATGCCTGTCAGCACACTGTGGGTAGCGATCTCTCTGCTGCAATCCTGTTTTTCTTACAGGATACGCACTGCAATGCAAGCAAGGTGAGAAGTCTTTTGGCTTCACCCGGTGCCAAAAATTTGGCCATGGCCATTTCAAATGTACGCCAACAATGCCTCATTGTGCAACTGGCTTATGCCTTACCTTTAGTTGCACTGTACCAGGTTTAATACAGACTCACTTTAACCCAAAGTTTTCTTACTAATGTAGCCATTGAGAGGATTCTGACGCAAATATCTAGAGAAAACATGTAAAATGCACCAAATTCTATCTTCTGAGGAAAGAACCAAGAACAAATAAAAGGGGAATCTTTATTGGCATGGTTTCTGTTCTGACAAAATAATCCAGTGTCAATGAATTTTTTAGTCCAATAATCTGACCGTAAAAAAAAAAAAAAAAAAAAAAAATCTCGACAGTAGGGAAAAAAAAAATCAAGCCTTATTACTGCATGCCTTCTGTAATAGTTTCAAACATGTACAAAATGAATCCATAATATTTATAGACATTGAAAAATTAAAACTCAGAAAGCCCACAGGATCAGTGGAAGAGTAAAGGTAGAATTAAATTAAAACTGTTCTAGAAACAGAAATGTGGAGGCCATCAATTGATTGCCGATCTCTGCAGTGCCAATCCTCTAAATCACACACCTGGAATAAAGGCACACAACTGGGAAATATCAGAATAGCAATCTGTGGATTTACTCCACACGAGTGTTTACCAAGCATCATGGCCAAGCCTCCACATTTCTCCAACAGGCATGAACCCGCTGAACATTGTGTCCCAGACACCAGGGTTTGGCATATGCTACACATCCCTTTCTAGAAAGAAGCAGCCCCAGTCAGTAGAACTATAAATCACATGTACATCATTTAGCAATAGTACTTATGTGTCAAGCCAATGGCAACTAGATATTACACAACAAAAAGTACATAAACAAAAAAAATTGTCATAATTGGAAGATCACAGGGCAGGGAATTCAGCAAAACATCAGAGCTTGTTCTTTGTGTAGTATTCACCTGCAAGACAGAAGAAATACAAAATGACCACTCAAGAGTGGCTGTGCTCTTACAAACAAGATTAATACAAATGAGGAGTTGGTGGGAATAGAAATGGCAGTTGCAGAGCTTCCATCTCTAGGAAAGTCAGTCACCTAGGTTAAAGTGAACCTCCGGACTAAAAATCTACTCAGCAGAACTGAAAAGGCTTGGTGTTTCTTAAACAGTTTCACAGCATCAGAACTTTGTTTACCAAAGCATCATTTTTAGCTGTATTTTTAGCTAAGCTCCACCCATCAAAGAAAACTGCCTGGGCTTTTTTCCCCTGATGCTGTGCAAAGCATGATGGGATTTCCTGTTATTCATGTTTCCTAGCAACTGGGAGGGGTGATCACCACACAGGACAGTTGGAACTGTGTCTCATGCTCCCTGCCACCTCCTTTCAACCAAAAATATGGCTGCCCTCATAAAAACAAACATTTGCCTGTTCTTTTAAAACAGGGTGAGTAAGAGATTATATTACCTATCTATTCTAATTAACAAAACTAATGTAACTTAATGACCATATGTTTGTTTAGGCAGAAGTTCCTCTAAGTATGCCAACAGCCAGGAACTTTTACAGACTTCCATTAAAGACTCTGAAGCCCCCCCCCCCCCCAAAAAAAAAAGTGGTTTTTACTTTAAAAACCTCTAACATAATTGCTCCTCCTAAAACGCTGCATCCTATGGCTGAGAACTTAATCACCCCGAACTGCCTGGGCAAAAATCCACGACTTTCCTGGTTGTGGATTTTGCTGCCAGTGGAGGCAATGCTTTGGGATGTTGCTCTGCCTCCATCAGCGTGGATCGCCGCCTCTTCCCACCCCTCTCAGTCTTCTTTCACTGAGAGGGGCGGCGATCCACGCTGATGGATGCGTGTAGAGGCAGAGCTGCAGCTCAAATCTCTGCCTCTATGCGGAAGGAGTCTGCGATGTGCCACAGGGAGTTGGGAATGATAAATTGAGTTTTCAGCCGCGGGGATGCAGCGTTTTAGGAGGGGCAATTATATTAGAGGTTTTTAAAGTAAAAACCTGATTTTTTGGAGATTTCAGAGTCTTTAAATAATATGTGGGCCCAATATCAGACATTGTGGAATTGCCAGCACCAGAAGGCGACATGAACTGTGGCTGAATGCTGGCATTTTACACAAGTAAAAATTGGGAGACGCTTGCTCTGTGTATACAGCAGATACACTTAAACCAAAGAGAAACATTGGGGGGTTGACTCAAATGCTTTGTTGTGCTGCCTTTTCTCTCCAGTCCAACAACAGTTTAGTCTTTCAGGAGAAAGTATTCCAGGGCAAATTGTAGAGATTTACAATTTTTATGCGTGAACCAAGCATATGTGAGTTTATAAAACTACGAGGGTCATCCAGAAAGTAACAGTCATTTACTTTTATCAGACATGCAAGGTATTCCGCGTAATTTAACTTGCATCTGTCAGGTTAATCTAACCTTTCAGGCAACCGGTTGCTTCCAGTGTTGCCTACTGCCGTGCTCCCATGTTCAACTGCAAGAGTAAAAAGATGAACGATGCTAAAAGCCACCGAAAGATGTGCATATTCTGAACTGCACCTGCGCAGTGAAAGAAAGCACTTGTGGACTAGCACTTTTTGCTGAACACATGGTTTGGAACTCGCACACGTACCGTACATCTCTGAACCAACAGTCGCTGCTGGGAAAAAGTGAGAGCCTCTGCAACAGACGGAACTAGTTGAAGAGGAGAACTGGGGAAAAGAAACGGGAGGGGCCCTGAAAACAACAAGCAGCATCAGGCTTCTCTGTAAGGTAATCTAGCTCTGCATGGGCTTGATGCCAATTTTTTCCCATGATTGAGGGGTATATTATATGGAAGGGATTATGATATTCCTTAATGAATTAAATGAAAGCTGCTGTTACTTTCCAGATGCCCCTTGAACATCAATACGGGTTCCATAGTATATTGGTTCTAAGGACAGTTTAAATATTTGTGGTAAATGAGCAATTTTTTAGTAAAATGTCAAATGGTGATCGCACGTTAGAATTCCTTTGCATACACAGAGCATTCACCAACTGTCTAATATAGGCAACTAGGAAAGATGCAAACAAAATAGCAGCAGATAAAAAGAAGCCTAAGGCCAGGTTCACAGTGGGAGTCTCGTTCCCTGTAAAAGCAGGGATGCAACATAACGGGAAAGCCGCACCGCATGTTATCCACGTGTTGCGTCACACAGTGAAAAAGTCTGTTGTACTATTGTATAGTTCCACTATATACTGGATAGTGGCTGGATAATTACTGGCAGGGATGTGCTCACGAGTAATTACGAGTAGCTAACTACTCGAATTCGTGATTCAAATGAGGCTTAATTGCCTCAGGTGTGCGGCTGGGAGACAGCGGGTTAATTACCCAGCTGCCTGCCTCGCCCGCGTGCAATGAGACACGTTTCACGACTCAGTACCGCGCACTTCCTCCTTCGGCCGGAAGTAGGAAGTGCGCGGTACTGAGTCATGGAAGGTGTCCCATTGGAAGCGTGCGAGGCTGTGATACGCATAGAAGCGGCTGGCAGCTGGGTAATTAACCCCCCCCCCATCTCCCATACACACCTGAGGCAATTAGGCCTCATTAGAATCACAAATTTCGAGTAGCTAACTACTCGTAACTACTCGTGAGCACATCCCCGGTTACTGGTTAAGGGCTCTGCCTCTAACACAGGAGACTAGGGTTCAAGTCGCAGCTCTTCCTGCTCAGTAAGCAATCACCTATTCAGTAGGAGACCTTGGGCAAGACTCCCTAACACTGCTACCGCTTATAGAGCGCGTCCTAGTGGCTGCAGCTCTGGTGCTTTGAGTCCACCAAGAGAAAAGCACAATATAAACATTTTTTTTTTTCTTTATATCCATCTTGCATGCTGGATCAGAGTAGAGACGGGGACAATTCCTCTACAAGTTTGTAAAGTAGTTTTTGGATTAGTTACCAAAACTGCCTATATTATTCCCCATCCTAAAGTACTGGAAATGATCCTTTTCTAGATACTGCACTCAAAGTGGTATGAAACAAAATTTCATATTTGGTTTAAAACCACATAACCCCCCCCCCCCCCCCAAAACAAAACCAGGCTTCATTCTTCAAGCTTGACGTTTTAGAGCATAGACGCATGAGGGGGAGCCCGTGCACAGCCAGGTCGCACATACTCAGCGGAACCAATGCTAAAAGATACCAGAGGCGCCCATGGGAGAACAGAGAAGCCACAGAGGACAGCAAGGGAGCCCCAGATAAGTATAGATGCAGCACTATTTACTTTTCAGGTTCTTGAAAACAGAAACTTCCCTCAAGCATGACTCTCCTAAAGTAAGAGTTTCACTTACCTGGGGGTTTTCTGCTAGCCCCTTGCAGCCGTCCTGTCCCGCGCCAGTCCTCCACAATCATCCGTTCTCCCACTGCCAGCTAGTTCTGGTGTTGCCGACTGGCCACTGCGCAGTTCTGCTCGCGTTCCCATCCGCAATATTGCAGACGTGAACAAGGCTACGCGTGGCAGGGCTGTACAGGCTTAGTGGCCCATCGACTTACAAGTCGATCAAACCAAAACCATCTGGCGGCGGGAGAACGGAGGATTGTGGAGGACTGGCGCGGGACAGGATGGCTACAAGGGGCTGGCAGAAACCCCAGGTAAGTGAAACACTTTAATTTTCATTTCCGCTTAAACACGCATAGAATGCCACACTTCCCAACTCTCAGCAATTCCTGTCTCAGTCAACCTCAAGCCTGATATGCAGGGGCGCCTAAAGCCACTGGCACTAAAGGCAGCTGCTTGGAGCGGCATGAAGGGGGGGGGGGGGGGGGGCGCGCTGCTGCGGGGGGAGACTGCAGCTAATCGCCGCTATTGCAATCAGCTGCGCTTGTGTCCGATCGTACTTTGCCTCCTGTATGCACGCCCCCGCCCAGGCCCAGCAATAGACTTTTAGCCAGGAACCTCTCACTAGAGTCCCACCCACTCCACCTCCTCCTAATCCTCTGTCCTGCCCCTCTCCCTAGCAGCAGCCGCACGATTTGTTTACTGCAGCGTGTGCCATCGCCTCTAACTCCGCCCTCCGCCAGCCAGAAGTTCGGGGACCTAGGCTTGCCGCTGTCTGACCCATCCATGCTTCTCCTTTCCCCCCCTGTGTGATGAGCAGGCAGAGGTGAGGGTGAGCTGCAGGGGGGAGACCGGAATCAGCGCAGCAATGCTGATAAGTGCCGAGGAAGAGACAGGAGGACAAGGCAGCTGTGCACTGTGTGAGCCCAGAGCTGTGTATATCAGCATTTAGCATGAGAGCTTATACGATGCTGATATACACAGCTCTGAGCAGCTCATAGTGCACAGCTGCCTGTCCGGAGACTCGCACATCGCCTGCTCTTATCAGCTCTGCTGCCACTGCCAGGAGATCTTCACTCCTGATAAAAACCCTCACTGACCGTCACCTGCTGGGGGAAGGGGAAGCAATAAAAAGCAGCATACATGCTAACAGTGGGGGGAAGGTAAACATGGGCACACAAGTTAGAGCAGTGACGTAGCTATGGAGCTGTGGGCCCTGATGCAAGTTTTACATGGGTTCCCCAAGCACTCTATACATAATTTATAAGGCACACCAAAACCTGCCAATGGCTACTACAGTGTCAGAGGTGCAAGAAGCTTGCTAGTGATCACTATTATTCAAAGCATCTATAGAAGTGATTATTGCCAGCACAGGACCAACAGAGAGCTAATACTGTGATAGCGAGTGGACCCTTCAGGGCCCCTCTGGCCCAAGGGCCCCAATGCGGTCACTACCTCTGCACCCCGTTGCTATGCCTCTTAGAGCAACTATTATTATTATTATTTAGTATTTATATAGCACCAACATCTTCCGCAGTGCTGTACAGAGTATATTGTCTTGTCACTTAACTGTCTCACTGAGGAGCTCACAATCTAATCCCTACCATAGTCCTATGTCTATGTATGTATCGTAAGCTATGGCCAATTTTAGGGGGAAGCCAATTAACTTATCTGTATGTTTTTGGGATGTGGGAGGAAACCGGAGTACCCGGAGGAAACCCACACAGACACGGGGAGAACATACAAACTCCTTGCAGATGTTGACCTGGCTGGGATTCGAACCGGGGACCCAGCGCTGCAAGGCGAGAGCGCTACCCACTACGCCACCGTGCTGCCCAACTAACTAGGACTTTGCTCTGGGTGCCCATACATCTAGCCATGATAGGTAGATCAACCAAGAGACAGATTTCTCTCTGAATTAATTTGATCAGAGAGAGGTCATCTCCCATACACCACTGGCTGAATCCTGATCAATTTCATGCTGAAACTGATCAGGAATTGGTCTTGTGATGCCGCATCTGACCGTCCGACGCTATCCCCTAATGTAAATTGTGTCCCCAGGTTCCCTGTGCAGTATAGGTTACCTGGCAGTGTCTGTCTCTGCTCTGCCTCACATACATGTGCCCTACGTGGTTGCCGGTGTATATGTGGGTGTGTATGTGACATCACACAGGCACCCACATATACGCTGGTAACCAGGCGGGGCATGTGTATGTGAGGCAATGCGGAGACAGAGCCATTGGCGGACACAGACAGGTAACGTATACTGCACATTAGGATTATTTTCTGGTAAAAGCTTGCTGCATTTAGATTACCGTATATACTCGCAAGCAAGCCGACCCGCATGTAAGCCGACCCCCCCACTTTTACCCCAAAAAACAGGAAAAAATGATTGACCCTCATGTAAGCCGGGGGTAGGAAACGCTGGCCGCGTGATCCCCCCAGTATGTCCCAGTATAGCTAGTATAGTGCCCAGTATAGGTAGGTAGTGCTCAGTATAGCAAGTAAAATGCCCCAGTATAGCTAGTATAGTGCTCATTATAGCTAGTATAGTGCTCAGTATAGCTAGTATAGTGCTCATTATAGCTAGTGAAGTGCCCCAGTTTAGCTAGTATAGTGCTCAGTATAGGTAGGTAGTGCTCAGTATAGCTAGTAAAATGCCCCAGTATAGCTAGTATAGTGCTCAGTATAGCTAGTATAGTGCTCAGTATAGCTAGTATAGTGCTCAGTATAGCTAGTATAGTGCTCAGTATAGCTAGTGAAGTGCCCCAGTTTAGCTAGTATAGTGCTCAGTATAGCTAGTATAGTGCCCCCAGTATAGCTAGTATAGTGCCCCCAGTATAGCTAGTATAGTGCCCCCAGTATAGCTAGTATAGTGCCCCCAGTATAGCTAGTATAGTGCCCCCAGTATAGCTAGTATAGTGCCCCATTATAGCTAGTATAGTGCCCCCAGTATAGCTAGTATAGTGCCCCCAGTATAGCTAGTATAGTGCCCCCAGTATAGCTAGTATAGTGCCCCCAGTATAGCTAGTATAGTGCCCCCAGTATAGCTAGTATAGTGCCCCCAGTATAGCTAGTATAGTGCCCCCAGTATAGCTAGTATAGTGCCCCCAGTATAGCTAGTATAGTGCCCCATTATAGCTAGTATAGTGCCCCATTATAGCTAGTATAGTGCCCCCAGTATAGCTAGTATAGTGCCCCCAGTATAGTGCCCCCAGTATAGCTAGTATAGTGCCCCCAGTATAGCTAGTATAGTGCCCCCAGTATAGCTAGTATAGTGCCCCCAGTATAGCTAGTATAGTGCCCCCATTATAGCTAGTATAGTGCCCCATATAGCTAGCATAATGCCCCAGTATGGGTGGGTAGGTGCTGTCCCTCCCCGCTCCCCCTGCGGCCGCCGCTGCTGCTATTACCTCAGGCGGCGCCGCTTCCTCTATCCCCGTCCTCCTCCGGTAGTAACTCATTCACAGCAGCGCGCCTCTCGCTGCTGTGATGACGAGGAAACCATAGAGAGCGGCTTCCTGTAGCGTGATGCCGTTACTATGGGAACCGCTCTCTATGGTTTCCTGCGTCATCACAGCAGCGGGGGGCGCGCTGCTGTGAATGAGTTACCGGAGGAGGACGGGGATAGAGGCAGCGGCGCCGCCTAAGGTAATAGCAGCGGTGGCCGCGGGGGGAGCGGGGAGGGACAGCACCTATCCACCCACCCACCCACACATGACTCGCAAGCAAGCCGACCCCCCAACTTTTGGCCCACTTTTGGGGGGTCAAAAATTCGGCTTGCTTGCGAGTATATACGGTATTTTCTGATGAAACATTGCAGAATTATGATTATTTTCTGATGAAACATTGCTGCATTAGGATTATTTTATGGTGAAACATTGCTGCATTAGGATTATTTTATGGTGAAACATTGCTGCATTAGGATTATTTTATGGTGAAACATTGCAGCATTAATGTACCCCTGACGTCAGAATTTTTAATATGTTTTCCTCCCTGGTGCTGTGTGACTAGCAAACAGCATCATCCTCCCACCTCCAGCACTCCCTGCGGCCCCCGTTCTGACATCACATATGGGCAGGGAGGAAGTGGCAGTTCTTCCTCCCTGTGCTAGTCCTCAACTCAGCCCCCTCCACCTGCCGCTTCAGTTCCCGTTATGATCTGCTGCACACAGCACGCAGGGGAGCTGCGCTGTGTGCGGTCTTGTGGTGATTGAGGTTGGAAGGATATCCGACCTCAATAATCACAAGTCTGCACACAGCGCAGCTCTGTGGCCCCCTGTTTGCAGTGGTTCATGAGCGGAACTAGAGCGCCAGGTGGAGGGGCTGCATTATGGATGGGCAGAGGGGACGAGGAACTGCCACTTCCTCCCCGTCCATATTCGACGTTCTGCTCAGTAGAAGATTACGACTGAGCAGAATGGGGTCTACAGGGGGCACAGGAGGGGGGAGGATGGTGTTGTGTGCTCGTCGCACCGCACCAATAACGTAATCAATATTAAAAATATCGGGACCAAGGTCTGGGTCAGGGGTACTTTAAGATTATTGTCATGGGGAGGCACCACGGGTGGGGGCGGCGCCACAGGTTTTCTTGCCTGGAGTGACAAAATGGCTAGAGGCGCCCCTGCTGAGATGCCTCAAAAAATAAATCTTCATCCACATCACAAGTCTTCAATTTTATGTCAAGATATTATTGTGAACAGAGATCATAACATAACCCAATATCATCAGGTCACACCGTCACCACATCCCAAGTAGCAATACCAGTGTTGAGACAATACAGTGTTTTTTGACCTGTGAAATGAATGAAAAGTAATGCTTTGAAGACATCTCACACTTAAGTTGGACTGTAAAACAGGAACTTGCTGAAGGTTGTGAAGCATGGCAGTGTATCTGGTTAGTGACATTTTTCTAGACTGTTACAATTCTGCCACCATCTTCGCAGGGAGAAAAAAAAAACAAAAAAAAAAAAAAAACACCCAGACAGGCAGAATGTGGCAGGGAAGAGCAAAGGAGACCCTACACAGCGGTGGAATAGGAAGATCTAATTCTCCACAATGCTATTATGCAAAGTGGGGGACTGTGGTGTGAGTGCTTTACTGGTCACAACTGTGGAAGAAAAAGAGGGGAGGGGCATGGGCAGATCTTACGCCCCTGTAAGAACGAGTCATAAATTACCTGCAGCTCAACTGGAATTCCTCTGCCGCACAGTGTCATTATTTGCACCAGCATTACTTTTCCTAGAAAAACCACAAAATAGGATTAGCGGAGAGTTGGATTAGAGAGTAACCAAGTTAACGTTTCATGAAAGGGGAACTGAAGAGAGAGGTATATGGAGGCTGTCATGTTTATTTCCTTTTAGACAATACCAGTTGCCTGGCAGCCCTGCTGATCCTCTGCCTCTAATACTATTAGCCATAGCCCCTAAACAAGCATGCAGCAGATCGGGTGTTTCAGTGGTTCAGACTTATAAGTCTGATCTGACAAGACTAGCTGCATGCTTGTTTCTGGTTTTAATCAGATACTACTGCAGAGAAATAGACCAGCAGGGCTGCCAGGCAACTGGTATTGATTAAAAGGAAATAAACATGACAGCCTCCATATACCTCTCTCTTCAGTTCCCCTTTAAAGAGAATCTGAAGCAAACAAAGTGAAGCAAAAAACAAAACAGACACTCACCTAAGAGGAAGTGCTCTGGGTCCTATAGAGCCTTTCCATTCCTCATACGGTAGCCACATTCCAGCGCTGGATCCCCACTTAGTCCACGACCGATGAGGGGGAGAATACATACTTCTGCCGCTTTGGAAGCCCAAGTACATTCAAAGATGGCTACGCTGTACTGTGCATGAGCATGTGCGTGAGAATATGTGCTCATATGGAGCGGCCATCTTCGGGAGCATCAGGCTCCAGAAGATTGCGGAAGCCTCCAGCAGCAGCGGAAGTGAGCGGTCTCCTGACCCATCAGTCGGAGACTGCAAACTGGGGATCCTGTGCTGGAATGTGGGCACCGTAGGAGGAACGAGAAGGCTCTATATGACTCAAAGCCTTCCCTCTCCTTAGGTGAGTATCTGTTTTTTGTTTTTAATTCTTGCTTCAGATTCTCATTAATACAGCATAAAGTGCCACATCTTTAGAGGAAGAAAAAAAATCCCATTCATGACAAATAGTCAACTGCAAGGTTTTGGTAAGCTAGTGCAGCTATTTATCCGTCTTAGAATAAATTATCAGGCAAGGATTTTCATGTCTCCTGGCATCTTAAGTTAGTATGAACCTCTGAAGTAACCAAAATTTAATGACACCCACTCCATTTCCATTTGTAGGTCACAAGTGATGTAATCAGTAATGTGACAAATATCAAATACAGCATGTAACTCAAACATATTTTGCACAAAATTGACAGTTTTGAAGATCTTTCATAACAGGTTTGTCATAAGCAAAACATGTTCCACCTTTAGGCGCCTACTACGGAAACTGTTTAAATTTATATAACAAAGGATAGTACTTACAGAGGAGCAGATCCACCATCATCATCTACAGAAAAGAAATAAAAGGAAAATTAGAGGATACAGTGCAGAGATTGTCCATGTTCAGTATAGTGCACAAGTTCTAATTCGGCACAGATTAATAAGCCTAACTTTTGCAGAAAGTCCTACACAAAGCTGTAAGGAAATTCAAGTTCCATCTTACCATAACAATTCATATGTCCTGAAGCTCAGAAAGAGAAACAAGGATTTCACAACACTGACGCAGACAACATAACACTAGCACAATCTGCACAAACTGGATTATTAAACTGGAAAGCCACCCAACTCTACATAAAAAAGTTTTCAGAAAGTAGGAGACTGAGACAAAAAGACAAACATACATACAGTACCGCGAACATACAAAAAATATGACAAAAAGGTAAAAAGTCACCCATTTTATTTACCTTCGGGTACATCATCTGGCTTTCTCCTCTTTTCATAGATGAAAATGATGGTTACAAGAATCAGAACTTCAGCGACGATGCCAAGGAAGGGCCAGAGGGCAGCAAGACGGCTGCGTACACGTAGATTAACGACTGCACCACTTACACCCAATGAGTTTGTTCCATTGCACACATAATCAGCCTCATCGAGTTCAATCTCCAGTTGGTGGATGCGAAGCTCAGTTTTATTTCCGCTGGACTTTATGATATAACGTTCTGTTCCATTCACAATGGGCTGGGGAGCAGGCTGTCAATGCAGAGAATCATTTTTAAAGACTTATTCTTTGTATAGAAAGGACTGAACTTTTATTAAAAATACATCTGACTTTTAGGTAAAGGAAACCTGTAAGGACTTAAAAAAAAAAGTTTAAGGGCCCGTTCACACTTGCAACCTCAGAACGCCGGTGATTACCGCCAGCGTTTTGCGGGAGTGATTTTCCCGCGATTAGCGCGGAAAAATCACTGGACACTGCGGCGGTTTTGGAGTGATCGCGGAACGCTCATCGGTGGCAAACCGCTGCATGCAGCGCGGTTGCAGTTATCGCTAACCGCAACCGCGGCAGTGAGAACACTGCCACTCGCTACATTGTGTAGGGGTTCTTGCAGAACCGCTAGCGGTTTGCCGTGAGCGGGAATCGCGCGATTCCTGCTCAGGTGAGAACGGGCCCTAAGTCATCTGGGGCTTCTACCAGCCCCCTGCAGACATCTTGTGTCGAGAGAACTTGTACGGTAACACTCGTACTGCACCTGCGTGTCCCAGCGACGGGGAGCGTGGACGAGGACGCACAGTCGTTAACTTGCAAGCCGGCGTTATCAAAACTGAGCTGCAGCGGGGGACTGGAGGTAGTTTTGTCCCAGCATGGGCACAGGACATCTGCAGGGGGCACGGTAGAAGCCCAAGGTAAGCTGAACTCTTTATATTACAGGTGTATCCTTTGAGGTGGCCACACCATATTTTTTAAAGATCTTTTCAATTCAAGTCTGACCAATGTACCACACACATTTTCCTCACTTTACATTTTTTTTTATAGTCCTTACAGGTTTCCTTTAAAGGGAACCATAACAGAGAGATATGGAGGTTTCCTTCTAAAAAACAATACCAGTTGCCTGGCAGCCCTGCTGATCTCTATGGCTGCAGAAGTGGCTAAATCACACACCTGATACAAACATGCAGCTAATCCAGTCTGACTTCAGTCAGAGCACCTGATCTGCATGCTTGTTCAGGGTCTATGGCTAAAATTATTAGAGACACAGGATAAGCAGGAGAGTCAGGCAACTGGTATTATTTTAACCACTTTACCCCCACGCGTACGAATTTCTCCGTCCATTTTCCATCCTTTAACCCCCAGGGATGGAGAAATCCGTACTTTCCGCGCTCCCGCCGCTGCCCGCGCTCGCTCTAGCGTGCACTCCCGCTCGTAAACACGCCGCCGGCCGCTCGCCCGGAGATCAATGAACGGGAAAATCCATTCCCGTTCGTTGATCTAAGCCCCGCAATGATCGAGCGGCTTATCTGCTAAGCAGCATTGCGATCATTGTGGGAAAAAAAAACAAAAACTCTCAGCCTCCTAGTACTTCCTGCAAGGGACGCTTGCAGGTCGCATTAAACAAAAAGTTACTGTTGCCACCTTGTGGCCAAATAGTAAAACTACACCCTAAAACATTTTACACTAAAAATGAACTCCATACCTCTCACACTCCCCAATTTATTTTTTTGTAATTAAAAAAAATAAAAAAAATTACAATAAAAAAAAAAAAAAAAAAATAGTTACCTTAGGGACTGAACTTTTTAAATATTTATGTCAAGAGGGTATAACACTGTTACTTTATAAACTATGGGCTTGTAATTAGGGATGGACGCAAAACTGAAAAAAATGCACCTTTATTTCCAATTAAAATATTGGCGCCAAACATTGTGATAGGGACATAATGTAAACTGTTTTATAACCGGGACAAATGGGCAAATACATTTCATGGGTTTTAATTACAGTAGCATGCATTATTTGAAAACTATAAAGGCCGAAAACTGAAAAATAATTTTTTTCCCACATTTTTTTCCTATTTTCCCATTAAAACACATTTAGAATAAAAGATTCTTGGCATAATATACCACCTAAAGAAAGCCTAATTGGTGGCGAAAAAACCGATATAGTTCATTTCATTGCGATAAGTTATAGACGAATGAATGGAAGGAGCGCTGAAAGGTGAAAATTGCTCTGGTGGTCAAGGGGTAAAAACCCTCAGTTGGGAAGTGGTTAAAAGGAAAAATCCACATCCTTCTCAGCTTAGGTTCCCTTTTAAAGAAGTTATGAGGTGAGACTTTACTATGTAGCTTTACTTACCTGGGCCTTCTTACAGCCACTAGAAGCCTGCCTGTCTGGTACCTTTCAGCAAGTCCGTCTTGCTTGAAGGTCCCTCTGTCAGCCTCTCTGACCCAAAGCGCTCCTGCCCCCAGGAGCATTCTGCACTTGCGCAGTAACATTAAATATGTGCAGAAGGGTCCCGGGCAAACTGCATTCGCACAAGACACCGGCCTATCTGGTCTGAGATACTTAGAAGGCTGACAGCAGGACCCTCAAGCAGTAGGGAGTTGCTGTGAGGGACCAGACAAGCTTCTAGAGGCTGGAAGAAGTCCCAGGTAAGTAAAGCTGCAATAGCGAAGTCTCACCTCACAATTCATTTAAGCTTTGTACACAAAATTGTGACCTAAATGGATTCTAAACAGGCCCTCACGTCTCCCGCACACTGGTACCTCTCAGATTATGGAATCCATAAATGACAGCCCACTCCGACTCTACATGGGTTTATTTTAATCCCGGTTAATAGGACATTAAGCTGAACCTGAGGCTGAAAACACAATGAATATATTGGTACCGTGAGGAGTTCAGCTGGATGCTGAAGAGTGGGAGGAGTGTTTGCTCACTTCCCAACAAGTGTCACTCTGTACATGAGAGCGAGCGACCCAGCTTTATATAATACACCAAAGCCATCTTGCACCATCTCATTTCTAAATTTGCTTCTAACCCTCTAATCAATGCCCTAAATGCTCCCTTTCAAACCCTACCGTTCATCTACTATGGCAAAGCCCCCTCGAGTTGCTGACTTCAATACAAGTGGTAAACTTCTTACATGATACCATTGGCTCCCGTTTCCCTTGATGTTCAATTTTGCATACTTAAAGGACTTACGACCTGAGTCATAAAAAAAGTTAATTACCTTAGGTGAATATCAGACCTCAGGGCAGGCCATCACTGGCACCTTGCTGTTTACAGATTCTCTATTAGCATAATCCACTTATTAGCGGCCCCGACCCGGCCCAGGGTCGCCCTAGCTCACAACGCTAAGAATCACCGCTTTAAAAGTCCTCTGCCAGTGCCTGCGCAGTTCGCATAGCCAGTACTGCAGCTGCGCAGGCTTTCAGCCCTGGGAGCGGCACATCGTAGCTCCGTATACACTGTAATACGTCATGTGGGCGTCACCACATGACTGACTGACCTTCACTAGCCGCGCCCCCTCAGTCAGCACAGAATACCAGCGCTGAGCGAGGGAGGACGTTACCTAGCTACAGGATTTGTTTACTGCAGATTTGCATAAAATAACTTACTCTGCAAATCTACAGTAAACAAATCCTGTAGCTAGGTAACGTCCTCCCTCGCTCAGCGCTGATATTCTGTGCTGACTGAGGGGGCGCGGCTAGTGAAGGGCAGTCAGTCATGTGGGCGGTCATGTGGTGACGCCCACATGACGTATTACAGTGTATACGGAGCTACGATGTGCCGCTCCCAGGGCTGAAAGCCTGCGCAGCCGCAGTACTGGCTATGCGAACTGCGCAGGCACTGGCAGAGGACTTTTAAAGCGGCGATTCTTAGCGTTGTGAGCTAAGGCGACCCTGGGCCGGGTCGGGGCCGCTAATGATAAGTGGATTATGCAAATGGAGCATCTGTAAACAGCAAGGGGGCCAGTGATCGTCTGCCCTGAGGTCTGATATTCACCAAAGGTAATTAACTTTTTTTTATATGACTCAGCTCGTAAGTCCTTTAAAGAAAACCTGTAACAAAAAAACAAAAAAAAAAAACAAAAAAAAAAGCCTCCCCTCGGAAGTACTCACCTCAGGTGGGGGAAGCCTCCAGATCCTATTGAGGCTTCCCAGTCCTTGGTCCCATGGCGGCAGCAATAAAGCTCCCCGAACAGCGGGGATGAAAATATTTACCTTCCCGGCTCCAGCGCTGTATAGGCTCTCTGCTCGGAGATAGGCGTAAATAGCCCATCGATGTCGGCAGGCCTCCTGCGCAGCAGAGTTGCCCTGACAGAGATCGGCTATTTCCACCTATCTCCGTCTGGGAAGCCGCAACAGCGCCCCCGTTGAAGCCAGGAAAGGTAAATCAATCACGCTTGTCGAGGGAGGATTGCCGGACACTTCGGGGGAGCCAGCGCTGGATTGCCTGCAGCTACAGGGGTAGGGGAAGCCTCATTGGGACCATGAGGCTTCACCCTCCCGAGGTGAGTAACCCCCAGGGGACCTTTTTTTGGTTACAGGTTCTCTTTAAAGAGAAACTATTAGCAACAACATGTATAACATGTGCCCCCCACCAATACTTGCTCTACTTACACAAGATATATTGTAGTGTCCTCGTTTTCCTTCCATTTATTTTTATATTGTAAATAAAGGTGCATTCTTTTGATGGCAGGGGCCATCTTGCTTCCTCCGGATAGATTCTTCCACCCCCCCCACATCCCTCTCCTCCCCGCACTAACTATGAGCACAGCGGGGAGGATAAATGCAACAGGCACAGATTCGCCTAATAATGGATCCAAGCGCTGCCACTCCCATCTATTCTCTGCACTACTGCCCGTGGTAGTGCAGAGAGTATAGAAGGAAACTGCAGCGCCTGGAACCATTATTCCGGGAGTCTCTGTGCACCCCCTTTATTCTTCCCCAAAGTTCAGTTCGGGAAAGAGGGAGAATACTGTGGTAGGCGGCAGAAGGGCAGGAAGGGCGGGGGGGGGGGGAGGGCAGACATGCCACTGGAGGAGGGGGGCAGAGAACAGTGACAGGAGATAGCCTCTGCCCCCCCATGCGCTCTATCAGCGGCTGTGACCACCGCAGACAAGGGGTGACCAGGCGGCCAATCGCAGCACAGAGAGGTGAGTGACAGGCTTCAGCCAATCAGGCCGATTCAGCATGCCTGTCACTTTAGGAAAAACCTTAGGGAAAAAAATGAATGATTTTAAACATTTGCATTGCTGTGTTAGCAACCTTTTTTAGGTATGCTACTCCCTGAAATAGAAAATTGATTTTACATTACTCTTTAACTCTGCTGATGAAGCCCAACCGAGGTTCAGCAAAGCCTTCACTGTAGAAACTTTGCAGCCAAACAATGTATTACTTAGATGGCTGTAGCCCATTCGTCCCACATTGAGCGGCTGTAAAGTCAAACGTTAAGGCCCCTTTCACACTACAGCTCGTTTTCAGCGTTTCAACGCAACTATGATAGCTTGCGTTGACCAAGGTAAAATGAAAGTCGATAGACTTTCATTTTACCTTTCTCAATCGACGCTGCGTTTTCGATGTGTTGCGGTACAACGCACCCGGGAGCATTTTAATGTCAGGAATCTGCGTTTCCTCGGGTTAATTACTACCGTCGCTACTCAGCGTTGCACCGCAGATTCCCGAGGACACACCGCAGCCTGTTCAATGCGTGTAGGAGCTGTTCTCCTGCACGCGTTGTAATGTGAAAGAGGCCTAAGAGCTCCCTCCCTTTAAAAAAAAAGGTTTTTCCATCAACAGGGGTTGTCCCAGCAAATGCAATAATGTACAATATGGGATCACTGGTTGGCATACCCCAACTCGTGAATTGCAATTAACATATTATTTGGACTAAATTTGTGAATTCCTCTTGCTGTATCTATGTAGATCTTCTGAATTTTTTATCTCATGTTTTAAGTTTATCCTATGCATAACTGCTAAAATATATGCTACATTATTGATATGTACTGCTTACGTATTTTGTTTTTACACTGTCTGCTACATTATATGTTGCACTGTTCTGACTTGAACCACTACTAATTTTCAATAATGCCATTAAAAAAAAAAAAAAAAAAAAAAAGCCTTGCACTTCTCTCATTCTATTTACTGGCTGAATTGCAACTAAATCCATAATTGAAGCAAGCAACATTTTAAAAGGCAAAGATTAACAAACAGTATATAGAAGCAACGGGATGGACAAAATATTTTCACAAGTCAAGTGTGCGTGACTTACAGGGCTACAACTGTCTCCATGCACTCTGGGATTTACAAGGTCACTACTGAATGATTTCCCTTATTAACAGAGTCTACTTAGAAGGAAGAATAGATGCCACACTACAGTTTTAGGCATTACAGTAGAAAATATATGGTGGGGAAGGATGGTTACAGAGGCAATGACAGATAGAATAGAAATAACTGTACAGTTCAGCACCCACCTATTTTATGCAAGAGATGAGTGGGAGCTTGTGCCAGCCATTATGCTGGCACAGCCTGCTGTAGATTGCATGGGTATAGAGAAGCTTTTTAAATTAGAACGTTTAGTAGCCAAAAGGTAATGCTATAATTTACACTTAACATTTGTACTTTCTGAATGCAACAACTTCAATTTTAGAAAAGGCGGCGCTCAGCTTTGATGTTACTAGAAGATGATGTAAAATATGCATAAATAAGCCTTAATAAGCATTTTTAGTTAGTTAAAAGCATATAGGAATGTTTTTAAATAACGTACTTGCAAAAATGAGCACTCCTAACAAATATATATGTATCAAGGGGTAATTGATACTATATTGTTCACAATATGGGGTACTCAGCAAACCCTGTCTCATAAATGGGTACATGCTGTAATAACGTTGACAAGCACTGGTCTACAGTAGATAGATCTATATACACATTGTTTCTCCCAACTCTGTATTGCTGGCTTATGAGTCTTCTCAATTCAGGGAAGAAGGGCGTTCCTACATGCTCAAAACTGGTCAGCTGTTTACCAAGGCATAGTTCTGCCAAGTTACCTGGCAAAAAAAGTATGCACCTGTAATTTTTCTAATCACGTATTTTAATAGGAAAGGCATGTAAAGAAGAGGTACAGTTCAGTCTTTCAAGTCTCACATGAGGCTCAGTTGTACTGACTGGTCATAGAAATCTATGATCCTGAATAAAGGGCTTCAAGCTGTTGTAATGAAACAAGCATATATTTATCCATTCTTCATGCGAGAGGTGTTCCACTTCTACTGTAAGATGGCAAACCTTTATTCCAGTGCCTGGTGCTTTCACAAGCTCATTCCGGTGTATTGTTTAGGTAGCTATGTGCAGGAGGAAAGGCAGCCCTGCTAGATATCTGCCAGAAGTAGAACTACATTACCAAAGTAAACAGGTAGGTAGGTGGCTTTCCTCAGAGCCATCCTGTCCATGGGGTTAAAGGTGTGTGATCACTAGAATTGTTCACAGCTGGAGAAAGCTACTTTACTGTGAATTACTGCCAACAGTATTTTCAAACACCAAACAGCAGTTACTGACCACAAAACAAAAAAACACTGCCTGAAGTTTAAAGGGGCACTATGGCGAAAAATTATGTTTTACAGTCACTGTACTATGCATAGCTGTTTGTAGAGCATAGTAGTTAACATGTAGTGAGTCACAGGAGTTTTTTCTAAAAAACACTGACATCAGCATGTTATACATTTGCAGTCACGTCGGCAGAAGTACCTTTCCGACGCGACTCAGCCTGATCCATGTAGCTGTAGAAGGCATCTTTCCCTGTTGCTGTAATTGACTCCCCTCTCTGCAGCGCTGGAAGGTTTGTTCTAAATTTCAACTGCACGATCGTGCAGTTATACTGTTCCCCCATGCGCCATAAAGAGTAGCAGCTTTTCTGCTGTGTGGGGAGTGGAACGCACCCTCCCTCTCAGGTGGGACGCAACTGCGTGTGAGGAGGACTGTGGAGGAACGCATCATCATTACTGATGACGCTGCCCGGCAAGGACCCCTGTAGCGAAGCTGGCATAGAAACGGACACCTAATGTTGTCCGTTTCTATGGCTACCAGGCTTCGCTCTGAAGTGCGCAAGACAGAGCAGCGGCGGATTGTAGAGCAGACACAAGCGCTGTAGCTGTGTCCCACTAATTGTACAGTAGTAGTTATTGTTTTTTTTGTGGTGAATTTTTTTTTTTTACCCAATCGTTTCAGTATTTTTTTTCTAAAGCAAATTGCAGGTAGTTAATCATTTTTTTTTTTTTTTTAATTTATTTTTTTATTACTCTGCTAAATAACTACCTGTAATTTGCTTTAGAAAAAAAATACTGAAAAAACGATTGGGTAAAAAAAAAAAAACAATTCACCACAAAACAAACTACTGTACAATTAGCAGGACACAGCTACAGCGCTTGTGTCTGCTCTACAATCCGCTGCTGCTCTGTCTGCGCACTTCACAGAGCGAAGCCTGGTAGCCATAGAAACGGACATCAGGTGTCCGTTTCTATGCCAGCTTCGCTACAGGGGTCCTTGCCAGGCAGCGTCATCAGTAATGATGATGCGTTCCTCCACAGTCCTCCTCACACGCAGTTGCGTTCCACCTAAGAGGGAGGGTGCGTTCCACTCCCCGCACAGCAGAAAAGCTGCTACTCTTTATGGCGCATGGGGGAACAGTATAACTGCACGATCGTGCAGTTGAAATTTAGAACAAACCTTCCAGCGCTGCAGAGAGGGGAGTCAGTTACAGCAACAGGGAAAGATGCCTCCTACAACTACATGGATCAGGCTGAGTCGCGTCGGAAAGGTACTTCTGCCGACGTGACTGCAAATGTATAACATGCTGATGTCAGTGTTTTTTAGAAAAAACTCCTGTGACTCACTACATGTTAACTACTATGCTCTACAAACAGCTATGCATAGTACAGTGACTGTAAAACAATTTTTCACCATAGTGCCCCTTTAAAGCTACATATCCCCTTGACAAGCTAAGCTATTGCATGTTAGCCTAGTAACATGTGTTCAGATACCAGGTGGGTGTTTTACTACTTACAGCGTCTCCCTATCTCACAAGGTCATACACACTACAGCACAGCAGCCTTCAGGAATATGCAAGCCATGGAAATACCAGTGTGCAAAAACCGTTCACAAGCTACTGATTAACACAGCCAAAGAATCTGGAAAAAACGCAATTCGGAGCTTTTTTTTTTACATACCTGACCTGGATCTTTAGGTATTTTGTACCATGTCCATTGCTCAACATAGGGAAAGGAGTTGCTTTTACAGGTCAGCACACCTGTGTCTCCTTCATTACCATGTTCTGATTTCTTGTAGGCCACAACATGGGGTGACACTAAAAAGAGACATGCTTTATTAACAGAATATCATGAACATGCATTTATACTACAAGATGCGGTTGGGCTTATGCTTACATATTTTCCTCTAACCAAAAAGCAGGTTATAGCAGCCAATACAGTCCAATGAATCGCTAACAGCTGACCAATATTCAAAGATGACACTTTATATAAAACATATCAGAATTACCACAGTACACGTCTCGTAGAATACCCTTGTCTTGCAACGAGGAACTATTTCTCACATATTCCTCCTGCGCCAGATGAGGATGTAGGAAATGAAGCAAGGAAAGGTAAGAGGTTTGCTTACTTGTTATCAGACACTGAGGGATCCTGCATAGCATAGCAGCAAGAGCAGAATTACTACCCTTTACAGCCAGGAAAACCATTATATAGCCACTGTGCTGCTTACATTAGAAGATTTAACCCCTTAAGGACCAGGACTTTCTGCAGTGATCGGTGCTGCGTGGGCTCTCCAGCCTGCAGCATCGATCAGGATTGAGCCTTGGTGATCAGACTCCCCCCCCCCCCCTTTTTTTTTTCCCCACTAGGGAGATGTCCTGCTGGGGGGGTCTGATCGCCATTTGTGATCTGCGGGGTGGTTCTTCAAAGCCCCCCTCAGCAGCGTTTTCGCCCCTCCCTGCCTTCCCGTCCCTCCCTCTCCCTCCATGGGCTGCGCAGGACGGATATCCGTCCTGCGCATTGAAGGATAGGCTTCAGCAGCGCCGTATGATGTAAACAGCGGAGATTTCTTACCCGCGTGTTTACATTTTGCCGGCGAGCCGCGATCGGCGGCTCTCCGGCTGTTCACGGAGACACCCTCCGTGAACTGACATGGAAAGGCCGCTCGATCGAGCGGCCGTTTCCATGGTAACCCACTTAAAACCTGCTGACGCCTATGGGCGTTAAGTAGCCCAGCAGTATAGTGGAATGTCAAAGAATGTGGCCTCATAGTTGGTCCAGTGCTGGTCATCCTAGCCGTTAAACTGCCACGGACTTCTGCAGGCATTTGAAAATGCTCGCTACCATACGCAACGTAGGTCTTAAAGATGAGCTGTCAGCCATACCATCTCAGAAAAAAACAACACAGAGGAATACTTGCTCTACTTATACAACATATATGTTTTGCACTGTCCACATTTTTATTTGTGACTTTTATACAGTAAGAAAAAAAAAAATCTTAACTGTGGCTATTTTGAAGCCAATTCTGATGTAATTTCCTCCCTTACTATCCTCTGCCAGATTTGCCCGCGCTTCACTACTGAAAGTGCGTTGTCTCAGCATGGGAAATATTGGCCAGAGGGGAACAGTGGTGTGGGAGGGGAAAACAGGAGGGAAAGAGGCTTCAGCCAATCAGGCTGCATTAGTTAAGTCTGAGGGGGAAGTACAGAAGCAAAAAAGGACATCCCAGCATGCCCTGCAACTTCCTTTTCGTGTACCACATTTTGTGTGTACTAAATAAAAGTCAGGTAAACTGCAGAATGATCATTTATAAACAAGAAAAGTAATAGTGATTTTAACTTTTGGATTGCCTGGTTAGCGTCCTTATTACTTGTTTGCCAGATAAAAAAAAATAAAATTATTTTATGCCCGACCGTTACTCTTTAAGGCGTTTTCTCGGCAAACTAATTTCACCTGCCACCATCTTTAGTAATTTTGTTTCCCCATAATCCTTTGTCACGGAAATCTAAGGCATTTAGTGCAGATTTTTGGCCCAGTGACAACTTTTTACTTTACTTGAATGATGCAAATATTTCTAAGTTGATGCACAATTATGCAAATATTTCTGCAAACCTATGTAGCTTGAAAATGGATCAATCAAAAGCGTTCACTGCAAGATCTGATTAGTCCATTTACAGTTTAGATTTTTATAATTACCGTATTAACATAATTCTAGGTCATAATAATCGGCATCATTTTCAGTTATCTAAAATTTCAACTCCATGACAATTCCTACTCACTAAATGTAGCCTTTGGAATATGTATATTTGGGAACGATATTTAATACAATGCAAAACATAGCTGGCACTGGCATGTAGTTTACAAAAAATATGCTGGGGCAGTCTAAAGGTTAAAAGATTTGCTACGTTCATTTAAAAACATTTTTAAATATAAATTGTTCTGGGTACCTGTCACATTGATCATTGCGTCTACAGAGTTCACTCCAGAAGTCAAGAACTTGCAGGTGTACTGTCCAGAGGTGTCAGCACTAGTCTCAGTAATGCTAGGGAGAACACAAAATGATATTGTTAAACGCAAAGGGATCTTAAATCCTAAGTACAGGAGTAATTAATTGTTCCAACCAACCCTACTACCCCCCCCCCCCCCCCCCCATTCTAAAAGCTTTGGTGCATTTGACCCAGAGTAAAATGCATTATAAATTGCTTGGCACTTTTTCGTTAGCCGGGCGCATCCTCTAGGTGGCAATAGAACTCCAGCAGAGTTACATCTTTCCCTACTATCCATGCCGGCCTGGAGGGGGAATAGTAATTATCGCCTCCTAGAGGATGCGCCCGGCTAACGGATAAGTACCAATTGCTTTTCTTACGATGTTGCTGTCACTTAACCTGCCTGGCATTCTATTAAGATCGCCAGGCTGGTGACCGGACGGGTTTTTAATAAAAAAACAAAAAAAACAAAACTATTTCATGCAGCCAACTGAAAGTTGGCTGCATGAAAGCCCACTAGAGGGCGCTCCTAATCTGTATTTCCGATTGCCTCCGGCGATCAGAACTAACAAGAAGGGCCGCGATGAGCGGCCCTTCTTGTTTTGCTTTCCACGTCGCCATGGCGACGAGCGGAGTGACGTCATGGACGTCAGCCGACGTCAGCCACCTCCGATCCAGCCCTTAGCGCTGGCCGGAACGGTTTGGTCCGGCTGCGCTGGGCTCGAGCAGCTGGGGGGGGACCCTCTTTCGCCGCTGCGGCGGCGATCAGGTAGCACACGCGGCTGGCAAAGTGCTCCTTTTTATTTGGAGTAAATCGGCCCAGCAGGGCCTGAGCGACACCCTCCGGCATCTCTGGACGAGCTTAGAACGCTCCGGAGGTTAAAGAGAACCCGAGGTGGGTTCTAAGAATCCTAATAGTAGACAGAGGCTGGCTGTGCTTATAATCACCAGCCTCTGTTGCTATATATCGTCCCTCCAGGGCCCCCCTGCGTTCTGCTCTGCCCCTCCCATAAATCACAGCCGTGCTGTCGACACGCAGCGTGTCACCAGCCGACTGTTTACAATTGCCCATCAGTCTCTGCCGCTCCCCTGCCACCTCCATAACTCCGGAGCTATGGAGGAGGCGGGGGAGCGGTGGAGATTTACAGTTACATTATTAAACGGGCAATATGGCTTGGTTTTAGCAGACGTTAAAGGGTACTTAAAGGATAACTGTAGTGAGGGGTATGGAGGCCACCATATTTATTTCATTTTAAACCATACCAGTTGCCTGACAGTCCTGTTGGTCTATTTGGCTGCAGTAGTGTCTGAATAACACCAGAAATAAGCATGCAGCTAATCCAGTCAGGTCTGACAAGGTCAGAAACACCTGATCTGCTGCATGCTTGTTCAGGGTTTATGGCTAAAAGTATTAGTGGCAGAGGATCAGCAGGACATCCATGCAACTTGTATTGCTTAAAAGGAAATAAATATGGAAGCCTCCATATCCTTTTTGCTACAGGGTATGTAAAACCTCAGTCACCTGAACTGGATTGTATCTATTCAGGAATACTCCCTGAACAGGGGTATAGAACTGGCTGCACTTTTGGGTGATTGTTACAGTATTCCCCCAGAGTGGGAGGCCTCCCCATCCACTTAGTATAAGCAGCTAAGCGAAAAGCTGTGCATGCTTGAATGGGTTTTGCTGGGTAGTCTAGAGATAATAGTCAAGTTTGTACGTAGCTTAAGAATCTGAAGATGAAGTGATTAAAGTCCAAAGCTCAAAAATCTGAAAGGCTAGCAAATACCAGCAAGCATACAAGCTACCCCTTATTTAATTCTATAAAACAGACAAACCCTCTTATACACACACACTAAAGAACTGCTTAGCTAAGAGTCTAACGCAAGAAGCAGGGTGGTTTGCTGGCACATCTACATCTGAAAGGGCTCAGTGTTAACTTGTCAGCATGACATTGATGTAAATGTGTACAGAAGATGACTGCACAAATACAAAAAATGTCCCCATGCCTGACATGAAACACTTTTATTCCACAACAGAATGAAGCAAATTTACAAACACAAGGCTCAGATAGTAATACTGGGGGCACTTGGGTGCAGATTTCACCTCTCTATAATTGGGTACACAGAGATTTTCTGGCCGATTTACTGTCAGATCGATTATTTCCAACATGTTCGATTTGCTTTTCGATCGTTTTCCGAGCAGTTTCCGATCGATTTCCGTGCACTTTAATAGGAAAATCGGAAAATGCTCGGAAAATGATCGAAAAGCAAATCGAACATGTTGGAAATAATCGATCTGACAGTAAATCGGCCAGAAAATCTCATAGTGTGTACCCAGCATAACCTGAAAGCAAGCCGTTGAACTCTGCTTATCATAAAATATGAGATCTGTGGATAAGTCAAGCAGCTCTCACTAACTGGTGAACTAACTAGAGGCTTTGATTAGCTACACTCAACTCTCTCCCTGAGGTGGTAGAGGCTTGCACGTTTTCTCCTCACACATCTCACCAGGGTGACAAGAGTGGAAAGGTTAAAAAAGTATGACAGCACTAAGCAGTCATGTGATCAATGTAGATGGGGTCATTTACAAGAGTATGCGGGTAAGCAGAAGCTGCAAAACTCAGTGTGTGTTCAAATACAAGGATGGGATGGCTAATTTACACTATGTACAATGCAGTAGACAGTTTGATACACTAGAGCAGGGTTTCCCAACCCTGTCCTCAAGTATCCACAACAGTGCATGTTGCTGGTGGTACTTGGAAACAAGATTGGGAAGCCCTGCACTAAAGCATAAGACGTTGCATATAAAGCAAAGTCTGACTTTTACACTAACACATTGCGCTTTTGTGCATTGTGAGAATGCACTGTTACACACATGCATTTCTACAGTCAGTGTAATTAAAGGTGCCAGTGTGAAAACATGTGGTGCCGTTTCACTATTTAATAATTTCAGGCAATTATAAAAAACAGAGGAAGTTTTATAGTCCACTGCATTAGCAAAGCCAACAGTTCAGGCGCACCAGTTCAAGTAATAGTGCCAGCTGGCTTATGCACTCTTCCATAGACCATCAGGGATCAATGTTAATGATAGTCAATGTACCTCAGAGGACTGCCAGACACTCTGCTATTTCCTGCATGCTCTGCATTGGAATTCAATTGACTGTTTTGTAGGCTGTCCCCCACAATATCTTAACTGTGAGGAGAATTTCTCCCTTCACACAGAAAAATCAAGCTGCATAGCATTTGTATAAACCTGCACCAGCACACAATTTAGACCACATTGAGCATTCAAGCTTTAGAAGGGGCTATAGACATAAAAGCAGTTGAAGAAGTATGCACAATCAGACCACTCTTCCTATTCCATGGCCTGACTGCTTCATAAACTGAACTACTCTGCTCACCATTCGTACCATAAAGTGGGGAAAGTGAATTACAGCTATATCTAGTCCTCTTTTATATATTTTATCTCCGGGTAAGGGTCTTCATTGCAAAGCTTATTTTTATACATTGCCTTTAAAGAGCTCCTAAATCTGCCACATACTAAACCACCAGCATCCACTGGCAAAGTAGTCTAGGTGAACAAACAAGCGGCAAAATATTATGTCACACAAATCTCTGAGGTATTTGCAGGCAGGGCTGGATTTAGGCCAAGGCCACCTAGTCCGTGGCCTAGGGCACCACAGGAGCAAGGGAACCAAAGCAGCAGGCTAAACTGCTGCAGCATTTGCAAGCTTGCATATACTGCAATGCAGGGAGATCAGGCAAGCCCTGTCCAAGGTACTCTGCTGCTAGCCGCCTGTGCAGCAGCCACCTTGCTCTCTGTGCATGTTTGTGGCCAGCGGCTATGGACTTGGGCAGCATTGGAGATTGAAAGGAAGAGGAAGCTTCTGCACTGGAGACTAGCTGATGGCTGCTGCGGTGTGAATGTGAGCTGGCTACCTATACTTAAAGGGGGGTGGGAAAAGGAGGGATTAAGGGAGTCATCTGTCATCAGGCTTCCTATACCAGAGGGGAGGGGTCACCCGGCTACCTATACTGGAGGGAAAGAGGGGAGGGGTCATCTGGCTACCTATACTGGAGGTATAGAAGGAAGTACTCCTGAACTGAGAGGGATATGAAGACTACCATATTTATTTCCTTTTAAACAATACCAGTTGCCTGGCATCCTGCTGATCTATGTGCCATCAGTAGTGTCTGACACACCTGAAACAAGCATATGGCTAATCTAGTCAGACTTCAGTCAGGAACACCAGGGACATAGATCAATGGATATTGGAACCAGTATTACTAAACATAAGCTGCTTTGAGATAATTTTCTGTGTAAAATATCGGAATCACATCAAGGCTACAAGACAGTAAAATATCCTAGGTTAAACAAATTAAATTCATGCTTCCTATTTAACAACATGTCCTCACTGGCCACATTTCTTTTTTGAGTAGGCACTCGCACAAATTTGTCTGATGTAATAGAATACTTACTTATGAACAGTAATCTGGGAAGTTTCTTTATCTTCTTGGACTACCTTAGTCCCCTTAAGCCACTGTCGACCAGCAATGGGAAAAGTAGGGTCTGTCAAATTGCAGGTGAGCAACTCTTCAGCACTTCCATCTGCTATTGCTATAATAACTGGATCTGTGAAAACAAACGCATGCAGTCAGAATCCCTGGAGAAACTTAGGTCTCCACTCAAACTGGATGGAATGCATCGGTACTAAAGGAAACCTGCTGAGAGAGAGATGGATATATTTGCAGCAATTCCAAACCGTGGCCAGGAAATATTAACGGTCTATAAAACTGATCCTCTGGCCGTAGCGAATCCATAACCCAAAACAAAGTATTCTAACTACATCTTTTTCATGACCTGAAGTAGATAACACTGAAGTGTAAAATAAAACTACCATCAGGTAGTGGTGCCTCTTAAATATCCGTCCTACAAGCACTTTCAACAAAGTCCATGTGACCCATGTCTGTTTTACCATGTAACCAGCCATAAGTAGGAGTTCAGAATTTACTAGTTTTCATGACGGACTTATTCTACTGAGTCCTACAAAGCCACATCAAGACTACAGGTCATTCTGCTCAACGCAGCGAAAAATTATCTGCTGAAGGTGGCCACACCATACAATTGTTTTCACCAGTTCAACAATTCCGATCGATTCTGAAAAATCAAGAGCTTTTTTTTGTTTTCGAGCGACACATCCGATAGAATTTCCAGTTTTCTCAGATTTTTGGAGATTGGACATGTTGGAAATTTCAGATCAACTTTATCAAGAATTGTATGGTGTGTGATGGATTGTCAATGTACAGTGCCAATCATTTTTTTCCAAGCTTTCAATTTTATTCATGATTGGGGAAAAAAATAGGTGTGTGGTACATTGGTCAGATTTTTGAATTGTTACAGTCAGAAAAATTGATTGCTATTCTTCAATTGAAAAAAAATAAAAAAATAAATAAATAAAAAAAAAAAAATGGTATGGTGTGTGGCCACCTTTATGCGTAGGGCACACCAAAATTGCAATCACTAGCGCTCAGTGAACTGCAATTTCACAAAGTGATTTCTCAGTTCAATTTCTGAGGGCTCAGCCATACTATAAGCGCTTTGTGATTGGATTAGCGTAATGAAAAAAATCACCACAGACTCATACGTGAAAAATTGCGATGATTTTTACAGCAATTTTAATGAAAGTGAATGGGAGCGTTTTTTAAAGAGCGCTCAGAAAGCGTTAATCACAAGCGCTCAGAAAAGTGCTTATAGTGTGGCTGAGCCCTGAATGAATTAGCGTTTTTGCACATTCATTTATGTTGAATTGCACAAAAAAAGTGCTACAATCAGCGTGTTTGCAATTTAAAAAAAAAAAAGTCACACGCTGCGGTGGTAGCAACCTCAGTGTTACGTTAGCCAACTGCTTTTCAAAGCAAAGCGCTCTTGGTGTGCACTAGCCCTACTACACACGTTTCCTGAAAGATAGGATCTCAATGCAGTTGAAGTGTCGCATTGCACTTTACCAAGCATACAGTCCACATACATATGCTTACATTGCAACAATTTGCACTGCAAGAAATTCCATCTGAATCACATGCAGTAAACACGCTAATGTGTAGGTGCCATTAAATTATAACTGCATTCACTGCAATGGATGTAGTGTGAGAAAGACCTGAAGGGTTCATACTTGTGGCATGCAGGCAATGTGCATGTCATTTGCCAGCACATCATGCACATTAGTCTATCACAACATGTGCAATTTGGCACAAGGGACTGTAAATGAGAAACGTGCACAGTGTGTGAAAACAAATTTTTGTTTAACGACATGAGACGATCGCAACTGTCATGCTAGATCACTGACATCTGTGTACATTTCACAGTGGTTTTAACTGCAGAAATGATAGTTTGTGTTATAGTTTCTCTAACTGAGAAGTTGGACTGGTGAACGATCGTTGTCAGTGCTCATCGATCTTCACATGGGTACTTGACTTGAGGGTCCGTTTCCACTACAGCAAATCTGCATGCAGATTCGCATAACCCATTAAAAATAATGGGACTGTTTTCACTTGTGCGGATCCTGTGCAGTTTGTCGTGCAGGAAAAATCTGCACGGCAGAACCATCAGAATTTGCACGCGAATCGTCGGTAATGTAACTAAATAGGAAAACCGTAAGTGTATTAGTGTTGCAGTTTTCCCGTCGTTTCAGCGTGCGTTTTCGCTGAAAAACCCATGTCAATGCTTTCCGGCATTGACATGGTTAAAATCACGTTGTGAAAACCGCGAGCGATTCCGTGTGAAAATCTGCATAGAAGCTGCAACGAAACCGCAAACACGTGGATTCGTTGCCGCGATTTTCCAGCAGAAATCGCGTTGCAGTAGTGGAAACGTACCCTGAGGCAAAAACATTTTTGGGTGATTTGCTGGCTAACAATTGCCACGCTGAACCACAAACTAATCAGCTGAGTAAGAGAATCAGAATGATCTGAGCTTTGTCGGAGGGATGGACTAGGTCTATTAAATACACTCAGACAGGCTGGTTAGCTTCATAAAATGTAGTGGACCATTAGCTAATACTATCCACAGCACATCCTATGCCAGTACATTTACTTTAGGATGAATGTGCATATTTCTATAGAGGTCTTGTCAATTTCTAATAAATACCGGTACTTCTGAAGTTACAAAAAATAAATAAGGTCTACAGAGTCAAGATAGAGAGAGGGAAAAAAAACATTATGCATGGACCCCCTACAGTGCATCCTTCAATTATTAAACGCAGCACTGTTAATAGGTTACAGCATCAAAATACATTGCTTTTGTAACTGGTTGCTAAACACACAAACTAGTAGGTATTGCTTACTGAGGATAAACCAGGGACACCTAACGCAAGGTTACAAGGGCAACTAGGCCACTTTCCAAAGGATGAAGAGGGGAAGGAGGGGTTGTTGACACAAAGCTAAAACTAAAGCAGCGGAAGACATGCACATTTCTGAAATTGCAAGCAGAGGATATCAGCGCATCACGATGCTGGATTCCCAAGTGTACAGTTCCATGTTGGAGTCCTTGTTGCACAACGGGTCAGACGTATCCACTTTTGCATCTTTTGAACTAGGAATAAAAACATTCTGACAGACTCATTGTTACTTTCTTTTGAACCTAGGGGATCACTAAACAGGAAAGGGAAAGGCTTTACGAGAAGGAAGACAATGTACCATTTCATGTATGAAAAATAATTAATCCTCACAAAAGGAAAGAAGATGGATCACACTGGGGGACTGGTGACTGGTCCGGCACTAGGGAAAAACTGGCCAAAACACCAATGCCAAGCACCAGCAGGGAAGTTTCTAAACTAGGATTCTAGTAGGAAGAATTGTGGACACGAAGGGAGCAGGTCTTTAGGATTTTCACAGGAAAACTTCACCAATTAGTGGCTCACTCACGATCTAGGACAATAACATTGGCTTGGGAACGAATCCACTTGATGCGTGGAGTCTTTGTTAAATGGTTACGATCTGGATCATTGCTGGCACGGCATTCATAGGTCCCAGAGTCTTCTGGAGCGAGGTTGAAAAGATAAAGCGTGCTTGTTGCATGGAAGACATAGGTTGTGTTCATCTGCACACGTTCTTCACGGGCTCCATCCCACAGCTGTGAGAAGCTTTCATTATTATAGTCGGCCTCAAACCACCACTGTATTTCAGGTATGGGGCGACCAATGGCTTCACAGTGCAGCTCCACAGATTCTCCTGATAGTCTGACCTCTGAGAATGGAGACTTTATGAACCCAGCTGTGGGGCATGGGTGGAAAGTTAAAAGAAAGAGAGAATGTTATGTTTAAACAGTAACCGTACTTGGTCCAAATACTGGAAACTTCACAGTCCTAAACTTGCCATTTGGTCAAAACAGTTTAGCACTGTAGTTGCTGGGTGGGCGATTCTGTGGCAACTCAATACTATATACTTTCATACTGTTAACTAGTTAAGAGAAATCTCCATGACTAATCACTACTGCACACAACATTAATGAGATTATTAAATATCAAAGCTTTATTATCTAAAAAAGTAGGCATTTAATTTTAAGCTTCCAAATTAAAGGATTTGCCGGTACACTGATAAAAATGATACAGGTTACAAATGAGTACATTGTGGAGCCTTGAGATTCTGCGTCAAACATGTGCTTTTTAGTGAGAGAGAACTGCATTTTGTGCCCACACACTGTTCAGCACATTGGAGCAGATTAATAAAGGAAAAAGGCACAGTGATGATGCCAGGTTATGCGGAGCACAGATATCTGAGATTACGTTCTTCCAATTTACCCTGCAATGCCTGTACAGATACTCAAGCCAGGGGCAGGCTGAGACAGGTGAGCATGCATGTATTTCCTACAGGGTTCAAATGCAGAGAAATACCCGCATAATGATGACTGACTGAGGAAAAGAACACATCCACAAGCATAGGCTATCACATGATCTGACCATAAACTACCATGTCATTTAAAGAGACACTGAAGTGAAAAAAATTATGATAATGAATTGGTTGCATAGTACAGCTAAGAAATAAAGCATTAGAAGAAGAGACACAAGTCTAATATTTGTTTCCAGTACAGGAAGAGTTAAAGCGGAATGAAACCCAGCATTTCTACTTTGCTCAGATTATTTACAGCATAATATATACAACCAGCATTTTTTTTTACGAGAACTGCATTCAAAGGGTTAACACAGGCTTTAGAAGCTTCCCTTCCAGCAGAGCTGGCCGCTTCCAGACTTTACATAATTTTATCTTGTGTTTAATTGTATCAAGTGAGAAATGTAAACAGAGCCTTCTCTCACACTGCAGGGTCCCCTGAACAAAGGCAGACAAGCATAAATGCTTTCTGATTAAGTTAGAGGATGAATAAAGCAGTTATAAATAAAATGCAAAGTCAGCTCTCAGAGTAAATAACCGTAAGTGTACTTTAGGAACATATAATTTCTAATTGAATTATACTTATGCACAAAAGCAAATATGCTAACCGTATGGCAAATAAAAAGTAGGAAAACATGTTTTTATTGATTATCTCAGGGTTTTATATCGCTTTAAGAAACTCCAGTTATCTATGCAAATAGCCATTGAGCTCAAGTCACAGACAGCTCTGACTTCTGATGGTTTTTATCTCAACTGTATTGTTTCTTTCTTTTGCAGAGAACAGTTCAGGACAGGTCAAACGTTCACTGCCTGTGAAGATCATTCTGATTCTCTTACTCAGCTGTGAAAACTGAAAATAAAAATGAGAATTTTGCTACCAATGTTCTAGTAATTATCCATACTACACAACCAATTCATTATATCATAATTTTTTTTTCGCTTCAGTGTCTCTTTAATATCAAGTCTGTAGAAGTTAAGGGAAGATAACCCATGAACCTTCCTGGCGGTAACCCCGCCAGGAAGGTTCATGTCGCTGACGTCATCCCACGTCGCTGACGTCATCCCGCCCCGTCGACATGGCGACGGGGGAAGCCCTCCAGGAAATCCCGATTTCCTGATCTAAGCGGGCGGGGGATGCCGCTGAGCAGCGGCTATCATGTAGCGAGCCCTGGGCTCGCTACATGATTTAAAAAAACAAAACAAAAAAAAGCTGCTGTGCTGCCTCCTGGCGGAAATAATTAGACCGCCAGGAGGGTTAAGAAGGCTAGAAAACTGCCCGTCATTGCTGTTCCACCATCAATTTTAATTCAGAGGGAGGAGGATAGAAAAATAAATAAATAATATGGCAAATGTATATAACAGCACAGCTAAGCATATTGCACGGATTCTGACTTTACAAAAGCCTTTATACAATTTAGGCACAAAACGTTAATGTTAACTGTTCTTTGTGAGCTAATTGGGCACACACAGCTAAATCGGATATGGAACAACTAACAAGATTATAGTACATAAAACATCACAAGACATTGTGAGAATATTTACTTCAGCAAGACATTGTGAGAATATTTACTTCAGCATTTCCTTTTTAGTAAAAACAGACAATGATTAACCTCAGGGTTTTTAACTTCTGCGAGCGGCATTTGGAAAACCTCTGACTGCCTGCCGGTCCCTCCTTTCTATTACTCAGCATTTCCAAATGACAATTGAGCAATATTTTCCATCACATCAGAAGGGAAACTATATACAGTATCCAAAATATAGTAAAATGTGGCAAGGACCAGCTTTCCCTTATTCTGAAAATGAACCTTCCTCTGCACACAAAGAATATATTTACTCGGGATTCAATACTATTCTGGCAGCAATGTAGACTTTTTATATAAAAGAGAGCTAGCAGAGTTTAGGTGCCCGTAAACCACTTTAATAGCATGAGAGCCAAGAGACTGAGTCATCTATGACTAGGCAGTAACTGGACATGTTTAGGATTAACATGACAGCATTACGTGCATCCAATATACAGAAGCACTTATTACTGTGCACAGACATGAAAATAAATTCATGAGATCAGGCAACAAATGTTCCATTTTCAAAGTACAAAGCTGAAAGGTTATCAAATGTTGGCAGCCAGGCAGGAACAGTAAAAAAAAGCCTGCCACATCTTTACTACACACAAGCATTACATTTAAGTCAAAGCAAATGCTGGAATAAAATTTGAATGAAAGGACCTGCATAACATACAGTATAAGCTGATCACTTTTGCACGAAATTAGTGGGGGTGGACAAATATAAAATTCAGGAGCTAGTGGAGGTTTCTTGTGAAACCAGTTCTACTCAAGACACTAAATAACCTCAAGTTAGGTAACAGCTGAAATGTTTGGGCTTATTGGTTACCTGGGTGCTGGGGTTCACCCACCCCTTGAGTAAACAGCAATGCATCTTGCTAGGGCTGAGACACTACAAAATTGTAACTGTTGGCATTGTAGATGAGTGGTCATTTCACATTGTGTCCAGACAATATTACATCACAATGCCATGAAGTTACTGGTATATTCTTATGGTGCTTTCACATTGGGTGCAGTGTACACCATGCGATGTGTTTATTAGGCAAGGTGCGCATTTACAGCAGCTGTTATGCATACTTTCATCTTACTGTATAGGGAGTTTTTGGCACCATTGCAAAGGTATCACAACACAACATGAAAGGTGTTGGTATCCAAATTCGAGACCCTGTGTTTGGAAACCCGAATAATGCCAAACATCGAGTTTCAGCACCCAAGCTAGTGAGTGGACAGGGTTACGGGAAGGTCACTCACGTGCAGTTCACACCGCTAGTCACTCGGGAGCGGAAATGCAGCGTTTGGCATAATTCAGGTTTCTGAATGCAGGACCCGGAATTTGGATACCAACACTAGTGAAAGGACACTTTGGCATACTCTGTACAAAACAGATTTGATAAAACCACACGGGCCCCTATTCAATGAATTTTCTCCTAAATAAAATGCCTTTTAAGCCACTAGGGAGCAAGAAAATCTATAAAATATTTAGATATTGCCTTTTCTCCCCTACTTTTTGGTAGTTTGCAAAGTGCTGAAAAATTGAGATGAAAAGAATAATTTATGAAGAGAAAAAAAAAAAAAAAAAAAGGAAAGGTGATTTGAAAAAAAGGGCCAATGAATCTTAAGGCTTGTACACGTGCTAGAAAAACAAAACCAAACAGACAAGATGTTCATTCTGCGAGGTGTCAGTCAAGAATCTATTGTGTGTACAGGCGTCCCACACAGGGCTGTGGAGTTGAGGAGTCGGAGGTTTAATAAACTGAGGAGTTGGATGATTTTTGTACCAAATCCGTAGCCCTGGTAAGTATTAGACTAAGGAGTCGAGGAGTCTGAGCTATTTTGGGTACCTGGAGTCGGAGTCAGTGGTTTCATAAAGTCAGAGTTGGATGACTTTTGTACCGACTCCACAACCCTGGTCCCACAACCTTGTTTACAGGTCCAACATACCAGATTGCTAAGCAACGACAACACAATAAGAGCAGTGTTTGTGCTTTCACTGCCCGAAGGAAAATATCTTGCTCACTTAAGGCTCTCATCAATGTATGATCATATTATTTATTGATAAACCTCAGTTTTCATCCAATCAAGCAGGTAAAATATCCTGAGATCTGTACTGCTGAGTTGGGCAGAGTGACAAGCAGGTAACAATCCGTTTAATGCTACGTACACACATTCAAAGTCGACTGAAGTAGCCAATAATCAGGCGTGTGTACAGTAGCCCTAGGGAATCTGTCCTGATCCATGACATTAGTCACAGGTGTGTACTAAGGTCTATTTGTGGAGAAGCCAATTAACTGGTTTTCAAACGAGGGAGTAAATTAGAAGGCCCAGAGGGAACCCACACAGGCACATGGAGACTAGACAAACTACATTCAGATCCTGTCCTGGCCCAAAATTGAACCATGGACCCATTGCAGCAACAGCTGGTCCCTAGAACCAGTGCTGCTCGGATACCCCTTTTCAAAATCCGGATCAGATACTCAGATATCCGATCCGGGTCGGATATCAGATTTCAAAGTTTTCCAATCCGAAGCGGATATCCGACCCTAGTATCCGGCATATCCGGGCAAATTCGGATATCCGGATAGAAAAGCCAGAAGTGGCCTTTAAAAACTTTTTTTTAGGGTATATGAGGCATGTAGCATCATTTTATAAAGGGGAGCACTAATTGATGTGGGGGCTTAAAATCCCTTCTTCCCCCCAAAAAAATGGCTGTCAATTAACATTAGGCCTAGGTTCCAGACAGCGGTCGTGCAGCCCACATTGTGTCCAAAGTCCAACTGGGACATGACAATTTTCAGCCAAGAAACTCTAAAAATTACACAGCAATTGTGTTTTGGGTTAAATATAGGTGGTATCAGTGGCCTGTGGCACCCTGGCCTGGCAGTGGGAGCTGCACAGGCAGCAAGAGCAGGGCAATGCAGCAGGTGTAATGTGTGCCAGGAGCATGCCGGACGTGACAAGTGCCACGTGACAGTCAGACAGCAGAGGAGAAGACACTACTGCACACTAACTGTCACACTGCCACTGCTCACAGCACAGCAGTTCTGTAGAAAGCTAACACAGTAGTACTACTATAACTACTAGCAATGACTGCAGTACAACAGTACTAACTACACAATAACAGTAATCCTATCCCCTAATCCCTAACCTAACCCTAAGGCTAATAGCTGGCCAGCAGGCAGCAGCTGGCCTGGTCTGTACACACACACACACACACACACACACACACACGATTTAACAATAGTTTAGTGATAGTGAAGGGATTAATCACTGAACAGCTTTCGGTTTATCACTGCTAGGCCAGCAGCACTGGAGCACACACTGTCATACGACATCAATCAAGCTACCGTATATACTCGCATACAAGCCGAATTTTTGACCCCCAAAAGTTGGGGGGTCGGCTTGTATGCGAGTCTTCCCTGGTGGTCTAGTGGTGGGTGGTCCGCGCCCCGCTTCCCCCCCCCCCCCCCCCCCGCGGACGCCGCTGCTATTACCTGCTTAGGCAGCGGCCGCTTCCTAATCCACGTTCCTCTTCTGAACTTTCAGCGTGTATCACAGCAGCGTGCCCGGCGCTGCTGCTGTGACGATGCAGGGGGCAGGAAAGAGCGGCTCCCTTGGTAACGGCGTTACAGATCGCCGCTATAGGGAGCCGCGCTCTTTCCTGCACTCTGCATCGTCACAGCAGCAGCGCCAGGCGCGCTGCTGTGATACACACTGAAAGTTCGGAAGAGGAACGCGGATTAGGAAGCGGCCGCTGCCTAAGCAGGTAATAGCAGCGGCGGCCGCGGGGGGAGCGGGGAGCACTACCTACCTATGCTGGGCACTATACTGGCTAAACTGGGCACTATACTAGCTAAACTGAGGCACTACCTACCCATACTGGGCGCTATACTGGGCACTATACTGGCTATACTGGGCACTATACTGGCTATACTGGGCACTATACTGGCTATACTGGGCACTATACTGGCTATACTGGGCACTATACTAGCTATACTGGGCACTATACTGGCTATACTGGGCACTATACTAGCTATACTGGGCACTATACTAGCTATACTGGGCACTATACTAGCTATACTGGGCACTATACTAGCTATACTGGGCACTATACTAGCTATACTGGGCACTATACTAGCTATACTGGGCACTATACTAGCTATACTGGGCACTATACTAGCTATACTGGGCACTATACTAGCTATACTGGGCACTATACTAGCTATACTGGGCACTATACTAGCTATACTGGGCACTACCTACCTATACTGGGCACTACCTACCTATACTGGGCACTACCTACCTATACTGGGCACTACCTACCTATACTGGGCACTATACTAGCTATACTGGGACACACTGGGGGGCTGCACCAATCCAGCATTTCCTACCCCCGGCTTATATGGGGGTCAATCATTTTTCCCTGGTTTTTCAGGGAAAAGTTGGGGGGGTCGGCTTATATGCGGGTCGGCTTATATGCGAGTATATACGGGTAATTAACGATTTAACAATAGTGTAGTGATAGTAGTGAAGGGGTTAATCACTGAATAGCTTTAGGTTTATAACTGTGTACAGCCCTTGCTAGCCCACCAGCACTGGAGCATGTCTCTCAGTGAGCATTCAGCAAGCTAAGACGATATGTCTCATGGCAGCCGCCCTCATTGTACAGGGGGGCTGGCCAGTGTTCCTTTCTGTGATTTGGGTGCCTCTGATTGGCTCCAGGATGTTATCTCCTTAGTTACGGTATTCCAGATAGCCGCGTTATGTGCCCAAATATCCGCAGATAGCTAGGCGGATTTTTAAAAAAATCTGGAATCCGAATCGGATAGTGGAAAAAAGTTTGTATATCCGGGTTATCCGGAATCCTGATGAGCAGCCCTGCCTAGAACCTCGCAGCATACCTCCTGTACATCACAATTTCTTCAACAGTATATTATGACACTAGTGGCAACTATTAGTTATATTGTAAAGATTTAGCAGTCATATGACCAGGAGTCTTGGCAGGTTTTTTTAAATGGAGAGCTGCCCTGATTGGGGACTAATGAGGAAGAGGTCAGGCGAGCAGCTCTACATCACCTACAATTACGCAGCCAATTCACATTAAAGTGAACCTGAACATAGTAAAAGTATTTTAAAAAAACAACAACACATGAGGTACCTGCAAATGTTTAGATGCTTAACTTGCAGTCAATTCCTCTCAGAAGCTCATCATTTTCTTCTAACAATGATTCCTCCCAGTTCTGACTAGATCTAATCATACTTATCTCTCCAGAAGCTCAAAGCCATAGGGTACTTCTCCACAACATCATCTATTGGCAGTTTTAAATGAAAGGGTGACTGATGTGCAAGGTAATGTCCATTTTCCCTATAGCTCAAGTGGGCAATATTACAGGTTGTGTATAATGAACATAGGCGCCAAAAGTATAAAATTAGATGAAATGAGCTTAAAAACCAATTTAATTGGAAAAAATGGAGTAAGTGGTGGTCTTACCTCCCTCAAGCAGAGGCGCTTAACTTGAATCCTTGTGCAGATCGCTTGATACTCCCTGTATTGCCTGATGAAGCGGGATTGAGTCTGCAAAACGCGTTGCAATTGTTTGGGAGATTCTAATGTGTTTGTATGAATCGCAGTCGTTGTGTCTGCTTGAGGGAGGTAAGACCACAACTTCCTCCATTTTTTTCCAATTAAGTTGGTTTTTAAGCTCATTTAATCTAATTTTATACTTTTGGCGCCTCTGTTCATTATATAGAATTTCGAGTCTACCCTTGGTGGAGGGTTGCTACCCTTTTTCATGTCTACAGAGAGAGACTTCTTAATCCTGAGTGGGGTCAGGACAATCTCCCCACCTGCCTTTACAGTGGTTACCAGCTGGTGACCCTGACTTGTGAGTATCTAGCAATACAAATTTATTGCCACCTTATCCAGTATGTTTTACACTATTGGGGCTCTTGGTGTTCCCTGTTTTTATCTCTTTGCAATATTACAGGTTAACTGAGTACGGACCAGAAAGCTGCTACAAGGCCATTTTTAAAATTAAGGTTGGAGAATTCCATTGAATACCGTGGAAAAACAGGATGCAGGAGAGGAGACGAGAAATTGTGTACTAGAATGGGGATTTCTTGTGTATGGGGGTTATGGCAGCCTCAGCAGTGGTGGGGGTAAAAAAATTATTCCAACAGGGAAACAGTAATAGCCACAGCATGCACATACAGGCTGGAAGGTTTCTAATTCTGAATTGCAAACAGGTCAAACTATACAAATCTCAAAGTTGAAATATTCTTCAAGCAACCATGTGTAGTAGACATTTCTAAACCATCAGCTGTTGACCTTTACGTCTGCTAAAAAAGATCACACCCTTGACCTTAGCAAAGATACAAGCCTCTAAATTGAGAAATGGGACACTCCAAAGAAGAGGCTGAAAATACACTTGCTGCTCCTGATAATGATTCCCTTCCAAGCAGTTAGGTTATGTGTGCTACAATGTACAGTTCACCCATGTGCATGTAGCCCATTAGCTGGTTAGCTGGAGGCCACAAACAGGATGCTAGAGCGCAGAGTAGGCACCACATCAGCTACATTTCTTATCGGATAATTATTTACTGTCTACGAATTCCACCATGTGCATTCAGTTAGTAGAAAAACAGGTCAAGCAGTTATCATGGGCTGTGTTTCATAGCAGCTAACAGAGCAAGCAGTGTGTCCGGCTGCATTACAGCAATCTCTGCAATCACATTGCAGTGGCTTATTTAAGACAGACGTTTTGAATAAGGACAATAATTGGTAACTGTATAATTCTCTACTTATTTATTGTCACATTTACAAGCCTCATCAGTTTGTCCGGTTTCCCTGAGGCAGATCTGAAATACACGTCAGCTGCCCATAACAACTAGAATCCATACGCCAACATATTTTCCTTCGTTAAGCTTACGTAAACCTTCCCTGCTGTGCACAACTTGCAGACAGAAAGGACAAGTGACACACATTGTAGTATGCAAGCAGGGGTGGTTACCATGTCATGACTCACTAGCGCAGCCCAAGGTCACCTTCACAAATGCTACAAGCAGCCAATACTCACTAGCTAATCTGTCTCCTGCATACTTGTACAGTTGTTTATAAGAGCTGCACATTGCAGCCTTTAGCTGAACTGCTAAACAGCCTTGAGCAAGCCAACATAGGTTGCTTAGCACAAATGTAAGGGGGAGAAAGGAAGGTTTTGCTGATTTATAGCAAGTATTATGGAAAAGTGGCCTCTGTTTCTCTGCACCTTATAAAAAAAATAAAATGCATACTTACCATAAGAAATCTCTTGGCTCTGCTCCATGGTCTTCGTTACAAGAATGCATGTCACATTTGTACCTGTTAAACAGCACAGATTTATGTAGCAGCATCTGAGCCTTTCATGGTGGTGTTAGGCACTTGCTGGATGTAACGCACCAGTAGGGCAGGAGGCCAAGGTCATAACAAGGAGATGTGTGAAAATGTCAAGGAGAGGCTTTTTCGCAAGTTTTAGTGTAAAATCTCACCTGTCCAGCTGCCATTGCGACCGTCAACATCGTCACCCCCATGTCTGCTGTCGTGCATGGCACGTGAGACTTTACACATGCGTCTGCTGCCACAAGGGGTGACAGAAGATGAGGCTGGGGAGTTGTGACAGTGAGAGATGAGATTTTACACTGCACAGGCATTTGACATTTACACTTGGGGCTGACAGTGGCGCTCACTGATACATGGAGAGGCATGGGAGGGCGGGGAATTTGTCATTAGAAGGTAACAGATCTGGGAAGGTTTTCTATAGAAGCAAAAAACTGGATTTGAGCCCCCTTCTCCTTGGTCCAAACGGGAAAGCATTGGCGTATTTCCTTGCAATACTAGAGCTTGAAAAGGCATATATCATCTCTTCACCAAGATCCTTAAAGCAAACCTGAACTAAAATAAAAAAAAAAAAAAAAAAAAAAACATATATCGGTCATTCTTACCCCCCAAGTAGTCTACTAATCAATCTCTCTGTCTCCTCCCTCATCCGGTTTGTCGATGGAATTCACCATCCTCCCTTTTAAAAATGGCGACAACCCTGTAACAGCTTTCGCGCCAGCACTCAGTTAACCGGTAATATTGATTGAACCCTAGGGAAACATGGACATTACCTTGCACATCAGTTGTCCTTTCTGTTATAACTGACAACTGATAGCGAAAAAGGGCCCAAAGGCTTTCAGCTTCCGGAGAGACAAGTCTGACTACAGACAGAGCAAACAGAGCAAGGCAAGTATGTAATATTCATTTGCAGGTACATCATGTATTTATTTTAAACTAGTAAAAAGGCCCGCCAGTTAAAAAGATGGGCATGAGACCTTGCCCTCTACCCTCACCCCCCCCCCCCCCCACCCCCCGAAAAAAGGTGCGCACAGACTTGTCTCGCTCACCCATATCCAACTGCTGTCCGAAGCATACAGTGGGAGCGCAGGTAGATGTTGCTTGCTTGGCAGTTGAAAAAAATCTGTTCTGTCCCACAATGCAATGAGGCTCACATACAGCAAACTGTCAGGTCAGGAAGCACGGACACAGGAGGACGCATAAAGGGGTTTTATTACATAGGATAATTTTCCTCAGTTCAGGTTAATTTTAAAGGACCTCTGTCGCGAAAATCTTAAAAATTTAAAATATATGTAAACATATACAGATAAGAAGTACATTTCTTCCAGAGTAAAATGAGCCATAAACTACTTCCCTCCTATGTTGCTGTCACTTACAGTAAGTAGTAGAAATCTGACAGAACTTTATTTTCAAAAGCACTTAGTGAATACTTAGTTTACTTTGGGAGGCAGAGCATTGGGGGGGGGGCTGGGGGGATATAATATAGCAACAGAGGCTGGGCATTATATGCAGACTCAGTCTGTGTGCTAATAGGATTCTCTTTAAAGAGGTACTGTAGGGTGGAAATGAACTCACCACCAGTGTAAAGCTGATGGCAGGTTTGTCGGAGAAAACTCAGGTCTCAGAAGGGGAAAAAGTACCGCAGCCAATGGAAATCTAGCTGAAAAGGTGACATCCCACCCACTCAGTAACATTAGTCATAGGCCTAATTAAAATTCAGCCTTGGATGCACTGCCCTGTGGGTAAGGACATCACATGCAGCTACTACTTAATTTTAATAATGCTTATATTTAACCACTTGCCGACCGCGTCACGCCGATGGGCATGGCCACGGCGGCAGCCCCAGGACCGTCTAACGCCGATTGGCGTAAAGTCCTGGGGCTTGCGTTTGAAGGAGATCGCGCGCAGGCTGCGCCTTCAGTCTCCGAGCAGCCGTCGCCGCTCAGGAGCCGCTTAATTGTATTGTACAGCGCTGCGATCTGCAGCAGCGTTGTACTGGGGACAGCCATGTGACACGGCTGTCCCCCTGGGGGACAAGAGAGCGATCGGCTCTCATAGGCTGAAGCCTATGACAGCCGATCGCCGTTATTGGCTGCCTGGGGGATGGGAGGGACGGAAGAAATAAAAATAAATAAATATGATAACACACACACACACACACACACACACACACACACACACACACACACACACACACACACACACACACACACACACTAATAAAATTCTAACATGGCTAATTTTGACAACTCTCCAAGCAGAGCAGCTCAAGGAAGCACATTCAGGGATTGTCACCTGACCATGTGTTTTCACAGGGGAGAGTTCTCAGAACTTGCTGCTGCTGTGACAGCAAGGGCTCTAACTTGAACCCATGGAGATGTGTCACATGGGAAGAGTAAGCCACTGGAACAGGGAATAAAGATCCCAGATTCTGAGGGCAAGGTGGTGCATTGGTCACGTCTACCTAATTGATTAGTTCCTGGATCAGGTAAAGACCAAATTTTGGCGCAGGGTGAAGCTGAAAAACTGCTCACTCTGGTCCTGTGGGCTCACTCTGGTCCTGTAATTACTATTCCCCCTCCAGCCTGCCATGGGTTCAGGGGAAAGTTTTAATTTGGCTACCAGCTCTGTCGTTTGACGGCACCCAAATTACTGCCTGAGTACAGCTATAGCTGTAATTCACATTATGGTCTATGGTGCACCTAAATTTTCCTGCGCCTTTTGGCACAGTTTCAGGTAAAAAAAACAACTAAAAACTAATCCATGCAGTAAGGACATTTCAGGTACAATAGACCAAAGTGATATAAATCAGGTGTAGTTTCTGGGTGATGTTCCTTGAATAGGGTAGGGGTTAGGTAGGGGTCATCAAAACCATGGGATTGCTACATCTCAAAGAAGGGTGTTTTTTCTTATTTTTATTTTAGAGTACTGTAACGCATGTGTTAAGGTGCCCATACACTTGTCAGATTGGCAGCAGATAGATAAGAAATGCATCTGATGATCTATCTGATGCGTTTTTAGAACATTTTTTACCAGGATAGAATTCCAATAGATTTCAGTTTGAAATCTATTGAAATTCGATCTGATGGCATTTGTTTGCCATCAAATTTCCATTAAGGCCAATGCAAACTGATAAGCAATCTCATCAGATCGACCTAAATTTTCCACCCTGCAAGTTCGATGGAAATCCATCGAAATCGATCGAAATCGGCCGTCGATCGGTCGATTGGCCAACCGATTTGCAATCGATTGATCGGGATCGATCGGTCGGCCAGAAAATCGGCTGAGTGTATGGGCTGCTTTACTAAAGCATTTGCATAACTAACATTACTGACTGTTAAAGATGGAACAAAACAGCCCAGTCTAACATGACGGTCTAGAAAGACATTCTGGGAAACAAACGCCTGCACCTAAACTTCTTAAAGTGTACCAGAGGAAAATTATATTAAAAGACTTATACATACATGGGGCTTCCTCCTCCAGCCCCACCCGAATAAACCCCCACGCCGCTGTCCTCAGTCTTCTGTACTGGGTCCCGAACTTCAGCAAGTCGAAGCCAGTCTGAGCAAGAGCTGTGCGCTCACTCAGTCTCTCTCCAGCGGAGGATAGTACTGCACAGACGAAGAGAGAAAGCGTGCACTGCACTTGCGCAGACTGGAAGTTGTGGGACCCGGTACAGAAGAGGGAGGAGAGTGAGGACGGCGGCGTGGGAGCGATCCTTGCACATGGGGCTGGAGGAAGCCCCAGGTATGTATAACTTAATACTACCGTATATACTAGTGTATAAGCCGATCCCCAAACTTTTAGGCTAGGTCCACACTAGGCACGGTTACAGGACGGACATTGCAGTCCGGGATCAGGGGAAGATCAGGGGAAGTACCACCAGACCGAAAACTGATCAAAGTGCATCAGTTTTGCATCAGTTTCCGTTCAGTTTTAAACGGACAGAAAACGTCTATCATTAGGAAGATAGTGGGAGGATTTTTTGGGCCAATAATAAAGTTCAGGCTTTCCGTTTTCTCATCAGTTTTTGTTGCCATTTTGCCTGTGGAGATGGAGATGCGTTTTCTCAATGCTTTTCACTATCCATCCGTGTATCCGTGGTCCGTGAAAATGCAGCAGATCCAGACCTTCCGTTCAGGTTTTGAAAACGGGTGCCCGCAGACGGATCCGTTTTATTCTTGGGTGAGGATGGCTGCTATTTTTAACATTAGTATCCGGGACTCCGTTTTTCATCAGGGTTGAAAAACGCAGCCACGGATACGTTTCCGGACTTGGTGTGGACTAGGCCTTACTCCACATATCAGGAAAAAGAAAATGATTGGCTTGCATATAAGCCCAGGGTAGGAAATGCAGCAGCTCCTGAGTTTCGATAATCAGACTGCCCCCTCCCAACAGCAATAATCCACATATGAAATGCAACAACCACCCTTATATGAAATGTAACAACCACCCCTATGCAACATGCAAGGCAGAGAGCTGTCCTGCCTACTTGCTTTGCCCAGCCAATTGGTGTTTACACAGCTAACTGACAGGTCTTTCGATACAGCAGGAAGCATATGCTAGGCTGTGCCATCTCTGCTCTGGCCTGACCCTTCAGGCGACAGCATCAGCTCTGTTCCTGCACGCCAGTCATGAGCTGAGGATCACTGCTACACTCCTCTCTAAGCTTCTTATTACTCCAGGACACAGGAACAGGTGGGACTGAACACAGACACAGCAAGTTGGTGACTCGCATATAAGCCGGGCGGGGGGGGGGGGGGGGGTATCTTGAATTCTCAGTACTTTTTTTGTGCGGAGAAATTAGGCTTATACACAAGTATATAAGGTATTTTCTCTGGTTTTCTTTTAGTGTGAGAAACACTTCAGGGAAAAATTCAAAACCCAATCCAATAAAATGTTATGCAGTTTCCCTTTAACAAAGTGTTCAGAGTCATGCAACCACTACACAGTGTTCAGTTAGCCCTGTCTACAGGGACATGCCATGTATTTTTTTTTTTAATTAAATTAGCATTCATTCTGTAATTATGGTCACACAAGAATGACGGCTATTGTAGGGATTTTGAACGGGAAACCACCGCAGAATCACATGCTCAATCTCAAGGCAGAAAAACCAAACAGAATTATTAGACCGGGAAGCTTACTGTACCAAGTTTTAATTGCTTTAAATAGAGGTGAAATGTACAACCAGAACCAATATCTAAAAAGGTATATTGCTGCTATCAGGGCTGTGGAGTCTGTACAAAAATTCTCCAACTCCTCAGTTTATCATTCTCCCAACTCCTTGACTCAGACTGCTCTAATATGCATATAACAATCTTGACTGAAAGTATGTAACATAAAAAGCATTTCATCTCAGCCAAAGCTTAGAAACGTTAGTTATATTAAAGAGGAGCTGTTAGGTATAAGGTCTCAGAGAAAATAAACACATATCAGTAGCTAAATACTGGCTGTACTTACATTACATATGCATTTCACTGTCCACGTTTGTACTTCACAGAATTTGTATATAGTATATGCAGAGATTGATGCTCCTGACAGCTCATGGCAGGTTCCATGTTTGTCTGTCTCCTATGAAGCCAAATGTGTCGTCATGTCCTGCCTGCTTCCTGATCACAGAAAAGCTCTTACTGAATAACACTAGTGTGCAGTGAATATTAATTAGCCATGTGGCTAGGAACAATAGCGGACTCCTGCAGTGTACTCTGCCCAGAGATTTATCAATTTATCAGTGCTGTGCGCTGGACTGAGTTACAAGCTGCTGAAACTTGATCCTGTAACTTCTTAGCAGCCGAGGGGAGGGCCCCAGAATGCTTTGCAGTATGGTATGCGGCTTGCGTCCTAGCTTGGGTCTAACAGCTTTGCTGATAAGCACACATCAAATGAAAGAGATTTTTATCTTCACTATTGCCTTTTTGGCTTCCGTCTAAACTGTTTAACACAGGAGAATAGAGGTTTAAATTAGCTTCTGCAGCCTGACAGTTAAGGTGCCCATACACTCGTCAGATTGACAGCAGATAGATAAGAAAAGCATCTGATGATCTATCTGATGCGTTTTTAGAACATTTTTTACCAGGATAGAATTCCAATAGATTTCAGTTTGAAATCTATTGAAATTCGATCTGATGGCATTTTTTTGCCATCAGATTTCCATTAAGGCCAATGCAAACTGATAAGCAATCTCATCAGATCGACCTAAATTTTCCATCCTGCCAGTTCGACAGAAATCCATCGAAATCGGCCATCGATCGGTCGATTGGCCAACCGATTTTCAATCGATCAATCGATCGATCGATCTGGATCGATCGGTCGGCCAGAAAATCGGCTCAGTGTATGGGCCCCTTTACTCTTTAAAGGAAATCTAAACTGAGAAGGAGATGGATTTTTCCTTTTAAAATACCAGTTGCCTGACTCCTGCTGACCCTGTGTCTCTAATACTTTTAGCCACAGCCCCTCAATAAGCATACAGATCAAGTGCTCAGACTGAAGTCAAACTGCATTTGCTGCATGCTTTTTTTCAGGTGTGCGATTCAGCCACTACTGCAGCCAAAGGGATCAGCAGGACTGCCAAGCAACTGGTATTGGTTAAAAGGAAACCTCTATATCCCTCTCTGTTAAGGTCCCCTTTAAAGAGACACTGAAGCGAAAAAAAAAAAATGATGATATTATGATTTGTATGTGTAGTACAGCTAAGAAAAAAACATTAAAGAGGAACTCCAGTGAAAATAATTTAATATAAAAAGGTGCTTAATTTTTACAATAATTATGTATACATGATTTAGTCAGAGTTTGCTCATTGTAAAATCTTTCCTCTCCCAGATTCACATTCTGACATGTATTACATGGTGACATTGTTACTGTGGGCAGATTATGTAGCTGTTCTGGCTTTAACAGACAGCTATAAACAAATTTCCTGTGTGTGTCATTGTTACATTGTGGCAGTTTGCCCAGAGTACCGTACGGTACCAGAGCCTCTTGTGGGAGGGGTTTCAACACAAAATCAGTCATACAGCGCCCCCTGATGGTCTGTTTGTGAAAATCATTATATTTTTCATGTAAAAGTGGGTATCAGCTACTGATTGGGATAAAGTTCAATTCTTGGTCGGAGTTTCTCTTTAAGATCAGATACATCAGTCTAATTGTTTCCAGTACAGGAAGAGTTGAGAAACTACAGTTATCTCTATGCAAAAAAGCTATTAAGCTCTCCGACTAACTTGGTCATGGAGAGGGCTGTTATCTGACTTTTATTATCTCAACTGTAATTGAACTGTTTACTTTTCCTCTGCTAGAGGAGAGTTAATTACTTCACAGACTGCTCTGAAAGACTCATTTTGAATGCGGAGTGTTGTATAATCTGCACATATTATAGAGTGATGCAATGTTAGAAAAAACACTATATACCTGAAAATAAAAATATGAGAATAATTTTCTTTGCTGCTAATCTTCTAGTAATTATTCATAGTACACAACCAATTCATTATATCATATTTTTTTTCGCTTCAGTGTCTCTTTAAGATGGCATCTTTTTTTTGGAAAAAAAGCTTGCTGTAGGTTATTACTGTAGAGTAGCTGTTAAATAGATACGTATCTAAACTAGTCCTTTGTAAGGATACCGGCAGGAACAAAGAACATCAATCAGGCCCTAGGCAATCTAACTGCAGGTACATGTAAGGGCCCGTTTCCATTAGCGTTTAGTATGTGAGGCGATTGCCACATTGCCTGGCACCCCCCTCCTGCGGGAACTTCCAGTTGTCACACATCTAACCAGTTGCGGCGTCATGCGACATCCTGTCGGCAGCAATAGGGGAACTGATGCATGCTGCGGAAAACTGCAGCATGCTATGCATAATTTCCCCAATGTCGCATCATGCCAGATCGCATAGGTAAGTTTGAGTCTATGAAGTAATTGACATGAATTTTTTTTGCTTGCGGTGATCACATCGCAACATATGTAGTGGAAACAGGGCCCAAAGCCTCTTTCAGATGGGAGGCTGAACTGCACGCTTGCTGAGCAGTTCAGTCTCCTGTCTGCCACCTACTAGTGCAATTCGGCTATGATTTCAATGCAGCCAAATTGTGGTGGTAGTAACATCATGCGTGGCAAGCGCTGACAATAGTGTAATGTAGCTTGGATAAAGACAAGCTTGTGGGGAAGAGGTCCACAAGATACCTCTGTACCATAGTAGCATTTTTCTTCCTTTGATTTTTGACCTCTAAATCTAGTCTTATAGTCTGAAAAATACGTTACATCCGACTTTAAAAACATATTGACTGCTTTATTGCAGCAGCTCAAAACTTGTTTTTTGATTGCTTTATTTCATTTTGTGGACTAAGCATTGTTATTACTGTAGAAGTTATTTATGATGCCTTATCTGAGAAATAGATCATATCTTTGTTAATTACAGTTTAAAGTAATGAGCTAGAATGCAGGAGGCTGCATCTTGTGACCAGGCAGCAAGAATGTAGTGCTGACGCAGTACAGGTTTATATACCCTGGAAGTGTGGCGGACTGATGACACAGCCTTAGAAGAAGCGCCCACTGGTGCGAAACTGCTGTCTTGCTCATCTGTGCTCCACACCCACCACAAACCAACTTTGTCACCATCAGGGCTGTAGAGTCAGAGCAATTTTGGGTACCCGAGTCAGAGGTTTCATAAACTGAGGAGTCTGATAATTTTTGTACCAACTCCACAGCCCTGGTCACCGGTTTTCACTTATTGTGCAGGTTTACCTTCACTGGAAGAACTGACGCCTTACAAATGAAGCACATTGATTTTATAATCGTGAAAAAGCAGAGCCAGACTATTTTGTTTTCTCCAGGACTGTGGATTCTGTACATAAATATTCTGACTCCTGAGTTTATGAAACCACAGACTCCAGGTACCTAAAATTGCTCTGACTCCTCAGCCCTGGTAACTTTATTAGGGAGTTGTTACTTTTTTCCCCCCATTCCAGGTACCCCAAAATTGCTCCAACTCCTCAGACCTGGCTGCTATGATCAAATGTATTTAACCACTTAAGCCCGATGGGTTGTTTATTTTTTTGCATCTGAGCAACTTTCACCTCCCATTCATTTTCCAATAACTATCACTACTCATCACAATGAATTGGTCTATATCTTGTTTTTTTCCACCATCAATTAGGCCTTCTTTGGGTGATACAGCTTGCTAAGATTTTATTCTAAATCATTTTAACAGGAATATTAAAGGGAACCTGTACTGAGTAAAAATATTTAAAATAAACACGTGATCTAACTTCAAATGAACATTGCATAGTTACCTTGCCATCAGTTCCTCTCAGAAGCTCACCATTTTCTTCTGACAATAATCCCTTCCAGTTCTGACAACATTTTGTCAGATCTGAAATATATCTGTTGCTGTCAGTTATAGCTGAGAGGAAAACTGATGTACGAGGTAATGTCCATGTTTCCCTATGGCTCAAGTGGGCGATGTTACAGTTTAACGGTGTGCTGACCAGAAAGCTGTTATGGGCATTTTCAAAATGGAGGACGGTAAATTCCCTTGATCTCAGTGAACAAACAGGACGCGGGACAGGAGAAAGACACCGAGGAGTAGACTACATGGAAGGTAAGTATCACTTGTGTATGCTTATTTTGACTTTTCATTTTCAGTTCAGGTTTTCTTTAAGAAAGAAATGGAAAAAAAAATATTTTTCAGTTTTTGGTCATAGTTTGAAATGAATACATGCTACTGTAATTAAAACCCATGTATTTTATTTGCCCCGCTTATTACACTATTTAAATTATGTCCCTATCACAATGTATGGCGCCGATATTTTATTTGGAAATAAAGGTGCATTTTTTCAATTTGCGTCCATCACCATTTACAAGCCCATCATTTAATTTTTTTTTTTATTAATATACTCCTTTGACTTGCATATTTAAAAAGTTCAGACCCTTAGGAAACTGTTTTTTTTTGTAATTTTTTTGTATTAAAAATTGTATGGGTAATTTTTGGTGTTCGAGGTAAACAGCTAATTATAAATATAAAAAAAATGTATTTATTAAAAAATGCATCTGTGTAGTTTTACTATTTGACCACAAGATGGCCACAGTGAAAAAGTCCTGGAAGCGTGATCGTACGCTTCCAGGACGAAGAATGAAGACGGGGAACTTTTTGAAACTCTGGTGAGACGCTGTCGGCTTTTCTGTGGGGGGCTTCGATCAATGAAGGGGATCTATAATCCCTTTCATTGATCGCTGGGCTAACTGCCGGTGCGCACAACCCAACTGGACGAGAATGTTCGTCCAGTTGGGCTTAAGTGGTTAAAGGACCAGTATCGCAAAAAAAAGTAGGTAGTTTAAATCTGACAGAACCAAAATAGTGTGCAGGTGATTAGGGAGGCTGGCTGGTATCCTTACGATTTTGGCTGTTAAACTGCTGTTCAGGTAATGCTGTTGAAAACAAAGAAAACCCTGAGAATTCCCCATGAGATGGACTGGCCCAAAACCTGTCGGCTCTGTCACATTTTAACTGCCTACTTTTTTTCATGATAGTGGTCCTTTAATATACTATACCACACAGTGCATTGTGCAAGTGGTTTGAACACCAGGCTTGAAATCTTTCATCTAGAGATCCTGCCTGCTCATACACAGATCAATAATTGTATAACCCAGCCAATGTCAGATGCTCCCAACAGAAACACTACTCCTGAACAGAATACTACTCTCAGGGGCTGAAGCATAAAGTAATTTTGAGTAAAAGTAAAAACAGTTTCCCAGAACAACCCAACAGGATTCAGCTCTAAAGCCTAGTACACACAATGCAATTTTCCATCAGATCAATACGATCATTTCATATCAGTCCGATCAGATCCCCTATTGATAACTGGTTGACTTTGGGTAGTTAATGGAAAATCAAATTGCATTATCGATCAAGAGCAGGTTGGGCATCTACACATGATGCAACTTTCTATCAGATTACCCGATCTTATGGAAAACCGCATGTGTACTAGGCTTTATACACACACACTAGATGGTACTAATGCAGAGATTGCCTCTGCTGAGTACCTAGTGTGTGCATGGCAACACCGATGCATCAACGAGAGATTCGGCCTACAGGATCATCTCATCCAAGTGCAGGCCGAGGCTATTGTTTCTTTCATCCCCATCATGATCTGTGCTGCCTTCCCGCCCCCCAGCTCCCTACTATAGCAACAGAATGTGTATCTATTCTGTAGGTTGGTGAAACATCTGTGCAGCCTCAAGCTGTGGCCCAATTGATTTACTTGTATATTTATAGCAGAGTGCTATAATGCAGCTTCTTTACACTGGATTCCAGCCATCCTCCATTGGATTTCAGCCACAACCTTATAACAGAATACCCAAGCAGCTCAGGGTGACCCAAAACCACTAGGAAAGTAAAGGGGGTTAAAAGACCGAAAAGCCCTCTTACTAAGGGTCCGTTCACATCTAAGAACTGCCAAACGCCGGCGATTACCGCAAGTGATTTTCCCACGATTACGCGGAAAAACCACTGCCCACTGCGGCGGTTTTGGAGCGATTAGCGTCAAACCGCTGCATGTAACACGTTTGTGATTAACGCTAACTGCAAACACGAGAACACTGCCATGTGTTACATGTTGTAGCGTTTTTTTTTTTTTAAAAACTGCTAGCGGTTTGCCTTGAGCGGGAATCGCGTGATTCCTGCTCAAGTGAGAACGGGCCCTTAAAGCCACAACCTTAGATCCTTTTATTATTTGATTTAGTACAAAGCCAAGCATTTGTACTTTATTACATTTAGATTTCAAGCAGAGTCTTAGCTAGAGGTTATTGGAAAATTGTAACGTGTTTGTTTGGCTGAACACGTCCTTTGACTAGACTTCCTCTCCTATTACTCCAGTACACAAAATGTACAAGTCTGGTCTGGAGCTTCTTTATAGATTTTAATATACAATCCAGTAACATCCACTACTTGCATACTGATTAAGCTGCACTCTGCCAACTTCCACGTTTCCATTCCCAATACAGAGCGTTCCAGCATGTTGCATGTCCCACCCGCAGCTAGTACAGAATGCTGCCGCAAAACTGAAAGCCAACCCTGGCATTGCCACATAACACCAATCCTTTTCTCACTACACTGGCTACCCATAACATGGAGAAGCCTTTTCAAAATTGGAATGCGAACATTCAAATCCCTACATGACCTGGCCCAGGATACCTGAAGGATTTGTTGCAACTGTGTCACACCTCCCACATCCTCAGATCAAAAGGATCCAATAATTTGACCACCCCCAGAGTTCATCTAAAAGCCTTTGGAGACAGTGCTTTCTGTCATGCTGCCCCACCCTGTGAAATGCCTCACCAAATGTAATAAAGAAAGCTCCAACCCTGAACACATTTAAATCAACTGAAAAACTACCTGTTTAGCATTTATGACGAAAAGGGGATACCCCTTTTTCTCCTTTCTACAGAGAGCAACGTCTTAATCCTGAGTGAGGACAGGATCTCCTCACCTGCCTATACAGTGGTTGCCTGGAGGTAACCCTGGTTTGTGAGTATAATTTTGTACTCTTTCATTATAACCATTTTTAAGACCTACTACACTATATTGGGCTCTCTGGTTTCTCTTTCACATATAGTATAGCATTTATGATCACATAACATTTCCCCCCTGTACGCACCACAATGTGCTTTTCTGAGACAAGCTTATGTGCTTTGGGTCCTACAGGAGAAAAGCACTTTACAAGTGTTTTGTTGTTGTAATGTAGCATGTCTGGGAACACATTATTGCATGGTGCATACCATTTACATGTCACACCCACCAAAATTTGTGCTATAAAAAAATTCTCTGCCATGCATGCCATGTGACTGGAAACGCGTGCATAAAATCTATGTGCATACATTGCATAGTGTGAATGAGCCTTTAGCATAATAATCAGGCATGGGCTCAAGAGTACTTACGAGTGGCTAAGCACTCAATGGGCTCTATTCATAAAACCTTACCGCAAGTTTTCCGCTCAAAACAGCGGATTTTCCCGTCCATTTAGCAAAGTGGGCATTCATAAAAGCTGTTCCCGCATGAAAATCTACAATCCCCCAGCAGAGCGAGAAATTTCCGCCTTCTCCAGTGTTTTTCTAGATTTATCTAGAAAAAAGTAACAAAATGGCCATTTATAAAGTTTAGAGGAAGCGGTATGTGGACGGGAAATACCGCTTCCTCTGATTTACATACAAGTGAATGGGACAGACCTCCCAGAGAGAGCAGTGCACGGAGGGACTCTGCCGGCTGAAGTGTTTCCGCATGCCTTCCGACAGCTTACCGCCAGCTTTCAGCGGGAGATCTCCGCTCTTGCATCGCAGCTGGCAAGATTTTTTTGAATGACCACCCAGAAGAGTAAAATACTGCTGCAGTATTTTCCCTCCAGGAGTTTTTTCGCCACAATTTTTTTATGAATAGAGCCCAATTTGTGATTTTAATGAGACTGCGCTGCTCTGTCCTGTTACGGGACAATTCTTCGCACGTGTGATTCTCAAAAGAATGAGCTGCACATGCCCATAATGCTCCTACGACAGGAGCGTGTTCAAGACATGATCGGGTCCTTACATGTAACAGAGCCGCCAGCAGAACAGAGGTGACTCAGAAGGCAAAGGGACCTTGCAGATTACAGGAGGCTGGAGGAAAGGTAAGGTAAAGGCTATAGATTTAACCCCAATTCAGTTTCAAAAGCCAAGTAACTTATCTGTATGTTTTGTGATGTGCAAGGAAACCCACACAGACACGGGGAGAACATACAAAACTCTGTGCAGATAAAGCCCTGGCTATCACAGCAGATAGCTTCCGTGGGGCCAGCTGGATAGCGTACTGGTAAGGCTGTTGCCATTAATGTGGGATTTGAGCCCTTTGACAAGGCTTTCATTCCTTGCTCGAACCATTACGAAAAACAGTAAGGAGTACTGGGCAAGGCTCCCTTATGATCCTGGACACCCATGTAGCTCGAGCTGAGCCTGCCAGGAGATAAGCGCAATATAAATGTTGTGCATCTGGCCTGTCTTATCTTTCTGCTTCTGTCCTTCCACTGCATAAGGTTTGTTCATAAAACAGCACTTTCTGATGCTCTCTAATGCCTGGTACAGATTTCAAGTCGAATCGATAATTTCCATCAGGTCCATTGACTTCACTTTTCACAGCTCTATTAACCAAATTGACTAACTAGGTTAATCAGTATAAAGCATTTATCAAAACACAGGTAATGATCACTTATGTGAGCCGTTTAGAGAACTGAGGAGAGTCTAAAAATATATTCCTCTAGTTCAAAGACAACACATACTCAAATCACGATTAGGCTGGAGGAAAGAAGACATTCATTCAGCAAATGTCTGCAATGAAATTGAATTGCGAGATAAAATAACATTGCAATATAATTAGTGTAAAATATATTCACCCGGTTTACCCTTCTACTACAGTTTTGGTAAAATTAGACAGAAAAAAAAAAGTGTAGCATTAGCAGGCACAATTATAGTTTAACAAGTAGGAATATAGTTTTCTGGTGAACCTTGTACACAATTCCTGTACAGTTGTAGTCTGTCATTAGATGTAGAGCGAAGTCTAAAGCTCAACACACACACCATACAATCTTGGTTGTACAGATTTACCAAATCTATGTAGTATAAGGGCCAACAGATTGAAAATACCTTGAATGATTGATTGGATAAGCTCTTATACTACATGAAAGTGGTAAGATTGAACAACCAAGATTGTATGGTGTGTGTTGAGCCTTAAGGTGGCCACACACACCATACAATTTTTAAAATATCTGTTCAATTTAAGAATTGTAATCAATTTTTCTGACTGACTGTAACATTTCAAAAATATGACCAATGTACCACACACCTATGTTCAATTTTTCCCCAATTATGATAAAAATGATTGGAAACTGAGAAAATTGCTAGGGTGTGTATATTAATAGACTTTTACAATCCAACACACCATACAATCTTTAGAGAAATTGAACAGAAATATCTGGCATTCTGGATCGATTTAAATCGAAAAAAACGGGAATTCCGATCGGATTTTTCACTCGAATGAAAAAAAAAGCTTTCGATTTTTTCGAGAGATACGATCGTTTTCATCAAATTGCTGTAAAATCGGATCATTTTATTGTATCGTGTGTGGCCACCTTTAGACTTATGACAAAACAAACAGTTCCTATATGCTGAATAGGCTTTCAGGATGCAAATATTAAGCCACAGAAATCAGTCTATAGATGCTTTGTAGACTGTAAACAGCCATGTTTACATAAACCATTAGGTAAATGTCAGACTCATACATTCCCTTAAATTAATGGTATAGTAATCTCCTTAGTAGCCAGGCCCAAAAGCCCCCTCTACATGTTGGCTTACCATTTCAAAATGATTTTTTTTCTATTTTTATTTACAAATAGACAAACAGAAGGGCAGTAGGTCACCAGAACAGCGTTGTCCTCTCCCCACCCTGATGAGGTTCTGCTCGCCACCCGCATCTCACCTATACAGCACCGGCGTCCCCACTCCGTTACCCTCTATTTGACCCCCACATGGTGTACACGGCTGAGGAGGTTTACCTGAGCTCTCTGTGCCTCTCCCGCATAGTAAGAGAAGCACAGCGGGCACCACAAGCAGCCCCAACCCTTCCATGACGCGGCCTTCACCGGCTCCCCTGGCAGCAGCTGCAGTAGTAGTCACTATCTGATCACCGGCAACAACGTCCTTTCTCCTCACCGACTGGCAGCCAACTGAGACCGAGCTGCGGGTCAGCTGATTGCTGATGTCAGGGGGGGCGCGACACTGCGCTTGCGCTCTGCAGAGATCTCTAGTAAGTAAGCTGTGCACAGTGCACACAGCGTGTTCGTGCGGTGCCCGCTGGGTCTGGATGGCTGCCTGCAGCCTGTTCCTGTGTTGCGCAGCTTCATAGTAGTTAGCTAGTAAATAAACGGGGGAAGGGTAGGGCAGGTAGACAATAGGTATTGGGAGAGCTGGGCGATGGCGGAGGGGGAGAATCAGTGGAGGGTCAGGTGGGGGGCATAGAATGTGGCAGCGTGATTAATGCTCATATATAGCTGATACGTTTTCATTAATTCAACTTGGGGCCAATTCACACCTACAATTGCTTGACACTAGCGATTTGCTTTAGCGGTTTCCGCAGGTGATTTTTCCACGATTTAACATGGAAAAATCACTGGACAAATTCGAGTTTTTCGAGCGATCGCAATTAGCGGTTCTATACATACTAACTGCGATAGCTCCAGAATCGCCAGCAAAATGCTGCAGGTAATGCGTTTGCGATAATCGCAAAACGCGCGCGATTGCGGCAGTGAGAACGCTGCCATAGGTAGTGACCAGATTTTTCTAGGTTCAACCTGGGATGGGAAAAGGGGCATGTCCATGAACGTGGTGGAAAATGGGCGTGTCCATGACATGGTGTGGGAGGAGCGAACTGTAATGTAACTGAAGCAGTGGGCCAGAGTTTCCTCCCAAAACACAGATAGACAAATTGATCCTAAAGGTAATTAGGCAATGTTCCCCAAACGCATAAGAAACCAGTGTTCCCTCAATGATGTAGTGAAATGGGAGATTTGCATCATGGGTGTCAGTCTACAGAAGATGCAAGTGCTACATAAACACATAATAATGATATGGCGGGACATTAGACTTTGATTATGGCCGGAATTAGATTGTGAGCACCGCCATGGACATGACTACATTCTCTGTAAAGTGCTTCCTTAGATGCCGGTGCTATGTAAATACATAATAATAATATCGTAGGGCATTAGGCAGCCAAATGTGGGACATAACCTGGGATACACTGCAGCCTGGGACAGGGGACCCTGAACCTGGGACGTGTCAAAGGTAAAACGGAACGTCTGGTCAGGGTACCATGGGCTACAATAGCACAAGCGTTTTTAAAAACGCTAGTGTTTTGCGATTAGCGGTAATCACGCGATTCCCGCTTATGGCCCTTACAGTTTTTCAGTGGATTTGCTCCACGTTCCGTGCATCAATTCCTACGATTCTGTATGGTGAGGCATTCTAGAGGAGTGACAAGAGGATCTAGAACCACTTGCTTTTTATGTAGGTGCCAACTAAATATATACATAGAGGCCCATATGCAATTCACTAATGCTACATACACACTTGAGATAAAAGTATTTGGAAAAGGCAAGATCACAGACCAATTTTACCCCATTCCATGTAGTATGAGAGCCATACTCTACACAGTCTATGCTATGGAGCTGAACTCCCCATCAGATAAAAATCTTTGCAAGATGCTGCACACACAGATGCCCGTACACTTCATCTGCATATCTGGCAATCATCTGCAGATCTGAAAATCCATCCTGGTGGATCTGATCTGCAGATGATCCGCAGATGATTGTCTGTTAAACAAGGTGAGTATGAGGATCTGCAGATATCATAGACTATGAATGCATTTTGCAGGAATGGATTTTTTGCAGGATCAGATCTTTTGCAGATAATGATCTTTTGAGTGTGTACGGGCATCTGTGTGTGCAGCATCTTGCAATGATTTCTGTCTGATGGGGAGTTCAGCTCCATAGAATAGACTGTGTAGAGTATGGCTCTCATACTACATGGAAGGGGGTAAAATTGGTCTGTGATCTTGCCTTTTCCAAAGACTTTTATCTCAAATGTGTATGTAGCATTAGTTTCCAAAGTTTTCTCCAAGGTGATATTTTCACACCGTGTCATAAAATGCATTTTAAACCACCAGTAAGCAAGAAAATACTCAAAATAATTTTGATGGTACTTTTTCAGCAACTTTGGGGTACTTTTTCAATTGTAAAATGCTTTAAAGTTATTTTAAAAAGAACATGAAAATTATCTCCTAAGAGATAACTCAGGAGAAAAAGTTAATTGCATATGGGCCAGAGTCTCGATTGTCCTGTGCCGACAGGGATCGGCTGATGCAGGATATGTATGCTTTCTGGTTGTTAGAGACTCAGGCCCATATGCAATTAACCTTTTTTCCTGAGTTTTCACCTAGGAGATAATTGTTCATCTTCTATTTAAAATAACGTTTCAGCACTTTGCAACTGAAAAAGTATTAAATAACTAGGTGAAAAAGTACTATCAAAATTATTTTGTGTATTTTTTTGTTTGTTTTGCATTTATCAACAATTTAAAAGAAATATCACCTAGGAGAAAACTAGGGAGAAAAAGTTAATTGCATATGGGCCTTAGTGTTAAAATAGACCTTGTTAATACAGAACTATACACCAATATGTATACATACAATGACCTCTGTATAAAATGTTTAAACAAAGTACAGGTAGTCCCCGATTACCAAACGAGATAGGGACCGTAGGTTCCTTCTTAACCTGAATCTGTTTTTGAGTCGGAACATTGTGCCATCTGTGTCCCCTGTACCTCCTCTGTGCTCCTCTGTTCCTCCAGTGTCCCCCTCTGTGCCACCTCTGCCCTCTGTAACTGCTTATACAAGTTTAAACTTTGACTTGTTCCCATGGAAACACAGAATCCATGCTGTTTGCATCGGCAGGTCGTTCGTAAGTCGGGCATTTAAGTCGGGGACTACCTGTATTTGAAAGTATATTAACCTTGGGGGAGCTGTGGAACTCAGTCCTTGGGCAAACAAACAGCCTAAGAAGTTGGCCTTCATCACTGAGTACTGCCAGTGATTTGTTTTGGTTGGTAGACTTCTGGTTAGTTGAGTTCCAGATAGCTGTTACTTTACTGTAATATAGTTTTGCTTTGTGAATGTGATTGTTTTCAAATGTTGAGGGCTATTCAGTTACCTTTGGTCGTTTACATGAAACCCTGGAGGTTCTGGGTCTTTGTAACGTTATGCATACCAGCATTACTTACTGACCAATAATCTGCACACATTTATGCTCTGTGCTCCTTGCTATCCTCTCAAGTACTGGGTTCCAATACTTCAGAAAGAATCTCACTTTAGATTACTATCGCCTGCAGGGATCGGGACTCAATTCCTCGGACTATTAGTTCATGGTCAAAACTGTACAGATGCAATGCTAGCAACAAGTTCTAGTAATATGGAGAGGCTGGCACACAATAGAGAAGGATGGGTTAGGATTGTAAACTAGAATCAAACTGCGCTTGGGCGAGATAATCTGGCAGACCAGGTCTCTCGCTGATGCATTGGGGAGAGTAGGGGGTCACTGTACACATGCTAGATTTTATTAAGGAGTAACTAAAGCCTTGTTTTAGTTTTGAGCTCTGAAGGGAAAGTTTTGAGTTCTGAAGGGAAAGTTTGAACCCCTTTTTGGGTGCATATTGTTGTCCGTGACCCCATTGGGGAGATTTCAACTCACATCTTCCATTTGGTGCCATTTGACACAGAACGTTAGCTGAATGCTCCGAATCTTACAGTGGTCATAGGAAACTGGTTCAGAGGGGGCCTAAAAACCAAGAAAAGATGTAGAGTAGCCTTTTCCTTAAAAGTAATTCAGTAAGAGAGTAAAATACATTTTTGCAGTCTGCAAGGTCTTCTGTGAAAACTCCCTGTTACCTATTATGAAGGCAATTACAGGGTGTGAAAGAACTGAAACAATGGTGTGAGGTCCTTCACTAAGTCTTGTGCTAGTGGACAATCAAAATAAAATTGAAAAAAAACCTGTTACTTTAAAGCCACATTCAGCCTCTCATTATTTAATGCATATGATAGTGAATTTGCATAATGCACAAAGTTTTGTGCAAAACATTGCTGTAACTTTCAAAATAAACAGATAAAGGGCGCCACTGACCAAATGTCCTAACTAACTTGTGGAGGAGGATTCCTCCTGCTGCCAATTCTTCAGAATCCGGGGTGTTCCCTTAATATAACAATATTACTCACTGCCCCTCCTCTCCTCCTCCACCCCTCCCCCTCTTCCACACCAGCTGCACTCTATCCCGAACTTCACTCACTCTCCCGTTTTATCTTTTACCACCATAGTTTACCTTAAATAATTTTTCCCCACACAATAGTCATCATGTTGGACAATGCAGTACAGTGTACATCCTGTGACATGTATGCATGCCTTGATCAGCGGATTGAGGGTGTTTACTGTTGCCCTGGGTGTGTGCATGTTGCTCAGTTAGAGGCGGAAGTCGCAGAGCTAAATAAGCATCTCGCAACACTGAGACGCATACACAACATGGAGATGAGCTTGGATCTCACGATCCAGACACTGGATGGAATTGGTGAAGATGAGGTGGGTGGAGTAAAGCCGGAGCAAGAAGCAGAGGCAGCCGCTAGTTGGGTCACAGTTAAAAGGGGTAGGGGAAAAAGTGGCAGGGAGGCTAGTCCCGAGTTGTCCCTCACTAATAAGTATGCTTGTTTGCGTAATATTGGGGAGGATGATTCTGGAGTAGCAATGCTGCAGCAGGATGTGCTCCTTAGCAACCAAGGGGCAGACTGCTGTAACGAGAAAGGGAATAGGAGTGCAGCTAAGGCTAGACAGGTACTGGTGGTAGGGGATTCAATTATTAGGCACACAGACAGGGTAATCTGTCAAAGAAACCGTGAATGCCGTACAGTCTGTTGCCTCCCGGGTGCTCGGGTTCGGCATGTAGCGGAAAGAATTGACAGATTATTGGGTGGGGCTGGGGAAGACCCGGCTGTCATGGTACACATTGGCACCAATGACAAAGTTAGTGGGAGATGGAAGGTCCTCCAAAATGATTTTCAGGTACTTGGAGATAAACTTAAAGCAAGGACCTCCAAGGTGGTGTTCTCTGAAATACTGCCAGTGCCACGTGCTACATCTGAGAGACAGAGGGAGCTTAGGGAGTTAAATAAGTGGCTGAGAAATTGGTGTAGGAAGGAAGGTCGTTTTCCGAAGGGGGTAGGAGGCGCCCGTATAGTGTATTAAGTGTACTCTTTATACCAAGAGACTCCACTTGATAAAAGGTTAAGAAGGTTTATTTTAGCACAAAAGACAACGCGTTTCGCGGTCCAAGCCGCTTCCTCAGGTCAATAACAGGTGCTTTTAAAACAAATAAATGAAATCAATAGAAATACATAAAACATGCGACATAAAAACAAACATGTAGTAATAAAATAATATTTTATTACCACATGTTTGTTATTACCCCCCCCCCCCTCCATATATTTCACACTGTGTCCCATTTCACTTTGCCCATCATGCCATGAATCAACATGGCGCCCCCTGATTTGAGCGCATGCGCCCGCCTCCAGCTCTGACGTAGAGCCGCTCTTCCTACAGCCCCTTCCTCTCCCCTCGTAAGCTAGACCTGACACGCTTTGCGCTCCATCCTCTAGCCGTCACACCTATCGGCTTTAGGTACGGACTCAGACCACGCCCCCCGCCCGATCCGATAGGTCTCTACACTTTCCACGCCCCCCGCCTGGCCATCCGCACTTCCTATACTACGATATTTAAAGGTCCTTCAGCCGAACCCTCGGCTTGGCGCTCTGGCTATCCAGACTCAACCTAAGGTAAGAGACCCTCCGAGTACCTACACAGGGCCCGATCTAGACCCCACATTCTCCGCGGACCACAATTGATACCTTTACTCCATCTTATACATCCTCACACGGAGACCTATATGCTACCCACCAGTAGAGTACATATCAGGCAGGTTTTATGTAACCTCCCGCTTCCTCCGACACTCCTCCCGGGTCCCCCCTCTTAATCTACCTGGATCCTGTTACCCCTGTTGTTTATATATGTCCACAGTTACTACCTCTTCCAGTTGGACCCCTCCCTATACCAGTAACTGTTCCCCCACACTTTATGTGGCATACATACTCTCCGTAGTTGGACCCCTCCCATTACTAGGTAATGATCTCCCATACCTCCACCGGCATATAGTCCATCCCCCTTCCCCCCCCTCCAGGCCCCAGCCTACATTATCTGTTCCCCTTTCCACTAACCCCCCCCCCCATCTATATAACCCCCCCTCCTCCCCATCCCCCCTCCGGCATCTCCCCACTTCTGTCTGTACCACTGAGTATACTAGTTATACTTCCTTTCCTCTATAAACATGGATCCCATCATACACACACCCTCTTCCTCTACCACCGTCCACCACACCCATTACAGTTTTGTATATCTATTTCATGAAGTAGTTTATTTTATCATTATTATTATCAATACTTGTGTTTTTGTATGCATAACTGCCATGACTAAGGGCTGGTCCCCATAGATGCTAATGGTTTGTGTTTATAACCGCTACACATATTATTTTATTACTACATGTTTGTTTTTATGTCGCATGTTTTATGTATTTCTATTGATTTCATTTATTTGTTTTAAAAGCACCTGTTATTGACCTGAGGAAGCGGCTTGGACCGCGAAACGCGTTGTCTTTTGTGCTAAAATAAACCTTCTTAACCTTTTATCAAGTGGAGTCTCTTGGTATAAAGAGTACACCTAATACACTATACAGGCGCCTCCTACCCCCTTCGGAAAACGATCTTGTATCACCCCACTCGTGGGGTTCTTCGTGACCTTCGAGAAGCGAAGCCTTTTTCTAAGGAGCAGCGACCAACGATCATAAAGACCGAGTGGGGACGGGACTTCCCTACACGCCGGTACAAGTGGTTGCCTTTAGCAACCTACACTTGTGAGTATATTAACTCTTAAATTTTATCTCCTTATCTGAGGATAATACACCATAAGGGCTCCTGGTACCCTGCGGGTTTTTTCTTTTTGTCTTTCCTCTATACTGACCAGTAGGAAGGAAGGGTTTGGGTTCCTGGAGAACTGGGCAGACTTTGCAGTCGGCTACAGGTTCTACAGCAGGGATGGGCTGCACCTTAATGGGGAGGGTGCAGCTGCATTGGGGGAGAAGATGGCTAAACGGTTGGAGGAGATTTTAAACTAGGATCTGGGGGGAGGCAGGAGGATAAAGTCTCAATATGTAGACAAGATAAGGTAAAAAGACAGTGGGAGCCTAACATTATGGGGGGTGGGGACAGTGTAAAGATTAAGGAGGTTGGTAAAACTTCAAGTAGCCCATTTCAGGTAAACAAAATTGGTAAATGTGGTGGTAAAAATATAAAGTGCTAAATATAAAGTCTACTTCGGCTTCGCGTGAATGCGGACAGAAATCCGCATTCACGCTCGTGAAACCCGGTGCTGAAGTCGTGGTTTGCGGAAATGCGTCAAACTATGCGGAAGTGACACATTGCAGGCCAATCAGAGTGCCCCAGCCAGGCCCTAGCAACCAATCACAGGAGGGGAGCTATGCCCTCCCCTCCTGAATATAAAGCGGCGGCCATGATGGAAAAGCTCTGTCCTTGCTAGACTGTGGTGCTGAGAGGATTATCTCCAGGCCATTGTTGTTTGAGCAAGTGCATTTATTGTGTTAAAAACAAAGCGTTTTTTTTGCTAACACTGCTCTTATACTGTACACAGTTAGCTAGTCAGTGAGTGATTGCTGTAGTTAGTTGTAGTCAGTGTAGTGTAGTGGGAGTGTGGGAGTCTAGTGATTATTTAACTGTGTGTAGTGCAGGCAGGTTCAGTGCTGCAGTGTAGTCAGTGTAGTGGGAGTGGGGATTATCTGTGTGTAGTGCAGGCAGGCAGGTTAGTGCAGCTGCAGTGTTCACTTGCATATTCCAGTGACAGTTATACACTATTTGCAGGCAGCCAGTCACACCGCCGGCGCCACCACTCTCTGCCAGCGCTGGTCATTCATTCTGTCAGTGACCTTGTGCCGTGCCCAGTGCCCACTGCTCGCTTGCTGGCATATGAGCATCTCATTACACAGTGTTACATAGTTACATAGTTACATAGTTATTTTGGTTGAAAAAAGACATACGTCCATCGAGTTCAACCAGTATAAAGAGTTCAACCAGTATAAAGAGTTCAACCAGTCCTTGTGTGCCCACTGCATCCTTCAGTGACCTAGTTGTATATCCAGTGCCCACTGCTGTGCCCACTGCATCCTTCAGTGACCTTGTACTGTGCCTACTGCATCCTTCAGTGACCTAGTTGTATATCCAGTGCCCACTGCTGTGCCCACTGCATCCTTCAGTGACCTTGTACTGTGCCCACTGCATCCTTCAGTGACCTAGTTGTATATCCAGTGCCCACTGCTGTGCCCACTGCATCCTTCAGTGACCTTGTACTGTGCCCACTGCATCCTTCAGTGACCTAGTTGTATATTCAGTGCCCACTGCTGTGCCCACTGCATCCTTCAGTGACCTTGTACTGTGCCCACTGCATCCTTCAGTGACCTAGTTGTATATCCAGTGCCCACTGCTGTGCCCACTGCATCCTTCAGTGACCTTGTACTGTGCCCACTGCATCCTTCAGTGACCTAGTTGTATATCCAGTGCCCACTGCTGTGCCCACTGCATCCTTCAGTGACCTTGTACTGTGCCCACTGCATCCTTCAGTGACCTAGTTGTATATCCAGTGCCCACTGCTGTGCCCACTGCATCCTTCAGTGACCTTGTACTGTGCCCACTGCATCCTTCAGTGACCTAGTTGTATATCCAGTGCCCACTGCTGTGCCCACTGCATCCTTCAGTGACCTTGTACTGTGCCCACTGCATCCTTCAGTGACCTTGTACTGTGCCCACTGCATCCTTCAGTGACCTAGTTGTATATCCAGTGCCCACTGCTGTGCCCACTGCATCCTTCAGTGACCTTGTACTGTGCCCACTGCATCCTTCAGTGACCTAGTTGTATATCCAGTGCCCACTGCTGTGCCCACTGCATCCTTCAGTGACCTTGTACTGTGCCCACTGCATCCTTCAGTGCCGTTGTACTGTGCCTGGTGCATCCTTCAGTGACCTTGTACTGTGCCCACTGCATCCAGTGATTCATTACTAGCAACATGTCTGGCAGGGTTTCGCGGGGTGAGAGGAAAGGGAGTTCAATTGCCTCAGCCACTTCTGGGACTGCTCCACGTCCAGGGAGAGGACGCCCAGCTGTACGTGGTCGTGATGCAGCAGAAAGGGGGGCAGCAAAGCCTGGGCCGAGTCAGCGGACGCCATTGTCCAAATATTTTAAAGTTTCTGGTCCCCGTGTGGTGGTTGAGCAAATGGAACCTGACGTACTCATGGACATCATGACTTCCTCCCAGACCTCTACTGTGAGCACCACTCCAAGCAGCAGCAGCAGCAGCCAACGTCCCACGCTTGTTGTGACATCCACCCCAGCACCCACTGGTCAGCAGCCCTCCCAGGATGACAGCGTTCTGTCCCTCAGTCCGGCTTCTGGGAACCTGCTGATGCAAGAAGCTCAGGACTTACTGGGGACTGATGTGGCAGAGATTGAGATCGGGCCACAATCACAAGCGTTGTTGAGTTCTGGTGATGAAGAAGAGGGGTCTGTGTCTGGGGATGTAGGGACAGAAGAGGAGGCGGGGGAGTCAGAGGAAGAGCTGGATTATGATGCTGCTGCTGATGATGACGACGTTGTGGACCCTAACTATGTGCAGCCTGCTGAGTCCGTGGAAGAATGGTCAGAGGCAGAGCAGGATGACGAGTCACCTCGGCCTAGGCAAGGATATCGCCATATGTCAGGCAGGGGCAGGGGCATCGGCAGCAGTGGGCGTGGAGGAAGTAGACAGGACACTGCTTCAGCCGGCACCACCACCATGCAACCCCCGGCAACTACTACCACACATTGTTCCGCTGCACCCTCTGCTAGTGGGGGCCTTAAAGTCACCAGTGTGGGATTGCTTTGAGGAATGTACTGATGACAAAAGGTATGCGGTGTGTAGGTTATGCAGCAAAAGATTGAGCCGTGGGAAAAGTCTGAGCAAGATGGGTACCTCATCCCTCCAGGGCCACCTGAGAAGCCGCCACTGCCGCGAGTATGCGGACTTTAAGAGGAAGCAGGCACTGCTGGCAGGGGTTCCTGAGAGCAGAAGGCCCACCAGCGCAGCAGCATCATCCCTCCCTCAGGGGCGTGAATCCCCCACAGCAGCAGCAGTAGTAGCACGCAAGCGCTCTTCCACCTCGGCTACTCAGGACACAGACATTGAGGCTGGCAGCCAGTGTTCGTCTCTCTCCTCTGTCTCCCCTGCATCCCAGCGTCGTCAGACCCTGCTGAGCGACACCTTTCAGGGTCTGACCAAGCCTCTGCCTCCAAGCCACAGGCGGATCCGCAAACTAAATGGCTTGCTGGCCCGGGCCATGGCATCACAGCTGCTTCCCTACTCCCTGGTGCAGGAGGGGAGCGCCATGCGGACGCTGCTCCAATTTGGCATCCCCGAGTGGCAAGTCCCCAGTCGCCACTATTTCAGCAGGAGCGCGATCCCAGCACTCCACAAGTTTGCGGTGGAAAACGTGGCCCGTTCCCTGGACTACTCTGTGGGCAAGCGGGTCCACATGACCATGGACTCGTGGAGTAGCAGATTTGGGACAGGTCACTACCTGTCCTTTACGGCCCACTGGGTGACACTGATGGAAGGGAGGGAGGACAAGAGCGCATCAGCCCAGCTAGTGGTGCCACCACGCGGGATCAGGGGGGATGCAGAAGGGTCCTGTCACGACACTCCCTCTGCACCCGGAAAGCAAGCCCGCCTCGGCAGCAGCAGCGCCAAGCCTCGGCACTGCCAAGCCCTTTTAAAATTGGTGACCCTGGGGAAGGAGAGGCTTACGGCCACCAACGTCCTGGCCGCAGTCAGGAAGCAGGAGCGGAGGTGGCTGACCCCCAGAGGCCTGGAAGTGGGGTATGTGGCAGCCGATAACGGGGCCAACCTGGTGGCAGCAGTGCAGCAGGGAAACCTCCAGCACATCCCCTGCTTGGCCCACGTGCTCAATCTTGTGGTGCAGCGCTTCTTGCGCACCTACCAGGGGATGAGCGAGCTGCTGCAGGATGCCCGGGCGGTGGTACGCTTTTTCCGCCTGTCAGCCACTGCCTCTGCACTCTTGTCCACCTTACAGCAGCAGTATGGAAGGCCACAACACCGGATGATCATCGACATGCCAGTTCGCTGGAATTCGACTCTGGCCATGTTGGAGCGGCTGTGTCAGCACAGGCTGGCTCTTAGGGCCTACATGCTAGACCCAAGTGTCCCCAGCAACCAGCAAGTCCCCATGATTACTGCCACTCAGTGGACACTGATGCAGCAAGTATGCCTGGTGCTGAGTCCCTTCCTGGAGGCAACCAAGATGGTCAGTGAGGAGCGGGCCTCTGTGTGCCAGTGGGTGCCCTTGGTTTGTCTACTGGAGCAGGCAATGGACAATTTAATTGAGCGTGGGGATGAAGCCCTGAGGCAGTTGGAAGAACAGGAGCAGATGGCAGCACAGTCCAGCTCAGAGGAGGGCTCACAGCAGGTAGTGGAAGAGTTGGAGGTCCCTAACCTGAATGAGAAGGAGGAGGAGAAGCAGAGTGCAGCAGGCGTTGTAAGTGGATGGCGGTTTGAGGAGGACAACGACATGGCACAGGAAGAGGACAGGCATGCGTTATGGGACAATGGCGAGGACCTGACTCAGTCGCTTCCACCAATGTACTCTGTCTGCGTTCACACTGCCCGGGTCACCGGGTGCATTAAATTTTTTGGCCAGCACTATGACGCTGTGCTGCTACTACTACTACCAGTATGTTGCCGTGGTCCTTCTGTGCTGCTGAACTGACCGCCCGCATAGTCCTTCTCCTGACTCAGTCGCTACCACCACTGCACTCTGCGTTCACACTGCCCGTGTCCACTGACAACTCTGCTGCGATGTCATTGCTAATTGCTGCAAAAAAAACAAAAAAAAAATTACAAAAACCTCTCTGGGGCATTTTGGCGTCAGCCACTCATCCTCCTCCAGCGGTACCTTCGCCGCCAAGTGCCATTGGAACTCGCCTTCACCTCTTTGACTGCTTAACGCGTATATCCCTTTTTAAAACCACTTATTACCAATTAATAGCCCCATTTAAAGTGTTGATTTCACTTTAAAATCCATTTTCTCTAGAAAAAAAAATTTTTGGGGAATTTTTTATGTTGAAGTTATGTTGCCCCTTATCACCTCGATAATCCATGCAATTTGGGGGATTGTAGCATGTATGGGGGCTTTGTTATTAACGTTAAAAGAAAATCCGCCTCCGGGCGGGAATCCACGCGTGATTACGCCATTCACGGCAGAAAATCCGCGTGGTTGCCTGGACGCGGACGAAAATCCGCATGCGGCGGGGCCGAATGCGGATTTTTTTTTGCAACCACGCGGATTGCCGAAATCGTGGATGAGGCACATCCGAGCATCCCTGGCTGCAGAACTGCGATTACTACAGCAAATTGAAAAAGCTGCAAGTAAAAATGAGGTCATAGTTATGGGCGACTTCAACTTTCCAGACATTGACTGGGGTATTGAGGCTACCCATTCTGGTAAAAGCAGCAGATTTCTGGCAGCACTACAGGACAATTACTTGACTCAAATGGTAACGGAACCAACTAGGGGAAATGAGTTACTGGATCTGATCATTTCTAATAGACCAGATAATGTATCAAATGTGCAGGTTCAAGAACATTTGGTAAATAGTGGTCACAACATGATAACGTTTGATCTGGTGACTGATAGGCCACGGGGCAGCGGGACCACTAAAACTATGAATTTTAGAAAAGCAAAGTTCAATCAAATTAGGCAGGCACTAAGTTTGGTGAACTGGGATAATGTACTACAAGGGGAGGACACTGAAGGGAAATGGCAAGCTTTTAAACGTATTCTCAATCAATATTGTAGTATGTATATCCCATATGGAAACAAAATGTCTAGGAATAAAAAAAGGCCTCTATGGATGAATAGAAAGGTTAGAAATAAAATGAAGAGGAAAAAGAATGCCTATAAGGTCCTAAAACAGGAGGGGACCGAGGCTGCACTCAGCAATTATAAGGAGTGCAATAAAAATTGTAAAAAAGAAATTAGGCTGGCAAAGATCGAAGCTGAAAATCAAATCGCTAGGGATATCAAATCTAACCCAAAAAAGTTTTACAAGTACATCAACTCTAAAAAAAGAAAGGTTGACTGTATAGGACTCCTAAAGGATGAGGGTGGGAACTCAATGGTGGATGACCACGGTAAGGCAGAGTTATTAAATGCTTTCTTTGCTTCTGTCTTCACAAAGGAAACAGCACTGTTGCAAATTACAGAGGCAGAAGAGTCTCAATCTTCAAACTGTAATATTAAATACTTAACACAGGAAGAAGTAAAGGCAAGACTAAATAAATTAAAAATAGACAAGGCACCTGGCCCGGATGGCATGCATCCTCGGGTCCTAAGGGAATTAAGTTCAGTTATAGATAAATCCCTTTATCTTATCTTTTGTGACTCTCTTTCAACTGGCAGAGTCCCAGTGGATTGGCGTACAGCCCACGTTTTCCCATTATTTAAGAAGGGCAAAAAATCAGATCCAGGAAATTATAGACCTTTAAGCTTAACATCAGTTGTATGCAAACTATTTGAGGGGTTACTAAGAGATACTATACATGACTTCATAGTAGAAAATAATCTTATTTCTCAGCATCAACATGGGTTTACTAAAGACAGGTCCTGTTTGACTAACATGCTCAGCTTTTATGAGGTAGTGAATGCTAATATGGATATTGGGAATGCTGTAGATGTGATATACTTGGACTTTGCAAAGGCCTTCGACACTGTTTCCCACAAAAGTCTGGTGCAAAAGTTGAGGATGCAAGGACTGGGGAAGAGTCTGTGTGCTTGGATAGGGAACTGGCTAATGAACAGAAAACAAAGAGTTGTGGTCAATGAATCATACTCAAAATGGGAGACTGTTAGCAGTGGGGTCCCACAGGGGTCTGTACTGGGTCCAGTGCTCTTTAATTTATTTATTAATGACCTAGTGGATGCAGTAGTGAGCAATGTTGCTATTTTTGCAGATGATACAAAATTGTGCAGAATCATCAACTCTCAGGAAGATAGTGTCATATTGCAACAGGATCTGGATAGGATGGCTATATGGGCACATAAATGGCAGATGAAATTCAATGTTGACAAATGTAAAGTCATGCATTTTGGACGTACTAATGGTCTAGCACCATACAAAATAAATGGGATACAGTTGGGGACATCAAACTTGGAGAAGGACTATATATATATATATATATATATATATATATATATATATATATATATATATATATATATATATATATATATATATATATATATATGTGGAAAGCTGAGCATCCCTGAGAGTGACCTGCAACCAATTGCCTGACTGACTTACCAGCAGCACAGCTCAGTCAGGCTCAGACGCACATTACTAATCCCGCCAGAGCAGCCAGCATTAATATCACTGTCCTCTTCTTTTCTCGCAGCGAGTCGCAGGCATAGTCGTCCACACACTGACGTCCATGCCTGCGTTACATCAAGGAGGTGGAGTGCAGCTATGCCTGGCAGCAGCGCGGCATGTATGTAACTACGAGAGCGAGCTAGGAGGAGGAAGGAGACCATGGAGACCAAACGCCACTGCTAGAAGGAAGGAAACAGTAAAGACGTATTTATGGTCCCAGTCTCTCCCTCCTCCCGGCTCAATCACTTCACTGCCACTGCCAGCACAGCCACCGGCACCCGGGCAGACCACACGCAAGCGGCATGTCAGCCAAGTATCTGGCGGCGTTACCCGCCGGGTCAGACAGGCATCAGGCTGCGCAGACATCATCTTTGCTTGGCAAAGGGGGCCCCGGGGCAATTCACCCCTTTCCCTTACTTGTAGCGCCAGCTCTGCTCCAGTCTGAGCAGTCGCTCCCTAAGGCGGCAAAAACCAGGCCAGTCACTTCCGCTTTATGCCTCCTGCTGCCGCCCCTCCACTTCCTGCCGCCTGAGGAACCCGCCTCAGCCCGCCTCATGGGCGGGCCGGCCCTGCCCGCCTGCCTCCTCCTCATCCAATGACCTCAGCTTAACTGTCCTGGCATTTCTCACTCTCATGAGCAACTACAGGGCTTCTCAAGAGCCGCCCCTACCTTATGGAACTCCCTCTCACCCCCCCCCCACCTCAGACTCGCCCCTTCCATCTTGCCATCCCGCCAATGAAAGCCTACCTATGGATTAACTCGGACTTGAATTGCTAGGACTTTGTAAAATGTATCTTATACTGGTTGCTAGCAGCGGCCGCTATAATAATTTTTCTGGTGCATGTATATGCCTGCCTAATTTTTCTGGCTGCACTGCGGGCTGCAACAACAAAACAAAAGGCATGTACATGTGCCAATTTCCCTTCATAATCATTACCTTGCCGCGGTGAAGGGGCTTGCGTATCACAATGAAGCAATGACCGCCGGCTATATGAGTGTCTCAGGGGGGAGCACACCCAAGATAATAAGGTCGTTGCAAATTTGGTCAGCTGGACAGTCACTGTTCTGTCATTCAGCTACCTCAGCCCGGCGACCATATAGGCTTGAAAACCGCCATGGCTTGCACTCTGGCCATGGTGCGCACCAGTCCAGCACGGCCGTCACTACACAAACAGCTGTTTGCGGTGCGTTACACAGTGAGTTTGGTGTCAGTGTGAAGCAGTACTCTAATTACACTCCCTGATTGATGTATACACATGCAAGATGTTTTAAAGCACTCTAGGCCTGCAATTTATCATTCAATATAATTTCGGCCCTTAAAACGCTGCTTTGCGTCAAATCCAGATTTTTCCACGGGGACTTTTGGCGTGTATCCCACTCCGCCATTCCCCCCTCCAGGTGTTAGACCCCTTGAAACATCTTTTCCATCACTTTTGTGGCCAGCATAAATTTTTCTAGTTTTCCAAGCTCGCCTCCCCATTGAAGTCTATTGCGGTTCTTGAAAGTTTGCACAAACTGAAATTTCGCGGGAGGTGCGCGAACCGAAAATCGGAGGTTTGGGCCATCTCTACCTACCACTGGAAGCAGGTATAATTAGAGCTCTGCTCCCCCCCCCCCCCCACCACACCATCCAGTGCTATCTTGTCCTGGCTGGCTACCATATAGCAGTAGCACACTATAAAAGTATGCTGCTGCTAATTTGCTGGTTCCACCTCCTGCATACCCCCACACTGTATCTGTATAGTACAGATAGTGCATACATCAGCAATGGTCCCTTGTAATCCTTCGGGGAGGTGTACCATGTGTTGAGAAACCCAGCCCTAGGAAACCCTCAAATACAACTGATGTTAAACGTATAGGTCTAAAGTATTGTATTCTGGATCTGATTTTTTTCCCTTCTTAAAAAAATGGGAAAATGTGAGCTGTCCACTTGAAAGAGAGTCACAAAAGATAAGATAAAGCGGTTTGTAAATACCTGAACGTTATTCCCATAATACCCAAGGATGGATGCCATCTGGGCCCGGTCTCTTAAAGGGAATCTGTATTAAAGAAAACTTTCCCTGGGGGTACTTACCTAAGGAGAGGGAAGCCTCAGGATTTTAATGAGGCTTCCCCTGTCCTGCTAAGCCTTGGTGATCCAGAGCTGGCAGCCCTCGAACCTACACATATCAATATTTACCATCTGCGCAGACGCAGTCCTGGCTTTCCAATGGGCTCAGGCGGAAATAGCTGAGCCTGATCGGGTCAGTGCTACTGTGCAGGTAACTAACATAGGTTTGCAGTTTCTCTTCAGGGCTCTCACCTTGTAGTATACTATCCTCCAATCCACCAAACTTTGTGTATCCCTGAGCTGTTCAGGGCCGGCGCTTCCATAGAGGCAAAGGAGGCAGTTGCCCCAGGGCCCCAGAGCCTGTGGGGCCCCCGAAGGTGCCCTTCCTCCCCTTCAGCTATGGAGACCCATGAGTGCAGGGATGCTGTGTACACTCCGTATAGGAAAAGGAAGGTAAATAATGGAAAGCCCAAAAATGTTTTGCCTAATGATATTGTGTAATGGGGAAAGGGGGGGATTGGATTTGGCGTGGCAGATGGGTCAGGGACCACGGGGGAGATTTGGTTGCAAGGGGGGCAACCCCCAAGTTATTTTTGCCTTGGCCCCATTGTAGCTAGAACCAGCCCTGGAGCTGTTTAAACTTTGCCTTTCTAAAATTCATGGTTTTAGTTGCTCCACTGCTCCTCAGCCTGTCAGCCACCAGATTAAACACTATCATATTATGATCACTATTCCCCAAATGTTCTTGATGCGTTATTTGGTCTATTTGAAATGACCAACTCTAGTAGTGCATTTACTCTGGTTGGTTCCGTTACCATTTGATGCAAGTCATTGTCTTGTAGTTTCCAAAAAGCAGCAGCTTGTTCTAGAATGATAGCTTTAATATCCCAGTTGGTGTCTGGATAGTAGAAGTCACTCATTAGCTATGACCTCACTTTTACTTGCACCTTTTCCAGTCTGCTGCATTAGTTGAAGTCTGCAGTATTATTGATATTTGGTCATGTGGTATACACCCTGCAATTTTCACTTCAGATCCTATTCAAGCAAGTTAGTAACACGTGTTACTGTAGCAATACGCGCATTACTCAAGTAACGCGGGTCACGCTAATAGGGTAATTCACAGTGCACTGCTGCGGTAGTACCAGTAATATTGTTAGGCATGGCAATATTACCGCTGGTTAGTGCATCAGACCCTACAGCCATAAAACTCTTTCCTTGCAGAAAACAACTTGTGCGAGCAGGGAAGAGAAAGAAAACATCAATTGTTCATAGATTTTAGCTCTGACATACATCAAACATTGTGTCATTGAGCAGAAACCATGAACCATTAAAAACTTAAAAAGTAGATGTGAACATAAAATAAAACTGGGGGATATCTAAAAAAAGTAATTCTTAGGAGTAGGAGGATAAATATACAGTGGGATGCGAAAGTTTGGGCAACCTTGTTAATCGTCATGATTTTCCTGTATAAATCGTTGGTTGTTATGATAAAAAAATGTCAGTTAAATATATCATATAGGAGACACACACAGTGATATTTGAGAAGTGAAATGAAGTTCATTGGATTTACAGAAAGTGCGCAATAATTGTTTATACAAAATTAGACAGGTGCATAAATTTGGGCACCACAAAAAAGAAATGAAATCAATATTTAGTTGATCCTCCTTTTGCAGAAATTTCAGCCTCTAAACGCGTTCTGTAGGTTCCAATGAGAGTCTGGATTTTGGTTGAAAGTATTTTGGACCATTCTTCTTTACAAAACATCTCTAGTCCATTCAGGTTTGAAGGCTTCCGAGCATGGACAGCTCTCTCTAACTTACACCACAGATTTTCAATTATATTCATGTCTGGAGACTGAGATGGCCATTCCAGAATGTTGTACTTGTTCCTCTGCATGAATGCCTTAGTGGATTTTGAGCAGTGTTTAGGGTTGTTGTCTTGTTGAAAGATCCAGCCCTGGCGCAGCTTCAGCTTTGTTACTGATTCCTGGACATTGGTCTCCAAAATCTGCTGATACTGAGTGGAATCCAATCGTCCCTCAACTCTGACAAGATTCGCAGTCCCTGCACTTGCCAAACAGCCCCACGGCATGATGGAACTACCACCATATTTTACTGTAAGTAGCAAGTGTTTTTCTTGGAATGCCGTGTTCTTTTTCCTCCATGCATAACGCCCCTTGTTATGCCCAAATAACTTAATTTTAGTTTCATCAGTCTACAGCACCTTATTCCAAAATGAAGCTGGCTTGTCCACATGTGCTTTAGCATACCTCAAGTGGCTCTGTTTGTGCTGTGGGCAGAGAAAAGGCTTCCTCTGCATCCCTCTCACAAACTGCATCTCCTTGCGTAAAGTGCGTCGAATAGTTGAACGATGCACAGTGACTCCATCTGCAGCAAGATGATGTTGTAGGTCTTTGGTGCTGGTCTGTGGGTTGACTCTGACTGTTCTCACCATTCGTCGCTTCTGTCTATCCGAGATATTTCTTGGTCTGCCACTTTGAGCCTTAACTTGAACTGAGCCTGTGGTCTTCCATTTCCTCAATATGTTCCTACGTGTGGAAACATACAGCTGAAACCTCTTGAGACAGGTTTCTGTATCCTTACCCTAAACCATGATGGTGAACAATCTTTGTCTTCAGGTCATTTGAGAGTTGTTATGAGACCCCCATATTGCTACTCTTCAGAGAAATTTAAAAGAGGAGGGAAACTTACAATTGACCCCCCTTAAATACTCTCTCATAATTGGATTCACCTGTGTATGTAGGTCAAGGGTCACTAAGCTTACCAAACCAATTTGAGTTCCAATAATTAGTTCTAAAGGTTTTGTAATCAATAAAATGACAACAGTGCCCAAATGTATGCACCTGCCCAATGTTATTTAAACAATTATTGCGCACTTTCTGTAAATCCAATAAACTTCATTTCACTTCTGAAATATCACTGTGTGTGTCTCCTATATGATATCTTTAACTGACATTTTTTATCGTAACAGTCAACGATTTATACAGGAAAATCATGACGATTAAGGTTGCTCAAACTTTTGCATCTCACTGTAATTGTTTATCTCCTCAGTTTACTTTCACTTAGGTATTCCATTAAAGGGAATGTCCGAGGAAATGAAAAAAAAAAAGATCAACTTACCTGGGGATTCTTCCAGCCCCTTGCAGCTGCCTTTTCCCTCGCCAGAGCTCTGGAGGCTCCCGGTCCACTCTGGTGCAGATGCCAGCCTCGCCAGGTTGGCATCCATTGCGCCTGCGCAAAAGCCGCTCGGCAGGGGCGTAGCAATAGGGGGTGCAGAGGTAGCGACCGCATCGGGGCCCTTGAGCCAGAGGGGCCCCGAAAGGGCCCTCCCTCAACTGCAGTATTAGCTTTCTGTTGGTCTTGTCCTCATAATAATCACTTCTATAGGTGCTATGAATAGTGGTAATCATTAACACACTGTTCCCTATCTCCTTCTTGCACCTCAGACACTGTAGTTGCCATTGGTAGGTTTTGGTGCACCGTATCAATTGTTATGTATAGAGTGCTTGGGGGGCCCCATTGTAAAACTTGCACCGGGGCCCACAGCTGCTTAGCTACGCCACTGCCGCTCGGTGTCGTGCTGACATCATCTGGAGTGTTCTGTGCAGATACAGAACTACTTCGCCTGCGCAGTACACTCAAGATGACAGCGCGATTGCGAGCAGCTCTCAGATGCCTGGGTCAGTGGATGCCTGGGCCACCGGCTGGGAGCGGAGCTGCAGTGAGAGCGCCGGACGGCGGCAAGGGGCTGGAGGAAGCTGGTAGGAAGAGGTAAGTTGATTTTTTTTTTTTTTTTACATTTTCTTGGATGTTTCCTTTAACCTCCTTGCCGGTTCAATTCCTCCGGCAAGGAGGCAGCGCAGGAGTTTTTTTTTTTTTTACATCATGTAGCGAGCCGAGGGCTCGCTACATGATAGCCGCTGAGCGGCGGCATCCCCCCCACCCACTCCGATCGCCTTCGGCGATCAGAGTATGCAGGAAATCCCGTTGAGAACGGGATTTCCTGCAGGGCTTCCCCGGTCGCCATGGCGACGGGGCGGGATGACGTCATGGACGTCGGGACGTCATGGGGAATCCCGATCCGCCCCTCAACGCTGCCTGGCACTGATTGGCCAGGCAGCGCAGGGGTCTGGGGCGGTGGGGGAGCGGCTCGGCGCGGCGGATCGGCGGTGAGCGGAAGTTATAAGCAGCTAGCAAAGTGCTAGCTGCTTGTAACAAAAAAAAAAATTATGCAAATCGGCCCAGCGGGGCCTGAGCAATCCTCCTGCGTAGGTTACCCCGAACTGAGTTCGGGATAACCGGCAAGGAGGTTAATGTTGTAATGTCTGCCCTATCTATTGTGCAGCATTGCTTTATAAGCTAGCATTTTATAAATAACGAATAACAATAATTAATAGCCATTTATATTTAGAATATTTTCTTTCAGTTTCTGCAATTAAAAAAGTATTTGTGTAGACCTAGTTTGATAACCGTGGCAAATCAGAACTGTACATGGAAAATTTAAAAATTGTCAACAAGGGATTGAAATACAGACTCACGAGCAGTTACATTTTGTTATGAATAGCAGGGCCGTAGGAGGCTTTAACAAGTGAACCGAACACCACTGTGAGTGACTGTAGAAGGAAATGCTTTACAGTACAGACAATGTATAAGGAATTTTATGTTTGTTTATTGGCTTACAAGGTTTTTATACATAGAACATTTTTAGGAAAGAGGTCCTGTTCCTAAACTCCGTAGTTGTATTGTCTGGATAGTAGCTTTAGGCTGGTTTCACAGTGGGATGTAAAAGTCCCACGTTGCATCAGCCAGTAACGCAGACTAACTCACAGCACTGTAAAATCAATGTGCTGTTCACAGTGCACACGTTGCGTTAGGTTATAACGCTACACGTTAAATGAAAGTGCAGCATGCTGTACGTTATACCCCTATAGAGCTGGGTTAGATTGTTTGCACATGCTCAGTGACTAGCCACATGGCTAATTAATATTTACTGCACTGTGGTGACTCGTGGTGGGACTCGTAGTGTTGTCCGTATCATGAACAAATCGTTAATTTGATCCGGATCTTTTTTGTGAGTCAAATCATCCGGATCATCACAATAAAAGATTCTGTTCCCAGTAGATGTCTGTCTGGAAGAAACAGGAACATACAGAATGTACAGTGCAGGGAAAGTCTTGTCCTGCTAGTCATTTCACCCCCAGTCTGCTTCCCTAGTAAAATGATTCAAATGATTCGGTTCAAAGATCCGGATTTTTTTCAATGATCCGATTCGAATGATCCGAATCCTTAAAAAGATCTGGACTTCCCATCACTATCCTGCAGCGGCTGCTTTGAGAGCCGCATAACGCGGTTCAATCTGATGTCCAACTTCAACACCACCACGCGTTGCGTTAGGGGCACGTTATGCGACCTTAACGTCCCCTAAAACGCAACGTCTTGGTGTGAAAGAGGCCGTAATCAGCAAGGCACAAATCATAAACTTAAAAAAATAATAATAATACAAAATAATAATAATTGCAAGGTCACACACATAGATTTTAATAGCAGCAACATATCTTTTATAACTCTCTAGCACAGGAGTTGATAATGTGGTACTGGAAGCAGCTTGAAAAGTTTAGAATTGTGGTAACAACAATCTCATCCTTTTTAGTGACAAATCTGCTGCTGTAGGAATGGATAGCTGTTGCCACAACTCAAATAACTTAGAAAGATAGTTTTAATTAATGACTGTGGAATTTCACTTTAAAGAGAGCCTGAGAAAAAAAAGACTATGCTACCTGATCTGGGGGGCTGGGCGGATCAGGTAGCTCCGTTGGCCTGCATGCAGTCACTTTCACTTTCATGACCTCTGGGGTCACGACGCTGGAGGAGAGAGAGATTCTCTCCCAGTGTGCAGTGAGGCAGAGGAGCGGCAGGGGGCATGGCCAGGAAGAGACAGATGCCCAATGGCAGCTGTGGAAAGCCTGCAAGACTGCCCCCAGTGGGTGTTTTGAGCAGGGAATCCCTTTCCTCCTTTCCCTCGAGATTAGCAACAATTATTGCCACCAATTTCGGAGGGGGGTTATAGCACGGTGGTGGGGGGGGGGGACGCAGAGATCTGCGGAGGGGGAGGGACACAGAGACATATCATGAGGCAGGGAACATGCCTCTGTGTCCCATCTGCCCCTCCCCCCCCTTCCCCACCACGCTGCCTCGGGTTCTCTTTAAGGAAACAGACAGTTTTTAAAATGCCTTGAAATTATTTGCAAGCCATCTGTCAGTGGTCATGAGGAGACTAAATAAGGTCTTATGCCACCATATGGAGTGAACCCCATAACAGATCCTGGTGATTTCTGTTATAGCAAATATGCACTGGCCGGGTAACAAAAAGTTAGATGCTTTCCTAGGTAGAGGGAAGCCACTCGATAGTGCATCCTCCACACCACTGCCACTGACCGGTTTGTGGCTGTGCTTCCCTTTGAGAACGGGCGCGGCTGTACTGTGCCTGTTTGAATACACTCATGCCTGCTTAGTAGCATGGAGCCGTCTTGAGGACATGCAAGTAGCGCACGCAGCCACAAGAACATATCTTGGTTCAGCACTAGTAGGTTGTGGTGCACAGTCCCCTACTGGAGCCAAAAGACCAGCAAAAAATAAATACATTAAAATACAGTTATCATGATTGCAGCGTCAAATCAGTGAAGACTCTTAAAAACTGTACCGATACAGTGCCAACAGTATGCAACACTTTGTCCCCCTTGTTAGCAGTTATGGCTCCCATGTGCCCTCTCATTAACAAGTGTGGCCCCCATTTGTGTGGCTGCTTTGTCCCCTCTGTTTGTTTGGCTGCTATGTCCCCCTAGTTTGTGGGACTGCTTTGCCCTCCGTTTCTGTGGCTACTATGTACCCAATTGTTGTGGCTACTATGTCCCCCGCATTTGTGTGGCTTCTTTGTCCTGTTTGTGTGTTGCTTTGTCTGATTGTGTGCTGCTTTGTCTGATTGTGTGCTGCTTTGTCTATTTGTGTGCTGCTTTGTCCCCCCTTTCTGTGGCTGCTTCGTCCCCCGTTTCTGTAGCTGCTTTGTCCGTTTGGTGCTGCTTTGCCCCCCCCCTTTCTGTGGCTGTTTTGTCCATTTGTGTGCTACTTTCTCCCCCCTTTCTGTGGCTGCTTTGTCCGTTTGTGTGCTGCTTTGTCCCCCCTTTCTGTGGCTGCTTTGTCCGTTTGTGTGCTGCTTTGTCCCCCCTTTCTGTGGCTGCTTTGGTCATTGGTGTCAGTGCATGGAAAAAAACAACCCATACTTACCATCTGAAGTCCTTTCCTCCTCCTTGAAGCTGGGATTCTCCTTGAACTCCCGCACGTACCATAACTATAGACCTAGCTTCAGCTGATGCGGCTCTTTACCGATCCATCCGCCGCATCACTCGTAGCAGCATGATGTAATCCTTCCACTGCTGCAGACATATGCGGGACAATGGGAAAGTGGGACTGTTGTGTCCAACAGAAGTGTCAATTTAAAACCAAACCCCTGAAGGGTTCTCGCGGAGACCCCTGTTGAGAATAACTGCTCTGGACTATTCCCTCTAACCAGGTAAGTATCTAACGTTTTGTTCCCTGGCCAGTTCAGATTCACTTTAAACATCACAATTTTCTGTTCTCAAAACAGTGCTTGTAAACTAGGCCTCAGATGAGGACTTACCCAACCACACAATCTGCTGAGTCAGCCCAGAAATAAGAAAGACTACAAATAATTGGGATTTCTGCCATTTAAAAGAATGTCAGATTCTCACGCAATGGAAACAGTGTGCCACAGTATTCCACTAATGAAAGGAAGAACATTAATCGCTCAAAGCTGTTGTGGTAGCTTTATTTCACCAACAAACCACCACACAGAAACAGACTTAAAAGAAGCCCATGTCAACAGCCATTTCATGTGCAGCACAGAGCTCTGTCAAGGCTGACAGGATTTTCCACAAAGTGCAGCTTTACTGTATTCTGTAATAGCCACTTTGAGCAGTTTTGTGTTCTCCATTTTCTTTCCATGACTGGTGAGTTTCTATCTTGCTTAGTTGAGCTGCAGGAGTGGATAAATAATAACTGGTTGAAACAAAGTGCTGACAATGCTGAACTTCTTGTCACTGGAGGTTTGTACCAAGCAAAACAGCCCCTCTATCTGTTAGCACCACTAATGATAGGGAGCTGAGATCTAGACAGGTTATGTGTGCAAGATAGCTGTATTACTCGTAATTGATTGGAAAATAAACTTCGGAAATCAAATGTCTGCTATTGTGAAATTGTCCAGCTGTCACCTAAAAACATTGCAAAAATTTAGTACGTCGTCCCCCACAAAATCTGCCAACGCTAATTCACAATTTCACCATATTACGGCTGAGCTATTACAATAATCTTTAGGTAGGTCTTCCAAATAAAGACCTGCAACACCTGCAGTACATAACACTGTTGCCAGGCAACTAACCCCACCATTGCCACATAACATGGATTCTTTGCTTTCTCCACTGGTAACCATATAAGTACAAGGATATATAGTAAAGAAATATTTTTGAAGAGACAAAAAAGTTTTAAGATGATCTTACATTTTAATGTATCAAAAAGCTCTTTTGTAAAAACAGAGTTCACAAATCTTCAAACAAATTCATCTTTGTAAACAACATCCCATTATCAAGTACCAAAAACATATGTTGAAATATGCAATTGTTTAAAAAGGCGACAACGTCGACTTGTTTAGGAGTAACTTTCTTCAGGCCTTCCCAAACAATTGTAATCTGTAATATATAATACAGGACAAAAATTGGGACGGGTACCATCTGGACAAAATCAAGCCAGGAAACACCACTTAGACTAACATTGGACACAGCACACAGGCAATATGTACAAAATCAAGCCAGGAAACACCACTTAGACTAACATTGGACACAGCACACAGGCAAGATGTACCAGGAGTACATCCTGGTACATCTTGCCTGTGTGCTGTGTCCAATGTTAGTCTAAGTGGTGTTTCCTGGCTTGATTTTGTCCAGATGGTACCCGTCCCAATTTTTGTCCTGTATATTACAGATTACAATTGTTTGTGAAGGCCTGAAGAAGGTTACTCCTAAACAAGTCGACGTTGTCGCCTTTTTAAACTATTACATATTTCAACATATGTTTTTGGTACTTGATAATGGGATGTTGTTTACAAAGATGAATTTGTTTGAAGATTTGTGAACTCTGTTTTTGCAAAAGAGCTTTTTGATACATTAAAATGTAAGATCATCTTGAAACTTTTTTGTCTCTTCAAAAATATTTCTTTACTATATATCCTTGTACTTATATGGTCATATTATTGGTGTTCTGGCACACTATTGAGGATATGGTTTTTGGTCTCCCAATTTTTCCAATTACTCCACTGGTAACCCATATAATGGAGAATTCTCTTCCAGGCTGGCGTAATAACATTCAAATATCTTCACAATTCAGGCTGTGGGTATCTGAAAGATTTGCACCTACACCCCACCTTCCACAGCCTCATAAGTATGTAATAAATTGGTCATCCCCCACAGTCCACCTGAAAAAATTTGAAACCAGGACCTTTTGTCGCACAAAATTGCCTGCTTCCACTTTGAACTGAATTGCCTGCTTCACCATGTTGATCATTGCTCCGTTGCTGAACTTCCTGCATCTGCTGATCACGGCTCCAATGCACTACTCTGGCTATAGGGCTCCAGGCTCCTGCACGCCAATGTGGCGCTTCCCATACTGCTGACCGTGGGTCTGTCGCAGCACTTCCCCCACTTGCTAACACAGCTCTGGCGCTCTGCTCCAGGACTCCAGGCTCCTACATGGCGATGCTGCACTTCCTAGCTTGGTTCCCCCTTCCACTCCTCATATTCAGAACTAGCTTCTACAGTCTCTCCATATGCTCCAAGCCTGGAATTCTTCAAACGCACCCTTCTTCAGCTTTGTTATAGCTAGAATTTGAGGCTCACCGCCTTAACTGCTAGCCCCTTCATTTCATCCCTTATGCTGGGAATACACAATGAGTTTTTTTGGCAGATTTACTGGCCGATCGATTTTCCGATCGTTTTTCTGATCGATTTCCATTCACTTCTATGAGAAAATTGATCAGAAAAACGATTGAAATCAGATTAAATATTTTCTATCGAGCCCTCTATCTGCCAAAAAAACTAGCCTCTAGATTGTAAACTTGCAAGGATGGACTTCCCTCTAGTGTTTCCTGTTTCTGTTGTATTTTATTTCATCAACATGTACCAGTACACATCAACTGTATGTATTTGTACTTTTATTGTTGGATGTCATGATTGTATGGTGTCGTAGAAGAGAAGAATCCTGCCGCACCGGCCGTGGATTAAAAGTCCAATTTTTTATTAAAGAGAACCTGTACTGAGTAAAAATATTTAAAATAAACACATGAGGTAACTTCATATGAACATTACATAGTTACCTTGCCATCAGTTCCTCTCAGAAGCGCTCCATTTTCTTCTGACAATGATCCCTTCCAGTTCTGACAATATTTTGTCAGATCTGAAATATATCAGTTGCTGTCAGTAAAATATCAGTTGCTGTCAGTTATAGCTGAGAGGAAAACTGATGTACCAGGTAATGTCCATGTTTCCCTATGGCTCAAGTGGGCGATGTTACAGTTTAACTGTGTGCTGACCAGGAAGCTGTTATGGGGTAATGGCCATTTTCAAAATGGAGGACGGAAAATTCCCTTGATCACAGTGAACAAACAGGACACAGGAGAGGAGAAAGACACCGAGGAGTAGACTACATGGGAGGTAAGTATGACTTGTGTATGCTTATTTTGACTTTTCATTTTCAGTTCAGGTTTTCTTTAAGCAATGTAGACAAACAGCATAAAACAGCTCACGCGTATCAAAGCTAACTCATGGCTCCTTAACCAATGCTATGATTTGAGCTATGATTAAGGAGCCATGAGTTAGCTCTGATACATGTGAGCTGTTTTATGCTGTTTCTCTACATTGCTTAATAAAAATTGGACTTTTAATCCATGGCCAGTGCAGCAGGATTCTTCTCTTCTACGATACATATGGCTTGCTCCCGACCAAGGACTGGAGTGGTTGTAGCGATGCTGCCCTGTTTCATCTTAGCTATTGTATGGTGTGTTGACCTGCTCACACATCTATGTGTGGCGATGCAGCACAAGGGAAAACATGGTGGCACAGGAGCAGACATGCACCCCTCTAGATAGGCCTCTGTTCATCAATACTACTTTTCACATTAACAGTACACGTGCTTTTGGAACAATTCACAACTTCAGACTGGAAATGCTAACAATGAACAACTGCATCATCGAGTTTCCTGGCACCCTGGCAATGTAATTAGTAATTAAGTTAAAGCGCTACTAAACACAAAATTGAAGTTGTTATGTTTTGGTGGTGGATGTTCTTTAGTGCAAATTATTAGTATTACTTTACATTTTCACATATAGAAATCAGGTTTGTAGCTGCACATCCCAGCAGCTGTACACATATCCATACAGATTCAAGACCCCAAGCTGTACTGCAGCTTTAACCAGATTTTACTTATGAAAAGGGTATTTTGTCCAGTGCTCAGTTTCTATGCCATGTTTATATTTACTTATCAATTTTTAAAAAGGCACTGCAATGACATATAGTAAAATGTAATATATTATTCAAGATACCCAGTTTTATGTTAAATGTCCTGGTTTTAGCATCAGAAACACTTCCTGTATGTATGTTATAGCATAGGCGATGATGTCACAACATTCTGCCCCAGAGGTCCCTGGGTGTGCTTCTGCTGCTTAATAATAAACAATCATCCCACAATGATGCTCCTTGCTAGCAGTAAACATGTCACTACCTGTGATAAAGAATGTGAGGAATTAGTGGCTGGTCACAATGGCTGTTTTGCATATAGGCACTTGGTTCATGTGGAGGCCAGGCAAATTTAAGAATGTAAATCACAGTGAGGAAAGATTGGTACTTAGGTATTATACCGTATACTGAATTTAATTGTCACTCGTTTAAAATATATTTAATCCCTTTTGGAAATTTAAACTGTTGGAAGGACGAGAATCTTGGCTTTCATCTGCACTATGCCCTGTGCCACTGTTCCTGAAATGGGTGGGTTTTGAACAAGGGGTGTCTGCTGTGCCTGGCTGACAGCAGCACTAATCTGGCAACCATAGTTTCCAGCCCGAAGCCCAGCAAGCAGGTGAGGGTCCTGGTGTACAATACACTATCCAAGTGGATATAGAGATATAGAGTTAGAATAAAAAGAAGTTGAGGCAAGGGACCAAGCCTGCTGTCAAGCGAGCGAGTAAGGGGACAATGATTCCAGTAAAGAGACGGGACAAGGTCCTCCGCCACCCAAGGCTGAGACACCAAAGTGCGCCCCTCCATCCCTCCCACCCCAGTCATCACACACAAATTGTTAGACTAAGAGGCGCCCCAGGGCTCTCAACACCTTAATTTCTTGTTATCTGACTAGCAGTCACTGCCATGAATCCCCTTTTCGTATATTTATTTGCTTCAAACACAATAGGGGAATGATATCTGAGTGAGTTGTGCGCCCCCCTCCTACACTCTCGCCTCTTCCTCGGCCCGGCCCTGAGTGGGGAATATCACTTAAACGGAGTGGACACCCCTCATTCAACACCCCATAACTAAGGAACGATGCGGGGCAAGTGCAAATGAAAGTGGTGGGAAAGCCTCAGAAGAAGCACCGTCATGCTAAATGGCCATTAGGCTGCCGATTTGTGCCCAACACCCACTGCCATTCACCTTACTCTTACTGGTAGGATACTTTCACTGTTAGCACAGCTTACATTTTTGCATTTATACTTGCACTTGTGCCACTGCCAATTAAATGCTTCAATTGCACCGTAGTGCTGGACTCACTCTTCTCTTTCATATTACAATTTATAAAGTCATACTGTAAAAATTAAGCAATTGTATTCATTAAGTTATATTCAGGAAAGTTCCTCTGTAACTGCTTCCAGACCGAGGTAATTGAAATCTACACCGTTTACTGCCCTTTATTCCTTCCAGGGTGAAGATTTCAAACGCTCTCGCCGTTTCCATCACTTTGCCGCTGCTGCAGTTCACTCGCTCAGCTGAGCTCTGTACACCAGTCAGGAACCGATTTCATTTAGCTCCTGACTCTGTGATCACTCTGAGCCAATCACAGGGATCACAGCAGAATTCCCGCCAAAAACAAAACGATTTGGGGTCGGAGCCTGTCAGTACTCAAAGGAATAAGCTGAGCTTTAAATTAGCAAGGAGACCACTTTTCACACCTCCCGTTTGTATTTGGACAATTACATTAGCTTGATTTTAGGTAAAACACAATAGTTCCTTGAATAAGAAGACTGAACTACCGAAGCAAACTTAAAATTTAAATGCAATAAAGTCAGCCTTACTGCTAGTTGGATGTTCATCTTCTAAACTGTAACGTCTACTGCTTCATGCTTGGTTTAGATGGTTTCCCTGAGAAAAATGACAGGAAACCATACAATCTGGAGAACAGATATAATCCTGTAACACTGGTTAGATAAACCATCAAAAACCTTAAGTAAATATTCATACCATTTTTAAAGCACTAAAATAGCTAAAGAGGGCTAAAATAAAGATGGGAAATCTGTTAAATTTCAACTTGACCTCTTTATAAACAGGTTCTGTAGTCTTCACGTTGTTTTATCATCACTTTAGACTTGTGATCACTGATCAACTCCCTGTGTAATTTTTAACAAGCCCTTTGCTTCCAGTTTATAACCTAAATATTTTACTTGAATCAGAAACCCCTCTCTTCCCTCCAGTGCAAATAGGGCATACTTGTGTGCTTTTATGAGGCCTCCTAATTGGCTCCTGGCCAGTGCAGGGAACTGACCCATACTGTCACACAGAAGAGGATCTGTTTGTGAATCCCAGATGACTTGTACTCACTGCAAGCATACAAAGGATGAAAGGGAAAAATGTAGCTACGTGCATTCATAAACATAATTACCACAAAAGGAACCATCATACAAAACCAAATTTAAATCACATTACTAGTGAAAGAAGGCGAAAACTGAAAAGTTAATATATATATACCGATTATGAACTTTCCGAAGAGGTACAAGGGAAAAAAATGCCATATACAATTGTCCTAAGCAAGACAGGCCCTATCGGTACAGATACAGCTAAAATAATGGATGGTCTCTGTGCAGACTCCTCTGTCAGCAAAAAATAAATAATAAAAAACTTATCAAAATAAGGGCAGTATGTAACACTTCTGGGGTCTTTGCTCATCCTCCATAACTCTAAACGTCAGATATGAGTGTGGTGTAGCTGTCTCTGGGTACACATATAAATGCCTATCCTATATACATATAGGGGTCAGATACAGGGCTGAATATACATCCTATATACATATTGTGGTGTGATACAGGGCTGAATCAAGTGCAGCCTGCCCTGTATACCTGTCAGATTGACCACCTATGCAGACAGTAGGAGTAGGGGGTACTCAAATAGAGCTGGTAAACAGGCTGCTACACTCACGTATGTAACCCATATGGGAGCAGGGAAGTTGAAGCCAAAATGTCCAGAGAGTCCAGGAAAATCCCGCTACACCAGATGGTGGGATATATCAAAAAGACCAAGAAAAGCTCACGCGTATTGGAGCAACGGCTCCTTAATCATAGCTTCCTGCTGGGACAGGAAGTTCAGTGAAGCCAGCCGGACTTGTAGCCCAGCGCGGAGAAGAAGACAGCGGAGACCGAGTGGCTCGCGCCGGCGGAGCAGGTAATGTATAGCTGGGGGGGGGGGGGGGCGACAGCGGCAGCTTCACAGATGGTGAATCGATTTCATGCTGAAATCAATTCACAATCTGTTTGCAGTAAAGGCAGCCAGGCAGCCATATGATCCCTCTCTGATCAGATGCGATCAGAGAGGGATCTATCGGTTGGTCGATCTGATGGCAAATCGACCAGTGTATGGCTACCTTTAGGACAATTGTGTATGATATATATACCCTGTAAAGCTTTTACCTCTTTCACCTTGAGTGAAAGGGATTTATGGGTCAAATCTCATACAAACATTGCTAGCTTGACATGCTCTACAAATGGAATGTCTGCAGTCCCTGCTGCAGAACTCACTGGCCGACTGTGCATTTTGGTGTCTGGCTGCTGTAATGAGTACCAAATATATAACCTCCAACCACCTGAGACCTGAACAAGCAGTCAAGGTCTGAGGCTTACATTTGTGAGCCAGAAATGTTTATGTAACATTTATAGATCACAGTTCATACAAACCTGGTGTTTAACACACTTCTTTTGGGCCCCACATAGATCCACACAGACTATTCAATCTGCAAGTCATCTTACTGCCAATCCTTCAGCTTTATTTACCACCTTTCTCTGTCTATATATGTCTCTCAGTTGAGGCAGCCTTCAGGGCTTTATAGAGATGAAGATTTTATTTTTCAGCATGACCTGGCACCTGCTCACAGTGCCCAAACCACTGGTAAATGGTTTACTGACCATGCTATTACTGTGCTCAATTGGCCTGCCAACTCTCCTGACCTGAACCCCATAGATCTGTGTGATATTGTGAAGAGAAAGTTGAGAGACGCAAGACCCAACACTCTGGATGAGCTTAAGGCTGCTATCGAAGCATCCTGGGCCTCCATAACACCTGAGCAGTGCCACAGGCTGATTGCCCCCATGCCACACCGCATTGACGCAGTCATTTATACAAAAGGATTCCCTACCAAGTATAGAGTGCATAACTGAACATAATTATTTGAAGGTTGACTTTTTTTGTTTTAAAAACACTTTTCTTTTATTGGTCGGATGAAATATGCTAAATTTTTTAGATAGGAATTTTGGGTTTTCATGAGCTGTATGCCAAAATCATCAATATTAAAACAATAAAAGGCTTGAACTACTTCAGTTGTGTGTAATAAATCTAAAATATATGAAAGTCTAATGTTTATCAGTACATTACAGAAAATAATGAACTTTATCACAATATGCTAATTTTTTGAGAAGATCCTGTATATATCTTTTTTTCAAGACTAACTAGGCTTTCATCCTATGGCACTTTTTCCCTTGAACAATTTTGTTCTCTATGTTTTTTAATGAAAAAAAGAGGGGAAAATTGAAAAAAACAAAACATTATTTCTCAGTTTTACAGATTCCAGTTTAAAAATAAAAAGCACTCTAACATTTTTCTATGCTTTATTCTGAATAAAATTTTTTTGGGGAAGAACAAAAAATAAAAAGCACTAACGTAATAAAAAACACAAATTTTGTTTGGCTATTTATTACCGTTTATCACAAAACTTAAATTAACCACTTCAGCCTTCAGTCATTTTTCACCTTATGCACCTTTCACCTCCCATTCACTCGCCAATAACTTTATTACTACTTATCACAATTAATTGATTTATATCTTGGTTTTTTCGCCACCAATTAGGTTTTCTTTGGGTGGTACACTTTGCTAAAAAATATTTTTTTCTAAATGCATTTTAATGGGAATTTACATTTTTTTTGTGAAAAAAATTCATTATTTCTCAGTTTTTGGCCATTACAGCTTTAAAACAATACATGCTACCCTAGTTAAAACCCACGTAGTTTATTTGCCCATTTGTCCCGGTAATTACACCATTTAAATTAAGTCCCTATCACAATGTGCTCACTCTGTTCTTGGCATTCCCCACTGACCAAATCTCCCTTCACAGGGCCGCCTTCAAAAATTTCTGGGCCCCATACTGGGAAAACCTACTGGGCCCCCTTATGCCAGATCGCAGTCTGCAGAAAACTGCTCTTTAACTGCTTGCCGACCGCGTCCAGGGCGATGGGCTTGGCCGCAGCGGCAGCCTCAGCACCGCCTAAAGCCGATTGGTGTAAAGTCCTGGGGCTTCAGTTAGCAGGAGATCGCACACAGGCTGTGCGTGCATCTTCAGTCTCCCAGTAGTGATAGCCGCTCGGAAACTGTTAGACGGCTTTTTAGTTAGTACAGCGCTGCGATCTGCAGCAGCGCTGTACTGGGGACAGCCATGTGACACGGCTGTCCCCCTGGGGCACAGGAGAGTGATCGGCTCTCATAGGCTGAAGCCTATCACAGCTGATCGCTATGATTGGCTGGCGGGGGTTGGGAGAAAGGCAGAGGGAGGGGGGGAAAAAACGTAAATGTATTTTTTAAAAAAATACAATAAATATTTGTAAAAAAAAAAAAAAAAAAAAAAAAGAAACAACTGGGGGGCGATCAGATCCCACCAACAGAAAGCTCTGTTGGTGGGGAGAAAGGGGGGAATCACTAGTGTGCTGTGTTGTCCGGCCCTGCGGCTTGGCCTTTAAGCTGCAATGGCCTATTTTGAAAAAAATAGCCTGGTCTTAAGGGGGGGTTTAGCACTGTGGTCCTCAAGTGGTTAAATGCCTAAACACATGGGCACTCTTGTGCCCACTTTTCATCTTTAATCTGTAAGGCCTTGAGCATGCTAAAATGCTTTTTGGAACGATTTTAGAGTTTTGAGACTCGCCGGCCTTTGTAAAAAAAGCTTTGCTAATACCAGGCTATGGTGTTGAGCCCACTAGAGCATTTGCAATTTTGGAAATCGTAATCGCAGGACATGCAGCATTTTGTGAGTGTTTGCACTCATATACATAGTATATGACCTAGCGTAATCACTGGAAAATGCAGCTGCAATCACCTACAAAGTGTTTACACCAGGGATGGCTCCAGGATTTTTTTTATTGAGGGTGCTATGCAGGTGTCAGACCAACTTCCAGTGTAGCTGATGACCGTGGTATAAAATGAGCGTGTCCATGCACTGGAAATAGAGTGTGTGTGTATATTGCACACACACACACCAGCTAACTGTCATGTACTTCACATGCTCTGTGATGTGCATGGGTATATGAAGCTTTCATATAAACTACATTACAGGATGCATTTTTACAGATGACATGCTAATCTCTTGTGTTTCTGGGCTGAGGAGCTGGGACAGTGACAAAATACCTGAGGAACAATGCATTCATATGTGCATTATAAGTGTGCATGAGCTCTCAGATCCAAAACCAACACAGCCATCTGTACATACTGTCTAGACTAGAGCACACTAAATACAAAGACATACTACATGCATACCTCACACACAGGCATTATTCCTCACTGTCTCCCTGTCCTGATGAATTTCTTGTAGCAAAACTCTGGTTATCAGCTTGGTTCAGAGCTGTAAACAGCAAGGAGATCGGTTACAGCTTTCTCTGCTCTGGATAGCTTGGTCACCATTCTATTGTCAATTTCTACACAATACTAGAATCACATGTACAAATGTTACAGATTGCCCAGCAAGGTTATGGTGAACCAGAACTCCTAGGAGTGTGTAAGTGGCTGAAAGCGACCAAAAAACTCCATACTAAGATAAACTTATGAACAAATGTGAACAGGAGTTCCAAGATGGTAACTTATGCTGCATACACACTTGAGATAAAAGTCTTTGGAAAAGGCAAGATCACAGACCAATTATACCCCATTCCATGTAGTATGAGAGCCATACTCTACACAGTCTATTCTATTGAGCTGAACTCCCCATCAGATAAAATCTTTGCAGGATGCTGCACACAAAGATGCCCGTACACATGCAAGAGATAATTATCTGCAAAAGATCTTTTCCTGCAATAGATCCATTCCTGCAAAATGCATTCATAGTCTATGAGATCTGCAGATCCTCATACACACCTTGTTTAACAGGCAATCATCTGCAGATCAGATCCACCAGGATGGATTTTCAGATCTGCAGATGATTGCCAGATATGCAGATGAAGTCTGTTAAACAAGGTGTGTATGAGGATCTGCAGATCTCATAGACTATGAATGCATTTTGCAGGAATGGATCTATTGCAGGAAAAAATCTTTTGCAGATAATGATCTTTTGAATGTGTACGGGCATCTTTGTGTGCAGCATCCTGCAAAGATTTTATCTGATGGGGAGTGCAGTTCCATAGAATAGACTGTGTAGAGTATGGCTCTCATACTACATGGAATGGGGTAAAATTGGTCTGTGATCTTGCCTTTTCCAAAGACTTTTATCTCAAGTGTGTATGCAGCATTACTCTTGCAGTCAGCACTGTTTCCAGGAGGGTGAAGACTGAAGTGAATAATTATGAGAAGATGCATTCACAAGGAGGGGTGGTCAAGAGGACTCTATGTGACAAACAGAAATACAGTGCTGCTATTGAATAACATGATTATATCAGCAAGCATCCCCTCAGAGCTTGCAGCTCTGGCCAAGTGTCGGATAGGTGCCTTCATGTCCTTCAACGTAGAACCCCCGTCAGGGCCCTAGAATTCTCTGGGCCCCACCCCAGCCTCCCCCCACTAATGGTCTCTCTGCAGCCCTGTCCCTTCAGTCAGGGGCACCTCTAGCTACCTAATACTTAGGGGTACCTGTAACTACCTATGATGGGCAAAGAAAGTAAGGGAGAAGTAACAGCTGGGGCAGCCAGCACATTTGCAGTGCGTTTTTTTTGCTGAGGTTTGTAGGTTCATGGAGGGCGAAGTCTAGGGTGCCAAGACATCCTGTGATGTAAATCCGGGCTTGCATATACCATACGTCTCTCTGTCTCATGCTCTCTACTCCATCTCCATTTCCCTCAGTCACACCTCTTTAGCACTCTCACTACTTTATCTGCTTAGCCTTCACCTCATCTCCTCCTCCTGTCTTTCTCTGCTTTGTCTGGCCTCTTATCTCTATTTCAGGTTTCTCTGTCTTCGTGCTCCATTTGCTTTACCCTCACACTCACCATCTCCTCTGTCTCATCATGCATGCACTATTGTCTGGGAGCTGCGGGCTGCCAGTGGTCTCCATGGCCACAACTGACAGCAGGCTGCCTCAACTTAGGATATTTGTACTGCAAAATGAAATGCTTTTCCATTTTTTTTTTATTAATTGCATCAAAAATGAGGGTGAGCTAGGGCTTTAACCACTTGATGACCCACCCTTTACCCCCCCTTAAAGAGGAACTCCAGTGAAAATAATGTACTAAAAAAATGTGCTTCATTTTTACAATAATTATGTATAAATGATTTAGTCAGTGTTTGCTCATTGTAAAATCTTTCCTCTCCCAGATTCACATTCTGACATGTATTACATGGTGACATTGTTACTGTGGGCAAGTTATGTAGCTGTTTCTAGCTGCTCTGGCTGTTACAGACAGCTTTAAACAGCCATTTCCTGTCTGTGAACATTGTTACATTGTGGCAGTTTGCCCAGAGTACCGCGGTATTCAGAGCCTCTTGTGGGAGGGGTTTCAGCACAAAATTAGTCACACAGCGCCCCCTGATGGTCTGTTTGTGAAAATCATTCTATTTCTCATGTAAAAGGGGGTATCAGCTACTGATTGTGATAAAGTTCAATTCTTGGTTGGAGTTTCTCTTTAAGGACCAGCGCTGTTTTTAGTGATCTGTGCTGGGTGGGCTCTACAGCCCCCAGCACAGATCAGGGTGCAGGCAGAGAGATCAGATTGCCCCCCTTTTTTCCCCCCTATGGGGATGATGTGCAGGGGGGGTCTGATCTCTTCTGCCTGCGTGTGGCTGGCGGGGGGGGGGGGCACCTCAAAGCCCCCCTCCGCGGCGAAATTCCCCCCTCCCTCTCCTACCTGCTCCCCCCCGGAGATCGGGGCTGCACAGGACGCTATCCGTCCTGTGCAGCCAGTGACAGGACGTCCCCTGTCACATGGCGGCGATCCCCGGCCGCTGATTGGCCGGGGATCGCCGATCTGCCTTACGGCGCTGCTGCGCAGCAGCGCCGTACAAATGTAAACAAAGCGGATTATTTCCGCTTGTGTTTACATTTAGCCTGCGAGCCGCCATCGGCGGCCCGCAGGCTATTCACGGAGCCCCCCGCCGTGATTTGACAGGAAGCAGCCGCTCACGCGAGCGGCTGCTTCCTGATTAATCAGCCTGCAGCTGGCGACGCAGTACTGCGTCGCTGGTCCTGCAGCTGCCACTTTGCCGACGCACGGTATAAGCGTGCGGTCGGCAAGTGGTTAATGGCAGATATTTTAAGAAAATAGTAGCAGATAATACATAAAAAAAAAACTTGACTAGGTTTGCTGGAATTCTTATGATAGCCAATGTTCTCCACCTCAATAGACCCTTAGAAAATCGATTTGCTAGATTCAAACACAGAACTATACATTTTCTATAAACTTCCTTTACCCCTGGTTAGATGTTTGAGAAGACTGTGCAGTTTGGCTACACTGTAGTGTGGAAGTGTATGTAGCTACAGGCTAGGGTGCTAGGTAATTCTGTACACAATAGGCATTGTGGATACATATCTACACTACTGTTTGGTGATGATAAGCACATGCATATGATTAACATGCTGACTCATGAGCAGAGCCGACTTCAACTTATGCAATGTCTGTTTACATCAACTGTACGCAGCAAAACGGTTTGGATTTTCACACAGTTATTCTTGCCCCAAGTCAATTTTTAATATGTTTAAATGTTAAAACATACCAGGATGATGATCCCTAAAATGGTTGCTCAACATTTACATTTACTCTTTTGTATCCTGAAAGCTTTGTCCCTATAAATTGGAATTTCATGCAGTTATGATCTTCATGTTAGCACCTATTCATTGCTAAGAGTTTTAGAATGTAGAGGAAGTTCATATTTTACACCTGAGTTCTCCCCAGGCTCTTTTAGCCAGGTGCTCCAGCTAGTTTTGGAGTTGCGCAAACAAGGGCCAGCCCTTCATTCTCTCATTGTGCCTCACCCGGCTACTTTTTCTTGCCACCCTGCTGGCAAAAAAATCTGAGGAGAACACTATACATGTCTTTATTTTAGATCTGTGGAAATTAAACACATCTGCCAGATTAGCCAATTTGTTTGATTACACAGACAGGCGTCCCCAACTTTCATGCCGTTTCAGTGAGATTGCTTGTATATTGAATTTGTAAGTTGAGGAAACTGTGGTAGGGGGTGATCGACACACCCTAAAAAAAGAAGAAGACAGAAACAACGGGAGCCCATATGATGCAGTACGTCACAAGTTCAATGGCAAATGTACAAAAAGGTTGTGGTACTCACAAAGGAAGGTTGCACAGGGGGCAACCAACCATTGTATGCAAGTAGAGATTTATAAACACGACACCACTCGGGGGACCAGCTGGAACTGGATCTGGTCGCACTCTTGGACCTGTCAGTGGCAGAGCCACTGGGTACAAAGGTACACTCCTCCAAAGGAGGGTGAAAAGCACAGGGAAGCGGGGGGGGGGGGGGGGGAGGGAGAGGCGCCCAATGATAGATGAAACTATGTTAAAATATAAAAAAAGTGGTAATGTAAAATATATGACCGTGATCTCTAAATGCAAACGTGGTGCATGCATCGCATTTTCATGATTTTTGAGCGATCACAATGTAAAAAAATTGTGAATTGCGATCACTCAAAAATCACGAAAGTGTACAGTTAAAAATATGCGTTTACCACGGAAAAAAAAAAATCGCTGGTGATAATCGATAGAATTTTGTGATCCCCAGTGTGAAAGACCATGGAAACACATGCAACAAGCTATTGGCCACAGTGGATATTTTAGTCAGTTGCTTTGTTCCCTAGGTTCTATGGGGAGCCTCCTGCTTCCCCTCTACATAAGAAAATACATACAGCTGTACGAAGCCAAACATGCATGGACTTTCAGTGCTGAGGCAGAACTCTATCAAGATGATTTTTGCTTTAATATGATGAAACCACAATAAAGAGGAAGTGGACGTAACTCTCCAATCAGCTAGTACTTTTGGCGCATGGTTTTCAGCAATAGCAAGCTAGACCCTTATGTATTCAGTCTTCTGTCTTATTTTAAAAAAAGAAAAAAGTTTTTCTTTAGCGAAAGGTGTACTTTAGTATTTGGACTAGTAAGATACATGCTTGGTTAAGCTACAGCAGGACATCTGTGCAGTGTAATCATACATTTCAGCATTAGAGAGAATCATTGTAACATTTACCAACAAGTGCAGGAGAGGTCACTTTGAATGATTATGTGACTTGTCATCAGCGGTTAGTAATTGGCACTGTGGAAGACTTGCTGGACGACTATTGCTGGACATTCTAAAATCAGTGGTAGAATTTCCAAGAACAACTTATGGACTCTGGTACGAAAAAGTAATGGCATGCTGTATTTCATAAAGCCTTGCACTTTACCCATCAAATACAGTGAAATTATTAGGTGTGTGCTGTTCTGTTTTGACGTTACAATATTCCAGATGCTTTCTTTGTCTAAACAAAGAAAAGCCTGGTTGCTACAAACTGTAGATAGGATTTTTATGTTAATAGCCAGAGGCCAGATATTTGTGGATAAGCAATGTGCCCATGATGTCATTTCGGAAAATGTTCTGTTTTCTGAAATAAAGGTCCTGCCCATACCAACCTGCTCAGCTCATCATTGCCATCTTACTTTCCAACATTCTGAAAAATCTTACAATTTATGCAAAGATTTAGATCTGTATCTGATGGTCCACTCACATTATGCATGTTGCAAAACACATGCATGTCTTATCAAGTGCATGTTTTATAATATACCTTAAGTCACTGTTGTACCGAGTACACACAAAGCAAGCACGCAGTGTCAAAATTGTATTAGTATGAACGGTCATGTTCAAAGCTATGGGTTGTGCATTGGTAGGCATTAATTACAAATGTAAAACGCAATGCATAGTGTGAACAGGCCCCGTGTACCGTAGGGAGTGAAAGCATTTACACTTGGCAGGCATAGTAAGTAAGCACTGTCAGTATGCATAAAATATGTAATGAAAGTACATTTTTATAAAAGTGTAATTTACATTGTGCAGCTGACAACCACACATTTAAAGAGACTCTGTAACAAAATTTTCAGCCTTATTTCTTCTATCCTATAAGTTCCTATACCTTTTCTAATGTGTTCTGTCTTACTGCAGCCTTTCCTAGTTGCACAGTGGCTGTATTATCTCTGTTATATAATCTAATCTTCTTTCTTCTGACGGCTTTGTCGGGCTCAGGCACTCAGGCTGGAATGTGCAGCTCTGCTTGTGATAGGATAGGAGCTATACACCCTCTCCACACCCCCTGCAGGCTCTGTGCGAGTCACAGACTGAGCTCATCTGAGCCTATCACATTCCACATTCTGGTAACAGCAATGTCTTTTGTTTGTAAACACTACCTAAAACTGGCAATTACAAGCCAGGATCGCAGCAGGGAGTGGCAGAAACAGCACAAAGGGGCCCAGGAGAACATAATGAATAGAATGGTATGCTTTTAATTGTAAGAATTTTAGAGTACAGATTCTCTTTAAAGGGAATGGAGGTAAAACAAAACTGATGAGCTCAACAACTGTATATATCATCCTACACCTAAAAAAATGACTTTTTGTTTTAGAAATCCCAAAGTTTTATCTTTAAAGAGAATCTGTATTGTTAAAAATCGCTCAAAAGTAAACATACCAGTGCGTTAGGGGACATCTCCTATTACCCTCTGTCACAATTTCGCCGCTCCTCGCCGCATTAAAAGTGGTTTAAAACAGTTTTTAAAAGTTTGTTTGTACACAAACAAAATGGCCACCAAAACAGGAAGTAGGTTGATGTACAGCATGTCCACACATAGAAAATACATCCATACACAAGCAGGCTGTATACAGCCTTCCTTTTGAATCTCAAGAGATCATTTGTGTGTTTCTTTCCCCCATGCACTGAAGTTTCAGGCTGCTCTTTTCTTCCTGCAAACAGCTTTGCCCTTGCTTGTAATTCCTCAGTATGTGAAAGCCCAGCCAGCTCAGAGGACGATTTATCCAGCTTGTAAAAGATAAGAGAGAGAAGAGAGAAGCTGCTCTAATCCTAAATAACACACAGGCAGTGTGCATAAAGGGGAGTTCATAGCAGAACCACAACACTGAAGAACTTGGCAGCCTTCCAGACACAGGCCGACAAGTCTGACAGGGGAAAGATACATTGATTTATTACAGAGACTGTGTTAGTAGAAAGTGCTGCAGTTAGCCAGAACACATTAGAATAGCTTTTGGAACGTGTAGGATGATAAAAAACAGGATGCAATTTTTGTTACGAAGTCTCTTTAAGAACGTAAAAAGTAGACATAACTGTTTATTGTCTCTGCTCAATGACACAGACTTTCCATGTCCCATAGTAAAAATATGAACTACTGACCTATTTTTATCTATCTACTGCACTCAGAAGTTGTTCTCTGCCAGTAAAGAGTTATATGGCTGTAAGTCCTTATTGTCAGTTGCATACCTGAATGTGTAACACTTTCAGGCTGAAAAAAAAGGAACACAGCCTATTTATTTGTATGCTTGGCATTGTACATATACATGTTTATCTCATCATGTCACACATCACCACAGATCCACTTTAAAGTGTAACTGTCGGGCATAAAATCAAAAATCAATTCTTTATTTTTATCTGGTAAACAAGTAATAAGGATGCTAACCAGGCAATCCAAAAGTTAAAATCTTTATTACTTTTTTTTGTTGATAAAATGATCATTTCCCAGTTTACCTTACTCTTATTTGGTACACACAAAATTTGGTACACAAAGGAAGTTGCAGGGCATGCTGGGTTGTCCTTTTTTGCTGCTCTACTTCCCTTCAAACTTAGCTAATGCAGCCTGATTGGCTGAAGCCTCTTTCCCTCCTGTTTTCCCCTCCCACACATCTGTTCCTCTCTGATTGGCCAATATTTCTCATGCTAAGACAATCCACTTTCTATAGTGAAGGGCGGGCAATGCATACACAATCAGGCAGAGGATAGTAAGGGAGGAAAGGACTCCAGGATTGGCTTCAAAATAGCCACACTTAAAATGGGAAATGCTAAGAAGTATTTTCTCTTTTCACTAAAATCAAAATGTGGACAGTGCAATACATACATTATGTAAGTAGAGCAAGTATTTATCTACGTATATATGGGTTTTTTTCTGAGATAGTATGGCTGACAGCTCCTCTTTAAGTCAAATGGTTGTCCCCTTAGTATGCAGACCTATACTTATATAGAATCTTATAAACTTCATAATTGTGCAAGTACCTGCAGCTCTCTCTTAGAACTTTGTGAGAACCCCAAAACCCAAAGCACTTTAAAATGCAACTTTTCCCTGGAAAGTCAGGTGCTGTCATGTCCTAGTCTGAGCTTCTGTATTTGTTATTAAGAATACTTATCAAAATAATTTCCAAACATAGGAGAGGGGCTTAGGAAGTGGCACAACAACAGAGTTTCCGGATGATAACTATTACAGCATTAACAAAAAGCAGAGCAGTGTGTAAAAAGATCTAGCAATGAGAAGTAGCTACAAGTGTCACAGATCTCCCTCCTCTGCTTCACTATACGGTTTTACAGGGAAGCTCATGTGTAACCTGTAACCTAGTCTTATTCCGGCTCTCTCACTGCCAGTTACAGGATGTGCACACCACCTCAGTTTTCCGTAATAGGTATGTTACTTAGTGCTTTCAGTGCAATTTCCTAAGTCTCTGATACTGCCATTTCCTAGATTTTTGAACATCGTTGATAAGCTCCTGGAGGGGTCGCTGAACTATTTTTCTATTTGCTCCATACAGCATTAGAAGCAGAACAAATGCAGAGGGTGAACTACACAACTCTGCATGGATTCTGGGCTACTGGATCTAGGCTCATCCAAATGCCAGTCAGCAAAAGCTAGTGCAGCCAGCACACCAAAATAAATCAAAAGGAACCTGCCTTGGCTTGGAAACAATTGGCAAGTTCTTTGAATTTTTGCACTATGTAGTAAATCTGTGGACTGTAACTCATTCTCTGGTGTGCTGACTGCACATTGCTATTGCCCCATTTGTGGACATATGAACCTTTCTTCTTTGCCCTGACCATAGGTTTGTATATGGCTTATGAAATTTTGCTGATTTATGAAATGTTTCCTGATCTTTGGCTAGATCTACACTGGGATCTTGATTTGGCAATTTGTGCTTTATCCAGCTGCCGTTGTCAGTCCAGCTATAAAGGGCCAATGCCCTAACTTCTGCAAGCAATAAGTACAGGAACTGACAAACATTGATTTACTATCATTGGAAACCCATGACTTGCATGCCTATTGAGTCAGACCTGCACCACAAAAGCATGCTGCATGCTAGCATTTGTTCTTTCAGGCTGGTTTCACAGTGGGACATTAAAGTCCCATGTTACAGCAGCCAGTAACGCAGCCTAACTCACAGCACTGTAAAATCAATTTTGCTGTTCACAGTGCCCACTTTGCGTTATATAGTAACGCAGCACGTTTAAACAAAGTGCTGCATGCTGTACGTTATACTAGGCTAAGCAGCGTTAGACTGCTTGCACATGCTCAGTAATGTTGGAGGAGGAGGTCTCCCCTCCTCCTCCGCAGCCAGCCACATGGCTAATTAATATTCACTGCACTGCAGAGACTTGTGGTAGGACTGTAGTGTTGTCAGGATCATTTGATCCGGATCTTTTTTGTGAGTCGAATCATCCGGATCATCACAATGAAAGATTCGGTTCACAGTGGATGTCTGTCTGGAAGAAACAGGAACATACAGAATGTACAGTGCAGGGAAAGTCCTGTCCTGCTAGTCATTTCAACCAGTCTGCTTCCCTAGTAAAATGATTCAAATGATTCGGTTCAAAGATCCGGATCTTTTCAATGATCCGATTCAAATGATCCGAATCCTTAAAAAGATCCGGACTTCCTATCACTAACCTGGAGCGGCTGCTTTGAGAGCTGCATAATGCAGCTCAATCTGAGGTCCAACTTCAACACCACCATACCTTGCGTTAGAGGCACGTTATGCGACCATAACGTCCCCTGAAACGCAACATCTCGGTGTGTAAGTAGCCTCAAACACCAACACCAACTCCCAAAGGTGCATCAATCTTTATTCAGAAGCCAGAGTGTTCAATGTAGTAGCTAGTAGGACTATTTTAAGTGTCGGAGAAGGACTTAAATGTTCAGAATCAGCTGATCTTTCAGGCACTACAGTTACCTGGCTCCAGAGAGTTATCCAAACTTGCCCTGTGGAGTACTCAGGTGACTTTTGGAAACATGTTATTAGGCCCTGCTCTCTGGAATCAACCCCATACATGTGACCCTCCTTTGCTTAAACTCGGGCTCATTCACTCTATCGTACTGTGTTAAAACAAGAAGATCTACACTGCACTCTTTATTTTCTTCAACTTTTGGGTGTGCAAATCTACATATGTCGCCATTTCTATAAAGATATCATGACATGTGCTGGATCAGTGACAGATTCTATGACTGGATCAGTCACAGTGTGAAATACGCAGTTTTAGTCCTATAAGGGCAAGTAGCATCAGACACCCTCACTAGCAGAATCAATTTCTGCACCATAACTATTGGAAGGAGAATATAGTCTAGCCCATAGATAGTTTTGTTTTCTTTTATTAAATATTTATTTTTTAAATGAAGCAGGAAAGTTGGAAAAACAACCCCCCCCTCACAAACAATAGTAAATCAAAGGTATAAACGAGTCTAACAAATGCAACTCAACTAAAAAAGGTAAAAACAGTGCGTGTGACTAATCTAGATCAGTAAAATCATCTTCAAACAAAAATCTTGCCCTTATACCAGCCCCCAAAATGAAAACAATAAGTAACTCAGTGTAAGCAAATCCCACACCCTCCCTTATGACCCCACTGCAGCCCTACACTTCAAACTAAAACAGCATGAGTAATGTGGAAGGGTTAGTTTAGCAGCATGACTTGCAAAGCACTCTGGTGCCCTCAAATGGCAAAAACCTGCACTGCAAATACAAGGACATCATTCATTCCTGGCACTTCAGGAGTCCCTCCTTTCTCAAGCACCACACACATCAGCTGACTGTTGGCTAGAAAGGTCACTTCCATGAAATTCTTCCAATCTGGTAGCAGAAAAGACTGAAGAATGTTTACTGTCCATTTTATTGGTAAGGAAAGGGGGAAGTAGAGATAGGCACTGAAGAACCAGTAGGAAAGGGTCAAGATTCTTCATTGCCAGAATCATCCTGGTCTTCATAACAACTATCAGCCTCTTCCTCCATATCATCATCCTCATAGTAGTCATCATATAAAAGGTCAGATCCCTCATCTGGAGCTGCTACCTTTGTTTTCACACAGTATTCCGCCAGAGTAGTAGGAACCTTTACACCATCCATCTCTGCGTCTGCTTTTGTATTGAGAACTTGCTTCCTGTCAATGACATTATTACAGTATAGTTATCTCTTACCAACAAGTTATGCAGCACTTTACATTTAGTAAGAGGCACTCATTAGAAACTTGAGGCAAACAATTATAACACTGCAGGAAGTGCATTGTTAATGGGCATCTGAAGTGAGAGGGATATGGAGGCTGACATATTTATTTCTTTTTAACTACTCCAAGACCGCGCCACGCCAATGAGCATGGCCGCCGAGGCAGCCCCAGGCCCGCATTACACCAATTGGCATCAAGTCCTGGAGCGTGAATCTCCTTCTCGGGCTCGGACCTCCGCTCCACCCCGTTTTCAGTCTCCGAGCGTGAACGCAGTCTATTTACACAGTACAGCGCTGCGATCAGCCGTGTGACACTGGGGGCGGCCATGTGGCACGGCTGTCCCCCTGGGGGGGAGGAGGAAACAAATAGTAAAAAATATTTAAAAAATATGAACATAAATATTTATTTAAAAAAAATAAACACAAGAGAGCTCTGTTGGTGGGGAGAAAAGGGGGGGGGGGGGGGGGGGGGGGGGAATTCACTCCTATGCTGTGTTGTGCGGCCCTGCAGCTTGGCCATAAAGCTGCAGTGGCCAATTATGAAAAATACAGCCTGGTCTTTAGGGGGGTTTACCACTGTGGTCCTCAAGTGGTTAAAGAATTCCAGTTGTCTGGCAGCCCTGCTGATCTGTTTGGTTGCAGTAGTGTCTAAATAACATCAGAAACAAGCATGCAGCGAATCTCGCCAGTTCTGACAATATTGTCAGAAACACCTGATCTGCTGCATGCTTGCTATAGCTAAAAGTATTAGAGGCAGACGATCAGCAGGACAGCCAGGCAACTGGTAAGGAAATAAATATGGCAGCCTCCATATAACTCTCACCTCGGGTTCACTTTAAATAATACCAGTTGTCTGGCAGCCCTGCTTATTTCTTTGGCACCAGTAGTGTCTGAATCACACACCTGAAAGAAGCATGTGGCTAATCCAGTCAAACTTCAGTCAGAAACACCTGATCTGCATGCTTGTTCAGGGGCTGTGGCTATGAGTATTAAGAGGCAGAGGATTAGTAGGACAGCTAGGCAATGTACATTGTTTAAAAGGAAATACATATCGCAGCCTCCATATCTCTCTCAGTTCAGGTTTACTAATAAGGATACATGAGGCAAATTAAATACTACAGATTTACTTACCTGGGGCTTCCTCCAGCCCCTAGAAGCCTTTGTGTCTCTTGCCGCATTTCCGCCGTCAGCCACTCTTCTGTGGTCCCTTCAGTAGCTTCTATGCATGTGCAAGCACACACATACGCCACCTGCAGTTGTGCTTCCATTTAATTTGGCTCATGTATCCTTTAAGGCAGTCTTTCATTATTATTATTATTATTATTATTATAATATTTAAAAGGAGGCAGAATGCAAACCTCAAAACTTTCACAGAGTAGCTGGGCTGTAAGAAAAATCACAAATAATGTCCTCTCCTGCTATTCCATCCAGCTAGCTGAGTGCAAAATGGAGTTTTGTGTGTGAACTGAAACACCTCTTCAGCTATCTAATGGCTGGGCTTCTCTAGAGGCTGGAGACAATAGCAACGTGTGCTCCAGCCCTCCACATAAAATACCGGCAGCTGCATATGGGAGTTAAAGAAAACGGACAGCACAGCCAAAGAGAACACATACGTGTCATCAATTCATAAGAATCAGTCCACTAATTACCTTGTCTACAGTGTAATTGTACTGTGCAACTGCAGCATTCTTCAGCTTTGGAGAGTATAGAGAAGGGGTAAGCTTGTATAAGGCTGCCCTCTGTGTCTCTATTACATGGACATTTAACTGGACAGCCTTTCCCAGTGACATAGCAGTGGGGAAGGATTCCACAAAGTGAATTCAGAGTAAAAACAGACTCTTAAGGTAGCTATACACTGGTCCATTTGCCATCAGATTCGACCAACAGATAGATCCTTCTCTGATCGAATCTGATCAGAGAAGGATCGTATGGCTACCTTTACTGCAAACAGATTTCAGCCTGAAACCGATCACAATCTGTTGTGGTGGTGGTGCTGCCGCCGCTCCCCCCGCCCGCATACATTACCTGCTCCGCCGGCACGACTCCAGTCCCCAGGTCTCCGCTGTCTTCTCCGCTCTGGTCTCCAGGTCCAGCATGCTTTACTTCTTCCTGCCCGGCAGGAAGTTTAAACAGTAGAGCGCCCTCTACTGTTTAAAATTCCTGCCGGGCAGGAGGAACTGAAGCATGCCGGAGACCAGCGCGGACACGGAGCAGCGGTGACCGGGGGTAGTCGCTCCGGCGGAGCAGGTAATGTATTGCCGCTCTATTGCGTCATCGGGCACTCGAACGCCGCTAGCGACGCGCTCTACCCGCGGGCGATCAACGGTAATTTTCCGCACGGAGCGATCGACGGGATCGGACGAAATGGATCGAAATTCGGCGTGTAGCGCGAACGATTGGCAGCAGATTCGATCCCAGTGATCGAATCTGCTGTCGAAACGGCGGCAAATCGGGCCAGTGTATGGCCAGCTTTAACTCTGATGAATGGTGTCTCTTAGCCATCTAGCAGCTGAGCTTTTTGAAATAGAAAAGCTTTTCAAATGGCCACAGAAGACAGACAGAAAATGGACACATCTCTTTCAAGATCTCTTAACGTCAAAGTACATTACCACAAAAATCCCTGACATGCAGGGAATTTAAGTGACTATGTAGTGAGAGGAACATGGTGGATGCCATGTTTATTTCCTATAAAACAATGCCAAATAACTGGCTGCCGTGCAGATCTTTTTTATATCAAGGGTTAAGCCTTTAAAAGGCCTCATGCATCCTTTAAAGGAAACAAGAAAATAACCACATTATGAAATACGTACAAACATTTTTAGATCCTATTTCAAGCTTTTATGGCTGTTTAGAGTCCTCTTCAGTGAAATGATATTTTATTTATCGAAGAACCAATTTAAGTAGTCTATATGCTAAGCTGTATGTAATGACATGTTTTTGTAGGGCTTTTGGTTGTTTTCCCTGAAAAGCTTTCATTACTGAATTAATCATTATAGCCTGGATATCGGCCAGGACACTATCTGCATGGAGCTTGTAAGTTCTCCCAATGTTAGTGTGGGTTTTCTCTGTGCTTACACCATGGTAGAAACATTAGATAATAAATATGGTAAGGATTAGATTGTATTCTCCTCTGAAAGACAGCTAGTCTTATCACTATGCACTTTATAAAGTGCTGCAGAAGTTTCCAGTACTATATCAATGCTTAATAATAATGTCACATGTCATTCTAGCTCTCATGCATATACTGTGATAAATTTGCCTCTATGGTACTTTTAAAACTGATAAAACCTTTAGGCTAGGTTCATACTGCAGTTAGAGGCTGATGCTGGCATGGAACACCCACGCTGTTGTTCCTGTCCCTTATCTAGCAATACTAATGTTGGGGGGACAACAGCAAAAACCCATGGCAGTGTTCACACTAGGGTTGATGGCTATGGTTCGATCCAATGTTTTGTTCGGTGCATGCCTCTTGCACATTGCAAGTAGACGTTGTCTTAGCTGTCTAATGAGTGTTTCGTGGTAATTTCCACTTGAAAATTTAGTGCAAATAGGACATTTCTAAAAGTCATGCTATTCCGCTAAAGTGCATGTGCGGCATGGGAGAGCCAAAGCACGTGCATTTGAACCCTTCAGCCCATGGCATGAAGTGGCTAATTTCACCTGCACAGTGCAAGATGAGGCTGCGTAAACATTGATCATATACTTCAGCATCCACCAGCCAGGGTTGATAAAGTTAAAGCATATATGAACGAAAAAAGAACAAACTTATCTCAGTAGAGGGAAGCCTCTGTATAGTCCAGAGGTTCCTGTATCTTCTCGCACCCCTCAGCTTTTGTGCTGGGGCGCTTTGAGCATATTCAACAATACTGTTGAATATGTTGCTCATGGCCACGTGTATGGCAGTAGGGCTTGCCCCTGCACAGTAGCATGAAGTATAACGCTGTGCACAAGCAGCTTCATCCTACTGTGCAGGCGCAAACCCTACTGGCGCAGGTGCAGTGCATCCACGCTTGTACATGGAGGGGGGCGAAGAAGGAGATTTGCATTGATAACCCACATATCCAATCAAGAATTGATTGTTATTACAACTGAAAATACAATTAAATGTGCCCTAACATGCTTTATTCTGGTGGAAGGCTGGTTTCACTTGACCTCTGGTGAGCTATGAGCACTGATTATATATTGCTGCTAAATTGTGTACTGCGGTTTGTGATATCTGGTGAATTGCGTCTGGCCGTTTACCTGACATCTAATACAGCAAGAGCTGCAAGTGATTTTACATATATGTTTTTCCTTGTTGATTTTTTTTTTCTCTCGTTTGATTAGCAGACAGGGAATAACCAGGGGGGAGGGATTACCTGAACCAGGAGCCATGTAGTCAGCTTTAGGACTCAGTCTCTGAGCTTGCTCATTAAGTGGCAAGATACTGTACATAGGTGTTTAAAAACAGGCATTGAAAGACCTGCAATAGGTAAGTGCCCTTGCCTCTTTGGTTATTTTACAGCAACATTTTATTTACATTTTTTTCAATCAAATCGCTTTAGGTTTTAGCATGGCCCCATCTTGCAGGTCAGCATACATCTTGTGCAATGTACACATACCTAGAACAAACAAGGGTGTGTACTGTTGTCCTCGATGTGTGCGAGTTGTTGAATTAGAAACCCTGACCAGGGAGCTAAATGAGCAGCTTAAAAGACTGAGATCCATTGACAACATGGAGATGAGCCTTGTTATCCCTGAACAGGTATTGGCAGGGATCAGTGAAGAGGAGGATGGAGTGCAGCGTGGACAGAATAGCAAAGTTGGTTCCTGGGTCACAGTAAGAAGCAGAAGGGTAAAAAGATTAAGGGAGGCTAGTCCTGAGTTGGCACATCCTAACAAATATGTATGTTGCATGATGCTGGGGATGCTTATTTTGGAGTAGCAAGCAGGGCCGGATTTACCATAAGGCACGGTAGGCACGTGCCTACAGGCACCTGATGATGGAAAGGTAGTCCCACTCCCCTCCCCGAGTGCCTCCCTCCTTCCCTATGCAGAATCCTGATGAGATAGTAAATAAGAAATTACTCAACCTGCTCTCGGCATTCAACTGATGAGATCTCCCTTCAGTCAGGGGCACCTCTAGCCACCTAATACTTGGGGACACCTCTAGCTCCTTAATATCGGTGTTCCTTTAGCTACTTAATTCTTTGGGGCAACTCTAGCTACTTAATGTTGAGGGTATGTCTGGCTGCCTAATACTAAGTAGCACCTGTAGATACCTAGGGAGGAAGGGACAAGTGACAGCTGGGACAGCCAGCATACTTACGGTGCGGTTCAGTGGGAGTTTGTAGATTCCTAGAAGGCAAAGTCTAAGGTGCCAGGACATCTGTGCCTATAGGCTCCTCTGAGGTAAATCCGAGCCTGATAGCAAGACTGCAGCAGTATATGTCCACTAGCAACCAGGGGACTGACTACTGCAAGGAGAATGAGAATAGGAGTGCAGCTAAGGCCAGGCAGGTGTTAGTGGTAGGGGACTCTAAGAGACAAGCATGCCGTACTGTATGTTGTCTCCAGTTTGCTTGAATGGCAGATTGCATAGGCAAATTGATGGGTGGGACTGGTGAGGACCCAGATGTCTTTGTACACATTGATACCAATGACAAAAATAGTGGAAGTTTTTAAACTAGGACTTTTTTTTTCATATGACCATGCACGGTAGTGTGTCATATGCACAGCGCCAACCCCCGGCTACTGACATACTCCCTGCTGGGCAGGAAGTACGTCTCCAGCATTCCTTACGCCGCGTTGCAACGCACTCCCATCGTGCACACTTACTGCTTTGCCCACTGACTTGCATTACTGCATAATCCGTGCGGTAGGCACGGATCATGCGGTAAAGCACTGCAGCCTTTGTGTCGGCAATGAGGCAATTTGTATACTGGCGTTGCGCATGCCATTGCATTGCATGAAGTGTGCAAATCTCTAAAGACTTGCATGGCCCTTGCAGTGAGGATGAGTAACGCGGTGCGACGCTGCATATTAGAAAATGGTAAACTTTCAAATAGATTCTTAATGACTATTGTTGAATGTACATACCTTATGGAAGTAAAAATGTAAAAAAGGCCAGTGTAGATAAATAATACTGATTTGAACATGATTAAGTGTAAAAGGAATGCCTTTAGTGCCCTAAAGAATGAGGGGACTGCATCTGCTCTAAAGAATTATAGGGAATGTAACAAAAATGGCAAAAAAAAAAAAAAAAAAAAAAAAAAAAAATCAGGCTTGAGAAACTGGAAGCGTAAAAAAGTGACTAGTTATATAAAGTCAAATCTCGAAAAAAGTTATACCAATATATAACCTTGAAAAGAAAGAAGGTAGAGATTATAGGACTTTTACAAAATCAGATGGGAAAGTTAATTGTCAAGGACCGAGCTAAAGCAGAAATTTTAAATGCTTGTTTTGCTTCTGTCTTTACCAAGGTGATGCCTTTAGCTCATGATATGGCCCTGGGTTGTTCCCAATCTACCTCATTCAGCATTATTTGCCTAACACAGGAAGGTGTGCAGGAACGATTAAATAAGATCAAAATAGACAAGGCACCTGGCCCAGATGGTATCCGCTCCCGGATATTACGTTCACATGGGCATCTGCCAGCGTGTTAGCATGTAACAAAGCATTTGACATCTTCCAGCAGCTTTACTCCTCGCAGGGGAACATGGAGATATGGCGGTAAGCGACCCTGGAAGCAGCATGCTGCTCCCTGGGTCTGCTGAAACAACATGAAAAATTAGGGTCTGAATGCGCCATTTGCGCAAACAGCAAACTATGGTTAAGGCGCTGCCCATTCACTTGGGCTAAAGCAAATACAATTCTGTGATGCACCGGACAGAAACTGTTACTAACATACCTGATATTTAACTCTGGCACTGTACATACAAGTCTATCTCATCATGTCACTTCGGTTGTCCTTTAAGTGCTTCACAGTGAATGAATGAGAAAGTTGGCTTGCATGGCTCAGTTGTTATTGAGATGCGAGTAACTGTTTTCAAATAATGCCTAGGTATGCCAACAACCCCACAGATGTGATCCCTCCATCATTTGGTGTAAATGTGTCATGATAGCAAACCAGGGAGGCTGAGCAATACATTTTACTTACAGGTCTGTAAAAACGTAGGAGCCAATCAAACAGAGAATAGAGAATTCTGGGCATCTTTACCACCTAACTGTACACTCTTTCCACTGTCTCCAGAAAGCTGCCAAAAAATGCTGACTGAACTTTTCAAGATAAAACTGAATGTCATTCAGTTACAAAGAGATCTGTATAGAAAAGATGTATGTTACGCAGATGTTTATATTCACTGTGTTAATTAACCCTGTAATTATTTTATGTTTTTCATATCTGAATATAAAACCTTGAAAAACAGATTTGAGATAAAATTATAATACACAAAATCTGTGCATAGGCTGTGTTGCCTCACCGAATAATGTCTGTGTACTCTTTATCATGCCCCTTGCTTTCTTTCCATCTTCGGTACATAACAGAGGCATCCACGTTAGCCGGAGAGAAAGTGTTTGGTTCATTCAATAGAGATATCACGCTGAGTAGGATTGTACTGTGAAAATATAGGAGCACAAGATGAATTCTGCTCTCTATATAAAGCAATACGAGACCAGTACAAAACAACTGTAAATAGAAACAATTCATTTCTAATTTTACAACATAAATGAAGCTTGCAGCACAATAGGACTTCTGCAATTTAGTTCTTCTTTCCCAAAGAACAAAATAAAACTAAATATCATTTATAAAAGGAGACAAAGAAAGACACCTAAATGTACTTAAAAAAATTGTTTAAATCAGTCAGTTACTCTCTTAAGTTCTACCAAATACCACGAATCAAGCGTCTGCATAAATAAATAAAATAGCTGTTATATACCATAACTTCCAGCTAGCAATGTTTATAAAGTAATCAAATTGAGAAACCTTTTAGATATTCCACTGGTATATAAAACAGTCAATATAAGCAATATGCATAAGGCCCAGTTCACACTTGCGTTTTGAGGTAAACGGATCCGTGGAAACAGATCAGTTTTCGTTCCCCTACCGTTCTGTTGGGCCTGTTCACACCACTCCATTGCCGCAGCCGCTTCCGCTCCGTTTCTCCACATCCCCCCCCAACCTTATAATGTGGGTTGTTTGGAGCTGGTAAGTCTCTTTTATCCCTTTGGGTGATGGTGACTACAAGAATATAGGAGGCCTGTATACCACCATGATGAAGTTTTACAGACAGTTTATTATTTTATACTGTATTTGCACTGTGTTGGTTTGACAGCCTCTTCAGCCACACACTATGCATATTTCTCACAGCTGAAGTACATCTGGAACTTTTCTCTACTGGATATCACCCATTTTTGAACAGAAGTATTCTGACAATCCTCTCCGCTTCCATGCAAAGAATGGAATTGAGCAGGCAGCTGGAAGTTGCTAAAGAGGAGATGAGGGCCCATGAAATGGTGCAGAAGATACTTTTTTATTTAGCAAAAACTACTTTTTATGAATGAATTAAAAATATTTCTATAAAATGTATATAACAATATATACCTTAACTGAGGCTTTAAAAGCCTGTGTAACCCTCAGCTTGTCATATTGCATCATAAGAAGGACTGATGAAAGGTTACTGATGAATTAGCCTTTGTGGAATTGCAGCTGAGCTCACCCATTCACAGCCAGAACTTAAAAAAATAAATAAATAATAATGTAGGGCAGCAGGATTCATTCACAATAAGTACTTGCTACATTTCCCACACCAATCCGTTAACCTTTCAACAAACCCTGCTATGGTCATTATGACCCAGGTGATGGTTGTAGACTGTGACAACCTAATAAACTGATATGTTTGAATAATTCCAGGCCAGATTTGAAGGACGGTGTATGTTCTCCAATGTTCTCCAGCTCAAGAGAAGCTCAGTAAAAAGAAAGTCAAAGCCAAAATACCAGACAACCTGGTGAGTAGAGTCAGCACCACCAACATTTCAGCGCTAGAAAGAATGTTAATGTCTTACCGCACATTCTGAGTAGGGTTCCAACGCTCAGAAGGAAGTTCTCCACTTTGGGGGTCATCTATTGGAGGATGCAAAATCGAAATACACACATCTCCATTCTATTCAGAAAGAAATATTGCCCCATTAAACTAGTAACACATATCTCTCTAAGAAGTCAAAAGTCAAGTCAAGTAAGAAAAACATCTTTATGTGCTTTGATAGAACTGTAAACTATTACAACACCTTTCTGTAATAAACCAGCCACATACTTACATTGATCAATTACCTCCCCCCCCTGCACCCCATTAGGGTTTCCCCTCCGTCAACATCTTCAAGAAGGCCTTCAAAACTCACCTTTTTACTCTGGCCTATCCCCCCTCGTGCTCTAAACCGGCAGCTGGACTCTGGTCCCCTACCTTTCGTGTCCCCACCTCTCCCTCTAGATTGGAAGCCTTCAGGCATGGTCCTCCTCCTTATGGCCCATATGCAATTCACTTTTGCACCTGAGTTTTCTCCTATGAGATATTTTTTCACCTTCTAGTTCAATTAACTTTCCATCACTTTCAGCAGAAAACTACCAAAAAGTAGCTAAAAAAAAAAAGTACTATCAAGTTCATTCTGAGTATTTTTTTGCTTTCTGGTGGCTTGAAAGGCATTTTGTTGGCAAGTTAAAAAATGTCACCTTGGAGAAAACTCAGGAGAAAAAGTGAATTGTATATGGGTCCATTTCTCCTATCTTATCACGCACCTCCATTACCGTATACCCATCCTATGGATCTGAGTGAACCTAACTTGCCTAATCTCCATGCTCCCATCCAGTGACTGACTAAGCATTACCTTGTACTCATACTGTGCTGCATGATCTGGTTTGCATGTATTCATGTTTTGTCTTATTGCTGTATGTTACCCCTAAATATTGTCTGTAACCTAAACTAAAGTCCAGCGCTGCGTAATATGTTGGCGCTTTATAAATACAATAAATAAATAATCAATCTGAACATATAAGGCCCAGATCAATAATGCAGTGTACATCAACTACTGATTTTGTCTTAACGTAAAAGGGCACCAACCTGTACAATTATGCTTATATGGGATAACTTTACACATAATGAAAAAGGACTCAATACTGCCCCAAACAATGATTGTAAATATCATAATGAAGTATTCTCTTTTATGTTTATAGGGCTCATCCTCGTTCTGCATGACATAGAATTGTGTGGGGGCCGATGATACTGGGTTACCTTGTGACTTTTCTAGTAATTACAATTAGAGGCATTGTTTGAAGCTTAGCAATTGTTTTTAAATAGTTTTATTTACCTTTATTGGCTAGTTCTTCATTAAGATGTAATATTAATGTCAAATTGGTGCAGTATTGTGTCCTTTTTCTTTATGCATGAATTATTACAGTACTGATTTTGTTTCTACCCCAACATACAACTTATTCTGCTGCTTCTGTTGATACTGCAGAAATGCTTAGCTGCTAAACTTAGCAGCAGCCTGTTCTCTGTACACAGTGTTTAAAGAGAACCTTACGTGAATCAAATGCAGTTTAACTTACCCGGGGCTTCTTCCAGCCCTCTATAGTCCTCCAGGTACCTCGCTGTCCTCCCGATTCACTAAGTTCTGCTGCTGTGCCCCTCTGAAAACTGGCTGACCAAGCCCTTTTGTGGGGTACTGTACAAGCATGGCCACGGCCTCAATCGCACTCCTGTGGCCAGGAGCGTTCTGTACATACAGAGGGCCAGATTTATCAAGAGTGTCTGAGACAAAATATTGGTAGGTTTTTAGAAATCCATGCCGAACTGTCTCAGGCATCTTAAGAAATCATTAGATAGTGCAGATTCCTTCTAAAACTGTTGTAAAATAGGAGGAGATAGGAAGGTCTCTCAGACAGTGCATTGTGTGAGGGGGAATTGCTGTTGCTGAGGTAACCCACACACCTGCTGTATTGATAGCAGCAGGCTCTGAGGAGGAATTCAGCAGGGGGGAGGAGCACCACACAAATATCTATCCTGCACTCTGCAATCATGTCTAGCCTGCAGTTCTACATCTGTAGAACTGCTATCAAGCACTTCTTAATCTGCGCCAGTATAGGGATGGATTTGCTCATTTCTTAACTAAATTGCCACTATTACCTAGGATTTAAGAAGGTTCTTATCATGCAGAACTGTTCTCCCTGCTGGTTAGAACAGATTAAGAAGAAAAAACTGTTGGTAATGTGTTGATAAATCTCCCCCACAGTTCCAAGAGCATGCCACTGCACATGCACAGAACGCTCACGGCCACGGGGGCCCGATTGCGGCTGCACATGCGCAGTAGCCTGTGACAGGACTCAGGAGTCAGACAGCTTTCAGAGGGCACAGCAGTGGAATGCAGCAGACCGGGAGGACAGCGAGGGAACTACAGTACTACAGGAGGCTGGAATAAGCCCTGGGTAAGTTAAAGTGAATGCCTTTAGTTCACTTGAGGTTCCCTCTAAAGAGGTTATCAGCACTTCACGAAAGGTGACCATACATCTAGCGATTTGGCTGTACGATTGACCATTCGATTATTTTATAGAATTGAGAGAGAATCGAGTGTGTTCCAGAATTAACAATTGATGAAAAGCGGCTGATTTCATGTAGAATCGACCAGCTTAGACGATTGAGCAGGATGCAAGATATCAGTCAATCGCACAGGAATCGGCTACTGTTCACATGTCACTCAACAGACACTGAATTGTTTTTTGCATTCAGAGCATTGAGACAGAACATTGGTCAGATCAAATGTGAAGGTGAATCACATAGGATATCGTTTGTAGTGTGTGGGTCACTAGTCGATCGACTTTAGATCAACCATACTGAAGTTGATTCCTTAATAAAGTCGCACGCTTTCTCGATTGAATCAGAATTGCTAGATGTATGGCTAGCTTAAGGGTATAATTATGTGCACAAAGTACGGTATGTTGAACACTGTAGACACAAAAGAGAAAGATTACTAGAGCAGAGAAAAGAAAACCAGAGGGACAAGTGAAGAAAACTATCAACAGAAGTGAAAAAAAAGTAGAGAAAAAGCAGACAGGCAAAAGAGCCTGCATTTTCCTGAGGGGTTTGTTAGGGTAATCTTAAACCTATGGACCTTCACCTCAGCCAAGCTGGGGATCACATGATTCACTCACAGTATTTTGAGCCAAGTCTAAGATGACTTTTGTGCAACTTATTCTATCAGATGAACTTGTACCAGTATTGCTGGATTTTATCATTACACACATGAACGGTTTGCATTTTGTGCCTGTGTTTCCTGATGTTGTACAGTATGTGAACCATTTATGTAATTATGTTGAGCACTATTGTCTGTATTGTACTCTGTACAGCGACACAGAAGACGATAGGGCAAAATTAATAGGCAATTATGGGCAGTGTTGATCCAAGGACTGCCATCTGGAGTCAGGAAGACATTTTTTTTTCTTTTTAAGGCTAATTGGCCAAAGCCTTGTAGGGGGTTTCGCTTTCTTCTGGTTAAACCCTGATATGCGAGTGTGCAGGTCAGTGTTGTAAAGATCATTTACATTTTTTATTTTTTTTGGTGCAACTTGATGGATACATTTTAACCAAACTAACCATGTAACTATGTAAATAGGTAATAAGTGCAAGAAAACACTCCAGAACTGCACCCAAATTTGACTGCAATTTTCAAGGGGACCCAGAATCCCTTGCTGGATTCCAACATTACCCAATATAGTAACGGATCTAACTTACATTTTTCTGCAAATCTTGTGTTTCCAGCCCTACAACACCAGAGAAGCACAATGTGCCTTCCAAAATCTCTATGTTTGGTTCAGTGTATCGATCCCATTTGGGGGAAAATTAGTGTGAACTGATCATATAACAGACCTTGTTCCTCAGTAGCTCAAAATGGATAATTCAACTTATTTTCTACAAATGTTCTCATGAAAAACACATTTTATGACTATTGCAAAGTTGACGTAATAAGGAATATTTAGCATTTGCTAAGTTTACAAATTGGGCCAAGCAGTGGTGAAAAATAACCCAAGAATGTGTAAAACTTTGGCCTTTTATACATAAGCCCTACAGGTCCTTATTTATCCTGTGGACATGTCCTTGTGCACAAGGTAGCAAGTCTGCCAATGCAGCAGTGAAAGTAATAGAAACACAATGCTATCCTGAAAGACTGTCTTGGTAGATCAAGTTTTTATCAAAGAACGTCTGTCCAAAGTATCCTGTCAGTGGGCGCACGTAGTTGCATGCTGGTGCAATCAGCTTGAGGCAGGGGCGTAACTAAGAGCCCCCGGGCCCCCCTGCAGAAGTTGTGAGCGGGCCCCCCTCCCCCCGGGGCCCACTCGTGGCTGTTTTGGGGGGCTGGAGGGGTCGCAGCATGAGGGGAAAGCTATGGCCACACTGGGCGGGGAGGGGGGGGGGGGGAAGGTCCCCCCCTCCCTCACCTCGGGCTTTCCCCTCTGCGCTCCTCTCCAGCTTCAATAGCTATACAAGTGCAGCGGAGCGGCGGGCAGCGGCAGGCAAACATACCTTCCGTGCGTCCGGACGCTTCTCGCTCTAGTGACTGACGCCTGCCGCTGCCTGCAGCTCCGCTGCACTTGTATAGCTATTGAAGCTGGAGGAAAGCACAGAGGGGAAAGCCCGAGGTGAGGGGGCGCATGGGCTGCATCCCCTATTGGTATGCCCATGGCCTGAGGCCTCTTGCACACTGCAAACCGCAAGTCCGATTTCCTATTTTCTCTTTGTGCTATCAACACAAGAAGAAAAATGCAGAAAAATGCAGTACCGATTAAAAATCGCAAATCGCATGTAAAATCACGTCAAAATCTCTAATCGGAATCGCATGTAGTCTGTAACAGGCCTCAGTCTGCACTACAATCTTTAAACTGATAGTGTATTTATAACTCTGTTTTCCAATAACATAATTTGATTGGTCCATTTTGCAAGCTACATAAATTTGCCTTAGAAAGTTGCATAATTCTGCATCAACACGGAATTATATGCATCTCATAGACATAGACCATCCTTACTCATTTCCCCAGGAGGTGGCATATATCTAGGGGCCCGATTAATGTTAAATAAATCTTTCAAAACTATTGCCTCTACCTCCTCCTGGGAATTAGACATGAGGAAGAGACCCCTGTTTTTTATATTGTACAAGGCCGATTTGTATAGAGAGGGAAGATTTTCACCCTCCCAGAAAGGTACCCCCATACTCCTAGGTACCCCCTGCTCACAGGCCAGCCTGCATGGTGAAGAAGAGTTCATTAGTGTTTTTGTAAATAATTCTTACAAGTTAAAGAAAAAATTATCAAAAAAAGTTAGAGTTAAAGTGAACCTAAACAAAAAAATAAATAATTTACCTGGGGCTTCTACCAGCCCCCTGCAGCTGCCCTGTGCCAGCACCCTCACCAAACGATCCTCCGGTTCCCTACAGCTCCCTAGTTTCATTTTGATGCGCAGCTCCTGTGTTCCCATGCACAACAGCGCTCTGCGCATGAGCAGTATGAAAAAAATCTCTACTGCATGCGCAGAAGGCTCCCTGGAGTGTTTAGGCATTTTTGACAATAAACACCACCTACCACATCTAAAAACACAAACTGAATTAACTTCAGTTCAACAATCAGTCTTCCTTGCTCTGTCTTCTTTCAAGTGCACTGTTAGCTAAAATTGTATTATTTAAGAAAACAGGATCTAACTTCCAGTCTTTTATTTGTAAATACATGAAATCAGTACTGACCTCATAGATGTTTGGGTGCCACATCTTTGTAAGGAATCGGAATGTAGGAGGAGAATATGGATAATCTATTGGGAATTTTAGGTGAGCCTATAAAAAAAAAAAAAGAAGTACAGTATGTTAATACAATATATATATATATATATATATATATATATATATATATATATATATATATATATATATATATATATATATATATATATATATATATATATATATATATATATATACACATACACACATATATACACACACACACACAATGTTTTTTGGTTGTTTTTAATGTGCTTTTTATTTGTTTTAAACTACTTACAACAGTTTATACACTACTGTAACATGCCGCATCAAAAATAAGCAGTACAAAACTAGTCCAATATAAGAGACCGGTGTCCCTGCTTACACCTGTCTCTGTGTCCGTGCTTTTGGATACTGCGCATGTGCGCAGCATGGACCCAGACAGCCGTTGGGACTTGAGGACTGGGCCAGTGAGCCAGGCAGGCGTGTACACGAGTGGCGAGTGTGCGCACACTGACATGTGGCGGTGTTAGAAAACAGACCTACAGCTCGTTTTTAAACGGGCTTGGGTCGACTAGTAATGTATATTTTGTACATGGAGACAATTTTGTTTTTATATATGAAAAATTATAACTCGAATTGTTTGTAAGTAGGAGACTGCCTGTACACACATAAAGAAGCAAAATAATTTCAGTTACACTCATGTAAAGATGAAGGAAGTTAAACTCGAATCTAAATTCGAAAATTGTGAATCTAATCTAATAATCCCTAACTGTCCCTGCGTCATCCTCCTCCTGTCCGTTTGTCCATGTTTTCTGGCTACTGCGCATGTGTATCCGACAGGAGGAAGATGGGGACAGGGGGTCGGGCGGCCATTGGTGTGCTCGGCGGGGAGCGGAACAACTGCGGAAAATGGCTAGTGGCAACAGGCCCTTATGTGAATTTTCATATGCGTCTAACAATGAGGTCAAGGGAAACAGATGCGTGGTGCAGAAATCTGCAGTATGCAATCCATATTTTTTCTGCATTGCACCTGTATGCAAAAATTTGAATGGGGTCAGCCTGCACTAGGCCAAGATAATCCAGCACTCCAGATATCAGCAACGCATTAAGATAAATTATTTCAGCAAGATGCCAAACATATTATAACAGTATGGCTTTGTAGTAAAAAGTTCAGGAAATAAACGGACTTGCCAGTAGTCCAGATCTTACACCTATTGAAAACATTATAAAACAGAATTACAACAAAGGAAGCCATAAATTGTTGAGCAGCTAAAATCCGGTACCAGACAAAACTGAGTAAAATTATACCGGTACTTTCAGAACTATAGCAATTAGGCTCTTCAGCTCCCAGTGTTTAGAGAGTTGGTAAAAGAGGTGAAACAATACACTGGTAAACATGCTGCTATCCTAACTTCTTCTAAAATGTTTCTGATATGAAATTCAAAACAAGTACCGGTATATACAAATTGCTAGGTTCTCTATACTATTGTCAAATATAGTGTTAAATGGTGTGTAAACCAATGCATTGTTTTTATTTACATTTTACATAACACTTCAGGTTTTCTAGTAATGAGGTTGAAAGTGCATTGTGTATTTAGCATTTCTGTTCATATACCACTCAGTCACCAACAGTACTGCACAAAAATAAGATGTAAGCCTGACCACTTATTTTTGTGTAAATTCTATTTACAAAAGCTGATGTAGGCAGTAACAAAATGCTTGTGGCAAATGGTACCTGTCTGCACTGCGAAGTCACAGAAAAGCAATCACAAAACAAAAAACACTCAAGTAGAAGTTGCTTTTGTCATGGATCAGCAACAGATTCTGGTGAAAATAGTTTTGATACATCTCCACAAGAGCTGGATAGGCCAGGGAGATATTTCAAGATCATCATTTGGAATTCTCTGCTGGGGGGTTGGGAATAAAAAAAACAAAACAAAAGCTTTTGTCTGGAACTCTGAAGATAATACACAGTGCAGTGCTATCCACATATAAACACTACTGTTATCTTCACAGACCAAATATTATCATATCCTTGCAGCCCCATAAGCTGCTTTCCAGGCCTGCTCAGTCACATGATCCCTAGGCACCCCATTCAGTTGTCCCATGCCAGCTATGTACCCCTATTACCTACACACTCTGTCAGCGTTGCCATTCTCATACCAGGCTCCCTGCCCTCATCCTCACCTTGAAGTACCCCTCCTCGTAGAAGGTGTTGGGGGGCCCAAATATTGCCACCTCCCAGTTGTACAGATCCCCCTCATCCACCAGGGTGACCCGGAACCCCTCCACTGGCTCCTCCTGCAGCCCCTTTAGTTCTAACAGTAGCGCCTTCTGGGAGCTGGGCACCGGCATCACTTGCCGGGCCATGGCGGCTCTGCTCCCCGAGATAGAGCTGGGGCCGGAGAGTCCTCTGCGTACTGCAGCTTGGGAATGCCTGTTGTGCTCACAGGGAAGCCGGATGACACGGACGGGACTCTGTGTCAGGACATGTCGCCGACAGCTGCTAACAGTGTGAGGGGAGGTGCGGACTACAACTCCCAGCACCAGGGGGCGGCGCTGTGACGCTACTGTAGTGACGTGCAGAAGGGAATGGATGAGGAGGAGAATGAGGCTCTGCTCTGCAATGCTGCTAGAAGCTTGGGCTCTCACTGTCAGTCCTTTGCTTGCCAAATGTGGATGCTGGACATCTGGGGATGGTTCTTGCAATATTGGGAGCACTAAAGGTGGCCATACATCTCTGGACTTGGGGGCCAATAGACCACCTATATAAATATTTGTTATCGAATTGGATGAAAATCGGTGCCGACAAGAGCATGCCCAATCGGCGATGCAACCTATACCCTTTTAATGCCAAAAATTGGTTGCATGTATCGATCGGACATGCTGCAAGATGTCGGCCATCGTGGTCAAGCAACAAAACCCCCCCCCCCCCGCGCTGTTCCTTCTAGTGTGTGACATCACACATGCACAACATGCTCTGTGCTGGCGGCGTATAGCCGCCAGAGATGGATGGGCAGCGGGCAGTGGGTGACACAGGACATATAATGCACACACGGGGAGCACATTTATACACTAAGGGGGCAGCGGTCTCGGCCAATTCCCGAGAGATTTCAGCATGAAATAGAACTATCCGGGTAACTCTCGAATTCGGATTTGAGCAACTTTACTTTCAACCATACATTAGGGGCTCACATTACTGGGTCGCAACCAGAGTCGCTCAAATCCGAATTCGGGAGATACCCGGATAGTTCTATCCGGATATCTCCCAGTAAACCTGGGAGGAGGGGTCAATCTTTCCTGCATGACGTCTTCTTCGGTCCGTCCCTGGCTCCTCCCATTATGCGTTCCATGCACCGGTCACGTGACTACAAACACTTCCTCCTTCAACGTGACCGCCGCTTGGACCGCATCGTGGGAGGCGCCAGGGACGGACCGAAGAAAGACGTCATACAGGTAAGATTGACTCCGCCCCCCGCTACCCAGCCCGCACAGGTTTACTGGGAGATATCCGGATAGAACTATCCGGGTATCTCCCGAATTCGGATTTGAGCAACTCTAGTCGCAAGCATGACCACTTCTTATTATTCTTATGCAAAAATATCCCACGCTCGTGATGCTCCAGAGCAGCATACCACTCCCCCTAGTCCGACAGACAGCGCTCTAAAGAACGCTTCCACTGCCTTACATTAAATCGTGGTAAGATAGCTGCGTTCATGATTTTAAAAAAAAACGCATTTACGGTAATTTTACTGTGATTGTATTGCAATTTTAATGAAAGTCAATGGAAGCGGTTTGTCAAAAACGACCCGCAGAACTCAGCAAACCTCCCCCCCTAGTCCGACAGACAGCGCTCTAAAGAACGGTTCCACTGCCTTACATTAAAATCATGGCAAGATAGCTGCAATCCTGATTTTTTTTTTAATTCGCCTTTGCGGAAATTTTACTGTGATTGTACCGCAATTTTAATGAAAGTCAATGGAAGCGGTTTGTTAAAAAGAAAAACGACCCACAAACACTTTCCAGTGTGTCAGGGCCCTGAGAGAGAGAGCGAGATCTCTGATCACTGCTGGAGCCATGGATGAGGCTGCTCGTGCTGCTGCTGCTGCTTAACCACTTGCCGACTGCCTAATGCCGATTGGCGGCGGCGGCAGATTGGCTCTCTTGTTCCCCCATGACACCATATGGCGTCATACCATGAGGAGCGAGATTTGACAGGAGCTCACACAAACTCCGTAAGTAAACACACTCTTTATTATTATTATTATTAATTGGATTTATATAGCGCCAACATATTGTACGCAGCGCTGTACAATAAATAAGATTACAGACAATGATAACAGGGGTGACAGCACAATAAGGTAATAGACAATAGATAGAACAATACAAGTAATAAGCAATAAGATACACAACACAATGCAGATAGTAATACAATGCCAGATCAAACACTGGAGTGGTAGTGGTAAAAATACAAGTTCCATAATTCTGGGTAAAGTGCACACAGTCATGTATGATACACAAGGGAAGAGGGCCCTGCCAAAGGCTTACTATCTAGAGGGAGGGGTTGGTGACACGACGAGAGGGGTACATCAAGATGTTCTTGGCAGAGAGGATTAGGGCAGTGTTGAGTTGATGTAGGCCTCCTTGAAGAAGTGAGTTTTGAGTACTTTTTTGAAGATGTTGAGGGTGGGAGCAAGCGTGATGGGCAGTGAAAGAGAGTTCCACAGGATGGGGGCAGCTCTGGTGTAGTCCTGTAGTGGAGCATGGGAGTACGAGATGCGTGGGGTGGTTAGGAGGAAGTTGTTGGAGGAGCGAAGTGGGCGGCCAGGTGTATATCTGCTGACCAGGTCAGAGATGTAGGTTGGGCAGGACTTGTGTATAGATTTGTATGCCAAACATAGGATCTTGAAGCTGATTCTAAAGCAAAATGGAAGCCACTGAAGGGATTTGCGTAGGGGAGTCGTGGAGACAGTGCGGTGGGAGGAATAGATTAGTCTGGCTGCTGCGTTCCTGATGGATTGTAGGGGTGGGGGGGCCGTGCGGTTTTGAGGAAGGCCTGACAGGAGGAAGTTGCAGTAGTCTAGGCCACAGAAGCTTGTATTTTCCGCACTATGGGCTCTATTCACTAAGAGGCAAAACACCACAAAATGTTACCGCTATATTTCCGCCAGCGATCTACTCCGCATGGTTTCCACATTCACTAATATTTTCCGCATGTTTTCCGCATGCGGGAAAAAAGATGCGGAAACAAGCCATTATTCATGCGGGAATCATGCGGTAAAAAGGTCGCATGAAAAAGTGTTTAACAAAAAAAAAAAATTAAAGTCCAGCAAGCACAGCCCTTAAGCCTCCAGACTTCATTAAAGTCAATGGGATGCGGAATATATCACCTACCATTTGTAGGTGATTAAAAAAAAAATAAAAAAATAAAAAAAAAATAAATTAAAAAAAAAAAAACTCTTTGTTTATAAATTAAAAAAAACAAAAAACTACAAATAGCAGCAGCGATCACATACCACCAGAAGAAAGCTCTATTTGTGAGAAGAAAAGGAGGTAAAATTCATTTCGGTGCTAAGTTGTATGACTGAGCAATAAACCGTTATGTCGTGAAGTGCCGAATTGTAAAAAATGGACTGGTAGCCCCTGGAAGCCTGCCCTGTGCTCCGTGTCGTGGCCGCTGGCCCCTTCTGCCATAACTCACATGGCCCGTTCCAGCGTCCACTCTCACCACTCTCCTTCTGTCAGCTTTGCATCCTTTCACCATGGTTACTTCCAGTCGGTGCCTCTCATGATATAAGAGGTGCCAGCTGGAAGTAACCATGGTGACAAGACGCAAAGCCAGTGGCAAGAGAGCACTTAGAGTCGGCACTGGATCGGGGCATGTGAGGTACGGCAGAAGGGGCCCAGAGCAAAGCTGGGGGACCAAAGGTGACAGAGGACAGGGGGACAAAAGTTGACACACAGTGGGGCAAGAGATGACGCAGGGGGACAAGAGTTCACACAGAAAGGGAAAAGAGATGACAAGGGGTACCAGAGATGACACAGAGGGAGACAAGAAATGACACAGAGGGAGACAAAAGAGGTACAGGGGGTACAGAGATGACACGTATGCATGAGGTAACACAGAGGGGGACAAAAGAGGCACAAGAAACAGGGACAGAAGAGGGAACAGAGATGACACGTGGGCATGAGGTAGCACAGACGGGGACAAAAGAGGCAAAGGGTACAGAGATTACAAGTGGGCATGAGGTAACAGAGGGGGACAGGAGGTGACAAGGGGTACCAGAGATGACACAGAGGGAGACAAGAAATTACACAGAGTGGGACAAAAGAGGTACAGGGGGAACAGAGATAGCACGTAGGCATGAGGTAACACAGAGGGGGACAAAAGAGGCACAAGAAACAAAGAGGGACAGAAGAGGCAAAGAGGGAACAGAGATGACACGTGGGCATGAGGTAACAGAGGAGGACAAAAGAGGGAACAGAGATGACACGTGGGCATGAGGTAGCACAGAGGGAGACAAAAGAGGCAAAAAGGGGACAGAGATGACACATGGGCAAGAGGTAGCACAGAGGGGGACAAAAGAGGCAAAGAGGGAACAGATACGACACGTGGGCATTAGTGTTGGGCGAACAGTGTTCGCCACTGTTCGGGTTCTGCAGAACATCACCCTGTTCGGGTGATGTTCGAGTTCGGCCGAACACCTGGTGGTGTTCGGTCAAACCGTTCGGCCACATGGCCGAACTAAGAGCGCATGGCCGAACGTTCCCCGAACGTTCGGCTAGCGCTGTGATTGGCCGAACGGGTCACGTGGTTCGGACCCGAACGCGCTCTGAATGGCCGAACTGTCACGTGGTTCGGGTAAATAAATACCCGAACCACGTCATATCTCCGCCATTTGTCTGTGGGTTTAGCTTTGGGTAGGCAGGCAGGGTAGTTCGCGCTCCAGCCACGCTAGCCAGGGTCCCCCCAGTCATTGTGTCGCTGCTGGGAATAGTAGTACACCGCTCGCTCAGCCACACTATGTAGCATTCTGTTTACTGCCACTCTGTGTACCTCGCTCAGCCACACTATATAGCATTCTGTTTACTGTTCTGTGTCTGCTGGGAATAGTAGTACACCGCTCGCTCAGCCACACTATATAGCATTCTGTTTACTGCCACTCTGTGTACCTCGCTCAGCCACACTATATAGCATTCTGTTTACTGCCACTCTGTGTCTGCTGGGAATAGTAGTACACCGCTCGCTCAGCCACACTATATAGCATTCTGTTTACTGCCACTCTGTGTACCTCGCTCAGCCACACAATATAGCATTCTGTTTACTGTTCTGTGTCTGCTGGGAATAGTAGTACACCGCTCGCTCAGCCACACTATATAGCATTCTGTTTACTGCCACTCTGTGTACCTCGCTCAGCCACACAATATAGCATTCTGTTTACTGTTCTGTGTCTGCTGGGAATAGTAGTACACCGGTCGCTCAGCCACACTATATAGCATTCTGTTTACTGCCACTCTGTGTCTGCTGGGAACAGTAGTACACCGCTCGCTCAGCCACACTATATAGCATTCTGTTTACTGCCACTCTGTGTACCTCGCTCAGCCACACTATATAGCATTGTGTTTACTGCCACTCTGTGTCTGCTGGGAACAGTAGTACACTGCCGCTCACTCAGTCACCCCATTACCATATAGCATTGCTGGGATCTGTAGTACTCTGCTCACCCACCCATACCATTGTACTGCCAGTCACTGTGTATATTGCTGGGATCTGTAGTACTTCACTCACCGTCAACCACTATATAGCATTGCGTACTCTGCCAGTCAGTGTGTATATTGCTGGGATCAGTAATACTCCACTCAACGTCAACCACTATATGAGCTCACCATGAGTTCCTCAGAGACCTCCGCTGTGAGCAGCACTCCCAACAACAGCAACAGCCAACGCCCCACGCAAGCTATAACATCCACCCCAGCAGCCAGTGGTTAGCAGCAGCCCTCCCCGGAGGAGAACGTTGTGTCCATCGGTCCGGCGCCAGAGCGATTATTGAGGGCTGCCATTGAGGAGATGATGGGGCCTGATGTGGAGGAGGAGGTCGGGCTCAGGCCAGCATCCCAAGTTAATGTTGAGGACGATGAAGGGTCTGTGTCTGGGGATGTTGGGGTGGCAGAGGTGGTGGGTGGGTCAGACTCAGGAGAAGAGTTGTATGATGAGGATGATGATCGGGACCATCTGTATGTGCCTCAGAGTCCGACCCCGGAAAACATGTTGTATCGTGTGTTTAGGTACTAAAATCTGCGTTCTCACTTCCCAGTACTGCCCGGGTCCACGGATCCATATAATTTTTTGGGCAGCACTATCAAACTGTGGTACTATGAGTGAGTTGCCATGGTCCTTCTGTGCTGTCTGTCACACTCACCGTCTGTCTGCAGATGGATTGTTCAACACAGCTACGCCATCTGACATGTAGTCCTTGACCATCTTCTCCAGGCGATTGGTGTTGGAGGACGTGGAACTGCCCGTTTGCTGTTCTGTGGGCTGCTGCATAGGTGTCAGAAAATGTTCCCACTCCAAGGACACTGCCAATACCATTCCCCTTTGGGCACTAGCAGCAGCTTGTGTTCTTTGCTGCCCTCCTGGTCCTCCTGGGTTTGCTGAAGTCAGTCTGTCGGCCAGTGGCGTAGCTAAGGAGCTGTGGGCCCCGATGCAAATTGTACAATGGGGCCCCCCTAAGCACTCTATACCTAACAATTGATGCGGCGCACCAAAACCTGCCAATGGTAACTACAGTGTCAGAGGTGCAAGAATGGGATGGGGAACAGTTTGTTAATGGTTACCACTATTCAAAGTATCTATAGAAGTGATTATTAGGCGCACAGGACCAATAGAGAGCTAATACTGTAGTTGAGAGAGGGCCCTTCGGGGCCCCTCTGGCCCAAGGGCCCCGATGCGGTCGCTACCTCTGCACCCCCTATTGCTACGCCCCTGCTGTCGGCGTACAACTGGCTAGAGAAGGAGGAGGATGTCAATCTCCTCTCTAAAGTCTCCATCCTCAAGGGCCTGCTGGAATTGTTCCATTTTTGACCTGTCTGACACTTTCTTCAATCAGTTTTTTAACATTGTGTTTGTATAAACTGGGTATAAACCCAGTAATTGGTGTTGTCCAGAATAATGAATAATAATGAATAGTGAATAATGCGCGGGCCGCGTTCAATGCAGTCTAGCATGAATTGAGCCATGTGTGCCAGAGAATCCTGCCAGACTCATCTGTCTTCATGTTCTTGTGAGCGTTGTGATTGTTGTGATGCACCATATGCGTCACCAGCATCACTTTCTTCCTCTTCTGCTGTCCATTCCCGCTAAATTGTGGAAGTCCAACATGCACCGCTCTGTCCCTCGGCAGTGGGGGCATCCAATTCCTGCTCCAACTCCAGCTGTTCCTCGTCCTGTTCTTTGTCATAGCTGGGACTAGCGTTTCCTGAGGCAGGCTGCCTGATGTTGGTATTATCACGCTGATCGTTTTTATCTTCAGATTACCCCACTTGCATCATGCCAGCGGTTTCCATCTTCAACATTGATTTCTTCAGTAAACACAGCAGTGGTATTGTAATGCTGACTGTAGAGTTGTCACTGCTCAGTCACAAGCAACGTGGATTGCTCAAAATTTTGGAGGACTTGGCAGAGATCCAACACGGTGGCCCAATCAGATCCACAGAAGCTTGGTAGCTAGCTAGCTGCTGGAATGCGCCTCGGCACTGCGCAAAAGCGTGCTAGCATGTGCAGCGTAGAATTCCAGCGCGTAGGGAGGGACATCACCCAGCGAGCGATGGTGCGCTAGATTGAAGCGCTCCTGCATCTCTTGGTGAGTCCTTCAGAAGCGGTACTGGACTTTTAAAAATGTGTTTTTTTTTCCTTCAACAGAAGATCTTCCACGTTGGAGTGAGGAGGACGCCGCCGACCCCGACACCAAGCTGAACCCGGCGAACTCCAAGCAGAGGATCTTCAGGAACCCTCAAGGCTTTGAGCAAGCTGAGGAGGATCAGCAGTCCCGACGAGACCTCTCCTCATATGTGACTGTGTGCAGTGGAGTAGAGCTCCCCAGAACAACCTCTCACTTGTCACTTTGTCACTGGTCACTTTGTCACTTTGTCATTTTGTCACTTTGTCAGTCACTTTGTCACTGGTCACTTTGTCACTTTTCACTTGGTCACTTGTCCAGATGATCTTGGTACACCTTCTGCGATTCAAATTCCTGCACACATTGCTCTGGGATTTGGGTGTGATGAATGATGCATCTAACCGGCCACCGGAGGCAATTAAGGCCTTCAAAACATTGAAAGCAGCTTTCTGTTCCGCCCCCATTTTGCGTCATGTTGAGTTGTTGACGTCATGTTCATCCTCGGCCTCGCCTTGCATTTCAGTGCGAGGTGCATTTTCCACAGAAAAAGGTTGTGAATCCGGGCACAACATTTGTGGCTGTTCCATTGACCTTTCACAGGTAGAAGATTGTGGGGGTGGGAATAGCTCCTCCGAATAGCCCATTGTGTCCTGAAAACTACTCATTGCATTGCTTTGCGCACGCATTTTTTTGTCCTCATGCAAGGCCTGAGTTGCGCCTGAAAGCTTGGCCTTCTCCTCCTGCGCCTCCTCCTGTTCCATCACGTCTGCTGCTGCTGGGTTAGCGTTGCCGCCCGGTCCCTGTTTATTGAACCTCTTATCTTTATTACATTTATGACTGCATGGCGGTACAAAGCATGCTATCCGCACGCTTCTTGTCCTCATGCAAGGCCTGGGTTGTTGTGTCTCAAAGCGTGGCCTTCTCCTCCTGCGCCTCCTCCTGTTCCATCACGTGTGCTGCTGCTGCTGCTGGGTTAGCGTTGCCGGTCCCTGTTTATGGAACCTCTCATCTTTATTACATTTATGACTGCATGGCGGTAAAAAGCATGCTATCCGCACGCTTCTTGTCCTCCTGCAAGGCCTGGGTTGTTGTGTCTCAAAGCATGGCCTTCTCCTCCTGCGCCTCCTCCTGTTCCATCACGTGTGCTGCTGCTGCTGCTGCTGGGTTAGCGTTGCCGGTCCCTGTTTATGGAACCTCTCATCTTTATTACATTTATGACTGCATGGCGGTAAAAAGCATGCTATCCGCACGCTTCTTGTCCTCATGCAAGGCCTGGGTTGTTGTGTCTCAAAAAGTGTGGCCTTCTCCTCCTGCGCCTCCTCCTCCTGTTCCATCACGTGTGCTGCTGCTGGTGCTGGGTTAGCGTTACCGGTCCCTTTTCCTGGAACCTCTTCTCTGTATTACATTTATGACTGCATGGCGACAAAAAGCATGTTACCTGTGCAAAGAAACATGACATTTTCCACATTTAAAAGACAGTTTTTCCTTTGAAACTTTACAATCAATTTTCTCAAAAACTATAAGCTCTTTTTCAAATATTTTTTTTCCTCTTGTACCCACTCCCAAGGTGCACATACCCTGCAAATTTGGGGTATGTAGCATGTAAGGAAGCTTTACAAAGCACGAAAGTTCGGGTCCCCATTGACTTCCATTATGTTCGGAGTTCGGCGCGAACACCCGAACATCGCGGCGATGTTCGGCGATCGTTCGCGAACCCGAACATCTAGGTGTTCGCCCAACACTAGTGGGCATGAGGTAACACAGAGGGGGACGAAAGAGGCACAAGGAACTGAGGTGACACAGAGAGGGACAAAGAATGGATTCAGGTTAAGAATGGACCTACACTCCCCATCTCATTCATTAAACGGGGACTACCCGTATTTCGCTTTTCACTTTTTTCGGTACATCTTGCTAGTACTGAATATGACTTTTTTCCATCAGAACTGTCTTAAAGGACACATCAGTGTTTGCTTTATTTCTTCATGGCAATCTTTAGAGATTTTTTGGTTCATATTGACATGACAGCATCATGCAGTTGGCACCACCCACATCATGTCATGGCCATTCTTCAGTGGCCCATTTTTCCCCCAGAGGAGGGGATGGTTAGGTTATCAAAGAATTGCATGCATACCCTTGCATGCATACCCATTACTAAATGGAGTGTCCTCAGTGGATGCAAAATGTCCATGCAGTTTACAGTGAATTTGATATACAGTAGTTGCGGTGTAGTAAAAACAACAAATATGGCCCTCCTATATGCCATACTTCCCAGCATCTGTGGGCAGGAAAGGGGACAAATCATGAAGGGCAAAAGAAATGAACCCCTTAGGTTCAAGTGATTTTTCCAGTGTTTGGAACACTGACAATGCGAGAAAACACTACAGGACTGTAAATTCAATAGAAATGTTCACATTGAAGCGATTTGCGATTTTGTAAATCACAAACACGTTGCAGGCAGCATTTTGGGAGCTATAGTGCTCCCATGCAAAGTATGTATTTGCTTTTGAAATGTAGTGTGAAGCGTTTTGTGAGAGCTTTCAACACCAAGTACAATACAGTTTCAAATACAAACTACCGTCCACCAATCACAGGCAACGCAGAGTGCTCCAAAATCACTTTTTCACTGAACACAAAATCGCTGAGAAATCAATGTAAAATCACTCTACAAAAATGAACAAAGCACTAGGCAATTGCGTTTGTGATCCAGCCCTTAGGGGGGCTCACTTTAAACTAGGGTTGTCATGGTATACCGGTGGTGCTGTTACAGGGAGATGGAATGCAAGAACAGTAAGAAGTAAGATAAGTCCCAGCGATTTGAGTATGTGTTTTCTCCCACCGCTGTTTGTGCACCCGCCACTGTGCCCCCCTCCCCTCCACCTGGCTCCCTTTACCGGCTGCACCTATTTCTGGCTACCTATACTGGATCCACTTATTTCTGGCTACCTATACTGTGGGCACCTGTTCTTGGTTTCCTATACTGTGGGCACCTATTCCTGGCTACCTATACTGGTTTCACCTATTCCTTGCTACCTATACTGGCTGCACCTATTCCTAGCTACCTATTCCAGGCTACCTATACTGGTGACACCTATTCCTGGATACCTATACTGGGGGCACCTATGCCTGATTACCTATACTGGGGGCACCTATTCCTGGCTACCTATACTCCGGGCACCTATTCCAGGCTACGTATATTGGTGACACCTATTCCTGGATACCTATACTGGGGGCACCTATTCCTGGCTACCTATACTGGATCAACCTATTCCTGGCTACCTATACTGGGGGCACCTATTCCTGGTTACCTATACTGGATCCACGTATTCCTGGCTACCTATACTGGGGCACCTATACCTCGTTACCTAGGCTGCGCCCCCCCTCCCCTCCACCTGGCTACCTATACTGGCTGCACCTACAGTGGGTTGCAAAAGTATTCGGCCCCCTTGAAGCTTTCCAAATTTTGTCACATCACTGCCACAAACATGAATCAAAGTGTATCATGAATACAAAGTGGTGTACATGTGAGAATTGGATCGAAAATCATACATCATTCCAAACATTTTTTACAAATAAATAACTGCAAAGTGGGGTGTGCGTAATTATTCGGCCCTCTGAGTCAATACTTTGTAGAACCACCTTTTTCCTGCAATTACAGCTGCCAGTCTTTTAGGGGATGCCTCTACCAGCTTTGCACATCTAGAGACTGAAATCCTTGCCCATTCTTCTTTGCAAAACAGCTCCAGCTCAGTCAGATTAGATGGACAGCGTTTGTGAACAGCAGTTTTCAGATCTTGCCACAGATTCTCGATTGGATTTAGATCTGGACTTTGACTGGGCCATTCTAAAACATAGATGTTTTGTTTTAAACCATTCCATTGTTGCCCTGGCTTTAGGTTTAGGGTCATTGTCCTGCTGGCAGGTGAACCTCCGCCCCAGTCTCAAGTCTTTTGCAGTCTCCAAGAGGTTTTCTTCCAAGTTTGCCCTGTATTTGGCTCCATAGCCGGCCTTTGACCTGAGCGACCGGAGCGGTCGCTCAGGGCGCCGGCTTCCAAGGGGGCGCCTATAGCTAGTTCCTATAATATTCCAGAAAGGTTCTAGTCTTCATTTTTAAGTGTATTCAGGATAATGCACTCTTTCCATCCATTCGTGGTTATTAATAATATTTTTTCTATTTTACATATGTGATGTGTCACGGAGATCTAAGCATTTGGCGTGATGTGTCACGACGTTAAAAAGGTTGGGAACCACTATCCTAGGAGATATCTCAGGAGAAAAGGAGAATTGCATATGGGCCTGCATGTGTGTGCGTGTGCGCCAAGAGGATGAAAGGGGGGGCACAAAAATTAGGTTTCGCTCAGGGCGCTGTGAAACCTAAGGCCGGCCCTGTTTGGCTCCATCCATCTTCCCATCAACTCTGACCAGCTTCCCTGTCCCTGCTGAAGAGATGCACCCCCCGAGCATGATGCTGCCACCACCATATTTGACAGTGGGGATGGTGTGTTCAGAGTGATGTGCAGTGTTAGTTTTCCGCCACACATAGCGTTTTGCATTTTGGCCAAAAAGTTCTATTTTGGTCTCATCCGACCAGAGCACCTTCTTCCACATGGCTTGTGGCAAACTGCAAACAGGACTTCTTATGCTTTCTGTTAACAATGCCTTTCTTCTCGCCACTCTTCCATAAAGGCCAACTTTGTACAGTGCATGACTAATAGTTGTCCTATGGACAGAGTCTCCCACCTGAGCTGTAGATCTCTGCAGTTCGTTCAGTCACCGTGGGCCTCTTGACTGCATTTCTGATCAGCGCTCTCCTTGTTTGGCCTGTGAGTTTAGGTGGATGGCCTTGTCTTGGTAGGTTTACAGTTGTGCCATACTCCTTCTATTTCTGAATGATCGCTTGAACAGTGCTCCGTGGGACATTCAAGGCATTGGAAATCTTTTTGTAGCCTAAGCCTGCTTTAAATTTCTCAATAACTTGATCCCTGACCTGTCTTGTTTGTTCTTTGGACTTCACGGTGTTGTTGCTCCCAATATTCTCTTACACAACCTCTGAGGCCCTCACAGAGCAGCTGTATTTGTACTGACATTAGATTACACACAGGTGCACTCTATTTAGTCTTTAGCACTCATCAGGCAATGTCTATAGGCAACTGACTGCACTCAGATCAAAGGGTGCCGAATAATTATGCACACACCACTTTGCAGTTATTTATTTGTAAAAAGTGTTTGGAATCATGTATGATTTTCGTTCCACTTCTCATGTGTACACCACTTTGTGTTGGTCTTTCATGTGGAATTCCAGTAAAATTGATTCATGTTTGTGGCAGTAATATGACAAAACGTGGAAAACTTCAAGGGGGCCGAATACTTTTGCAACCCACTGTATTTCTGGCTACCTATACTGGATCCACGTATTCTTGGCTACCTATACCTAGTTACCTAGGCTGCGCCCCCCCCCCTCCACCTGGCTACCTATACTAGATCCAGCTATACCTGGCTACCATACAGGAGGGATGAGGGAGTAGAGCTCCGTAAAAACAGTGCCAGAGATTTGGACGCATATACTGATCCTAAAACCTGGAAAAGATGTGACCTTTTTCGCCACATTTCTCTACTTCCAACTGATGTCAAGATCTTGGCTAAGCTCTTAGCATCAGATTAAATAGGGTCATTCTGTCACTAGTGCATAGTGACCATACTGGCTTTATGCCAGATAAAAAGACCTCACATTAGGAGGCTTCTTGCTAATATTCAAGCAAATTATGAGAAGGTAAGAGCCAAAGGGTCAGTCTACTTAGATGCCGCTAAACATTTGATGCCGGTTGTATGGCTATTTCTTTTAGCGATGGTGGCAAGATTCGTCTTCAGAGATAATTTTATAAAATGGGCAAAAATCCTATGTATAAACCCCCTGGCCCAAATCTGCACTAAGAGCTGGTCCACACTAGGTCCGGAAACGTATCCGTGGCTGCGTTTTTCAAACCTGATGAAAAACGGAGTCCCGGATACTAATGTTTAAAATAGCAGCCAGCCTCACCCAAGTAAAAAACGGATCCGTCTGCGTTTGCGGGGATCCGTTTTCAAAACCTGAACGGAAGGTCTGGACCTGCTGCATTTTCACGCAACGGATCAGGACCACGGATACACGCAGGGGTAGTGAAAGCAATGAGAAAACGCATCTCCAGCTCCACAGGCAAAAAACGGACGTGAAAACGGATAGCCTGAGCTTTATGATTGGCCCAAAAAATCCTCCCACTCCTTCCTAATGATAGAGACGTTTTCTGTCAGGGAAAAACCTGAACGGAAACTGATACAAAACTGATGCACTTTCATCAGTTTGCAGTACGGTGGGTACTTCCCCTGATCCGGACTGCAGTGTCCGTCCTGCAACCGGGTCTAGTGTGGACCCAGCCTAACTCTGATACCTGACTCTTGAGACTCACAGAGGAATGAGGCAAGGGTGTCTCCTTTCTGCCTTATTGTATGCTCTCTCTACTGAACCTCTGGCATGCATGATTAGAAGTCAAAAATAAATACAGGGCCTGCGAGTTGGTGGAATTGAGGGGAAAAAAATGCCAATAGTCTAGAGTAATGGTACCAAACATCCAGATCTTCATGACAAACTGCTGCTGGCACAGTTGTGGTTGCTAATCAGTGTCTGATTGTTGCTGCTGGCACCGTGGCGACTGCTAATTAGTGGTTAGTGCTGCTGGCACAGTGGCGACTGCTAATCAGTGGTTGTTGATGCTGACACCATGGCAACTGCTAATCATTGGTTGTTGCTGGCACTGTGGCGATGGCTAAACAGTGATTGCTACTTCTGGCACCGTGGCGATTGCTAATCAGTGATGGTTGCTGCTGCTTGCACCATGGCAACTGCTAATCAGTGGTTGTTGTTGCTGCTGCTGCTTGCACCATGGCAACTGCTAATCAGTGGTTGTTGCTGCTGCTGGCACCGTGGCGACTGCTAATCAGTAGTTGCTAAATTGTGCAGAGAGGTGCTTCATTTACTCCACATTAGAAGGCGGTCAGTGTAATGAAGCCCCACTTTTTCTTATAAAGGTGGTTCAGCATCCAATCTGAAGTTCTGCCTCCCCCTGCTCACTCGTGACACCTGGAGTCATTTACCATTGTAGTTACTATTACACTACAAAAAACTTCAAGGTCTTTAAAAAAAACAAAAAACATTTTTCACTTGCTTCCACAGAATCAAATTTTAAGGACCCTGCTATTGGTGGGGGACTACCTGTACTGAGAATAAACTATAAAAATATGTCCGTAAATGTGGACTTCCATTGCCATTATTTTTGTAGTCCTATAGCAATTAGGCTGAAACTACAGAGTGGAGGAGGGTAGGCCAAATGGCTGCACATTGTGTGGGAATCCCTGGTCTAGACTATAGACAATACTACTAGTTTAGATTCCCTTTAAGTGGAGTGTTTTACAGTACACAGCAAATCTCATGACAGAGGCCATTAACCTTCCTTTTGCTGTCTTTTCTGGTCTATACAGGTACACTTCTGTACGTATATCTGCTCGTCTGATAGCGTCCACTGCAAACAGGATTATGCTCATATTTGTAAACAGCTACCAACCTACCAGTGCATAATATGATCGGAGTACAGCAGGGCAGGAGATAGGGAAGGTAATAGTATTCTTGAAAGCCCAAATTCATGTTTCCATTTATTGGTAATTTTAGTTGTATACCTGAAAGTTTTGTAAAGATTGTGTTTGCAAAATAAAGGAAATTTGCTGATTTAGGTGGCTGCATGGGGAAGGTGGAGGGGGAACTTCATTCAACAATACAATCACGCTCCCGTTATTCCCATATGGCTAAGTCAGGGAGCACACTTACCAGAGTCGTGCACGTGCACATGTACATGTGACAAAAACACACGCCACTGCACTGGCCATTGATTTGAATGGCTTGCTCGGGAAACGCACGATGCACATTATTTTTTTTGCCGCAATTTAAAAGCAGACAGCTGTTTTTCCTACACAATGTACATGTTCCTGATTACGGTCAGTAGATGTGATCAGCTTAATGGACTACATCTCCTGGTATACATTGCAGCAGCCAAGCCCACGCGACATCGGCACAGGAACAGAAAAGATGGATGCCTGCATATAGACGGGGAGACTATGGAGCAGCCTGCTGTAGGTAAGTGAATGCACACTACCTCTCAAAGCCCACACTATACTCCCTTAGGGGAAGCTTCCATTGATAGGTTTGTGTATAATTTTCCTTTAAAGAGAAGGGAGGTAAAGAAAAATGAGGGGAAGCAGTGGGCATGAGGACTGCTGCCTATATATGCCTGCTCCTTTGCCTTGGATATCTTTTACACAGATGAAGATTACTGTTACATTGTTCCACTATTTACCTGAAGGCATACATTTAAAATCGGCGCAGCAAGACCTGGGCGCAGGATACAGCTGGTATATGGCTGATCCTGCTGCTGCACAAGTCCGGGCCGTGTTAATTACTATTCCCCCTCCAGGCTGTCATGGATAGTGGGGAATGGTATAATTCAGCTTCCAGCAATTACTGGAAGCCGAATTATTGTTTTAAAAGCAACTTCAGCTCAGTCTTCTAACGGCGCCGACGTTACTCACTGAGCACCGCTGTAGATGTACCGTATTTCGCGCCGTATAAGACGCTCCGGAATATAAGACGCACCCAGGTTTAGAGGGCAAAAACCAGGGGAAAAAAAATATATATACTAAACCTGGGGCGTCCATGTTCCAGGAGCGTCTTGTACATGTTATCCCCCAAATGGTACTCCTGTGTGCCCCATCTGTCCTGCTGTGTGCCCCCATATGTCCTGCTGTGTGCCCCATGTGTCCTCCTTTGTCCTGTCCCCACCCACACGTGCCTCAGCTTTTGCCCTCTAATCACCTCCTGCCCCCCATGTGCAACTCCCCCGGTCCCCCCTGCATGCCTCCGATATCCCAGCGTGTCTCCGATATCCCTATTGTATGTATTTCCCCCCTCAAGGTCTGCAGCATCAGCGGCTTACCAGATCCATGCCGCCGCGAGAACTGCAGACACCCGGCATCTCCATACGCTTCCTCTATTGTGCGCTTGTACTGATGACGTCATGAGTACAAGCGCACAATAGAGGAAGCGTATGGAGATGCCGGGTGTCTGCAGTTCTCGCGGCGGCATGGATCTGGTAAGCCGCTGATGCTGCAGACACTGAGGGGGGAAATACATACAATAGGGATATCGGAGACACGCTGGGATATCGGAGACACGAGGGGGGACCGGGGGAGTCGCACACGGGGGGCAGAAGGTAATTAGAGGACAAAAGCTGAGGCACGGGGTAGTCTAACGCTGCGGGCACACAGGCAGGGAATCCCTAACATGGCGGCGGGTCGGATCGGCGGGCGTTTGCAATTTGGGGGTTCCCTGCCTTAGCCGTACAAGACGCAGGGACTTTTTCTCCCCATTTTTGGGGGAGAAAAAGTGCGTCTTATACGGCGCCAAATACAGTAATTCCTATTATTATAGTCTATGGTGGCGCCGGCTGCACCAAAATCTTCCTGCGCTGAAAAGGACTGCTTCGACCTGAAGAGTGATGTACCTCTCCCCATTTTTACTTCTGAAAACCTCTCTGGGAAGCTATTTTACATGCAACAATAGGATTAACCTATTACTGATTAACTTTCTTAGGGATGAGATGTTCCACCTGGTGTGTGTATTTTGTTTTTTAAATATGTTATGGCTATCAAATTCCATGTAAGGTTGGGAGGATAAATATTTGGAGAAACCACCCAAAAAATATTAGCATCCAACTTTATTGTATCAAAAAGTACAAAATATTTGACAAAAGTTTTTGTCAAAAATGATAACTCTTCAGACAGGGAGTCAATTTCAAAAAAAGGATCATACAGTTTAACAATTTACCTCCTAAGTGTAGAGTTGCTGTCTCCTGCCTCAGATTTCTTAGTTGCAGCTGAAGTGGAGAACTCCGATTCAGGTCTCAGAGAAGCAGTGGACCAACATGACAGGAATGAATTACGGTAGGTCTTGGTGTGAACGTTTTTTTGATTCATGCATTTTCCTGTTTTCTCAGACAATGATGGAAAGTGCATCTGCTATTACGTCTAGGCATGGGTTACAACTGTCTGCCACTCATCTTCCTTTGACACATTTTTATTTTTCAGTGTTTTTATTTTATACTGGGGACTCATATTTTTGTATATAACACATAGTGTTTGATCCTAGATTCTTTGTTTTGTAAAGGCCTGATGAAGGGTCATTAGTGACCTGAAACGGACTAGTGTAATTGCCTGAATAAAATTGTCAAACTGTATGCTTTTTTTTTTTAAATGATCGACTCTGTGTCTAAAGAGTTTTGTTTTTTGACAAAAAAAAATTTGCAGAAATATTTTGTAATTTTTCATACAATAAAGTTGGAAATTAATCATTTATGGTAGTTTCTCCAAATACTTATCCTAAGTCTACAATGTGTTGATCAGAGTGTGGTGGACTACTCAAAACTCCTCACCAAACTATCGTATACACTTACCAAATTCAGCATGAGCACGCATTTGTCATGACATCTGCAGTGTGGTCGTAGTAATATTGTAAATTAAAGATGGGGTTTAAATTATTTGTAAATCATTCTGTTTTTTAATTTACATTTCACACAGTATCCCAACTTTTGGGGGGAAAAAGAATTGTACACATATCTCAAGGTACCTGAAAATACATTTGTTGTATTCCAGATTTCATGTATTTCAAAGGAGCCTCACAGTTTCCAGTTGTCACTGCCCGAGGCTTTTAGTGACAAAACCCATCGCATTGAAAAAAAAACAAAAAAAAAAACAAAAAAAAAACACTACAAAGGGTCGCCATAAAATTAGTTTGATTTGGAAATCCAAACATTTTCCTGCTAAAGATAAAATCGCCACTGCACTATTACAGGGATTATCAAAACAAAACAAAACAAAATCAATAAATTAAAAAGGCTTATATCTGCCTACTAGACAAAGAGGAAACTTCTGGGTGACAGCTACACCGATTGTAAGCAACAGAATCCTGTTTTTCTTGACATGCACAGTTCCCTCTGAAAAAGATAGAACATAAATGCACAATAACTGCTGTCAGTACTGTCTGTATCCCGAAAAATTAGTCTGTTTTTACACAGATGTTACTTTAAGACAAAAGCAGGTAGGCTAACTATATGTTTACTAAGGAGTTGAAGACCAGTTTTCATCATAGGTTCTTTAATGATAGGTCTCATAAAAGACTCAAATTTCTTCACTTCTCTGGAACTCCCTCAGTTTGTTCAGTAGTCACCCACATGTACCCGCTTTAGGTGCAATCTGAAAACTCGCCTCTTTAAACAAAAATGTAATCTCACCAAAGACACTTCCTGGCATTCAGTTTCTGCAGGGTTTCTGTGCAAAATGTTATTTAATGAATTTTCATAAAATGTTTACCTGCAACTTACCAAAATGTGTCAAGCAAGGGTCTAGCATACATTGAGTATAATAAAAGTTTCCAACGCAAAATCATGTGAAAATTTTTAAATTTTCCATTTCTGCTGGGTCACACTCCCCACCCTTCAACTTTTTGGCAGAAAACGTGCAGTTTTTGCATTGAAATTTGTGTTCTAATTTTCACATGCAGGTTTCCAGAGCGTGCAAGGGCAAATTTTAATGCAAAGAAAAAAAAAAAAAGCATTCTAGAGGAGACAAGCTCGTCCATGCTGCCAGGGAGGTTAAAGATAAACTCCAACCAAGAATTGAACTTTATCCCAATCAGTAGCTGATACCCCCTTTTACATGAGAAATCTATTCCTTTTCTCAAACAGACCATCAGGGGGGCACTGTATGGCTGATAGTGGTGAAACCCCTCCCACAAGAAACTGAGGACCATGGTACTCCTGGCAGCTTCCTGTCTGTGAACCCTGTTACATTGTGGGAAATAGCTGAATATAAATATATCAGAATATAAATCAGGGATTTAAAAGATTTTACAATGGGCAAACACTGACTAAATCATTTAGACATAATTATTGTAAAAATGATGCACTTTTTTGTATTACATTATTTTCACTGGAGTTCCTCTTTAGCGAACCATGGATCACCACACTACTATTATCCACCTTCATGTATGATGCATCACTGACTTGTTCAATTGTCATTTGCCTGTAACTCAATCCCTTGTAACGCTATATTTTGTATGCTCTATTGTACAATGCCATGGAAGATTCTGGTGCCATATAAATCCACAACAATGTTATCCCAGACTGTAGCTTGGCTTTAAGCTATCACTTAGTGTATTTGGTACTGTACCTGGAGTTGGGTTTTAGAATATAGAGCAAAATAATTCAATGGATTGGTTTGACTTTATCAAGAAAGTGGGAACATGCTCCTTTCATAAATTCATCACGGTTCACAGGGACACCTGCATTTTTACCTAAGAGTGCACGGTCCATAGCAATAGCCAAACAGTCAGGCCCCAGCTTGGAACCAGCCTCTAAATAACTAGCGGGAACTGATAAGTCACTAGCAACCAGTGCTTCTTCCAAAGTGCTCAGTACTGCTTGACAGACTCTTTGGTCCACCTGGTTATCTCCATCCAGAACAGTGAACAAGGTGTCTGCTTTAGATCTGAACTCTATCAAGACAAAGCAGGTGAGTACGCCATAACGGAAGACATCAAATGGCACAGCCTCATAGTCACGACACTTTATCTTCTTCAGAAGAGCAGAGGAAATCTCACTGGGAAGATCACTGTCCTGGCAAATCTTGCTCAACACCTCACTGTAAGTCTTGCCATTTAAACCTGGCTTTTTCTTCCGACCTTCAGCACTGAGACAGTCATAGGCAATGCTTAGGTTGTTGTTAAAGGCAGTCCTGTCAATAAGGAAAAATAGTTTACAAGAAGACATTTTTATATCATTACCTGTACATGTAGCTGCACATGAAGTGACGTAGCGGCAGGGATGCGACGCAGTGGCGAGCGCACGAACAGCGGTGGGGATACAAATACTCACTTGCAGGCAGCCAGCTTCATCCTGAATGATGTACTAGCTTCATTGTACTTCCTGTTCTTGCATCACATTTCCCTGAAACAGCGCCCCCTGGGTGCTATTACAAGATGATGCAAAACCAGGAAGTTGAATGAAGCCCGTACATCGGTGAAGGACCTTGCTGCCGGCAAATGAGTATTTATCCCTGCTGCTGCATCCCCTCTACCCCCCCCCCCCCCGGCTCTCTGTGCTGCGGCCACCTATTTCTGGCTACACCTATCCCTGGCTACCTTTGCTGCAAGCACCTACTACTGGCTACACCTATCTTGAGAGCACCTACTACTGGCTTCACCTGTCCCTGGCTACCTTTGCTGCGAGCACCTACTACTGGCTACACCTATCCTGCGAGCACCTACTACTGGCTACACCTATCCTGCGAGCACCTACTACTGGCTACACCTATCCTGCGAGCACCTACTACTGGCTACACCTATCCCTGGCTACCTTTGTTGCAAGCACCTACTACTGGCTACACCTATGCTGCGAACACCTACTACTGGCTACCTTTGCTGCGAGCACCTACTACTGGCTACCTTTGCTGCGAGCACCAACTACTGGCTACACCTATCCCTAGCTACCTTTGCTGCGAGCACCTACTACTGGCTACACCTATCCTGCGAGCACCTACTACTGGCTACACCTCTCACTGGCTACCTATGCTGCGAGCACCTACTACTGATTACACCTATCCCTGGCTACCTTTGCTGCGAGCACCTACTACTGACTGCACCTATCCCTAGCTACCTATGCTGCGAGCACCTACTACTGGCTACACCTATCCCTAGTTACCTATGCTGCGAGCACCTACTACTGGCTACACCTATCCTGTGAGCACCTACTACTGGCTACATCTGTCCCTGGCTACCTTTGCTGCGAGCACCTACTACTGGCTACACCTATCCCCGGCTACCTATGCTGAGAGCACCTACTACTGGCTACACCTATCCCTGGCTACCTATGCTGCGAGCACCTACTACTGGCTACACCTATCCTGTGAGCACCTACTACTGGCTACATCTGTCCCTGGCTACCTTCGCTGCAAGCACCTACTACTGGCTACACCTATCCTGCGAGCACCTACTACTGGCTACACCGGTCCCTGGCTACCTATGCTGCGAGCACCTACTACTGGCTACACCTATCCTGTGAGCACCTACTACTGGATACACCTGTCCCTGGCTACCTATGCTGAGAGCACCTACTACTGGCTACACCTGTCCCTGGCTACCTTTGCTGCAAGCACCTACTACTGGCTACACCTATCCTGTGAGCACCTACTACTGGCTACACCTGTCCCTGGCTACCTATGCTGCGAGCACCTACTACTGGCTACACCTATCCTGTGAGCACCTACTACTGGCTACACCTGTCCCTGGCTACCTATGCTGAGAGCACCTACTACTGGCTACACCTATCCCTGGCTACCTATCCTGCGAGCACCTACTACTGGATACACCTGTCCCTGGCTACCTATGCTGAGAGCACCTACTACTGGCTACACCTATCCCTGGCTACCTATGCTGCGAGCACCTACTACTGGCTACACCTATCCTGCGAGCACCTACTACTGGCTACACCTGTCCCTGGCTACCTGTGCCGGAAGCACCTACTACTGGCTACACCTATCCCTGGCTACCTTTGCCGCGAGCACCTACTACTGGCTACACCTATCCCTGGCCACCTTTGCCGCGAGCACCTACTACTGGCTACACCTATCCCTGGCCACCTTTGCTGCGAGCACCTACTACTGGCTACACCTATCCCTGCCTACCTATACTGCGGCCACCTATTACTGGTTACACCTATCCCTGGCTACCTTTGCTGCGAGCACCTACTACTGGCTACACCTATCCTGCGAGCACCTACTACTGGCTACACCTATCCCTGCCTACCTATACTGCGGCCACCTATTACTGGTTACACCTATCCCTGGCTACGAATACTGCGGCCACCAATTACTGGCTACACCTAGCCCTAGCTACATATGCTGTGGCCACCTACTACTGGCTACAAAGGGGGGGCCCGGGTCCAAATTGTATAGAACCGTATACCGTAATACCGTCATACCGTGGTATTTTTTTTTGACAGTTATCTTACCATGGAATTTCATACCGTTGCAACCCTAGTAGGTGGTTTATTGTTTCTTATACAGTTTGGGAGGCAAACATAACTCTACTTTTGTATGCAAGTACAGATATCTTTTAAACTATGTAATAAAGTTAGATTGCCTTGGATAAAAATCAAAGTGCAATTATCTCCTCACAGTGCTGATCCTTAGCAATCCACCACATTCGATAGTATCCTTGCATGCCCTTCTGCACTAGGAACATCCTACAGGATGCTCTGACGCTGCATCTGTACAATCATTTCTAAACTGTCGCCTGAAATTAGCATGAATGCTCATTTAGAGGCCAGTTATCTAGCATGTGTACATGGCATCAGTCCAGCAACTCTGTTGGCAGTTTAGCAGTGTACATTGACTTTGTAAGGCAACCTGTTGGCATCAGATGAAAAGATCAGGATGCAACTCTCATAAAGCTTCCTGTCAGCCTAAAGATAGCCATACACTGGTCGATTTGCCATCAGATTTGACCAACAGATAGATCCCTCTCTGATTGAATCTGATCAGAGAGGAATCGTATGGCTGCCTTTACTGCAAAGAAAATTGTGAATCGATTTCAGCATGAAACCGTTCACAATCTGTGGTGGTGCTACCAGTGCCCCCGCCCGCATACATTACCTGCTCCGGCCAGCGCGACTCCCCCTCTTTCCCCTCAGCTTCTTCTCCGCTCTGGTCTCCGGTCCGGCTGGCTTGTCTTCACTGAACTTCTTGTCCGGGGGAAGTTTAAACAGTAGAGGGCGCTCTACTGTTTAAACTTCCTGCCGGGACAGGAAGTTCAATGAAGCAGGAGCCGGTCCGGAACCCAGGGCGGAGAAGAAGCTGCGGGGACAGAGGGGGAGTCGCGCCGTCCGGAGCAGGTAATGTATTGCCGCTAGTGTCGGTCATCGAGCATTCGAACACCGCTATCGACGCACTTCCGACCCGCCGGCGATCGAGGGAAATCTTCTGCACGGACGGATCGACGGGAATCGGTGGGAACGATTGATTTCAGACGGAAATCGATCGTTCTGTCAGTGTTTGCGCAACGATTTCACAGCAGATTCGATCAAAGTGATCGAATCTGCTGTATATCGGCAGCAAAATCGTTAGGTGTATGGGCAGCTTAACATGGTTACTGCATTCAGAGTGCAAATGAATGGAACACAATTAGTTAAACTTGGAGAAATTTGTTGAGAAAATCTCAAAGTTTTCACTTTGATTCTATTATGTAGGTAGATACATACATATCTCTCAACTTGGATCACCACCACTGCCCAATAATGGCCACTCAGCTTTGCCTTTATTAATAGCTATTTGTTTTGATAAATTCACAATGCAGTAAAATGTACTAACATGACAGAAAATGACATCATACTATCAATTTGATAGTATGATGTAATTTTCTGTCAATGCATGTTTGTAAATGTTACTGTACATTGTGAATTTAGTGCTAAAGCTTGATTTGAAAAAAAAAAAAAAAAAAAAAAAAAAAAAAAAATCGTAAAAAAAAAAAAATCAAAATCGAAATTTGACAGAAAAATTAAAAATCGCCATTCAATATTTTCCCAAAATTTTCTGTCAAAGCCAATTCTGATTGGCCAACGATTGCCCAATTTTACCACTTCCATGTAATATGAGAATCTGTTAGCCCTCATACGGTGTAGAAATGGTACAGTGTATTCAGGTCAGTAGGCAAAATACAGTACTGCAATTCTTCAATAATGAATATTCTCCATTATAACAAGGTTAATGTTTTTTGTGGAATGGATTGATACTAGACGAGTAGAATCCCTTTATAGTAAACTCCAAAGGACCAGGAAAAGTAGTTTACTATAGCGGAAATTGTCATAGCAATTGTCATTGGCACATAAAGTATACTATAGTACTGTATCTTAATTCAGTCAATAGTTGGCAGTAATTTTTATTTTCATAGCTTCAGCAAGCAAGCACAGAAAACATATGAGCTAGCTCAAAATTCACAGTGCTCAATATACTTGCAGCAGCTTGCACAGGAAGCATAGGTCTCATTAGTTGATAGATACAGTACTGGTTGTGTGCTCCACTACCCACATTTCTGTGCAGTCTGGATGATTCTGTAACATTGCAGCTATGCACAAGCAAGTCACAGATGACAGTCAATGCCCTCAGTAATCAAGAAGCAGTTTAAGCTTACATATAATTAAGCCACCGGGAAATTTGGGCACAGAGTAAAGCCGATAAATGGCTCACTCTGCTACTGCAAAAATCCCAGTGATGTTATTTACTATTACCCCTCCAAGTCACCATGGACAGCTATTGCTGTTTTTATATTAATTTTTGCTTTGTTTTTTGACGGCACCCAAAGTACTGTCTGGGTGCCATTTTAGCCGTAATTCCTATTGTGGTGACTAAATCTCCGAAATGGTTTTCACTTGATTCGGCGGCTTACACAAGAAGCACAAGTCTCACCAGCTAGTGTTTTTGAGGGTATCCACGCAGGCCCACAGTAGCATGCAAATAGCCAGCAGGCCACAAATGGTTGCCAGCCCACCGACAGCTCATGGGTCTCAGACTTACGTATGGTGCATGAACACGCCCATTCTCCACTTTAGCCGGATACAGAATACCACAGGGGCCAAAAAATACAAGGTTTAATGTAACATAAGTATTACCGGTATATCAGGGTTTACTATACCAGGTGTTAGGCCCGGTTCACATTAGCGGTCGCCGTCCGGAATCGCCATGCCGGAGCCGGACCGCATGCGGGACGGACGGAACGGACGCACGGCATAGCAATGAAAGTCTATGCGTCCGTTCACATGCGTCCGTTTCGTCCGGACCGGAGCGGATCCGGACTCCGGCATAAGATCCAACATGTGCTATTTTTTGGTCCGGCTCCTCCGGTAGACGTATCCGGAGCGGAGCCGGACTGTTGCATCCGGCCAATACAAACCAATGAGAACCGGAGAGCGCACAACACGCTGGCTATAAAAACCGGACGTTCTACCCCACTTCCTATGCTTTTTCTAGTGGCCATTTTGGATGGGGACCACATGGGCCCAGCGTTCACAGAGTGGAGCAGCAGGGATTTCATGCTGGAGCTCTTTGGCAGCAACAGGTCTGATATGTCTGATAACGAGGAGGTGAGGCCTTCTCCCCACATAGTAGTAGGTGAACAACAGGAAGGAGAGAATTCCCAGGTACGAGTAAAAGATGACTGGATCCATGGTCCCAACTGCAGTCTCTGTATCCACGGATGGTCTCCACACGTCCACCTGTCTCCAACAATGACCCCAGAGCTTCTGCTGACCTCCCAGACCCCAGGTATTTACAGGTTGTTATCTCTTTAAGAAACCGGATCCGGACCGCAACCGTGTTCATACCGCACAGAAAACGGATGCAAACGGACCGGATCCGGATAGGAACCGTACGGATTAGGTCCGGTCCGGATCCGGTGCGGTCCGGACATCCGTTCCGGTTTTTACAAAACCGCAAGTGTGAACGGGGCCTAACTCCCATATACTTATAATTGTGCTTGGCTAGGAAATGGACATTTCGCTTTCTATACCCAAATGATTACTATATCAGGAGTTTACTATAACAAGATTATACTGTATATGTTTAATTTGGCCACTTTTATTTTTTATTTTTTAAGGCATGACGTTGATAGAGATGGTCAGTGAGATGCACAGAATTATGGCTATATGCACATTTCATGCAATTCGACCAAACAATGCAAGCTGGATCCCTTTGCATCTCATCAACCTTCTCTGGAGCCTTATTTCAGGACTAGACCACCTCTAATCTTTGAATTATTACAGGTCTCTGATTAGAACACCATTCAGAATAAATAGGTCTGCCTTTGCCTAAACTTACTTGAATTCTGATTGCATTATTTGCTAGGAGAACACCATCATTTGCATTAAAGTAGTAGGTTCCTTCGCACCCACATTTCATACCTCCCAACTTTTGGAGATAAGAAAGAGGGACACAAGCCACGCCCCTGCCACACCCCTATAGTCAGGCATGTTATAAAGATTTCATAAGGAAAATGTGTTTTATAATTTAAACCACATTGGTCCTTTCTATCTTGGTTCATTTCCCTTCATATTAACAAATTAAAATAAGAAATATATCAATTTAAATGATGGAAATAACGTTTAGAATCAACTAAACATTTTTTTTTTGAGTAGAAAAACATTTACTTACATAGATCTGTACATCAGACCTGAAAGAGGGACAAATGAAGAGGAAAGAGGGACAGTTGGGAGCTATGCATTATGATTCTAGTTTTTATGACTGCATATATTTTGCCATACCCCATCTATTAGAATAATGCACAACTTGTACGTGTTGGTTTCCTTTGGTTTTATTATCCCTAAAGCATCCTTTCCCTATGGGCTATTCCTGCACCCACCCCGATGGTCCCCTGCATCAGCACACAGTAGGCAGACCTCTGAGAGTGATGAGCCAGCTTCAGGTACCACAGGGCGCGGCTTAGGCGCTGCTGTCCCAGCAGATGAGGGCCGCGTTCACCACCAGTCGCTGCAGAGCCCAGGCCGAGCTTTCCGAAGTAATCCGCAAGGAAAGCCATCGGATCCTCAGGCCTGGATTCCAGTAATTTGAGCATGGCTTCTCTGAGCACGTCGCGGACCCCAGCCTGTGCCAGGAAATCAGCCTCGCTGGTCTGTCGCGGTGGAGGCCGGGGGACCGGAGAGCTGCCCGCTGCACGCCTCTTGTCTGCTATACTCATGCTGCTCAAAGGAGTCCTGTCGGACGCCATCTTTGTGGAGGTAGCGCTACAACATCCGTTACCAAGTGTTCTGTCACTTTTAGTTATACCTATCGGAAACCACTACTTTCATGAAAGCGCATGCGCGCACATGCGCCAACCTAAAAGCAGCGCTTTCCGACGGGGAGCTAAAAGTGACAGAACACCGGAAGTGGGCGATGTGGGAATGATGCGAAGGGGCCGCCGTTTCCATGGAAGTGTGGCCCGGTGAGCTGTAAGGGCCTACCTGCCGAGTCTCTCCCGGTGTCGGGATGACGGGCCTAAGCTCACCATGACCGGGGAAAAGAAAAAGAAGAAGAGGTTAAATCGCAGCATCTTGCTGGCCAAGAAGATTATCATTAAGGATGGAGGGACGGTGAGTGGAGTCATGACGGCAGCACACATCTGTCGGAAGTGTCATGGCACTAGTAACAGGCACCTCGGAGTCAGGCGCTGGAGGATGACAACAACATATGGCAGCAACTGGTGACTTGAATGATGATATGCATAGGATGTCATGGTGCACCCAAGCTGTGTGACGTCAGTGTTAAGGATGTAATATGCCTTGGCTTCATGTGAATGTTTGATGGGCATGGTGACAAGATGATTAAGCTGCTGGTGTTTATAGTATTGCAGCTGTATTGTGTAACATCATTAGCACTGAACACATAAGTCGGCATTGTAGCAGTTTTTGCTTTGTAGTAGGAGAGTCACAGGTGGAGTGTGAAGGAGCACAGCTGTTATGTGTGTGACTTTGTGTGGTGAAAAGGTGAACATGGCACTGATATGAAACAATCGGTGGCTAGAAGAACTTTCTCGTAGATGTATCCTCCATGGTATACACTCAGGGCCGGATTTCTACTTTTCAACACCCAAGGCCAGCGATTACCAGCCGCCCCCCCCCCCCCCCCTTCTAAATGAAGCATGTACATGTGTTAGATTATAGCGCATGGCATGCTTTGTCAGTTGTATTTTACCCCTACATCCCCGACAATGTTAAGTTGGTCCCACCACAAAAACTGGCCTAACTATGACTATGGTAGAGATAAGATTTTGAGCTCCTCTGAGGACAGTCAGTGACATGACTATGTACTCTGTAAAGTGCTACAGGAGATGTCAGTGCTATATAAATACATAATAATAATAGTAATACGGTAGGACATTAGTCTATGACTATGGTGGGATTAGATTGTGAGCTCCTATGAGGACAGTCAGTGACATGACTATGCACTCTGTAATGTGCTGAAGAAGATGTCATAAATACATAATAATAATATCTTATTTTGTAGCCAGCTCTGGTACACTTTAAATACATTGGCAGAAGTTCACAGATAAGCATGATAGAGAAAGCAACAAGAGTGGGTTGGCAGGGAAAGTGAGACAGGACAGTGGGCATAGAGATAGTGAGAAGGGATAATGAGAGCACTAGCCTAGAGGGAGAGAAGAGACAGGGTGGGCAGTGAAATAATACAACTATTTGTCAGCCTAGTTAGATTACAAGTATATGCCATATGAAAAAGTATATTTGCAGAACATAATCATTCTGCCTTTGCATCCCCACCAACAACCCACACACAGCACAGAGGGACAATGCCTGCACCCCCAGTGTTCTCTCCCCCAAACATTGCCTTGTCCCTGGTAAGTTTCAGAATGCAGCCATGCAAGACAGACAGCAGATTCGTATTGCAGAGCAGCCAGTCTTATCTTAACACATGCCTGACATTCTGACGCTGCCTGCAGAGACCATGAAGGAAAGGCTGCAGCACGATTGGTTACAAGTACACAGTGTACATGCACAGATGTTGCAGACACACTCTATCCCCCGCGCAGAGCTGACAGTGGCAGTGCAGGCAGAGGCTTTTTCCTATTTACCTCTCCGTACAGGCACTATTGTCTTCCTCCTCCAGCAGGTCTGCTCGGCTGGCTCTAGGCAGCTCCATACTTTGGTACCATGATGCTGAGGGAAGGGGCGGAGAGCCTAGCAAACCTGCTGGAGGAAGGAAATAGTGGGTGCACGAAGGGGTAAATATGATAGAGCCACTGCAAAAAGGGTCAGCAGAGCCTCCCCAGCCTGTGACCTCCCTGCTCGCTCCCCGTTTGGTCAAATCTAAAGCTCACCCTCCTCTAGAGCTGATGAGGGAATAAGGGCAGAGGCTCCATCTGATCGCTGCCTGCCTAAGCCTCTCGTGTACCACCAGGACTTTTCATCCCTGCCGCCATGTGTGACGAGTGACTCACGTGTAATCAGACCCAGCCGTTCAGCCTGCCCGCGGCCGCCCGCTGCTAGCCTATTATCTGCAAACTAACGCTGGGCGGTTGCTGATGTGCTGGGTCTGGCTGCCTTTAGCAGAGTGTGGGAACTGGTGAGAGGAAGTGGAGGAGAGTGCAGGGGAGGCCAGACGGGCGGCATGAATAGCGCGGTCAGACGCTTTGATGTTGCTTGTTCACTGTAAACACTTTACTAGCCCCAGCCGCCCTAAAAGATGCTGAAATTCTGGCGCCCTAGGCATTGGCCTAGGTTGGCCTTGCCATAAATCCGGCCCCGTATACACTTAAGGTAGCCATATATCTAGCGATGTTTGCTTCAGTCAACTAACTTTATTGGGTGATCAACTTCAGTATGTTGATTGAAATGTGATTGTCTAGTGGTCCACACACCATAAGCGAGTCACTTTCACTATCCATCTGACTGATGTTGTGCCTCCATGCTCCTGAATGCAAAAACTCATTGTTAATCGATTGATACAGTAGGCGATTCATATGCAATCAACTGATATTTTCCATTCCACTCGATCAACAAAGTTTTTTTTGATTTGACATGATATAGGCACTTTTCATTGATCTTGCATACTAAAACACACCCGATTCTCTCTTGATTTGATAGAATGATTGATTGTACAGCCAAATTGCTAGATGCATGACAACCTTTAGGTCTCTTTCAGATGGCTAGTGAATTCACCGTTCATCAGCTGCTCTCTTGCACCAGCCTGGCGCTTGTAAACGCTCAGTACTGGTGCCGAACAGGCAACCCTCCATGGAGTCACATCCGCAGCCGTGCTCAGATGTGACATGTCACTGTTATCTGCGGCTGGGTGACACACGTGGTGTCACATTCTCTGCCATTTGCCTGAACCACTACCATCATGAAAAAAATAGGCAGTTAAAATCTGACAGAACCGACAGGTTTTGGACTACTCCATCTCCTCATAGGGGATTCTCAGGGTTTTCTTTGTTTTCAATAGCATTTCCTGAACAGCAGTTTAACAGTAAGATACCAGCCAGCCTCCCTACTCCCTTGTACACTATTTTGTTAGTTAGACTTTGCAACTGCTGTTAAGGAAATGCTGTTGAAAACAAAGAAAACCCTGAATCCCCCATGAAGAGATGGTCTAGTACAAAACCTGTTGGTTATGTCAGATTTTAACTGCTTACTTTTTTCGCGATAGTGATCCTATAAATTGCACATGACTGTCACTCATAGGCTGCTGATGGCACGTTGAACTGTCTGACAAGCATGCAGATCAGCCTTTTTCAGTTTTTTTGCTACTGGGTATTACCCTCTCATGTTAAAGAGAATCTGTATTGTTAAAATCGCTCAAAAGTAAACATACCAGTGCGTTAGGGGACATCTCCTATTACCCTCTGTCACAATTTCGCCGCTCCTCGCCGCATTAAAAGTGGTTAAAAACAGTTTTTAAAAGTTTGTTTGTAAACAAACAAAATGGCCACCAAAACAGGAAGTAGGTTGATGTACAGTATGTCCACACATAGAAAATACATCCATACACAAGCAGGCTGTATACAGCCTTCCTTTTGAATCTCAAGAGATCATTTGTGTGTTTCTTTCCCCCATGCACTGAAGTTTCAGGCTGCTCTTTTCTTCCTGCAAACAGTTTTGCCCTTGTTTGTAATTCCTCAGTATGTGAAAGCCCAGCCAGCTCAGAGGACGATTTATCCAGCTTGTAAAAGATAAGAGAGAGAAGAGAGAAGCTGCTCTAATCCTAAATAACACACAGGCAGTGTGCATAAAGGGGAGTTCATAGCAGAACCACAACACTGAAGAACTTGGCAGCCTTCCAGACACAGGCCGACAAGTCTGACAGGGGAAAGATACATTGATTTATTACAGAGACTGTGTTAGTAGAAAGTGCTGCAGTTAGCCAGAACACATTAGAATAGCTTTTGGAACGTGTAGGATGATAAAAAACAGGATGCAATTTTTGTTACGGAGTCTCTTTAAACGTGACACACACGATGTAACTAACCACTCCAATTCGGCAGCATGTAATTGCAGCCGATTGGTGCTTGTGGCCGGGATGCTGAACTGCTTGACAAACGAGCAGTTCAGCCGTCCGTAGAAAAGAAGCCTAATACACATTACCATAGCAACGCTTGCGGTACTTTAGTACTGAGGGTTGCCCTTATAGAGTACCTTGCTGAACACTGCTGGCAGTAATATTGCCATGGGCTTAGGAATGGCCTAAGCAAGAGGCAGACAGTGCAAGCAGTGCTTACCGTAGTAATTGCCACTCTTGATCCCTTTCTAAGCAAAATGTTCAGCAGGGATGAATACATGATTTGGTTCTGATCAACAGTCTTTCCATTTATCCCATACGAGATGAAATATCTTGGTTGCTCCCCTATGTACATAGACCAGTTTTATCCAACTTGCGTAGGTCCAGGCCATCTGTATGCCACCTCTTGCCATAAATAAGGTTTTGGATAAAAATGTTTTGAGGGGAGCACCATGTCCTTCATCTTGGATTACACCTAAAATGCATAACACAATTGGGCAGCCCATGTTATCATGCAGGAAATCCAGTGACCAGTTTCCAATAATCAATCAACTCATTCCCATATGAGATGGAATAATGTGAGGGAAGTAGACTGCCATTTAAGGCAAACATCTGCAGTATTAGGTTTAAATTTATGGAGTCCTCTGGGCGTCGATGGGGGCTTGATGAAGTATGTGTAGCTGTGTCATTTGCTCTTAAACACACAGTGATTTTTTTTATTTTTTTTATTTATTTTTTTTAACCATCAAGAGTTACCAATATTCATGATCATCACAATTGTGGCAGTGGCAATACTTAATGGCAGGACATACACTCCCAATAAAGAAAACACATATAATGGTTTTAACTCATCATATCAAAAATGTATTAATTGCAAATTACAACTCATTAAAAATATTTATAAAAAATACATGGGATGGCCACCCCGTCACGACACATCTACTCGATACACCACACCATACAATCAAATACGCCGGCATCTATCAGTGATAGCAGATATAACTTCGAATACAATGCCAAGCAAGTCCGGTTGCATGCAAAAGGCATTCCAGGCCCAGATATGAATATAGGCTGTCAGCAGGCAGAGTCAAGCGATGTTAGATAATAGCCTTGTTGTTAATATTGCAATAGTATGGCAGCACACAGTTCATCCATGAATGCACAATAAAGCAAATCAGCAAGCACAGTTGTCAGGTCGCTGTGAGCAAAAAGCATCAAAACTTGTCAACTATGAAGTCATTCCCAGGATGTCTCATCATCAAGACATATATCCATGAGAACACCATATGCTTCATAACACAAGTATGGGAAAGTTCATCTCACCATATCCTTAGCTGTAGAAAAAGCGTCACTCCATGCTTACTGATAGTCCAAGATGCAGGTGCTTTAGACTCAGATCCTGAGAGTGTTAGCCCAGGGCTGTTGTGGAAAGATAGCAGCAGTCTAGGCTGTGGTCATCGCTGCAGCCGTCCGGTGTGTGTGGCAGGGTGGCAATGCGGCCCGTTGGTAAGGGCCTCAGCGTGGCATCCCATGCGGCAGGCAGACAGTTTCCCCAACGTTTCATCGGCTTCCGGCTTTCTCAACGGCGTGTCTGTCATTGCCTGCTACTTCCTTGCTATAAACTACAGTTAGTCAATCAGACACATGCAGGAACCACCCACCAGTCAACCAAAACCAATGTGCGTGTGCATAGAGGTGAGGAGCAAGAGCGGGCACGATGTAGAGGGAGTGGAGGAGCGGTGACACGCAACAAGAAAAGGGGCGGGGTCTCACGGATAGCCAGAGATTCTAATATATACAGCCCACATTGGTACAAAAATATATGCACTATTAAACTGTGGATTCAATATCCTGCTGGCAACCCCCGCACCTATCGCAATATTATGCCACCCATCACATCCCCACGTCACAGGTCCTCCTCCTCGTGCACCGGCTGTTCTACATTGCAAAATACAAACCTTAGAAAAAAGCATAGACTATTATACATTTTGCCCATTAACCAAATGCTACTATTATGGCTCCATGGACTCAATCCGTCCAGGGAGACACTAATGGGAAAAAGTTCCAAATAGCACTAAAAACTGACATAACGCACCAGGTCACTCCCAAAGCCAAAGATATAGCCAGGGGTGCGAGTATGGTGCGTTTTAGGGCAGGAAGGACCCAAAGAGCACCAAAGGTACGCATCAAAACACAGGCAGCAGAGCAGCGCCCCCATCAGGGCGCCCAGCAGTGAACCCTACATGGGCAAGAAATGGGCAAAACTTATCTGCTCATTTAGGCCAGGTGCATCACAGGCTTGCAGGTTGTAAATCCATCGGGACTCGCATCGAAAGAGGAGTCCATCTAGATTCCCTCCTCTAATTGTAGGGTGTATACTGTCCAGAACCATGAACTGAACACCTCTAGTACTACTGTCCTGTTCAAGGGCATAGTTTCTCGCGACGGGAGCTCACGTCCCCTTTCTCAATATACTTTATATATTCTGACATAGGTTCTCTAAGGACCTGTTTCCACTGCACGCAGATTGGATGCAGAAAAACTGACTCCAATGAATGCCTATTGGAAAATCTGCATCAGAAAAATCACGTTTAGTGGAAACCGCCCCATAGGCATTCATTAGAGTCAGTTTTTCTGCATCCAATCTGCGTGTAGTGGAAATAGGCCCTAAGAGGACGTTTAGTTTTGCCCACATAAAAGGCTTCACAGTGGCACAATATGTAAACCACTAGAGCCGGTTTACAGTTACCAAAGTGGGACAATGTAACTCTCCTGTCACATGACAGAGAAAACGCTCTGCCTACCTGAACATACTGACAATAGTCACAACCCCCACATGTGTAAGTCCCTATCGTCAAACAATGTCTCTTGAGGGCAACGCCAGGAAAGTGGCTCCGTACAAGTCCATCTCGCAGGGATCTCGCTCTACGAAAGGTGAGGTCAGGTCTTGCAGGCACCATAGGGCTGACCACAGGGTCATTTTGTAAGAGGTACCAATGTCGGTTTAAAATACCCCTGAGTGCAGGATGCTCATCTGTTATCTCCATACTATCAGGCCCCACTGTTTGAAAGTGATTAAAATGAACCTGAAGCCGATAAAAACAAAGTTACATATTTACAGTAATCTAAGGCCTTGTTTGGCTCGCGTGTCCGTCCGAGTTGGGCTGTTTTTGAGGCGTTTTGGGTTTTTTTCCAATTCCCGGCGCTTGGGTGGGCAATTAGTTTTTGTGCTTAGCAGTTTTCTAAGTGTTTTTTTTTCCAAGCGGTTTTGTAATTCACTCCCTGACACAAGTCAGGAAGTGAACTCTGTACCCGGAAAATAATAAATACAATGTATTTATTCTTAAACGCGAACGCAATTGCTACACAAAGCGATTTTGTGAGCCTTTTGCTTTTCTCCTATACTTTCCATTGAGGAATGCCTACAGTGTGAACAAGCCCTAATGCAGCAGGTGGTCTTCATTACTGATAACTATAGTTCCTGGCCAGTCACTCTATAATTTAGAGCACCTGGTACTTTTCTGCAAAACATCAGTGTATCCTATTATTATAGTACCCATACAAGGCTACATTATCCATTAGTAGATCTTCTAGAATCCTTTAGTCCAAAACCAGGTAAGATTTATACAACGCAGCCTGTCGTCCGTGTGAACTTTAGCCTTAGGGCTGGTTCACACAGACTTTTTTGCTGGCATTAAAAGTAACGTTTTTTAGGGATCTACCGCCCTCCCATGCAAGTGAATGGGAGCGAGCTTTTGCAAGCTTTCATGAAAGCCTGCCAGTTGATCCTGGTGTCTCGTCTCCTCTCAAAAGCAACATGCAGCTTCTAGAAGGCATTTGAAAGCAAGCAAAAGCCACTGAAAGCCCATAAAAACCCAGCCTTTCCCTATACTTCCTGCAAAAGCCCAAAAAACACAATGCTCTCCTGAAAGCCTTTAAAAGCCATTGAAAGCTAAGCTGTTAAACGCTGGCATTCTTGGGGGGGGAACCCCCCCCCCCCAAAAAAAAAACAGCGTTTGAACGAGAAGCTGAGCAAAAGCTCAGCAGAAGCCAGTGTGAACCAGCCCTTAGTGAGTTTGGAGTATATTCACTTAACTGTGCCAAGCAGAAGGTGCCCATACACTCATTGATTTTTCTCTTTCGATTCCTTGCAGATTAGATTCATCTGCTGCAAATTGATTCCCCAATATGTTAAATCAATCGATTTTTGATTGATTTTGCCACACAGATTGTGTACACATATTGTCCTCAATTCACTAAGCTTGATCGAACACTTTTTATCAAACGTTTGATAATTTACCTCGTGAGTAAAATCTAATTTTGAATTCACTAAGGTGTTATAGATTTATTTAATGTTTTATCGGTAAAATGTTCAATAAATCTATAACACCTTAGTGAATTCAAAATTAGATTTCGTCCATGAGGTAAATTATCAAACGTTTGATAAAGTGTTCGATAAAGCTTAGTGAATTGAGGCCAATGTGTATAAATTCATCTTGGTCACCGGGGCGGCTTACAAAATAGCCTGCATTGTGGTTGGTTTCCCTAGAAAGTACATTGGAGTTGTGTAGTCCGCTGAACTTCTGTTCACGTCTAAGCATGAATCATTCAGGAACGTTTGTTATTTTGCACATAATTACATGTTTGAAGTGAGCACACCTTCACTTAATTGCACTTCTCATTATAGCAGACCTCAGATCTGCAGATATATATTCGAGCTGCGATGCACCAAGCTGTAATATCACCTATCTTAGGTAATATGTGCCAAATCTTGTGACCTTTTACAGTTGATAATTGGTATAAGCATTACGCATGCCATACATGAAAAGCAAATAATGCATGTAAAAGTGCACCTGTCAAATGTTTTAAATATGGAGGCTGCCATTTCATATTTTTATTTGTAAGTGCTAGCTCCTTCACAGTAATAACAATCCTGTCTATAGTATCTTTAGTCACGTACATGGAAAAAATTGGAACTTACTGCTATAGCAGCCTTCCTGGTCATCTCATAGTATTGCATTATTATTATTATATACATTACTTGTATAAAATTAAAATTGTATCTAAATGTCTGTTATGGTACTTAGTCCAATACTAGTAATTTATCAGATTTATACGTTTTTAAAGAAACGTTTGTATAGACCTTCAATTTCACATTGAATATGTTAAATTGTTGAAAAGCTGTAATTTAGTACAGAAAGTCCCCTACTTACATATGACTCGTGTTACGTTTAAGGCCTGGGACCCACTAGGAGTGCTTTTCTGAGCGCTTTGTGATTTGACAAGCTCTTGCTAATGTAATGCTATGAGTGTGATCCCACTTGAGGAATGGGATTTTATAAAATCCTCCATAGCATTGCATTAGCAAGAACTTTTTCAAATCAATAGTGCTTAGAAAAGGCTGCTAGTGGGTTTGAGCCCTCAGGCTGGATTCACAGTGGTCAGTTGTATAATGCACACGTTTTAATGTGTGTTAACTGCAATGAAGAATGGACATAGACTTTATTACAAAGCCTGCATGCAGCGACTTAGAATAACGCAATCAGTTACAACGCAGTACTGTGAACAGCTCAATAGAAGTTTATAGGCAGTTGCAGAATAATTCTACAATGCAGCTGAGCCCTGTGAACTAGGCCTATGAGATACAAATTTGTCTTCATATACAAAATATTCAATACAATCTCATGGTACAGAAGCTGTTTGTAAGTAGGCGACCGCTTGTATAGGAATTCTTAGACATAATAAATGCTAATTCTTGTCAAATAATCAAATATCGGGAGTGGCCCCAAAAATCACCAAAAGGCCAACACATATTTCTAGCTACTCATTAATGGTGATGACTTTGTGACCCAATTGTGAACAAGATTAATGAAACCCCATAATAACTATTAGAGATGGTCAGTAAGATGTACCATATTTTTTGGACAATAGGATATCCTTTCTCCCCCAAAAATCAGAATCAGATTTATTTCGCCAAATACAGCAAGAGCTATAGTCGGAATTATTTGTGCTACACATGGCATAGACATAGTATAGGAAGACAAGACGCACAGCACAAACAATTTAGAACTGCAGCAATGGTATATATGACAGATTAGTGTTCCTTCCTGCCGGGCGGTAGCAGTCCCATAATAATAATGATAATACTAATAGTACTGCTGATGATGGTGATGGTGACCCCCGTACGGACCTTGGGCAGCGTGAACGAGGGCAGGCAGTGGCGGGAACTGAGAGACCCCGCTAGGGCATGCCAGTAGGCGGGCCTGACGGGGGGAGGTTGGAGTTCAGCAGCCGGACCGCTTGGAGGAAGAAGGTGTTCTTACGTCTGGTGGTTTTGCATGGTATAGACCTGTAGCGGCGGCCCAATGAGAGGAGCTTGAAGTAGCGACTGCCTGGGTGGGAGGGTTCACAGGAGATCACAGTGGCCCTCTTCATCATCCTAGTGGAGTGGAGGAGATCAAGTGGTGGGAGAGGAGCCCCGATGATTCTCTCTGCGTCAGTTATGACTCTCTGCAGTTTGTTTTTCGCTGGCCGTTGTGCCCGCATACCAGACAATGACTGAGGAGCAGAGGATGGATTCTATAGTGGCAGTATAGAAGCTGGTCAGCAGTTCCCTGGGAATGCTGAATCTCTTCAGTTGGCGCAGGAAGAACAACCTCTGCTGCGATTTTCTTCTGAATTTTGGAGGTGTTCAGCCCCCACTTCAGGTTGTTAGTTAGAGTCGTGCCGAGGAACCGCACGGATGTAACCCTAGAGACTTCGGTACCCTCAATGAAGACAGGTGGGAGGGGGTTCCTCCTGAAGTCAACGAGTAGTTCAACATTATTTGCGGCGTTGAGTACTAGGTTATTGTCTCTGCACCAGCTACAGATTCGCTCGACTTCGCTGCGGTACGCATACTCTCCGTTGCTGCCGATTAGGCCGATGATAGTGGTGTTGTCTGCAAATTTGATGACTTTCACAGAGTCTGCGGATGATATGCAATTGTTGGTATAGAGGGAGAACAAAAGTGGTGACAGTACACAGCCTTGTGGAGCCCCAGTATTGGTTCTGACACTGGAGTAGCAGTTGCCGAGCTTCACCTGTTGCGTTCTGTTTGTCAGGAAGTCCTTGATCCACGCTTGAAGGGTGGGGTCTACTCCGAGCTGCTCCAGATTGGTGAGCAGGATGTCTGGGCATATCGTGTTGAACACTGAGCTAAAATCCAGAAACGGGATCCTAGCGTAGGAGGCAGGATTGTCTAGGTGCTCCGTGATGTATGCCAGGCTGGCATTGATGGCGTCCTCCACGGATCTGTTTGCCCTATAAGCAAGTTGGAGCTGGTCGAGGTGAGCGTCCGTGTACCTCTTCAGGTGGGCAAGGACCAGCCGCTCAAGGAGCTTCATGATGTTTGAAGTTAGGGCCACTGGTCGGAAGTTGTTGTGCTCAGTGCTGCCAGGTTTTTTGGGGACTGGTACAATTGCGGACCGCTTAAAACTGGAAGGGACTGTGCCGTCTGATAGTGACCGCTCGAACAAGGACGTGAGCACAGGGGCTAACTGATCAGCACAGGTTCTCAGGCAGATCGATGACACTCCATCTGGGCCAGAAGACTTCTGGGATTTAGTTTACGGAGCTGCCGGAGTACCTCTAGTTCATGGACAGCAACAGGAGCCAGGGCGCCGAGTTCCCCTGAGGGGGGGGGGCATCGTAGCCAAGGCTGATTGGTACACGTGCGGGTTTGGGTGTTGCTCGAACCTGCAGTAGAACTCTTTGAGCTCCTCCGCCAGCCGAAGGCTCGGGGTCGCAGGCTGAGGTGCGGGTTTGAAGTTCGTGGCTGCTCTCAAGCCCTTCCATACCTCCCCGTGTATTGTTTGATTGGAGGCAGAGCCCCAGCTTATTGGAATATCCCTCTTTGCTAATCGCAGTTCTCTTTTCAGGGCGTACCTGGCCTCTGTATTTCTCCGGGGAGCCAGACCTGTGCGCTTCCTCTTTGCATTTCCGAAGTTGGCGGAGCTTGTCATTAAACCAGGGCTTGTTGTTGAGGAAAGTCCTGAAGGACTTGGATGGGAAACATGCTTCCTCGCAGAAGCTAATGTAGGAGGTAACGTTCTCGGCCCATTCATCAAGGGAGGGTGCCTCCAGGGTCGTCCAGTCAGTGGTGTCAAAACAGGTTTGGAGTTCCAGTTTTGCTTCTGCTGTCCATTTTTTGATGGTTTTGACAGTGGGCTTGGAGGTCTCTAGGAGCCGCCTGTAAGTGGGGATCAGGTGGATTGCGTTATGATCAGAGTTTCCCAGAGGGGCTCCTTGGGTGGCCTTGTATGCGTTCTTATGGACTGTGTAGCAGTGGTCCAGGATGTTAACGTTTCTGGTAGGGCAGGTTATGTGCTGCTTGTAGCGGGGCATCTCAAAGCGTAGGTTCGCCTTGTTAAAGTCGCCCAGGATGATGATTAGAGCCTCAGGGAGGGATGTTTCCCACGCGAGATATTGTCACTGAGGGCTTGCAGTGTGGTCTTGGAGCATGCGTCGGGAGGGATGTAGACCACAACAAGGACGAGGGAAGAGTACTCCCTGGGGGAGTATTTAGGCCTGCAGTTTATCGCCAGAAACTCCACATCTGGTGTACAGGTCTTGTTGAGGGTGATGATGTTGGAGCACCAGGAGGTGTTGATGTAAAAGCAGATGCCCCCACCTCTCATTTTCCCAGAGAGGGCTACATCGCGGTCTGCTCTTAGGAGGTTGTAGCCTGGTACATGTACAGAGTTTTCGGGGATGCTGTCGCTCAGCCAGGTCTCGGTGAAACAGAGAACCGGGGTGTTATTGCTGATCTGGGGTTTGCTACCAAGTAGGAGGAGCAGCTCGTCCAATTTGTTGGGAAGTGAGCAGACATTTGCAAGAAGGATGGCAGGGACGGGAGAGCGTAGACCTTTCCTTTTGTGTCGGACCAAAATGGGGGAAGGTGTCAGTCCATCTCATTACTCCAAGCCCCCACCCCTCATACTTCCATCTCCAGCCACTGTAATCAGAAGATTCCACTGCTGTACACGATTGACTTTGTAAGTTTGCCAGGGTCATGCATGACATGGACAGCTAGAGGGCACCGGTGAAACAGGAAGTATGGAGGCCACAGAAGACTATTATGTACAGCGGCGGAATCTTGTGACTACAACAGTTGGAGACGGACGCATAGAGGAGATGGATGGAGGATTCTAAGCACGTTGCTGGATAGGTAAAAGCATGCAATATAGTTAATGTAGTTGGGAGTGTAGTGAGTGTAGCTGGGCAGTATAGCTTAGAGACCACAAGATGTCCCTGCACTATAGATTCACCAAGTTTAGGTCCCCCCCCCTCCCTGATTTTTGCCCTCTAAACTTAGGTGCATCTTATGTTTTCCTGGAGCATCTTATAATCCGAAACATACGATATGCCATTTCAGTTTGAAATTGGCAAGTCAAAATCTGCAGTAAGCTCTTTTGAGCAGGGCTGTCGGATGACTGGTATAGTTTAAAAGGAAATAAATATTCCAGCCTCTCTAGTCTTCTCTCTTCAGCATTAACTTAGTTTGTTTTTTTTCATGCATACTATCTAGTGTTCACAGAGTATATAGTCTTGCTGCCCTCTATCCCTCAGAGGGGCTTACAGTGTAATCTCTACCATAGTCATATGTCCAATTTGGTGGAAAACAAATACCTTGTTTTGTATATTTTTGAAATGTTGGAGTAAGCCAGAATGCATGAGACGTCCTCTTGTCCCCAGGGTTGAGAAGTAGAAGGCTCTGACACATCTCAGTGTTCCTCAAAATAATAGAGGTGGAATAACCATTGAATTTTTAAGATCCCTTAATGTAACAATTTCCAAATTTGCTGGCAAGTGTGGGAGGTTTCAGAGGGATGTGGCCAAGGTCAGATGTAGGAGAGTACATCCTACCTTGGCTGGTAGGGTGACAAAAAAAGCAACCTGCAGGCCTATGCTTAAAGGGAGAAGGATATGGATTTTTCCTTTTAAAATACCAGTTTCCTGTCTCTCCTGTGTCTCTAATACTTTTAGCCACAGCCCCTGAACAGGCATGTAGATCAGGTGCTCTGACTGAAGTCAGACTGGATTAGCTGGATGCCTGTTTCAGGTGTGTGATTCAACCACTACTGCAGCAAATAGATCTGCAGAACTGCCAGGCAACTGGTATTGTTTAAAAGGAAACATCCTTATTCCTCTCAGTTTAGGTTCCCTTTAACACTAATCTCCCTTCTCTGCCATTAACAATGTGAATCTTTGGATGATCAGATGCGATAGTTGGGCCCACTAACAGGATAGCTGCTATCCAATTCAATCAGATGAATGGAATCAATCAAAAAATTATCTATATCGAATAGAAAAATTGAGCACCCGAAGAATCGTATGGTTAATGGCCACCTTAACCACTTAAGGACCAGGGGATATTCCAGTGATCGGTGCTGCGTGGGCTTTACAGCCCGCAGCACCGATCAGGTATGTACCAGGGCGATCAGACTACCCCCCCCCCCTTTTTTTCCCCACTAGGGGGATGTCCTGCTGGGGGGGTCTGATCGCCGCCGGCCATTATTGATTTGCGGGGGGAGGGGCTCCTCAAAGCCCCCCTCCGCAGCGTTTTCTGGCCTCCCCTCCGTTTCCTTCCCCTCTGAGCGGCGCAGGACGGATATCCGGCTTCTGCCTATCAGATGCCGGCGATCCCCGGCCAATCAGAGGCCGGGGATCGCCGATCTATGTCACGGCGCCGTATGTTGTAAACAGCGGGGATTTCTTCCCCGCGTGTTTATGCGTGCGAGCCGCGATCGGCGGCTCGCACACTGTTCACGGATACAGTCTCCGTGAACTGGTCGAGCAGCCGTTTCCATGCTACACCACTAACGACCCGCCGACGCCCATCGGCGTTATGCGGTCGTTAAGTGGTTAATGCTAACCTTCCCCAACACTCTCACCTCCCTCTCTTTTCTGCCTAACACTATTCCCCCCACCCCCCACCCCCCCCCCCCATTCATATCTGAGAAAATTACACACCAGGCAAATACAGTGGTTTGCAAAAGTATTCGGCTTCCTTGAAGTTTTCCTAATTTTGTCATATTACTGCCACAAACCTGAATCCAATTGTATTGGAATTCTACGTGAAAGACCAATGCGAAGTGGTGTACACGTGAGAAGTGGAAAGAAAATCATACATGATTCCAAACATTTTTTACAAATAACTGCAAAGTGGGGTGTGCATAATTATTCAGCCCCCTTTAGTCTGAGTGCAGTCAGTTGCCCATAGACATTGCCTGATGAGTGCTAATGACTAAATAGAGTGCACCTGTGTGTAATCCGTCAGTACAATTACAGCTGCTCTGTGACGGCCTCAGGTTGTCTAAGAGAATATTGGAAGCAACAACACCATGAAGTCCAAAGAACACACCAGACAGGTCCAAGACAGGTCAGGGATCAAGTTATTGAGAAATTTAAAGCAGGCTTATGCTACAAAAAGATTTCCAAAGCCGTGAACATCCCACAGAGCACTGTTCAAGCGATCATTCAGAGATGGAAGGAGTATGGCACAACTGTAAACCTACCAAGACAAGGCCGTCCACCTAAACTCACAGGCCAAACAAGAAGAGCGCTGATCAGAAATGCAGTCAAGAAGCCCATGGTGACTCTGGACGAGCTGCAGAGATCTACAGCTCAGGTGGGGGAATCTGTCCATAGGACAACTATAAGTTATGCACTGTACAAAGTTGGCCTTTATGGAAGAGTGGCAAGAAGAAAGCCATTGTTAACAGAAAAGCATAAGCAGTCTCGTTTGCAGTTTGCCACAAGCCATGTGGGGGACACATCAAATATATGGAAGAAGGTGCACTGGTCAGATGAGACTAAAATGGAACTTTTTGGCCAAAATGCAAAACGCTATGTGTGGTGGAAAACTAACACTGCACATCACTCTGAACACTATCCCCACTGTCAAAAATGATGGTGGCAGCATCATGCTCTGGGGATGCTTCTCTTCAGCAGGGGCAGGGAATCTGGTCAGAGTTGATGAGAAGATGGATGGAACCAAATACAGGGTAATCTTGGAAGAAAACCTCTTGGAATCTGCAAAAGACTTGAGACTGGGGCGGAGGTTCACCTTCCAGCAGGACAACGACCCTAAACATAAAGCCAGGGCAACAATGGAATGGTTTAAAACAAAACATCTATGTGTTAGAATGGCAAAGTCAAAGTCCAGATCTAAATCCAATTGAGAATCTGTGGCAAGATCTGAAAACTGCTGTTCACAAACGCTGTCCATCTAATCTGACTGAGCTGGAGCTGTTTTGCAAAGAAGAATGGGCAAGGATTTCAGTCTCTAGATGTGCAAAGCTGGTAGAGACATACCCTAAAAGACTGGCAGCTGTAACTGCAGCAAAAGGTGGTTCTACAAAGTATTGGCTGAATAATTACGCACACCCCACTTCACAGTTATTTATTTGTAAAAAATGTTTGGAATAATATATGATTTTTCGTTCCACTTCTCACGTGTACACCACTTTATATTGGTCTTTCACGTGGCATTCCAATAAAATTGATTCAGGTTTGTAGCAGTAATATAACAAAATGTGGAAAACTTCAATGGGGCCGAATACTTTTGCAAACCACTGTAGTGTAATGGAAGGAAATCCATTTTGTTCATGGGCCAGTCAGTTTGGCTGTAATGATATATCAATTTTTATTATTTAGCGAGTCTGATATTTAACAATCCATGCATTTTAAATAAAAAAAAAAAAAAAAGTGTCAGTCCAGAATGTGCATCGTACATAATAAACAATGAAGTTGGGTTTTGCTTTTCCTTTCAATGCAAAAAATGATATTGAGATTGTCCACACTAAATTATATCATGCGTTGAGCTATACTGTTATTTATTAACAACGGTAGCATATTAATAGAACTGTACATAGATGGATGTACTCTAGTGACAAATCATTGCAGCATACTGAGAAAACCATACAAGGAATGGAAGTTATATGATGGAACATAAACCAACAGTAATCGGCAGGAATAATTCCACTCAAATCTCGGAGCTAGCAGTGGACTGCACTAAAATGCAGCTTAGATTTTTTTTTTTTTTTTTTTTTTTTTTTCCTTAATATTATTAGACATATTTACCCACCTAACTATATTTTTTAACAATTCTTTTCAGTGGTATGTTCTTTCTTGCTAGTGTTGTAACTAAAAAAAGACATCGATTTTGGCTACAATGAAACATTGTTTTTAAAAGCCAGGATGGGAGTGTATAGCATAGTGTGTGTGTGTATAGCATAGTGTAAGAACAGGTAAGTGCTTTGTTAGCTATGCTGATTCTATCCCTGAAAATTAATGCTGACATTTGTTTAGAATGCATGTGTGCATCTTTAGCATTAACATAGCATTTGCCAACAGTTCTGCTGGGCATTTTAGAGGTTTGTGCAGTCTGGCTGGCAACTCCACTTGTAAACTGGTTGACAAAGAATAGAGACCAAGAAGACAAAGGGTTAATGCATCTCAGTATGAATCTGTGTGCACTGAAACACTGCCATATTCTCCACAGAGAGCAAATATTAACTCAGAAGCAGGTTACTGCTGATCACGCCCTTTGCCTTTACCTGTAGTTTTGAATTCCCGTAGGATTTATGAAGCTGACTTTTTTCAGTGTTTATGTACTATCTCTTTTAAAATGTTGTGGTGTTTAGCACTGCAAAAAAGAGAGGTAGACAAAGGAAAAATGCAACAATATCTGACACTAACTTCTTTTATTTATTTATTTTCTTTTGCTAAATGGGCATGATTCACAAAGCTTTTTCACCTGTTTTCACCTTATCTATGTTACATTTTTAAACTCCCAAAGAGCAAAAATGCCATTTATACTAATTAGGTCATAAATAAGTAATGTATTATTATTATTATTATTATTATTATTATTTAATATTTATATAGCGCCGACATCTTACATAGCGCTGTACAGAGTGTGGGAGGAAACTGGTGTGCCCGGAGGAAACCCACGCAGACACGGGGAGGACATACAAACTCCTTGCAGATGTTGACCTGGCTGGGATTCGAACCGGGGACCCAGCTTTGCAAAGCGAGAGCGCTAACCACTGTGCCACCGTGCTGCCCATATGCCCAATGTATGAGAAGTTTTGTAAATGGAGCCCAATGTGGTAATACAGGAAGGATAGTTTTGTGATACCAGTACCTCGCTAGACTGGCTTTGTACTGGGAAAGTCATCTACACGCACGCGCACACACGCACGCTGCTCGTGCTAAGTGTGGAAGACTCACATCCATCAGCACGAATCCTGGCCTCCTCCAATGTCCGGCGTCACAGCGATCGCTTGTACCACTTGACACGCCGCTACATGTGCTGATGCCCCATGTGGTACAGGTGCTTGCGGTGATGCCAGGACACCAGAGGAGGCCAGGATTCGCGCTGGCAGATAGGTGTGCCTTCAACACTGCACAGGGGAGGGGGGATACATTATCTGGGAGTTTGCCTGTCCTCACCACATCGAGCGCCGTTACTGCTGCACCCAATTTTGATTTTTTATTTTTTTTTTCCCTACAAGCATTTCCCATCAATCCTTTGGATGATTACTGTCAGAAGTCAATAGAAATATCGATCAGGTGTTGCTGCACTGTTTCACCTTCAATGCAATAAAATTATTGGATCAAAAGGTCGGTCAGCCCGTAACATTGAATAATGTATAGGCACCCTTAAAGTGAACCCAATGTGAGAGAAATATGGAGGTGGCCATATTTTCTTCCTTTTAAACTTGTCAACAGTAGTCACACCACGGAAACAAGCATTTGGCTAATCCAGTCATACTGACGTTGGAGCACCTGCTCTGCATGCTTGTTCAGAATCTATGGCTAAAAGTATTACACCCTGTTCACACTGGCTTAAAAATGCTAAAAATTAGTTTGTTTAGAATGGGTCGTTCAGACAAAGGAAATATAAGCTGTGGTCTGGATCGACCAGACACGATGGAGGCCGAAGGAATCAGTGCTAGCCTAGGAGAACGGCGTGTGTCAGTTCTTACTATGCTGCTCGTCACTTGTGTTTCACAAGATACTCACCTGCTGCCATCTACAGGAAGTGCAGAATTATTAGGCAAATGAGTATTTTGACCACATCATCCTCTTTATGCATGTTGTCTAGCTGTATAGGCTCGAAAGCCTACTACCATTTAAGCATATTAGGTGATGTGCATTTCTGTAATGAGAAGGGGTGTGGTCTAATGACATCAACACCCTATATCAGGTGTGCATAATTAGGCAACTTCCTTTGCTATGGAAAAATGGGTCAAAAGAAGGACTTGACAGGCTCAGAAAAATCCAAAAATAGTGAGATATCTTGCAGAGGGATGCAGCGCTCTTAAAATTGCAAAGCTTCTGAAGCGTGATCATCGAACAATCAAGCGTTTCATTCAAAATAGTCAACCGGGTCGCAAGAAGCGTGTGGAAAAACCAAGGCGCAAAATAACTGCCCATGAACTGAGAAAAGTCAAGCGTGCAGCTGCCAAGATGCCACTTGCCACCAGTTTGGCCATATTTCAGAGCTGCAACATCACTGGAGTGCCCAAAAGCACAAGTTGTGCAATACTCGGAGACATGGCCAAGGTAAGAAAGGCTGAAAGACGACCACCACTGAACAAGACACACAAGCTGAAACGTCAAGACTGGGCCAAGAAATATCTCAAGACTGATTTTTCTAAGGTTTTATAGACTGATGAAATGAGAGTGAGTCTTGATGGGCCAGATGGATGGGCTCGTGGCTGGATTGGTAAAGGGCAGAGAGTCCAACTCAGACGCCAGCAAGGTGGAGGTGGAGTACTGGTTTGGGCTGGTATCATCAAAGATGAGCTTGTGGGGCCTTTTGGGTTGAGGATGGCGTCAAGCTCAACTCCCAGTCCTACTGCCAGTTTCTAGAAGACACCTTCTTCAAGCAGTGGTACAGGAAGAAGTCTGCATCCTTCAAGAAAAACATGATTTTCATGCAGGACAATGCTCCATCACACGCGTCCAAGTACTCCACAGCGTGGCTGGCAAGAAAGGGTATAAAAGAAGAAAAACTAATGACATGGCCTACTTGTTCACCAGATCTGAACCCCATTGAGAACCTGTGGTCCATCATAAAATGTGAGATTTACAAGGAGAGAAAACAGTACACTTCTCTGAACAGTGTCTGGGAGACTGTGGTTGCTGCTGCACACAATGTTGGTGGTGAACAGATCAAAACACTGACAGAATCCATGGATGGCAGGCTTTTGAGTGTCCTTGCAAAGAAAGGTGCCTATATACAGTGGAGGAAATAATTATTTGACCCCTCACTGATTTTGTAAGTTTGTCCAATGACAAAGAAATTAAAAGTCTCAGAACAGTATCATTTCAATGGTAGGTTTATTTTAACAGTAGCAGATAGCACATCAAAAGGAAAATCTAAAAAAATAACCTTAAATAAAAGATAGCAACTGATTTGCATTTCATTGAGTGAAATAAGTTTTTTAACCCTCTAACAATAAAAGACTGAATACTTAGTGGAAAAACCCTTGTTTGCAAGCACAGAGGTCAAACGTTTCTTGTAATTGATGACCAAGTTTGCACACATTTTAGGAGGAATGTTGGTCCACTCCTCTTTGCAGATCATCTCTAAATCCCTAAGGTTTCGAGGCTGTCTCTGTGCAACTCTGAGCTTGAGCTCCCTCCATAGGTTTTCTATTGGATTATGGTCCGGAGACTGACTAGGCCACTCCATGACCTTAATGTGCTTCTTCTTGAGCCACTCCTTTGTTGCCTTTGCTGTATGTTTTGGGTCATTGTCATGCTGGAACATCCATCCACGACCCATTTTCAGTTTCCTGGCAGAGGGAAGGAGGTTGTCATTCAGGATTTCACGATACATGGCTCCGTCCATTTTCCCGTTAATGCGATTAAGTTGTCCTGTGCCCTTAGCAGAAAAACACCCCCAAAGCAAAATGTTTCCACCCCCATGCTTGACGGTGGGGACGGTGTTTTGGGGGTCATAGGCAGCATTTTTCTTCCTCCAAACACAGCGAGTTGAGTTAATGCCAAAGAGCTCTATTTTGGTCTCATCAGACCACAGCACCTTCTCCCAGTCACTCACAGAATCATTCAGGTGTTCATTGGCAAACTTCAGACGGGCCTGCACATGTGCCTTCTTGAGCAGGGGGACCTTGCGAGCCCTGCAGGATTTTAATCCATTGCGGTGTAATGTGTTTCCAATGGTTTTCTTGGTGACTCTGGTCCCTGCTAATTTGAGGTCATTCACTAACTCCTCCCGTGTAGTTCTAGGATGCTTTTTCACCTTTCTCAGAACCATTGACACCCCACGAGGTGAGATCTTGCGTGGAGCCCCAGAGCGAGGTCGATTGATTGTCATTTTGTGCTCCTTCCATTTTCGAACAATCGCACCAACAATTGTCACCTTCTCTCCCAGCTTCTTGCTAATGGTTTTGTAGCCCATTCCAGCCTTGTGCAGGTCTACAATTTTGTCTCTGACATCCTTGGACAGCTCTTTGGTTTTTCCCATGTTGGAGAGTTTGGAGTCTGCTTGATTGATTCTGTGGACAGGTGTCTTTTATACAGGTGACTAGTTAAGACAGATGTCCTTAATGAGGGTGACTAATTGAGTAGAAGTGTCTAACCACTCTGTGGGAGCCAGAACTCTTAATGGTTGGTAGGGGTTCAAAAACTTATTTCACTCAATGAAATGCAAATCAGTTGCTATCTTTTATTTAAGGTTATTTTTTCGATTTTCCTTTTGATGTGCTATCTGCCACTGTTAACATAAACCTACCATTGAAATTATACTGTTCTGAGACTTTTCATTTCTTTGTCATTGGACAAACTTACAAAATCAGTGAGGGGTCAAATAATTATTTCCTCCACTGTAGGTCCTAGGTTCTCAACGTGCGGTACGCGTACCCCAGGCGGTACTTCTGATGGTTCCAGGGGGTACTCAGACTTGCTATACTTAACCAAGAATAACAAATTTAGAGTTTTAGAAAATGATAAATCCCATTTAAACAACACCAAATTAGTATTTTAGCTAAATAAAAGCAATAGTAAATGCTTGGAAATTGTTTAGAACCAATTATCATGTAATATGATACCTACATACATTTGTCTAGGGGTACTTGCGATAATGTTTACTATGCTAGGGGGTACTTGGTGAGTACAGGGTTTTAAAAGGGGTACATACTAATAACATGTTGAGAAACACTGCTGTAGGTCACTGATTTTTGTTTTTGAATGTCAGAAATGTATATTTATGAATATTGAGATGTTATATTGATTTCACTGGTAAAAATAAATAATTGAAATGGGTATATATTTGTTTTTTGTTAAGTTGCCTAATAATTATGCACAGTAATAGTCACCTGCACACACAGATATCCCCCTAAAATAGCTAAAACTAAAAACAAACTAAAAACTACTTTCAAAAATATTCAGCTTTGATATTAATTATTTTTTTGGGTTCATTGAGAACATGATTGTTGTTCAATAATAAAATTATTCCTCAAAAATACAACTTGCCTAATAATTCTGCACTCCCTGTATTTGGGTCCTTGCATACTGGAAATGCTGGTATACCAATCCTGAGGCCCCAGCAGAAGCATCTCTGGCAGTAGACCAATGGGATTCGTCCCTCCTCAGAGAGGGTTCTCATTGGTTCACTGAAAATCCTTCCTGGGGAGCGACAATTCCTATTACATAGTTACATAGTTATTTGGGTTGAAAAAACATTGCGTTCAACCAGAAAACAAAGTACAATACCAGCCTGCTCCCTCATATCCCTGTTGATCCAGAGGAAGGCGAAAAACTCTTACAAGGCATGGTCCAATTAGCCCCATAAGGGAAAAAAATCCTTCCCGACTCCAGATGGCAAATCCCTGGATCAACACCACTGAGCATTACCTAGTAATTATAGCCATGGATGTCTTTCAGTGCAAGGAAAGCATCTAAACCCCCTTTAAATGCAGATATATAATTTGCCATAACTAGTTCCTGTGACAATGCATTCCACATCTTAATCACTCTTACTGTAAAGAACCCTTTCCTAAATAAATAGCTAAAACGTTTTTCCTCCATGCGCAGATCATGTCCTCTAGTCCTTTGTGAAGGCCTAGGGACAAAAAGCTCATCCGCCAAGGTATTATATTGCCCTCTGATGTATTTATACATGTTAATTAGATCTCCTCTAAGGCGTCTTTTCTCTAGACTAAATAAATCCAGTTTATCTAACCTTTCTTGGTAAGTGAGACCTTCCATCCCTCGTATCAATTTAGTTGCTCGTCTCTGCACCTGCTCTAAAACTGCAATATCTTTCCTGTAATGTGTTGCCCAGAACTGAATTCCAGAGAGTTAAACAGGGGCAATATTATGCTAGCATCTCAAGTTTTTATTTCCCTTTTAATGCATCCCAACATTTTATTAGCTTTAGCTGCAGCGGCTTGGCATTGAATACGAGTATTCAACTTGTTGCCGATGAGCACTCTTAAGTCCTTTTCCAAGTTTGATGTCCCCAACTGTATCCCATTTATTTAGTATGGTGCTAGACCATTGGTACGACCAAAATGCATGACTTTACATTTTTCAACATTGAATTTCATCTGCCATGTATGTGCCCATATAGCCATCCTATCCAGATCCTGTTGACATATGTCACTATCTTCCTGAGAGTTGTTGATTCTGTACAATTTTGTATCATCTGCAATAATAGCAACATTGCTTTCTACTGCATCTACTAGGACTAGGTTATTGATAAATAAATTGAAGAGCACTTAACCAAGTACAGACCCCTGTGGGACCCCACTGCTAACAGTCACCCATTTTGAGTATGATCCATTGACCACAACGCTTTGTTTTCTGTCCATTAGCCAGTTCCCTGTCCATAAACACAGACTCTTCCCCAGTTCTTGCATCCTCAACTTGCACCAGACTTTTGTGGGGAACAGTGTCGAAGGCCTTTGCAAAGTCCAAGTATATCACATCTACAACATTCCCAATATCCACATTAACATTCACTACTTCATAAAAGACAAATAACATTTATATCGTGCTTTTCTCCTGGCGGACTCAAAGCGCCAAGCTGAGCATGTTAGTCAAACATAGTATGAGCTGAACAGAGGCGCCAAAAGAGTAAAAACAATATTTAAAATGTTAAAAATGCTAAGGGGGCAGTGGTGGACTCACCCCCTTCAAGCAGACCAACAAATACTGTGTAGTATAGCAAAAATAAATTTGGTACACTCCAGGGTTTTATACAACGCGTTTCGCAGACATAGACCCGCTTCTTCAGGCAGTAGAGGTAGGAGTACACTTATTAGGGAAAAAAGGCACGTATTGGTATGTAATCAGACAATCATGCTTGAAAATTAATTAATTCACTTTTTGTTTTTTTTTTAAAAGAGATATTCTGAGTGTGCATTTTTGGCTGAGCGGAAGTGTAAGAACAGAGTGGGGATTATTTACACTGGGGGAGGTAGGGGGGGGGGGGTGTGGGTTAGGGTGGCCAGGGGGGGTTTTAAGCTGCAAGGGGGTGTGGAAGAACAGTGAGGGTTAATTTTACAGAGAGGGAGGGGGGGAGGGGGAGGAAAAAAATGTGGGTTATATTGGCAGGAGCGGGACAATTGTGGAGGATTTACGGGTATAGTTGGGAAGGTAGGGGGAGGGGCTAGAGCGGTTGGTGAGGATGGTCAATGAAAAATGCTACACAAGGATTAGGCATATAGTAGCTACAAACAAGAAAACTGCGTGTGTAATAATGAAAAAACATTAGTAAAATAAAGGTGAATTGATGTATGAGATTACGCTAGTCTCATGTGCAGGGATGAGTTAGAAGTTGAATGAGTAAAGTAGGAGCAAAAACTAACCAGCAAGTTGTCAGGAACACACCTGGCGCCTTTGTGCCTAGGTGTTGTTCTCTGGCTGTTTAACCACCCTGGTGGTATTGACGAGCTCAGCTCGTCCAGGAAAAACTTGCTGAAAGCGGTATTGACGAGCTGAGCTCGTCAATACTGCCAGGGAGATTTATTGTTTCTCTGCCCCGCCGGCTGCACTTTTCCCTCATCAGAGGGATTCCCCAGGATGGCTGGATGCCTGTCAGCACGCTGTGGGTAGCGATCTGTGCTACCCACAGCGTGCAGAACTAGCATCCAGCCACCCTGGGGAATCCCTGTGCAGCCATCGGAGCAGAGAATGTGCTCAGCAGCATGCGGGATTCCCCTTCTGTGCTGCGGGTGGCTGGTGCGGGGATCCCCTCTGTGGGGGGGGGGGGGGGGTCCCCTGCTGTGCTGCGGGTGGCTGGTGCGGGGATCCCCTCTGTGCGGGGGGAGGGTGTCCCCTTCTGTGCTGGCTGGTAGTGGCCGGTACCGGCGGGGATCCTCTCTGTGGGGAGGGGGGGGGGGCATCCCCGTAATTTGCGTGCGGGTGACCCTGTAGTGTGTGTGGGGGGGGGGGGCGGGTATCCCCCCTATGGGGCGAGTCTTGGCCGGTCGGGGACACCCCCTTCTGTGCGGGGGGGGGGGGAGGTGGGTGTCCCCTTCTATGAGAGCTGTGGGTGGCCTTTCCCTCCTCCCTCTCTGTACCCCCGTGCCCTCCTCACCCCCGATCCTGTGTCCCCCCCCCCATCCCGTGTCTCCCCCCTGTCAGTCAAAAGCCCTGCTTTACTCACCTGAGGGCTTTCTCCTGCGCTGGCCGAGATGCACACCCTCCATCTCCATCGCCGAAGTCCCGGTCTCTGTAATTACAGTACGCGGCTTGGTGACGTCACCAAGCCGCGTACAGTAATTACAGAGAACACGAGACTTCGCGATGGAGGAGGAAGTGCGCCGCTTCCGCCGCAGGAGCAAGCCCTCAGGTGAGTAGATCAGGGCTTCTGACGGGGGAGACACGGGATTGGGGGGGGGGGGGGGCACGGGGGATCGGAAGGGATGGGGGGAAGAGGAGGGAGAGGCCACCCACAGCCCTCATAGATGGGGACACCCACCTCCCCCCACAACAGAAGGGGGTGTCCCCGACAGACCATGACTAGCCCCCATAGAAGGGGATATCCCCCACACACACAGAAGGGCCACCCAGCCACCTGCACGCACAGTATGGGGATCCCCCCCCCCCCCCACAGAGGGGATCCCCACCGGCCACTACCAGCCAGCACAGAAGGGGAGCCCCCCCACAGAAGGGACACCCGGCCAGAGTCAGGGGGCAATGGGGGGGGGGGGTGGGGGGGCAGAGGCACCCGCAAACCTGGCTCCCTATACATATGACTCCCTACACCTGGCTGCACATCTGTCTCCTATACACCTGGCTGCACATCTGTCTCCTATACACCTGGCTGCACATCTGTCTCCTATACACCTGGCAAACATCTGTCTCCTATACACCTGGCAAACATCTTGCTCCCTATATACCTGGCAAAACATCTGGCTAAACTATTCCTGGCTAATACATCTGGCTAACTACACCTGGCTGCACATCTGGCTAACTATACATCTGGCTAACTATACCTGGCTATACATCTGGCTAACTATACCTGGCTATACATCTGGGTCTTATACTCACCATTGGCATGCTGATCCCTCGTCGCGTACCTCTGATAGCTTCCCCGGTGCCTTCTTCCATGTCCCTTGGCGGATTTTGCTTCTCCCTTGGAGATCACATGTCCCCCGTCGATCGGCGTTGATGGAACCAGTGTCACACAGCATCATCAAAATCTCGCAGCAAACACTTTTTTTTTTAAATTTAATTCAATACAATAACCTGTATTGAATTCAATACAAAAAAAAAAGATTGCAAAAAAAAAAATTGGTTGAAAATTATGGGAAACTAATTGAACCACTTTTTGCACGGAAATCCTGGGGAAATAGAACGCCAGGGTGGCTACATAGAGACCAAATTGCCTCTGGTTGTGTGCTGGGCGGGCAGGTGGTGATCACGCACGTAGCGCATCATTAATCCGCGTCATCACTAGGCGCCACGCGTAACCATGGTGACGCGTACAGGGCAGGGTACGTACTAACTTCCGCATTGGGCGGGGATTACGTAAAGCGTCACCTATGTCCAGCGGTGGTAATTTCGTAGGCCGGTAGCGCTTGATGTGCGCATGTGCGAGGTTCCAAAGTGCCATTTTTGATGTGGGAAGGGTGCCAGCGGAGGCATTTTTTGGTGTCAGGGCAGGAAACGGGGGTGAATGATTGGTGCCATAACCAGGGGCCTGTGATTGTATTGTATCGCACATGTCATCTATATCATCACCTGCCCCTGTCGCCTTCAGTACGTGGGCCGCACCACGCAACCGGCACGTAGCAGAATTGGACAACACAAAAGAAATATACTTAAAAATTTCCCACTTCACAGCGTATCAAAACACTTCGGCACCCATCACGACAGTGACCCCTCCATGTTTCGCATCACTCTGTGTTCTCCCCAGAATTTTTTTCCAGCCGGGTGGCATGAAAAAGTAGCCGGGTGGGTTGCAACCAGGGGAAAGCAGGGCCGGCAACTCTGCTTACAGCATAGGACATCCCTGTACCCCCTATCACGTCCTCTGCAACCCCTATCACGGCCCATGCATTCCTGCACCCCCTATCACATCACATTCATCCCTGCACCCCTATCACGTCCCATGCATTACTGCACTCCCTATCACCATGCGTCCCTTCACCCCCATTACTCTTACCTAATACTTTACTGCAGCTCCACCTATCTCCCAATAGACAACTCAAACAATACTATTTCCTTATAACATAGGTTATTGCACTCTGACACATTTCATACAATACTGTACCACTATCACATTCCACATATCACTGCACTTCAGTATGCTCCCTTACATCACCCGCCACACTCCACATGATTGCACCGACCTACAGCTTATTAGTGATCACATCCCATCACCCTACATTACAGCACATACATTGCAGCATTACTACAACCATTCTATTTATAAATACACAACCATTCTATGATTATTACACCCTGCAGTATAGGGCACCCTCTGCCCTGATCCAGTATGCTTGCATTTTAACACCGCTTCCTCCCCTTAACCATACCGCCCAACTTTTTGAGATGAGGAAGAGGGACACTTAAGCCACGCCCCTGCCACAACCCCATCACAACCCTATTCATGCATACTATAAAGATTTCCCAAAAAAAATACGTTGTTTTATAATTCAAACCACCCTGGTCCTTTTTATCCTGGTTCATTTTCCTTCATGTTCCTCGTGTTTCATAGTAACATTTTACCGTTCGTGATATATCAATTTAAAGTATGGGAATAAAATTTACAGTCAAACACATTTTTAGTCGAGAGGTGTATATAGGCCTGAAAGAGGGACAAATTAGGAGGAAAGAGGGACAGGACTCCCAAAGAGGGACAGGTGGGAGCTATTTAACATTTCCCAATGTCACCCCCTCCCCCTGCTCACCCCTTTGGCAGCCGCGATTAGGATGAGTTGAATGGCCTCCTTGATGTAGTAGCGCTTGTCCACAGCACCCTGTCCTGCCGCTCTGCTGGAACACTGTGACCCACCTCTACCGCCCGCTTGTGCCCGGCTTTTGATTGCAGTACGGCTTCACGCTGAGTGTCTTCACAGCCATGATCGGCTGCGAGGAGAATACACGTGCTGCAGGCAGCCCAAGGGAGCCACTGGCCAGGCCACTGTACGGACGGGGGATGGGTGTACTAGAGGGGACCGGAGGATGTGCTCCCTAGTTCCGGCTGCGCTGCATCATGTAGCGCATTGCTGCACATCGCTTCTCTCCCATATCCCTGCGGCAGCGATCTGACGATCGGACAGAAGAGAACTCTACAGGCGGGGAGCGCAGCCGGAACTAGGGAGCACATCCTCCGGTCCCCTCTAGTACACCCATCCCCCGTCCGTACAGTGGCCTGGCCAGTGGCTCCCTTGGGCTGCCTGCAGCACGTGTATTCTCCTCGCAGCCGATCATGGCTGTGAAGACAGTCAGCGTGAAGCCGTACTGCAATCAAAAGCCGGGCACAAGCGGGCGGTAGAGGTGGGTCACAGTGTTCCAGCAGAGCGGCAGGACAGGGTGCTGTGGACAAGCGCTACTACATCAAGGAGGCTGCCGCTGATCTGAAGATATAACAGGCGCCAGGAGGGCAGCGCAGCCGGAACTAGGGATTGCTATATTCAGAGGGAGACCCGCTCTATGCGGGGAGACGGCAGCGCACATGAGCGTGTGATGTGGGCGGGCCTTGGAGCACCCGGGCGGGGTTTCAAAACAGCCGGGCGGCCCGCCCACTTAATAGGTCCTGGGGAGAACACTGACTCTTATTGAATCTATCTCACAACAGCATGATGCTTTTGAAAAGCTGCACATGAGACTAGCGTAATCTCATACATCAATTCACCTTTATTTTACTAATGTTTTTTCATTATTACACACGCAGTTTTCTTGTTTGTAGCTACTATATGCCTAATCCTTGTGTAGCATTTTTCATTGACCATCCTCACCAGCCGCTCTAGCCCCTCCCCCTCCCTTCCCAACTATACCCGTAAATCCTCCAATTATCCCGCTCCTGCCATTATAACCCACATTTTTTTTCCTCCCCCCCCCCCCCCTCCCTCTCTGTAAAATTAACCCTCACTGTTCTTCCACACCCCCTTGCAGCTTAAGAGTCACAAAAGATAAGATAAAAGGGTTTATCGATAACTGAACTTAATTCCCTTACGATCCAGAGGATGCATGCCATCCGGGCCAGGTGCCTTGTCTATTTTTAATTTTAGTCTTGCCATCACTTCCTGCATTAAAGAGAATCTGTACTCTCAAACTCTTACAATAAAAGCATACCATTCTATTCATGATGTTCTCCTGGGCCCCTCTTTGCTGTTTCTGCCACTTCCTGCTGCAATCCTGGCTTGTAATTGCCAGTTTTAGGCAGTGTTTACAAACAAAAAACATGGCTGCTAACCAGCATGTGATAGGCTGAGAGAAGCTCAGTCTGTGACTCATACAGAGCCTGGAGGAGGCGTGGAAAGGGTGTGTATAACTTCTTCCTTTCACAGCAGAGCAGCACATTCCTGCCTGAGCCGACAAAGCTGACAAAGGAAAGATTAGATTATATAACAGAGAATACAGCCACTGTGCAACTAGGAAAGGCTGCAGTAATCCAGACCACATTAGAACAGGTATAGGAATTTATAGAATAAAAGAAATAAGGCTGAACATTTTGAGAGAGAGAGAGAGAGAGAGAGAGAGAGAGAGAGAGAGAGAGAGAGAGAGAGAGAGAGAGAGAGAGAGAGAGAGAGAGAGAGAGAGAGAGAGAGAGAGAGAGAGAGAGAGAGAGAGAGAGAGAGAGAGAGAGAGAGAGAGAGAGAGAGAGAGAGAGAGAGAGAGAACCAAATCTAGTGTGGTAGGTACTAATAAATGGGTAAAATAGAAAAGAGTACAAAGTTATACTCGCAAACCAGGGTTACCTCCAGACCACCACTGTAATAGGCAGGTGAGGAGATTGTTCTGTCCTCACTCAGGGTTAAGAAGTCGCTCTCTGTAGATAGGAAGAACAAGAGGTATCCCCCTCCACCAAGAGTGGATATTACAGTGGCTTGCAAAAGTATTCGGCCCCCTGGAAGTTTTCCACATTTTTTCATATTACTGCCACAACGATGAATTAATTTTATTGGAATTCCACATGATAAACCAATACAAAGTGGTGTACACGTGAGAAGTGGAACGGAAATCATACATGATTCCAAACATTTTTCACAAATAAATAACTGCAAAGTGGTGTGTGCATAATTATTCAGCCCCCTGAGTCAATACATTGTAGAATCACCTTTTGCTGCAATTACAGCTGCCAGTCTTTTAGGGTATGTCTCTACCAGCTTTGCACATCTAGAGACTGAAATCCTTGCCCATTCTTCTTTGCAAAACAGCTCCAGCTCAGTCAGCTTAGATGGACAGCGTTTGTGAACAGCAGTTTATAAATCTTGCCACAGATTCTCAATTGGATTTAGATCTGGACTTTGGCTGGGCCATTCTAACACATGGATATGTTTAGTTTTAAACCATTCCATTGTTGCCCTGGCTTTATGTTTAGGGTCGTTGTTCTGCTGGAAGGTGAACCTCCACCACAGTCTCAAGTCTTTTGCAGACTCCAAGGGGTTTTCTTCCAAGATTGCCCTGTATTTGGCTCCATCCATTTTCCCATCAACTCTGACCAGCTTCCCCTGTCCCTGCTGAAAAGAAGCATCCCCAGAGCATGATGCTGCCACCACCATATTTGACAGTGGAGATGGTGTATTCAGAGTGATGTGTAGTGGTAGTTTTCCGCCACACATAGCATTTTGCATTTTGGCCAAAAAGTTCCATTTTGGCCTCAACTGACCAGAGCACTTTCTTCCACATTTTTGCTGTGTCCCCCACATGGCTTGTGGCAAACTGCAAACGGGACTTCTTATGCTTTCTGTTAGCAATGCCTTTCTTCTTGCCACTCTTCCATAAAGGCCAACTTTGTGCAGTGCACGACTAATAGTTGTCCTATGGACAGAGTCTCCCACCTGAGCTGTAGATCTCTGCAGCTCGTCCAGAGTCACCATGGGCCTCTTGACTGCATTTCTGATCAGCGCTCTCCTTGTTTGGCCTGTGAGTTTAGGTGGACGGCCTTGTCTTGGTAGGTTTACAGTTGTGCCATACTCCTTCCATTTCTGAATGATCGCTTGAACAGTGCTCCGTGAGATGTTCAAGGCTTTTGAAATCTTTTTGTAGCCTAAACCTGCTTTTAAATTTCTCAATAACCTTATCCCTGACCTGTCTGGTGTGTTCTTTGGACTTCATGGTGTTGTTGCTCCCAATATTTTCTTAGACAACCTCTGAGGCCCACACAGAGCAGCTGTATTTGTACTGACATTAGATTACACACAGGTGCACTCTATTTAGTCATTAGCACTCATCAGGCAATGTCTATGGGCAACTGACTGCACATCAGACCAAAAGGGGCTGAATAATTACGCACACCCCACTTTGTAGTTATTTATTTGTAAAACATGTTTGGGAATAATGTATGGTATGATTTTCATTCCACTTCTCACGTGTACAGCACTTTGTATTGGTCTTTCATGTGAAATTCCAGTAAAATTGGATTCAGGTTTGTGGCAATAATGTGAAAAAATGTGGAAACCTTCAAGAGGGCTGAATACTTTTGCAAGTCACTGTATGTCTAGTGTAATGGATAACAGAGGCGCCAAAAGCATTTTAAAACTTATTAACAATTGATTTTATCCCTTTGGCGCCTCTGTTATCCATTACACTAGATTTTGTTAGTCTCTTATTTAACATTACAATTGGAAGACTGAGACTTCTCTGCATCCGCAATTTGCAACAGTGCTGTTTCCCTTGTGAAGACCGATGCAAAGAAAGCATTTAATAACTCTGCCTTACCTTGGTCATCCACCATTGAGCTCCCACACTTATCCTTTAGGAGTCCAGTACAGTCAACTTTTTTTTTTTTTTTTTTTTTTTTTTTTTTTTTTTAGAGTTGATGTACTTGTAAAACTTCTTTGGGTTAGATTTGATATCCCTAGTGATTTGATTTTCAGCTTTAAACTTTGCAAGCCTAATTGCACTCCTTTATAATTGCTTAATGCAGCCCGTTCCCCTTTAGTCTATGACTAAAGGTATTAGAGACACAGGTTTAGGAGGCCTGCCAGGCAACTGATATTGTTTAAAAGGAAATATGGCAGCTCCCGCCCCCCCCCCTCCCCTCTTCGGGTTTCCTTTCAGCCTGGTACACACTTTCAATTATGAGTGGCCAATCACTGACCACTTTTACCACCTCCATGTAGCATGCGGGTTTGCTTACACAATCTGCTTATAGTACTCAATATCTGTTGACCCTCTTACTAGGTGGAGGTGGTAACATTGGTCAGTATTTGACCAATAATAATTTAAAGTGTGTACCAGGTTTAAGAGACACGGGGTGCCCCTCCTGTATTTGGAATTGCCCAGTGGCCCCGTCCTCCGGTCAGCTTGGTCGGGAAGCAGTGCGTCTTTCTGGCCAGGCTGCATGCAACCCCTGCTGGCACGCATACCACAGCACACAACCCACAGCCGGGAGCGCTCTGTGCATGCGTGTGACGTCAGCAGGGCTGTGGAGTTGGTATATAAATCATCCGACTCCTCAGTTCATGAAACCACTGACTCCAACTACGACTTCACAGTCCTGGTCCTAAGACCTCTTGCCACATTGCCCCACTCAATATTAGATCAGACTTCTGAGAGATCTAATATGCCTCTCCTGCTTTGCTCAGTCTCTCAAAGAACATTTTTCCTAATAGATGATCCATCAACATAGTGCTCCAAATATGGATGGAGGAATCCTCCATTTTTATGGAGTCTGGTCTGTCTAGAGGCTTCCCTCCACCTAGAGAAGTATCTAACAATTTTATTTTTTTTCCTGCCGCCTCTGGTTGACTTGAGTTGAGGTGGTTGCTGGGAGATTTAGCTTAAGATCAGCTTTAATGTCTACTAACCGTACACCATATGTACCAACACTAGGTTCCATGTCTAACAGTAGAGAAGTTAAGTTGAATGCACAAGGTAATGCAAAAGCACTTTAATGGAAATGAAAAAGCACTTTAAATGGTTGGTTGTTCATCATTCTTCAAAGTTCTATGGATATTTGAGTAAATTGAAAACCAGTCTTTCCAGAGTGGATTGTAGCTTAGGAACAGAATACCATTGCACTTATTTGTGCACTCCTCTCCTGAAGTGCAAGATTTCTATTTTTTTTTTTTTTTTTTTTGAATTTCTATAGCTCCAGCAGATTACAAGCGTAATCACAGCAGATAACGGAATACAGTATGTTGGCGCTTTATAAATCAATAAAAATAATATGCGGCCCTGTGGTCCTCTCCTCACACACTTCCCTCTGTATTTCTTTTGTCCAGAATAACAAAGTATTGTATATCCATTTATAGTATAGGTGATTCTTATATTTTCTTTACACAGCGGCAGGGAGTTGGTGAGCCCAGTGTCTACCATGCGGTGGTGGTTATATTCTTAGAGTTTTTTGCCTGGGGTCTATTGACAACACCTATGTTAACGGTAAGCAAGATGGGCTATCACACTTTTTTCTAAATCCTGCATACTTGTTGAGAGGCTAACGCCTGATGTTTCTGTACAGGTACTGCACCAAACCTTCCCGCAACATACATTTCTAATGAATGGCTTAATCCATGGCGTTAAGGTAAGAATGTGTCAACTGTGTAGTTATATGTAGGTGAAAGAACTACACATTTACAGCCTCTGTATCTTATGTGTGCCTTTTGACCTCTTAACTCTACCTCAATTCTTCCAGGGTCTTCTCTCCTTCCTTAGTGCCCCCCTCATTGGAGCACTATCCGATGTGTGGGGCAGAAAGTCATTCCTTCTCCTCACTGTTTTCTTCACATGTGCACCTATACCTCTACTCAAGATCAGTCCATGGTATGTAATGGCGGTGGTGGTAGGTAGCTTGTAACGTAGTATATATATTTTTTTTTTCTTTCTTTTTTTTTTTAATCTTTTCTCGCTCTCGCTTTCTCTCTGATTTATCAAAGTGTCTCAAGAAACTGTCCATGTTGTCCTACTTGCAGTGAAACGAATTTATCTAGCCTCCATGGACAGTTCTTTTAGACAGTGATAAATGAAACCGATTTTCCTCTTTGTCTTTTTAGTCTAACATATTTTTGTGTGTACTTGTTTGAGAGCCTTCCTACTTTCAGGTTTTAGAACTCTCTGCATATGGTATTTTCTACAGGTGGTACTTTGCTGTAATATCTATGTCTGGTGTCTTCGCTGTTACCTTCTCAGTGATCTTCGCTTATGTGGCTGATATCACCCAGGAACATGAGCGGAGCACAGCATATGGCCTGGTAAGTCTTACCTCTCATGGGCCCATATGCAATTCACTATTTTTCCTTGTCATAAAATGCCTTTTAAGCCACCAGCAACCAAGAAAATACAATAATTTTGATGGTACCTTTTCACCAATGTTTGGGCACTTTTTCAGTTGTAAAATGCTGAAAATTTAGTTTCATTAGAATATGAAAATGATCTCCTAGGAGATAAATCAGGTGGAAAAATAATTGCATATGGGCCATATTGTTTTAAGAGGGGGGGGGGGGGGGGGAGTTTATTGCAGAAATCAATTCACATAGATGGTGAGTGCCAATGCAGTGGCGCGCCTACCCTAAATAAATGTATAGTGATAATTAGACATGCCCCAGAGGACTTATCTTGCTGTTCTGTGAATATTTCCCATGCTGCAGAGAAGCCACAGCCCATATTGAATGTTTTGAATCCCAGCCAGGGCATTATGTGCATGGAATTTGTTCACTCTGGTTTCCTTCCACACACCAAAAACACACAGATAAATTAATTGGCCTCTACCTAAAATTGGCCGTAGATTATGATGGAAATTTGGGGAAAAAGAAGGGAACACCGAGAACCCGATATAGTGTAGTATGTAAATGGTATGGGTGATTGCAAAGTAAGTAAATGATATACTCACAAACCAGGGTTACCGCAAAGGCAACCACTGTCAACGCAAGTGAGGAGATTAGACCTGTCTGCACTCAGGATTAAGATGTCGCTCTCTGTAGATCGGAATAAGAAAAGGAGTATGAATATCCACCAGGGGTGGATACTGATATTGTAAAAGAGAACAGAGGCACCAAAAGGATAAAATGTACTAAAAGTTTTAAAATTTCAAGGGAGGCAGAGACAGAGGCACTCAGCGTGTTCTCGAGACACTACTGTTTTGTACTCCTCCCTGTTATTGCCTGAGGAAGCGGGAATATACCTGCGAAACGCGTTGCATTGTATGTTGGAGTATCTGAATACATTTTTCTGTATGAAAATGGACAGTTTCATGTCTGCTTTGGGGAGGTAAGTCCACCACTGCCTCCCTTAAAATTGTAAAACTTTTAAGTACATTTTTATCCTTTTGGCACCTCTGTTCTCTTTTACAATATGATGGACATATGACTATGCTAGGGATTAGATAGCGAGGGACGGTCAGTGATATGACTACATAATCTGTAAAGGGCAGTGGAAGATGTCATCGCTTTTTAAATACTGAATACAGTAATAATAATAGTGAATGCTTATTTTCTCACAAATACCCCAACATTAATAAGCAAGAAGTATATCTAAATACAACGTAAACTAAGAGGCAAACTTCTCATCACTATATAAATACTTATTGCTCACTGGTGGAGCAGTTTGTAAAGGCTTTCTGTCTTAAAGGACACAAAGTGTGAGAGAGGTGAAGTCTGCCATATTTGTTTCCTATTTAAACAATACCCGTTGCCTAGAAGTCCTGCTGATCTTTCTGGCATCAGTTGTGTCTAAATCACACACCTGAAACAAGCATGCAGCTAATCTTGCCAGATAGGTGTACATATGTACTCGTCACCAGTGAGTTGGGCGCACGAAAAGCCGAATGTCTGCTCTCGCTGCTGCCGAAAAACTCTGACGTTAAATACTATTCTTCGGGGTTCGGCAGCCGGCGCCCCGAATTACCTTTACGTGTCCTGTGCAGTATTATGTTACTGTTTCGACGCTGAGTGCTGAAACAACCTGCTTTGGGATAGTGCTTATTTAGTAGGATGTTTTTTTCTGTGTTTTATTTTTATTTTTGTTTTGTTTTGTTTCTTCTTTCCCTCTGCATTAAATATTCCAGGTACTGATTCCTGATAGCCTGGAATGTATGAATAGTTTCCAAGATTACATGCACAAGTTTACTAGCCTCGTTATGCATACAGGAATAATACAGTAATGCCCAAGTGTCATTTTTGCTCATGGTGTTTGTCATTTTCCGCATGTATAATATCCACTCGTTTTGTCCATGTTTTCCTCAGGTGTCTGCCACCTTTGCTGCCAGCCTGGTAACTAGTCCTGCAATTGGTGCCTATTTGGCTCGTGCATACAGTGACACTCTTGTGGTTGTTCTGGCCTCTGGTGTGGCACTTCTGGATATTGGATTCATCCTACTTGCTGTTCCTGAGTCTCTACCTGAAGAAATGAGACCGGTGTCCTGGGGAGCTCCCATATCTTGGGAACAAGCTGATCCTTTTGCGGTAAAAAATGTTTAAGAATTTCCCTTCTACTATTAAATGAACTCAAGCATTAAATGAACACAGCAGTGTTTGGCCCCTTTAGGCTGGTACTAGAAAACTGACGAATTGCTGCACATACTCGCTGGTCACGATGCTCTCCCACTGCCTCAGGGCCGTCTCTATGACGGCAGAGCGATGCCAGCCGGTCAGGAGCTTCTCTCATTGGCACTGTCTGTCAATGTAAGCCAATATGATTGGTTCACAATGATCACGCGGTCAGGAGCCAACGGAAGCGGTCCCTGACCTGCTCAGAGTTCTGCCATTTTATAGACGGCAGGACGAGCGGATTGTGGATGGTGCAGAGCGTCGATCGACGGTAGCGCGCAGCGGGGGAAGGAGAAATCTACGTCCTGTCAGAGCTGCGCAGCCACCTGCAGGACGTAGATTTCTACCAGCGTGGTCCGGAAGTGGTTAATGAACACAGAAAAAAATAGCCATTTTCAAGAGACTCCTAAACTTCAGTGTCAAAACCGTTCTCACTGAAAGAACCCTGGTTACATTTTCAACGTCAACACAAACCTAAAGGATCACGATTACTAAAAATGTAGATTGAGAAATAAACATTGCTCATATTACTTTACTGCATACAGGGGGATTCAACTCTGCGTACAGTAATGTAATATGAGAAACATTTATTTATCAGTATTCTTTGTTTTAAAACAATGTGTAGAAATATATAATTTTTCATGACACAAGAACTCCTTTCACATTAGCAGCTGTCGTGATCTAATGGGAACTCCACCTCTTCACTTCCATGCAATTTCCCATCAGATCAATGGGTAGAACCGATCATTTCTGACATGTCTGATCTGCTACCAATCGATAACTGGATTGATTTAGTGCAGGATTGATTTAGTGCAGTAGTGATCTGAAAATCTATCCGGCTCTCAATCGGGAGCAGATAGGACATGTCGGAAATTATCTTTTCGACACACTGATCTGGCAGGAAATTGCATGGTGTGTACCTAGCATTAGACTAATTCATGTGAGGCTTTCAGCCATTGCATCTCCCAGTCTCCACTCGTTAGTCACTGCTCATATCTCTGCTGCCTGTTGTCAGCGGATTGTGTTACAGTGTGTAATAGAGTTTCTAACAAAGAGATCCAGCCATTTATGTTGTGTGGAAACTGAGCCGCTAACCTCTTACAGCTCACACTGTGAGAAATGAAGGACCAGGAACCTTCCTAACAAAAAAACACAAGGTATACTGAGAGCCAGAGATAGTGTAGTATGTCATTATATAACGGTACATGTGTGAAAAAGTGATTGAACCCATATCAGACAAAAAAGGGAAACCAAGAACCCGCAATAGTGTAGTTCATTAGAGTGTGATAAATAATCGTATTTAGTAAGTAAATGATACTCACAAGCAAGGGTCACCACTCAGGCAACCACTGTAAAGGTAGGTGGGGTGATTAGACCTGACTCCACTCTTAAGTCGCTCTCTGTAGACAGGCAGGGAGATATCACCGCTCCAACAAGGGCAGACTAGACTAAACACTGGTATTATGTACATAGGCACCAATACAAGAGTAAAAGCCGTTCAAAAAGGGAGGTAGTAGTGCACCTCCCCAATTAGCAGGCAAATATCAGGGTAACTATAATCTGTCGCTTGGCTTATACTGAGACAGATTATAGTTACTCCGATATTTGCCTGATAAAGCAGGAGAACGCCTGTGAAACATGTTGCATTGTGGAGTATTTAAATACAGAAAATTCCTGAACAAAATCAACAGGTTTGTGTCTGCTAATTGGGGAGCTAAGTCCACCAAGACCTCCCTTTTTTTTTAAACAGCTTTTAGCATATTTTACTCTTATATTGGCACCTACCAGTGTTTACTCACAAAGCAGGATTGCTAAAAAATGTCCGCTCCAAATTGGCAGATGAGGGTCTCAACCTGTGCTCATTTGGGTATAAGGGTCTCTCCAAAGGTTTTGTTTTCTAACACAAAAGCTAAATTATGTCATATCTACACTGGCCAATAGATCCCTTTCAGATCAGAGAGGGATCTATCTGATCGAATCCCTCCCCACACTACACGCATACTTTCAATAGATTTCAGCATGAAATCACTTTAAAAAAAATCTGTGCACACCTGCTTCTCTTTTATATTCAAAATCAGGCCTGCATTACCCCCCAATCAGTAACACATTTATAACCTAGTAGCTGATGGCCAGACATTGCCCGGGTATGTATTTGGCTGGTGTTGGCTCCGCCCACTTTTCCTGAATTACACAATGACCTAGTTTGTGAGCTTTGCAGTCTGGCATCAATTTGCATTGAAATGAAACAAATCTGATTGGCTGCGTCTCCACCCCCTTTTCTGAATTTGAACCCCAGTCACACAATGACCAACTGTGCCAGGTTTGAGGCTTGTGCCATTAACCGTACAAAAATGGCAGCAATAAAATAATCCCCTTGAAAATCAATAGGTTGATTTTGATTGGTTTTTGTAGGCTCCACCAACTTTTCTGAATATAAATCCCAGTGACTAAGTGTGCAAAGTTTGAGAACCCTGCCATTAACAGTGTAAGAATGGCTGCAGTCTACATTTTCTCAGAGAAATTTGTATTTGTCTCTGCCCACTTTTTGGTTATGGGGATTAAAAGTATCCTATATGTTATTCCAGGTAGTGTACTATGTGTGTGCCAAATTTCATTCAAATCCATTCAGCCATTGTTGCGTGATTAACAAACATACAAACATTCAAACTTTCGCATTTATGATATTAGTGAGATTGTTTTTGCTGGTTGAGAAACCCCCTTCCTGTCTAAAATAACATCTTCAGGGCTCACGATCATCAGTGATTTGAGTTCGAGTGAGATAAATGGTTAGTATTCTTGACTTTCAGTGCTAGAGTCTTAAGTTCTCATTGCAGACTGGGAAATGGAGTTTCCTCACATTCTTTGTCCATAAAATGCTGAGCTCTGTAAAGAGAGGACTTGTCATCTGTGATTAATATAGGGGAATATGAAAATATACCGATAAAGAAACAATAGTCCCACAAAGAATGTACATGTTATAATTACCATTTCCTCCTATTTCTGTTTAGCTCAGTGAAATTATTTTTGGTGCCTGTAAATCTGTAAGAGTTTCACTTACATTTTCAACTTCTGCAGAAATGCTGCCAGCACTTACATGTCAATTTTCAAATGACAACCTGTGGATATGATGCTGAGCATGTGCACTCAGTCTTTTTGGTCTACCATGGTGAGGCCTGATCCTGTTAAACTGCTATATGGCCATGGCCACTGTGCTTATGGCCATCTTTATGTAGAGCAACAATTCTATTGATTTAAAATCCCCAGGGAGTTCTCTGAGCATTAACACCAAATTTAACACCTGCTCCTCATTCACACCTGAGGCATTTTAGCACTGAGTAACATTACCCCGAGCGGGAAAAAGTCTCCTTGGGCTGAATGTTGATACTCTTCACCTATGGGTGTACTCACTTTTATTGCCAGCGGTTTAGACATTAATGGCTGTGCGTTATTTTGATGGGGCACCAAATTTACACTGTTATACAAACTGTATACTGGCTACTTTACATGGTATTTTCAGTGCTGTCCCATGAAAAGATATGATCTAATATTTACAAAAATGTGAGAGCTGTTCTCTCTTTTGTGAGATAGTGTACCTTGTACATATTAAAATAAATTGACACTGAATAATGTCCTGATGCTTTCACCGTTGTTGAAGGCAATCTGTTGTTCTGAATTGCATACAAGTGAACCTGATGCTTTTAGTGGTTTGTTGACTTTCCATCTTTTTCCTCTTCAGTCATTACGCAAGGTTGGCCAGGATTCAACAGTTCTGCTCATCTGTATAACTGTATTTCTTTCCTACCTTCCTGAAGCTGGGCAGTACTCAAGTTTTTTTCTTTACTTAAGACAGGTATGTTTAAATCTTCTAGATTTGGGGGATTTTTGAAATTCACTAGCATTCTCTAGACATAATTGAGCAGTAGAATTGTCTGTGCATGTACATGGGTCAGCCAACATGGTGGCTAAGTGGATAGTGTCACAGGAGCCCTGGTGGCTGGAACGCGAAATGCCTTCCAAACGGTTCCAGCGCACAGATCGTGCAAACTGTGGTCGCAGTCAATGTGAAGAAACCGTTGGGAATTGGCTGCAGACAAACCAGAAGGGAGCCTGTGGGTTACGGAAATGCACTTTACACACTATTTCAAGGCATATCTGCCACCACCACTGGTATGGGCCAGTGGTCCCTACCGACTGACTGATCCTGCAAATAAAACGGTTAAAACACGCTGTATTCTGTCTAGATATAAATAATAGTAGCGACTCCTCAGAGACCTGAGTTCAGTTTCTGTGTATGGCTGTATAGCAGGTGTAGCGGAACAGTAAACTACTTTGATAAAGTATTTATTTACGTGCAATATAAATAATTAATATATACAGAAAATTATTGAAATCAACAATTATGGAAACATTAATAGCCAGTATGAAATAAAAAAAGGAGAAAATACTTAACCACTTGAGGACCACAGCCTTTTTTCCATTGAGACCACTGCAGCTTTCACGGTTTATTGCTACCACCTAAATGAATTTTACCTCCTTTTCTTGTCACTAATACAGCTTTCTTTTGGTGCTATTTGATTGCTGCTGCAAGTTTTAGTTTTTATTATATTCATCAAAAAAGACATGAATTTTGTCAAAAAAAATGACTTTTTTAACTTTCTTTGCTGACATTTTTCAAATAAAGTAAAGTTTCCTATACATTTGAGCGCGAAAGTTATTCTGCTACATGTCTTTGATAAAAAAAAAATTCAGTGTATATTTTATTGGATTGGGTAAAAGTTATAGCGTTTACAAACTATGGTGCCAAAAGTGAATTTTCCCATTTGGAAGCATCTCTGACTTTTCTGACACCTTGTCATGTTTCTTGAGGTGCTAAAATTCCAGGATAGTATAAATACCCCCCCAAATGACCCCATTTTGGAAAGAAGACATCCCAAAGTATTCAGTGAGAAACATGGTGAGTTCATAGAAGATTTTATTTTATGTCACAAGTTAGCGGAACATGACACTTTGTGACAAAAAAAAAAAGTTTCCATTTCTTCTAACTTGCGACAAAAAAAAAAATGAAATCTGCCACGGACTCACTATGCTCCTCTCTGAATACCTTGAAGTGTCTACTTTCCAAAATGGGGTCATTTGTGGGGTGTGTTCACTGTCCTGGCATTTTAGGGGGTTCCTAATTGTAAGCACCCTGTAAAGCCTAAAGATGCTCATTGGACTTTGGGCCCCTTAGCACAGTTAGGCTGCAAAAAAGTGCCACAAATGTGGTATTGCCATACTCAGGAGAGGTAGTATAATGTGTTTTGGGGTGTATTTTTACACATACCCATGCTGGGTGGGAGAAATATCTCCGTAAATGACAATTTTATTTATTTTTTATTTTATTTTTTTTACACACAATTGTCTATTTACAGTGATATTTCTCCCACTCAGCATGGGTATGTGTAAAAATACCTCAAAACACAATATACTACTTCTCCTGAGTACGGCGATACCACATGTGTGGAACTTTTTTGCACCTTAACTGCGCTAAGGGGCCCAAAGTCCAATGAGTACCTTAAGGATTTCACAGGTCATTTTGCGACATTTGGTTTCAAGACTACTCCTCACGGTTTAGGGCCCCTAAAATGCCAGGGCATTATAGGAACCCCACAAATGACCCCATTTTAGAAAGAAGACACCCCAAGGTATTCTGTTAGGAGTATGGTGAGTTCATAGAAGATTTTATTTTTTGTCACAAGTAAGCGGAAATTGATTTGAATTGTTTTTTTTTTTTTTACAAAGTGTCATTTTCCGCTAACTTGTGATAAAAAAATAAATCTTCTGTGAACTCACCATACACCTAACAGAATACCTTGGGGTGTCTTCTTTCTAAAATGGGGTCACTTGTGGGGTTCCTATACTGCCCTGGCATTTTAGGGGCCCTAAACCGTGAGGAGTAGTCTTGAACCCAAATGTCTCAAAATGACCTGTGAAATCCTAAAGGTACTCATTGGACTTTGGGCCCCTTAGCACAGTTAGGCTGCAAAAAAGTGTCACACAAGTGGTATCGATGTATTCAGGAGTAGTATAATGTGTCTTGTGGTGTATTTTTACAAATAACCATGCTGGGTGGGAGAAATATCTCTGTAAATGACACATTTTTGATTTTTTTTTTTTTTTTTTTTTTTTTTTTTTTTTTACACACCATTGTCCATTTACAGAGAGATTTCTCCCACCCAGCATGGGTATGTGTAAAAATACACCACAAAACACATTATACTACTTCTCCTGAGTATGGCGATACCACATGTGTGACACTTTTTTGCAGCCTAGGTGCGCTAAGGGGCCTAATGTCCTATTCACAGGTCATTTTGAGGCATTTGTTTTCTAGACTACTCCTCACGGTTTAGGGCCCCTAAAATGCCAGGGCAGTATAGGAACCCCACAAGTGACCCCATTTTAGAAAGAAGACACCCCAAGGTATTCTGTTAGGTGTATGGTGAGTTCATAGAAGATTTATTTTTTTGTCACAAGTTAGTGAAAAATGACACTTTGTGAAAAAAACCCAATAAAAATCAATTTCCGCTAACTTTTGACAAAAAATAAAATCTTCTATGAACTCGTCATACACCTAACAGAATACCTTGGGCTGTCTTTTTTCTAAAATGGGGTCACTTGTGGGGTTCCTATACTGCCATGGCATTTTACGGGCCCAAAACCGTGAGTAGTCTGGAAACCAAATTTCTCAAAATGACTGTTCAGGGGTATAAGCATCTGCAAATTTTGATGACAGGTGGTCTATGAGGGGACAAATTTTGTGGAACCAATCATAAGCAGGGTGGCCTCTTAGATGACAGGTTGTATTGGGCCTGATCTGATGGATAGGAGTGCTAGGGGGGTGACAGGAGGTGATTGATGGGTGTCTCAAGGTGTGATTAGAGGGGGGAATAGATGCAAGCAATGTACTGACGAGGTGATCAGGGCTGGGGTCTGAGGGCATTCTGAGGGTGTGGGCGGGTGATTGGGTGCCCTAGGGGCAGATTAGGTTCTAATCTGATGGGTGACAGTGACAGGTGGTGATAGGGGGTGATTGATGGGTAATTAGTGGGTATTTATGGTAGAGAACAGATGTAAACACTGCACTTGGGAGGTGATCTGATGTCGGATCTGCGGGTGATCTATTGGTGTGGGTGGGTGATCAGATTGCCCGCAAGGGGCAGGTTAGGGGCTGATTGATGGGTGGCAGTGACAGGGGGTAATTGATGGGTGATTGACAGGTGATCAGTGGGTTATTACAGGGGGATAGAGGCATACAGTACACGGGGGGGGGGGGGTCTGGGGAGAATCTGAGGGGTGGGGGGTGATTAGGAGGGAGCAGGGGGCAGTTTAGGGTTAAAAAAAATAGCGTTGACAGATAGTGACAGGGACTGATTGATGGGTGATTAGGGGGGTGACTGGGTGCAAACAGTGGTCTGGGGGGGTGGGCAGGGGGGGGTCTGAGGGGTGCCGTGGGCGATCAGGGGTCGGGGGGGGGAATCAGTGTGCTTGGGTGCAGACTAGGGTGGCTGCAGCCTGCCCTGGTGGTCCCTCGGACACTGGGACCACCAGGGCAGGAGGCAGCCTGTATAATAGGCTTTGTATACATTACAAAGCCTATTATACGCATTGCGTGCCGGGTGCTAGTAACCCGCCGGCGCTTCCGAACGGCCGGCGAGTTACAGCGCGAGGGGGGCGATCGCCGCCTAACCACGCCCGCCGCCACCCCTGCCGATGGGCGTATTGCTGTCGTTTAGGCCCGGTCTTCGCCGCCGCCCATCGGCTGGGGGCGGTCCTGAAGTGGTTAAGCTGGCCACGAACGGTCCAATTTCTAGCAAAAAATCGTTTGAGCGATCAGAAATTCTGATCGGATTGGTTGTAAATAATCTCCATTGGTGGACACAATCGATTATGAACGAGTGAAAAAAATGTCGCCCGAATGAATTTTCGTCGAACGAAAATTTGGATTTTCTTGGTGGTCGTGATAGATAGGAAGCAATGATTGGTTAGTTGATGGTGTAGTGAACGATTTTTTGTCTGATCAGAATTTTTGATCGTTCGAACGATTTTTCGCTAGAAATTGGACTGTTAGTGGCCACCTTTAGGCTAATGGAAAGATGTCCTGTTGTGGGAAAACTTGTAAAGTCCTTGGTTTCAATTTCCGCAAAGTTCTTGGTTTCAGATCAGAACAAAGTCCAAACAAGATGGCTACCACTAGTTCCTCAAAGTTGCAGCAGCTGTCCTGGGGGGCAAAATGTAGGAATGAGGGAGGAGTCCCTCGCAGACACTATTGAACAATGTACGTCTTTGGGTGGAGTCTCAAGTACAGCCCAGGGGTTGGACAGGGGCGGTTAGCTCCCTGCGTCGGTTTCCCATGCCTACCAAATATGACATTTGTCAAATATCTCGGCTTACGCTTTCCGCACACAGATGACCATCACATATTCATATGCCAGTTCATATGATACCAAACTTGCTTAGGGTAGAGGATTCAGGTCCTGAGAAGTTTAATAACTGGGTTGTAGGGGCCCCTGGCCCCTCTCGCCTGGTATCAAGAGATTCAGCATGACCCTACGGATTCAATGATACCGCTCTCATAACTACCCTATTTACGGTATTCTTTAAATAGGCAAAAAATTATATAATGCCTGCATCTGCCTTTGCGGTGCCTGTCAGTCTGTGGGAAGCAGGTTTGGAATAGGCTTCCTGCTGGGAGTAGCTTCCTGGCTCTCCCTGTATGAAAAGGCTCACCACATGGTGGGCAATTGACATCTGCCTGAGGTAATTAAAAATAAACATTTCTCCCTGGACACAGGCCTGGCCCAAGCTAATTAACAAATCAAAAGACATCCTGCGCCCAAGTACTGCTAGCTCTCTGTTGAGAAAAGAGAGAGCCCAGATTGACTGCAGATGCTCCTACACAACCAATCTAGATTATATCGATCTTAACCGCATCGATGCAGAGAATCGATTGCGATCACATGTTCTGCACGTGCGGTTCAAGGACGCGGCTGCGGCTACGCAACCATCCGTCACAGATAGCACTGTTAGGATGCAGCTCTAGGGTACTGCGTTAAATTATTAATCAGGACCATGTGTGCCTTTTAATGTTTTTTCCATGTTTGCACAGGTTTCTCAGCTTGCTCCAGATTTGCCTCGCGTAACAAAAAACATGCTGGCAGGTTAACCTTTTCTGCCTCCATGGCAGTATATCTACGCCCTTAAAAACCTCACCTAAGCCTCAGGTGCATAGATATACGTGCCTCCGCCGTGATCACCGCTCTGTTCGCTCCCCATCACTTGTGCGCGCGCACCTGCGCTCGTTCTTGCTGACACCCGTTAGCCCGGAGATCAATGAATGGAAACACCGTTCCCATTCATTGATCTAAGTCCCCGTAGCAGTGATCGGCGGCAATGGGCGTAGCAATGATCCACAATTCACTTCCTGTAAGCGTACATTGTACACTTACAGGACGCATAAAAAAAAAAAAAAAAAAAAATACCGAGGACATCTTGTGGCCAAAGAGTAAGATTACATCTACAAACATTTTTTTTTTTTTTTTTCCTTCATTGGACTTTTTTTTTACATTTAAAATTAACCAATTCCCTCCCACACTCTCCCCAAGTTATCCAAAAATGTTTTGTATAATGTAAAAAAAAATTACAATACAAAAAAAAATACATAAATAGTTACCTTAGGTACTGAACGTTTTTAATATGTAAGTCAAGCAGGTATATTACTGTTGTTTTTTTTTTTTTTAAATTGTGGGCTTGTAAATAGTGATGGACGCAAAACTGAAAAAATGCACCTTTTTATTTTCAAATAAAATATTGGCGCCATATATTGTGATAGGGACATAATTTAAACGGTGTAATAACTGGGACAAATGAGCAAATAAAATACGTGGGTTTTAATTATGATTGCGTGTTTTATTTTAAAACTATAATAGCCAACAACTGAGAAATAATGATTTTTTTATTTTTATTTTTTTTTACAATTTTTTTTTTCTTATTATACCTTATTGTAAAATGCATTTAGCATAAACTAATTCATGGTATAATGTACCACCCAAAGAAAGCCTACTTGGTGACGGAAAAAAAAAAGATCTAGATCATTTTATTGTGATAAGTAGTGATGAAGTTATTGGCGATTGAATGGGATGATCACTGAAATGTGAAAATTGCTCTGGTCCATAAGGGGAAAATACACTGAAGGCAGAAGTGGTTAATTGATTGTGAGCCCATTTGAGGGACCATGTGTGGTATTAATTCAGTGTTCTCTGTAAAGTGCTATGGAAACTGTGTACTATATACAGTAGCTTAAAAAAATAATGCTTTCAGTAGACAAATGGCTAATACATGAGCTAATGTCTGCGGTACAACCAAGTATTAAGCTCTAGAAATACATCACAATATATGTTCCTCTAGTAAAAATCTCTTGTACACCCCCTGCTAATAACTGAAAGAAATAAAAAGCCAACTACCCTCGCTAGGAGGTAAATTGCTGCAAAGTTTGTGGTGACCAAAAAAAACAGAAAAAGGTACAGATTGTGAGATTGTGTCAGCATCTAAAAGGGCATTATCTTTAATAAATCCATAGACCAGTCATGTAGAATCTATGGCACATGTGCCACAGGGGGAAGTCAGAGCCCTCTTTGTTGGCAGTTTTGAGCTGCAGATTCGGGTCGAATTTGTGGTGGGGGAGAAATGAAAGCATGTAGTGTGCATAGTGGGGGGGGGGGGGTAATGTTCATCTTTCATCGCACCAGGATGCACGCAACCCATCTTTCTTCTCCCAGACCATCTTTATGGCATTGCACCATAGAGACGAAACACCTGGTAGGATGATGGGCTGCGTGCATCCTTGTGGATCCTGTAGAGGTGAGTCACTTCACACCTCCATTGCGCACTCTACCTGGGGTGTGTGTGTAAAGGGGTGGGGGATCATCTGGCTACCTACTCTTGTGGGGGAATTATGTGGCTATTTGCACTGGTGGGGGGAGGTCACCTGGCTATCTGCGTGGGGTAGTGGTATTGTTTGGCAACCTGTACTGGGATAGTATTCAGTTTAGGCCTCCTTCGCACAGGCAACCAAGGCAGGAGACCAGGAAATATGCACCAATTGCAAAATTAATGAAATCTCTTTCATAGAACATCTGCTGGAAAAACAAGTTGAACTCTAAAATCAAAGTGGGGCTGTGGCAAGGGCTGCAACCAACATGGGGCGGTTCTAAGCAAATATTTAAATAATTTGGTAGTACATGCAGCAATAAATTATATAACAATCATTGTTTATGATACAACCAGCTGGATTCCCTGAGATTTGTTGTTGCTGGTTGTATCATATACTTATCGATTGTTATATAATTTATCTCTGTATGTAGTACTTGTGACACTCCAGCCCCGCGATCCCGTCGAGATCTGCTCCCGTTAGCGTACGCAGGAAGTATGGGTGCTGACGGACGAGACCGGTTGCTGGATCGTCAGAGTGAGAAAGGTTAAAGGCGACAGAGCGTGCCAATCCCGTCTAATCTGCTCCCGTTAGCATACGCAGGAAGTACGGTGAACAGACTGACAATAAAGATTGGTCGCGCAGCTGCCGACAAAATGTAATGGGACAAACATTCACCAATCCCGTATTACTAGGCCACTGTTGCCTTGCAGGTCTCATGCACTAGAGACTGCTGGAGGCAAATTCACTGTGTGCGTAGTAAACTGTTAAGATTGGTTGGAGGTGCCCATACATGTACAATCACGATTGTATATACAATCGGTAAACTAAAAATATTGATTTCGCGCTGGAAATCTGGTACATACACTGCCACCACTCTTCCAGTTCAGTAGGGAGGAAAGAGACTCCCGCTATCATAATACGGTAGCCAGCCCGATCACGTTCGACATGCTCCAGTCACCGTTTGGGGAATAGTCACTTCCGAAGGCTTAAAGACTGTGAGCAATGTGACGTTAAAGAAAGGTTACTGGGTCCATATATGATGCAATCTTGATTGTCTCCAATCGAGAAAACTAAAGTTATTGATTCCGCACAGGAAATCTGGTACTAGCTAATCCTCAAAGGAAGAAACGGTTATTTACAACCTAGCTAGCAAATCAACAATTTATAAACAAATGATAACAATGCGGTAGTATGACTGACTCTTCAGAGGGCAGATTCGTTATAGCAGCAATCAGATGACCAGAACAGGCACAAGACTGAATGATAAAATCGTTAGTTTTATTCTAAAGCTACATACACACAGCTTATTTTAGAACAGATTGATTGGACAGAGAGAAGAGATGAAAAGAAACAAAATGTCCGAATATACAGTTCAAATACCGTTATCGGTAGTCCCTGCGGCAATCAAAGTCCAGAATGGCCAATTGCCATGCGGCCTTAAGCCTATGTGAGAAAGTCCCAAAATGGCGGTTTCGTCATGCGGCCAGAGGCCTTGTGAGAAATCCAATGGAGATTTTGCGCCAGTGTCCTGCTGGCTGCCCAGATGTTATGAGGCCAGGATTTCAGGTAAAATGGACTCAGAGCTTTCTGGGCTCTCTGTGGTTATAGCCCCCACTCCAGCAAGGAGGGGTTAGGGGGTGTGGATCACACACCTCTTTGGAACAGGAGATCTGCCCGCCCCTCGCATGAACACAAAAATATACCTGAATCATGATAGGTGTGCTAATCTTCAAACCATACAGGTTATGTTAAATCTAATAACATTTTCAGGTCGATCAGAATTTAACGATCACAATGATATCAAACTTGGGGGGTTTAGAGTGAACGGTGACCCCAAAATGCATATCTCTGCTTTGGCAGGGCTTACCGTTAATTCGGAAACATCCAATTGTGTGGTTTGTTCCGAATTTCATAATAAGCGGGTTCTAAAGGCCGTTGTCTATTTGGAAAGTCATCTTTATGACAAAAGAGAGATTTCATATTTGTGAGATCACAGAAATGTTTTCCTAAGGTCAGAAGTCTTTTGAAGCTCGGGCAGCAGCCTAGGTGTCAGATCTCCTGCTGAGGCTGGGGCCGATCAGTCTGGAGAAAACTGCAATTTATGAGCTTCTGTCAGCTGATATCTACCCTTCATCTGATGGATGAGCTTATAAACTCTCTAGGGAGCCACATAAGGCCAGGAAACACCCTGTCCCATGTAGGTGAGAGATTTTGTAATTAGAAGCTACCAAAGAGCCAGGGAGCAGAGAAAAAAAAGTGGATTTAAACCAAAAAATGTCACTCTGGTTGCTTGCAATGAAACTCGCAAGTGCGTTTGGGACTTTAATGGCGTACGCGCGGTTTTCTCGGGAACCGCGTGCGTCACAGTACTAAATTATTTAAATACATTATTTGCACAGAACCGCCCCTCTTTGCCTTTAAATTTGCCACTTCGGCCTTGCTGCAGCTTCTGCTTGGTATTAAACACACGTCACTTCACTCTCCTGTGATAGCTTAAAACTCCTTTTTTTTTAAGTCACGTGTCCTCCTGGTAGAGGCAGTTAGCTTTTTCCTTCTAATAGCTCGTGACCATACCAGGCAGACCACTAGGGCATGCCTTCGCTCTAGTAGTGTGAAAGCTGTCACTAAACATCCATTCTGCTGTGAGAGAGAAAATCTAATGTGATATTTTCCTTTAGGACAGAATTGCAGAAATGTGGTTTTATATTTTCCAAACTTCAGTATTTCATTTATCATTTTTTGTTTTTGTTTTTTTTAATCAGGTGATTGGGTTTTCATCAGAGACAGTAGCTACCTTTATTGGTGTCGTTGGAATACTGTCCATTTTGGCGCAGGTTAGTTTTGGGGTTTGTAGCTTTCTGTCCTTTTGTTATACACTATATGCACTTATTTTGGTACTTGCATATTAAGCCATCCAGCAGAATGCTTTGGCTGTTAAAAAAAAATAAAAAAAAAATACATATATCCAGGCACATCGCCTCTAAATTAAATAAGGCATTAAATAAATTATTAAGGAAAGGGAGGTGCTGAAGGGGGTGTGGCTAGAAAACATCAAAAATCTATTAACCCTTCGCACTCTCGCATAAAAATGTTCAAACAAATGCATTCACAGATTCACTCATCCAGGCACAACGGTTATCCCTACAGCTAAGTTAAAAGCCGGGGTTTTAGTTCACAGAAGAATGCATTCTTATACTTAGTCACCTATACTGCGCAGAAGTACCCAGGTAAACATAGGTGTCCTAACTCTGGCCCTGTAACGTGCATAGTGCAGACATGTGAATGCATTTGTTTGAACATTTGCATGCAAGAGTGCGAAGGGTTAATAGATTTTTGCTTTGGCTGTTAGACACACTGATAAAGTGTATACTGTTCCTTTCAGTGTCTCCATTCCTTTCTGTTACCTCATTCACTAGAAGTGTCATTGTTCTTCTTAGTGGAGAAAATAAAAAGTTCATATGATTTTACAGTGCATTCATTAAATAAATGAAGAATTGACACCTTTTCTGGCATTAGTCTACTTTAGGGGATTCAGTGGGAATCCCGGTGTTTGGGGTGTAGGGTTAGGGTGCTGGGTTCAGGGGAGGGGGGGGAGTTATGGGTTAAGGAGGGGGAAGGTTAAGGTTAGGTAACCCCCTCCCGGGTGGACCTCTAACATTGATCCTAAACCCCTTCCCCTCAACCATTCCTCTCCTTAACCACCACCACCAACCCCCCCTCCCGGAATCCCACTGGGTCCCCTAAAGTAGACTAGCGCCAGTAAATGTGTTCTTAATTTAATGTAAATTCCTATGAATTATTTATTTTCTCCACTGAGAGACGCCACAGCACCGCTAGTGAACGAAGTTGCAATCTTTAAATACTGAAGGGAATAATCCGCTGCTAAAGAAACACAGTATACACTTTTCCAGTGTGTCTAACAGCCAAACCGTTCTGCTAGCTGGCTTAATATGCAAGTACCTTTTTGTTTGTATGAAAATATAACCTTTGTCTCTCTCTTTAGACTGTAGTTCTAGGTGTTCTCATGAGGTCCATTGGTAATAAGAACACTATACTCCTTGGACTTGGCTTCCAGATCCTACAGTTGGCTTGGTATGGCTTTGGATCTCAGCAGTGGTGAGTTGTGACAGGTTCTGTCCTCTCAACTTGGAAGCAAGACTTGGCTTAATTTCTCTTGCATGTATAATATGTAGGTTTCCGTATAACATCTGCTTACATCAGCTACTGATTACAATTTTCCAGAACCTGTTTTCCAGAGTGTGTCTTGTTGTTTTTTCTATTTATTCTTGAGTGGTTTCTCTTTATAATGTATAAATACTGTATGTATAATTATACAGTTAAATACACCATTTAGAGAACACATATATGCGAAATTGCTTACATGCCAAAATGCATGTAATGCACGCTTACATGCTAGATATTCCAGCAATACAGCTTGTCCAACTTTGTGACCTCACATTGCCATCTAAGCAACATAAGTCCCTCTTCTACCAAATTGTATGAGTAATGCAGCATAATTCGCCACACCACTCCTAAGTTGAGATCTTCATATTCTGCTGGGCACACACACACGACAATTTTAGAATCACTGATTATTTATACATTGGAATCTCATCATAGTAATCTCTGGTATAGTAAACCTTTGGCTATAGTGAACTTAGTCTCCAGGTTATGGCCATGTGCCTGTATAATGTTTGACAAATTCTGATATAGCAAACTAGCTTGGCCAGATCCTTTGAAATGCAGTAACACACACACACACACAAACACCCTACACCTTACGTGTGTGTGTGTTTTCCGCCTACTTTTTTAAATCTTGCCTTTCTGCTATTCTTCAGTGAAGTAGTAGTATTACACAGTATACTAGCAGGTGTCTAATACTGTCTTAGGCCTGGGACCCACTAGAGTGATTTTGTCTGCATTTTTGGTTTGCCGGTGATTCTAAAGAATTCTTCGCCAATGTATTGCAATGGTGGTGAACCCACCAGTGCAATTGCGATAAGGGTTAATTGCAATCACAGGACATGCAGCATTTTGGGTGCCATTGTGCTCAATGCAATGTATAGATTTTGCAACGATTTGGGGGCTGAACATTTCGTTTTTTCAAATAAAGTTTGTTATACTTAGAGTGTCCTGATGCCTGGCTTCTGCCTGTAGCTCCATCCCCTAGCAAAAGAGGTCACATGTGCTTCTCTGATTGATGCTAGAGTAGCAGCCATGACCTCTTCTGCTAGGGGGCTACAGACAGAAACTGGACAATCGGGACACCTGGTAAGTATAATGAAGTTTATTTGAATCAAAATAAAAAAAACTAATCAGAAGCGCTGTGCAGTTTACTGCCGAAATGCCGCGAAACGCAATCAGTCTAGGAATTGCTGCACATAGTGCTTGAGATATTTAAAAGTGATGCAGTGATTCCAAGTGGGTCCCAGGCTTTAAACTTTGGATGTGTGTGATACTTCTGTGCATCAGCCTCTCTAATTTAATTGTTTTTGTAGGATGATGTGGGCTGCGGGAGCAGTAGCTGCAATGTCAAGCATTACTTTTCCTGCCATCAGTGCTGTTGTTTCTCGCAATGCAGATCCTGACCAACAGGGTGAGTTCTTAATCTGTGACTTCATAGATGAAAAGGCCAAAGGTGAAAATCTAGAAATATTTAAAGAAAAACTCCAGGGAAAGGGCAGTGCTTGAATAGAGTAGGGAAAAGTTGTTCTTCATTACTGCCTTTGACCTTGCTGATTATATTTCATTTGTTTCCTGTCACCAGTACCACAAAAAGGAAATCTTTTTGGCTAGGAGACAGACGGCTATAAAGGTCTGCAAAAAAAAAAAAAAACCCTTCAACAAACTGCTAAGTAAAGTGCTGTTTTTGGTGTTAAAGTTCAGATTCCCTCACTTCGGATGCTGGTGGTTCTTCAAGTCTGAATCAATAAAAAATAAAGCAGGGCTACTTGGTCAGTGCTTCCCTGGAATTTCCTGACTCCCCATCATTCTCCAGCCATGCCTTTTTTATTTTTTTTTATTTTGGGTTTATCACAGCTTGAAGGGAAGTCCCCCTTAGTTGCCCTCAAAAAGCAATTAAAAAAAAACCCAAACTGGTTGTGTGAATATGGATGAACATATCTTCCATTGATTTTATCTTTACTGCTTCACTGTGCTTCTCTTTGCGTAGTTCATCTTCAGACACATGTGCTGTGCAGATAGCACTACTTATTCAGTAATGGAAAACACACCATGCTTTATGGTGCATGCATCCAACAACATTTTTACAGCCCAAATATGCACTCCAATAGCAGGAGGGATATAAAAGGTCTGAAAATTAAGTTTGCAAACTCATCCTAGAAAGTGCTACATACCTTATTGGTAAAAATCTCCATGGTCAAAAACATTCAAAAGTACCCAGTCCACCTTTTTCCGTAATGTCTATTAGACATTCCCTTGATGCCCTGAATAGCCTCAAAATGTCTTCCTTTCAATATGTCCTTTATCTTCGGGTAAGAATAAAGTCATTAGTGGGCAGATCAGTTGAGTTGCTTCAGGGTTGTATTGTTATACCTGTGCTTATCTGTGATATCTGGGCCTAAAACATTGTCTTGCCTATCCAAGGGCTTGATGCACATAACAGCAGTAATATTTCTGTGCACAGACCGCACACAGCAATATCGCCCTTACTTCCCACCAATAAGTTCTGCGAGTTACGCTATTAGTGTAACCTGCAGTACTCGAGTAACACAATCATTACTACGGTAGTGAGTGTTACCATCACATGTTACCGAAGCAACGGTCCCGCTAGGCTACTAGCCAGGGGCCTTTATAGACATAGGCATTTCAGGCCATTGGCTGGAGTGTCATTGGTCCTGGGGTCGCCATGCCCATGGATTAAGCCCTGCCTTCCAAATAAAGCCTCCACAAGTGTTCTATTACCTGCTTCTGCTGTGTCCATTAGTGCAAGTTGCAGACAGCTGCCACTGTGTCCCTTTGTCCCCTGGTGCATCCTTCTTTCCCGCTTTGTAAGTCCTTCTGTCCGCTTTTTTTGCCTCCTTCAGACCCCTGTGCCACTTCTGCCTCCCTGTGCCACCTTCTGTGCCCCTTTGTGCCCTCTTTTCCCCTGTGCTACCTCTGCCCCTGTGTTCCTCCTTCACTGCCCCTCTGCCCCCTGTTCGTCCATCAGTGCCCCTCTGCCACCTTCTGTGCTTCCTTTTGTCCTTCTGTCTCGCTGTGCCTTATTCTGTACCCCCTTTTTGTCTTCTGTCCCCCCTTTGTGCCTCCTTCAGTCCCCCTGTGCCTCCTTCAGTCCCCCTGTGCCTCCTTCTTTTCCCCTTTGTGCCTCCTTCAGTCCCCCTTTGTGCCTTATTCAGTCCCCTGTGCTACCTCTGCCTTCCTATGTTACCTCTGCCCCCCTGTTCCTTCTTCAGTGCCCCTCTGCCTCCCTTTGGCCTTCTGTGCCTCCTTCTGCCCCCCCTTTATGCCTCCTTCAGTCCGCCCGTGCCTCCTCTTTCCTCCTTCTGCTCCCATTTGTGCCTCATTCAGTTCTCCTTTATGACTCCTTCTGGCCACCCCCTCCCCCCTCCCCTGGTGCCTCATTCTTTCCCTGATTCTGCCTTTTGCTGTTTCTTAGTCCACCTGTGCCTCCTTCTGTCCTCATTTGTGACTCCTTCTGGCCCTTGTGCTGGGACTCCTTCTGGCCATCAGGCGCTTGTCACTCTGTGCCTCCCTCTGTTTCCATGCTTCTTTCTGTCCCCTTGTGCTACCTCTGCCACCCTTTTCATCCCTCTGTCCCACTGTGTCTAGGCTGCTTCTGTCCCCCTTTGTGCCTCTCTCTGGCCCCCTGTTCCTCCTTATGTCCCCTTGTGCCACTATCTGTCCCTGTCCCCCTCCTGCAATCCCCCAGCCCAGTGTCTAAATGCAGAGCATAGCACAGCAGAAGCTGTGCTCTCACCTCACCTCCTGTGCTGTGCCTGTGTGTCTTCTGCTTTTCTCTAGTGCTGGCACCTGACTTTCCTCATACTACGTGTCGTAGGAGATGCTGGGCAGACAGGCAGAAGCACTGCACTGGACTCCAGTGGAGGGGTGAGAGCACAGCTTCTGCTACGATATACTCTGCATTTGCACACTAAGCTCAGGGAGAGCAGGAAGGTGGTGTGCAAAAAATGCAAGAGGATTGGCTGGTTGTTTTTATCTCGGGTACTCCTTGTATTAAACTTCCACCATATACACCACATGGTTCATAATCGTGTGTGTGTGTGTGTGTGTGTGTGTGTGTGTGTGTGTGTGTGTGTGTGTGTGTTTTACGTGGGGGGGGGGGGGGATGACACAGGACTTTTTGCCTGGAGTGACAGGCTAGAAATGGCCCTGCCTTGTCAATGTTACCTTAGTCTGCTATGCTACTCACAGTCCTCTGACAATTTTGAAGCACAATTCAGCAAATTGATGTTGTTGTTATTATTATTAGTTGGATTCATATAGTGTCAACAACAGACAGTAAGCAATAAGGTACACTGTGCAAAATCATACACTGGAGTAATAGGCTCAGTAATTCAGGTTCACCTTACTCTGTGAGCAAAGTGCACAGATACACAAAGAGTGAGGGCCTTTCCAAAGGCTTACAATCTAAAGGGAGGGGTTGATAACATGTTAAAGAGGTTGAGATTACCTTGGTGTGATGTTAAGTTGTGGAGAATTGCTTATGAATTCTGATAAATTTGATTGCTTCACCCTTCTAACGCCACCCTTCAATATTGTTGAAAAGTTTTTGTCCGTTCTGCTCTTTGCTGGCTGCCCTGACCTCTGTTTGTCAGTGACGTTTTTTCTATCCTTAGAAAAATGTTAAATCCATTTGAACACTGCTGTTTTCTTCATGTCATGATACAGTACCTATAAACCTGGAGTAACATGTCCCTGCTTTCATTTCAACACTTACCAAGTTTAACAAGAAAAGTAAAGTTTGTTTTTTTCTCTAAAACAGGCTACAACATTCTCACGAAAGCACACAAAAACACATAACAATAAGGAACGGCTTTCAGCTAGACACCATCACACATTGACACCAAGACAACTGTGAAACACTGAAGTAAGCTGTTAATTCGCACAAAACACATTTAAAGAGAAGCCTCTCCTACCTGGCCCCCTGGTGATCGGGGCTGCACAGGACGCTATCCGTCCTGTGCAGCCTGTGACAGGTCGTCCCCTGTCACATGGCGGCGATCCCCGGCCGCTGATTGGCCGGGGATCGCCGATCTGCCTTACGCAGCAGCGCCGTACAATGTAAACAAAGCGGATTATTTCCGCTTGTGTTTACAATTAGCCTGCGAGCCGCGATCGGCGGCCCGCAGGCTATTCACGGAGCCCCCCACCGTGAATTGACAGGAAGCAGCCGCTCGCGCGAGCGGCTGCTTCCTGATTAATTCGCCTGCAGCCGGCGACGCAGAACTGCGTCGCTGGTCCTGCAGCTGCCACTTTGCCGACGCGCGGTATGAGTGTGCGGTCGGCAAGTGGTTAAACATTCCAGATCACTCTGTGCTTTATGGCTCAAACTGTAATTCAGACAGCAGATCCACGGGTATAAGACACCAGATCTAGTGTTCATAAGGGGTAAAGAAGAACTATAGTTTATTTTCCCAGAAAAGTCCTACACATATTGGTAATAGGTACAGATTTTATATGCCTTACAGTTATCACTGGTTTCTATATATACAGTACTTTTAGTCTACCTCTTATTTTGTCGTGTTGCAGCAATATCAGGATAAACTCGTTGCTGCAGCACTGATTTTATCATGGTGACGGGAGAGATCAGGTCAAAAGAGAGACAGCACTGGGTTGTCAGCTGATCAGGCAGGCAGTTCTATCATCTGGATACAATTCCAATACTACTTTTCATTGTAATTCAAATTTTACATTACAGTATTCAAAAAGCATTAAAGGGATACTGTAGGGGGGTCGGGGGAAAATGAGCTGAACTTACCCGGGGCTTCTAATGGTCCCCCGCAGACATCCTGTGTTGGCGCAGCCACTCCCCAATGCTCTGGCCCCGCCTCTGGTTCACTTCTGGAATTTCTGACTTTAAAGTCAGAAAACCACTGCGCCTGCGTTGCCGTGTCCTCGCTCCTGCTGATGTCACCAGGAGTGTACTGCGCAGACACAGACCATACTGGGCCTGCGCTGTGCGCTCTTGGTGACATCAGCGGGATTGAGGACACGGCAACGCAGGCGCAATGGTTTTCTGACTTTAAAGTCAGAAATTCCAGAAGTGAACCAGAGGCGGGGCCGGAGCATCGGTGAGCGGCTGCGCGGGCACAGGATGTCTGCGGGGGACGATTAGAAGCCCCGGGTAAGTTCAGCTCATTTTCCCCCGACCCCCCCTACAGTATCCCTTTAAAGTATCTGTACCAGAGTCAAAGCTTCTGATCTGCATGCTCATTCTCTTTCATTGACCTATTGCATTAGAGGAAGATCAGAACAGTCAGGCAACTGGCATTGTTCATTAGAGATTGAAGATGGCAGCCTCCGTATTATTTAGTTTCCCTTTAACCTCCTATTGAAAACACAAAGTTCCAGCTGTTGACCTCCTATCATAGTAAAAAAATGCAGATCTGAAATTTTTTTTATTTTTTTTATAAAGAACTAACCCTGAAGCCCATTATATAACAGGCGCCAGAGAACTTCCTTTCAGTGTTTGCCGCCCCTGCTTTCGCATACCCACAGCTGCTGCCTTGTGCCTGCTCACATGCCGCACTTGCACTGCAGGCACCTGACACGGACAGAGGCAGACACAATGATGGGTTTAATCGTATAGGATATTTCCTTTGTGATAAAAAGGTATGAAGAGATCACTAAATTTTTAGGCTGTTTGTTTTACTAAATGTTTCTTACAGAGGAAAATCTAGCTGCAAACAGCTTTAATAGAATAAGAATATTTCTTCCTGTGATACAATGACAGCCGCCATGTTGTTTGTAAACATTACACAGAGGCAAGCTTATCTGCATCTTGAGCAAAGAAAACTAATCCCCCCTCATCCTCCCCTCTGCCTCTGAAATCTCTGGCTAGTAATACCTCCCCCTCCTCCTGCCCAGACTGAGCTCCCATGAGCCCTTGCTACTGTCTGAAAGTGCCTTGGCTCTCTGAAAACCTGTCGGCGTGGCTTGTTTAGTTTATAGGGAATTAGAGCATTAAAACAAAAACAAAAAAGTATTTGGCTTGAGGAATGCCCTATAAACAATAGGAAAGGAACACCATTATGCAATGAGTAAAAGTTCATCTCGGATCCACTTTAAGGTGGACATACAATTGACAACTGATATATTTTAAATGTCATATTTACCCCCAATATAGGTGTGGTCCAAGGAATGGTAACTGGAATTCGTGGCCTGTGTAATGGACTGGGACCTGCTCTGTATGGTTTTGTCTTTTACTTGTTTCATGTGGAACTCAATGAGATGACCGACGTGGAGCCTTCTGACAAGGTCCTTAAGCCCAACATGGCCAACCCCTCAGATGAAGTAAGCAACCACAGAAGTCCAATCTGAGAGGGAAACTATAGGATTTTGTATGAGATTGCTAAGAATTTGGAAATTTCCAGTGACCTGAGATGAATACATGTGATTTTGAGAATAGTTTTTTGTATGTACACATGGATGAAGGTTGGTTTTCTGTATTGCAATATGAGCACAGGGAGTTTTCTGTGTAGGTTTTAGGCATCATTAATTCCACTAGAATAACCACCGAGAAGGCAGCCCCAGTGGCCATGGTGGATCTGATTCCTTACCCTTATTCCCTCCAATACCAGGGTATTTCTCTGTTGCTCTCCTAGTCCTCCTATGTAGAGTAGTATAGCAGTGGTGGATTAAAAGTTATATTGCTTCCTTTAGTATCTGGTCCTCCGCTTCATTGACTCTAGTCACCGTCACTTACGATTGTCCTTGTCTCGAGTCTTTTCACAGCACAAGACATCTTGACATGCAAGAGGATTCAAGAACAAGGTGGAGGTGAAAGACAGCAGATGCCTGCACTTATGGGGAGGGTAGTCTCTTATAGTGGCTGCGTTTGTCATTGGAAGGGGTTGTAAAGATGGTCATATGACCGATTTTGTGGCCGATTAACCATCCGATTCAATAATTATCGAATGAAAATTAGTGCCACAGCAAGCATGCTCGATCAATTATTTGACCGATTTAGGGCTGAAATCGATCTAATGTATTGATTGGACATGCTGGAAAAAACTCAGCCCAACGTGGTTAATCAGGTGCACAGCGGAACGCGATGGAACCCCTGGCTGCTGTCCCCCTCGAAATGTAAATGTTCCCCTCGGTGCATTAAAACGCTTTACCTGTCCGCTGTCACCCACCGCTAGTGATAAAGGTGCCCATACATTTTCTGCATTGGCACCACGTATAGCACGTGGGGTGTGTGTATGATGTCACACATGCTACCCATGTGCAATATGCTGGTAGCAACGTAAGGCACCAGTGTGAAAGGGGACAATGGCTATCATTCATAAAGCATTCCCGCATGCGGTAATGCTGAAAACAGCTGACTTTGACCACTTAGCAAAATGTCAATTCATAAAAGCTGTTACCGCATGAAAAGCTCAAATTACAGAGCAGTGAGGTAAATTACCGCCTTGTGCGATTTTCTCAACACATGTCACTAAATGTCAATTCATAAAGATTAGAGCAGGCGGTATTGGGATGGCGAATACCGTCTGTTTAGAAAAGGTAATAAGAGAGCGGATAACGGCAAAGTTAATGGAGACAGACCTCCCAGGCAGCAGCGGCGAGACAGAACAAACAAGGCTTTCCAGAATACCCCAGGCTGTGTTTTTTAACCTCTTGGGTACCTGTTTTCATATATATATATATATATATATATATATATATATATATATATATATATATATATATATATATATATATATATATATATATATATATATATATATATATATATATATATATATATATATATATATAATTTTTTTTTATTTTTTTTTTTTACATCAGAAAGCCTGCATGTGTAATATTTCTTAACCACTTTAGGATCCTTGGTACGCATATCCACGCCCCTTTAAACTTCACGTGCGGATCAGGGGCGTAGATATGCGTACTGCTGCCTTACCGTCGCTTTCACGATCCCCGCGCTGTTTTCCGCCGATCCACCGTTGCAGCCCCCTCCATCTGTGATCAGGATGTGAGAATCTTTTGATTCTCAATCCCGATCACCGTTCCCATCACCGTTCCCGTGTCTTCGCAGAGCTTGTTAAGGTGCATAAGCTCTGAGACCAACACTTCAGTGTTCGCTGTGTTCTATTAATAGAAACACGGTCTCAATAGCACCATCTTGTGGTCAAAAAGTAAAATACACCTATTTATGCCACTATACTGTTTTCCATAGCAAGTTTATTATTTTTTTTTTTATTTTATTACTTTTAACCTCTTCCATCACTACCCCACAGTTACAGAAATAAAACACTTGTTAAAAAAAAATTACATCATTTAATTTTTTTTTACATAAATAGTTACCTTAGGGACTTTTGTAATACGGATGTCATGAGTATATTTTTTCAAAAAAAGTTCTTGTAATAAGTGAAAAAATATTAAAAATCCCTAAATGGAAAAATACTCCTTCATTTCCAGTTAAAATATTATCACCATACATTGTACTAGGCACACAATTTAAACGTTGTAATAAACCGGACAAATGGGCAAATAAGATGTGTGGGTTTTATGTACCAAAGCACATTTTATTTTAAAACTATAATGGCTGAAAACTGAGAAATAATTTTTTTTTCCCTTATTATTCCCTTTACAATGCATATAAAATAAAATAATTCAGAGCAAAAACTACCACCCAAAGAAAGCATAATTTGTGGCGAAAAAAACAATATATAGATCATTTCAGTGTGATAAGGAACAATAAAGTTATCGCTGAATGAATGGGAGGAGCGCTGAAATGTGAAAGTTGCTTTGGTTTTTAAGGGGAAAAACCTGTGATCCTGAAGTGGTTAAAGTTCTTCTAAGCTGTGGCAATTAAATAGATTGTTTAGAAAGACTAATAGACAGAATCAGCACAGATTCAGGCCAAACAGAGCAGTTTAAAAAAAAAATGCACATCTAAAGGGAAGTTGGAGATGCCTCTTTTATTGTAACACTCTCTCTTCAAGAGAAAATGTATCAACTCAGACAGCTTCTCATGTTACTGCCAGCCTAGTTCGGGAAATCCCTGAACTTCTATCGCAACTGTAAACATTTTTATGAATTCGCATACAGAAGTCTAAAATACCGAATGCGGTATTTTCCCACCTGGATTATTTTACTGAACACACTTTTTTATGAATGATAGCCAATGTAGGGGCACCTTTATCACTATCGGCAGGCAACAGCAGACAGTTTAAGTATTTTAATGCATGGGAGGACACCTTTACATTTGAGAAACAGCAATGGAGGCGACGTCACAAGGCTGATTCCCGAAAGATTTCATGCTGAAATTGATCAGGAATCTACCTGTGGTGTATGAGAAGCCAACAGATCATTCTATGATCAGATTCGATCAGTGAGAGATATGTCTCTTTGTTGATCTTCCCATATATCTCTAGATGTATGGGCATCTTAATATAGTAAGGGTTGGCAACTGATGGTAGCTGCACTTTCAGTGTGGGTGCCATGGGGGGTTGTACTATGCAAGGAGTTGGGGTTATGGTGACTGTACTGTTGGGAAGTGAGCCACAATGGTGCCTGCCCTTGTCTTATCCTATGACCCCTTGTGGGTGAACTCCTTGGTGATGGGGGGGGGGGGGGTAATTAACAGCAAGGTTGCAGGTAAATGTTTGATTAATGTTGGATTTAGGGTTAGAAAGGTTAGCGACAGTTCTTCAGGAGGAGGCCTTGCAGTTTGCTAAATTACATTGTTCGAATAACAAAAATCTGTCTGCTAAACTTTGGGTGAGGGTTGAATTAGTGGTAGGCTAGACTTTAGAGCATAATTTATAGGTAGTTGGATGATACCTTATCACTGGTATTAAGTTAAAAGTTCCATTGTGCCTGAAATGAATTGCATTCTTAAAAACCTTTTCTATGTGGACATTCTAAGAAGTTCTTCTGTTTTCTTTCAATCACAGAGCAGCATCATCCCTGGGCCCCCCTTCTTGTTTGGAGCATGCTCCGTGTTGCTTTCCTTGCTCGTAGCACTCTTCATTCCAGAGCATAACAGCCTTACAGTGCGTTCTGGAGCTCATAAAAAGCATAACAATGGTGCTCAGAGCCATGCACTGCTACCTCCCGCTCACCTCCCAGAGGGCAAGGAGCCACTTCTTGATGACAGTAGTGTATGACTGGAGGACTGTACCCGAGCATACAAGCTAATGGGAATGACAACATCATGGATTGCTTTGGACACTGTGGAGAAGCCGTGCCTGCAGGAACCGAGACAGCAGAGCCAAATGCCAGAGGAAAAATGTAGTGTGTTTTTACTACCCCATTTACAGGGGTTAAATATAGCTAAAGCTGTCCCAGGATACATTGTGCCACTAAAAGTGACAGCAGAAAAAAGCAATAGTAATTGCCTGTTAAGCAGGTGAACTCTGTGGCTAATTTAAATTATATAATTCTGGCAGCAGTCTGTTGACAGAGGATGGGACCTGCAATATATGTATATTGTAGACTGGTATGAAAGAAGCCTAGCTGTGGGAGGGACATCAGGGTTGTGGGAGAGGCAATAAAATTGGAGCATCACTTGCCAAAATGACCATTGTTTTCTACTTGGCCTAGCCATAGAAGCAGCATCCATAGCATTATAACAGTGTGTTTTAATTTCTGTTTAATAATTTTTTTTCTATTGTTGACGGATGGACATTTGCGGTTCCTTTTTTTCTCTCTCTCTCTCTTTTAAATTTTTTTTTTTTTTCCTGTTCTTCTTTAAATCAGCGTAATTTTGCATTCCAACCGCTTCCATGCACCACAGTGTAGCCCTGAGAGGGCTTGGTTATATGAAGTACCCTCATCCTGGTCTGACAGACTAGCCTCTCACTGTACAGAATTAAAGTTAATTTTTTTTCAAAGAACTTACTCTTTTGTATGTTGTTTACCATTTGTTGGTTGTGAAATTTAGCAATGATTTTCATGGAGTAAATTAATTTATGTCAAGCTACAGAGCACTAAGGAAGCATTGCCATACTTGCTTTTTAAAGGTACAGTGCCTATAATTATTCGTACCCCTGCGGGGGGGGGGGGGGGGGGGTTTGAACCATTTCTCAGCTTTTATTTACATTTGAGCAAAAGGTGTCCAGTCCAAAATTATTCACAAACTGCCACAGTCTGTAGGAAAATCTAAAGTTCTATACCATTCCAAATAGCCCAAGCTTTTCTAAAGCATCCTAATTACCCTGATTAATTGGACTGTGTAAAATCTCAGAGGACGTGGTCGGAAGCAAAAGTGACACCTGTGCTGGCCAGGAGGATAGTGAGAGAAGTGATAAAGAATACAAGGATCACCACCAAGGCCATCCTGGTAAGTCTGGGCTCTGCTGGTGGCAATCTCTCAAGGCAGACAATCCAACGGATACTGCACACTGCTGGGTTCCACGGCTGCAGACCATGGAGGATGCCACTTCTCCAGATAAGGCCCCATTCACACTTGCGGTTCGAGTCCGCAAGTGTCCGGGGGTCCGGGGGCCGCAAAGAGACCGTACGGGTCTCTGCGGTGGCCACAAGGCGGCACAAGTTGCGGATCCGGAATGTGTCAGTTCCGGCTACAATAAAGTAGCCGGAACTAGATACTTTGCAGTGCCAGAAAGGCACCGCAAGCATGGGGGATACTGGCATGTAGTCCGGGCCCCCCAAGTGGCATAGGACCGGTGCTGGAAGCATCCGGTCCTATTGCCAGTGTGATGAGAAACATCCGTTTCTCATTGCACAGCATGGGCCGCAAGTTCGCGTCAGGATCCGGCCCGGGTCCGCAGCCGCACCGGGACGGACTGAAAAATAGCGCATGTTGGAAAAAAAAGCCGGACCGTCCCGGAGCTGCGTTCCTGGATCGGATCCGGACGGCGCACGAGTGTGAATGGATACATTGATTAACAATGTATCCATTCACCATCCATTGTGTACGGAGCGTTCCGGGTCCGGGGAAGCCGGACCTGGAACGCTAATGTGAACCGGGCCTAAGGCACACAAAAGCTCATTTGGCCTTTGCAAATGCTCATCTGGACAAAGAAGAAGACTTCTGGTCTTCTGTGTTATGGTCAGATGAAACAAAAATTCAATTGTTTGGTCACAATGATGTTTCCTTCACTTGGCGTAAAAAAGGAGAAGCCTTCAACCCAAAAAAACACCATCCCCACTATCAAACATGTTTGTCTGCACTGTCTGAAGAAAGGGACCCGCCGTGGCCCTGAAACAATTCTCATGTATATGTGCTGATGAAGCAATACATTTAATTTCTGCACGTTGAAGCTGGTGTGCTAACCTGAACTTACAATTCACTATATAACATGGTGGTGGTAGGAACCTAATGCTTTGGGGATGTTTTTCAGCCAGTGGACCAGGGAACCTAATCACAGTATATTGCACCATGAAAAAAGAGAAATACATGAGGACTCTCAACAACAAGATCAGTCAGTCTGCAGAGAAACTTGGCCTTGGACACCAGTGGACATTTCAGCATGACAATGACCAAAAACCCACAGCAAAAGTGGTGAAGAAATGGTTAGCAGACAACAACATTAACATTTTGGTGTCGCTCAGGCAGAATTCTAACTTGAATCCGATTGAGAATCTGTGGAGGAAGGTAAAGATCAGAGTGATGGCAAGAAGACCCTCCAACCTGAAAGATTTGGAGCTCATTGCTGAAGATGAATGGGAAAAAATACCTTTGGAGAAATGCAAAAAGCTGGTCTACAATTATAGTAAGTGTTTGATTGCTGTAATAGCCAATAAAGGCTTTTCTATTGATTATTGAGAAGGGTGTGAATAATTTTGGACTGGACACTTTTTGCTCAAATGTAAATAAAAGCTGAGAAATGGTTTTTTTTCCCCACAATAATGCCTCTTGTACATCACCTTATTATCTTTTGGGAGACACCTATGTCATTTCCTGTCAAAAAAAATACTTGCTGGTTGAATAAAAGTAACTTGAAGTCAAAATTTGCCAGGGGTATGGATAATTATGGCAGCACTGTAAGTATCATTAACTACTTGCCGACCGCCCATAGCCAATTGGCGGCGGCAAAGTGGCACCCCCAGGACCGTGTAACGGCAATTGGCGGCGGCACCTGGGGGACCAAATCGCCGGGGATCGCGCGCAATGATGCCCGTGCATCCGCCGGCATTAGGCTCCGCCCACCTGCAACGTCAACCCGCCGGCCAATTAGCAGCACTGGCAGGTTGTTAACCCCCGATCTGCCGCGTTAGAAGCGTATAATACGCTTTGTAATGTATACAAAGCGTTTTATACAGGCTGCCTCCTGCCCTGGTGGTCCCAGTGATCGAGGGACCACCAGGGCAGGAGGCAGCCCTCCTGGTAAGCACACAAACACACTGATCTGCCCCCTGATCGCCCACAGTACCCCTCAGACCCCCCCCCCCCCCTGATCACCCACTCAGACCCCTGTTTGCACCTAATCACCCATCTGTCACTATCTGTCAACGCTATTTTTTAGATCAGGCCCTAAACTGCCCCGTGGGGCCTCCTGATCACCCCCCCGCCTTCCCGTGTAATGTATACATCTAACCTCCCCTGTAATCACCCACTCATCACCTGTCAATCACCCATTAATCACCGGAGCAGTGCTTTTCAGCGCTGCTAGATTTGGGCGCAGCCAGCGCCGCCATAGACTATAAAGGGATTCAGTCTATAGCAGCGCTCAGTGAGTAACGTCGGCTCCGTCATAAGACGGAGCCAAGGTTGCTTAAAAATCATAATAATTCGGCTTCCAGCAATCGCTGGAAGCCGAATTATTTCATTCCCCCGCTATCCATGGCGGCCTGGAGGGGGAATAGTAATTAATTCGGCCCGGACTTGTGCAGAAGCAGGACCAGCCATATAACAGCTGGATCCTGCGCCCAAGTCTACCCGCGCTGAATTCAAATGTACTCTTAACCTCCCCGGCGTTCTATTGAGATCGCCAGGGAGGCTGCGGGAGGGTTTTTTTTCAATTTAAAAAAAACTATTTCATGCAGCCAACTGAAAGTTGGCTGCATGAAAGCCCACTAGAGGGCGCTCCGGAGGCGTTCTTCCAATCGCCTCCGCCGCCCAGAACAAACAAGGAAGGCCGCAATGAGCAGCCTTCCTTGTTTGGCTTTCCTCGTCGCCATGGCGACGAGCGGAGTGACGTCATGGACGTCAGCCGACGTCCTGACGTCAGCCGCCTCCGATCCAGCCCTTAGCGCTGGCCGGAACTGATTGGTCCGGCTGCGCAGGGCTCGGGCGGCTGGGGGGACCCTCTTTCGCCGCTGCTCGCGGCGGATCGCCGCAGAGCGGCGGCGATCAGGCAGCACACGCGGCTGGCAAAGTGCCGGCTGCGTGTGCTGCTTTTTATTTGAAGCAAATCGGCCCAGCAGGGCCTGAGCGGCAGCCTCCGGCGGTGATGGACGAGCTGAGCTCGTCCATACCGCTCAGGAGGTTAATCACCCCTTGTCCCCACCTGTCACTGCCACCCATCAGATCAGACCCTAATCTGCCCCTTGTGGGCACCCAATTACCCACCCACACCCTCAGATCACCCTTAGACCCCCCCTGATCACCTCCCCAGTGCATTGCTTGCATCTATTCCCCCCTCTAATCACACCCTGAGACACCCATCAATCGCCTCCTGTCACCCTCTAGCACACCTACCCATCAGATCAGGCCCTAATTTGCCCCGTGTGGGCTCCTGATCACTTGGCCAAACCCTCAGATCCCCCTCAGACCCCCTTCCGATCACCTCCCCAGTGCATTGATTGCATCTATTCTCCCCTCTAATCACCCCCTGAGACACCCATCAATCACCTCCTGTCACCCCCTAGCACTCCTATCCATCAGATCAGGCCCTAATCTGCCCCCTGCGGGCTTCTGATCACCCGGCCAAACCCTCACCCGCCCCCCCCCCGCAGTGACAGAATTTTTTTTTTCTGATCACTGCTGGTCTCTACCCCTGAACAGTAATTTTGAGGCATTTGGTTTCTAGGCTACTCCTCACGGTTTTGGACCCCTAAAATGCCAGGGCAGTATAGGAACCCCACAAGTGACCCCATTTTAGAAAGACACCCCAAGGTATTCCGTTAGGTGTATGGTGAGTTCATAGAATTTATTTTTTGTCACAAGTTTGTGAAAAAAAACAAAAAAACAAAAATCAATTTCCGCTAACTTGTGACAAAAAATAAATTCTATGAACTCACCATACACCTAACGGAATACCTTGGGGTGTCTTTCTAAAATGGGGTCACTTGTGGGGTTCCTATACTGCCCTGGCATTTTAGGGGTCCAAAACCGTGAGGAGTAGTCTAGAAACCAAATGCCTCAAAATGACCTGTGCAATCCTAAAGGTACTCATAGGACGTTGTAGTATAATGTGTTTTGGGTGGCTGGATAGTGTAATGGTTAAGGGCTCTGCCTCTGACACAGGAGACCTGGGTTCGAATCTCGGCTCTGCCTGTTCAGTAAGCCAGCACCTATTTCAGTAAGGAGTTTCTTGGGCAAGTCTCCTTAACACTGCTACTGCCTACTGAGTGCGCTCTAGTGGCTGCCTCGCAAGCGCTTTGAGTCCGACAGGAGAAAGGCGCTATACAAATACTGCCATTATTACTGCCATTATTATTTTTACACATGCCCATGCTGGACAATTGTGTATAAAAAAAAAATTGTCATTTACAGAGATATTTCTCCCACCCAGCATGGGTATAGATGTAAAAATACACCCCAAAACACATTATACTGCTTCTCCGGAGTACGGCGATACCACATGTGTGACACTTTTTTGCAGCCTAGGGACGCTAAGGGGCCCAAAGTCCTATGAGCACCTTTAGGCTTTACAGGGGTGCTTACAATTTAGCACCCCCCAAATGCCAGGACAGTAAACACACCCCACAAAAGGGGCATGGTGAGTCCGTGGCAGATTTAATTTTTTTTTTGTCACAAAGTGTCATTTTCTGCTAACTTGTGACAAAAAATAAAATCTTCTACTCACCATGCCTCTTAGTGAATACTTTGGGATGTCTTCTTTCCAAAATTGGGTCATTTGGGGGGTATTTATACTATCCTGCAATTCTAGCTCCTCATGAAACATGACAGGTGCTCAGAAAAAAATGTATACAAATCCACAGCGCTTGGTACTCAAATCGGCATCTGCAGTAACCCCACAGTGCTCATAAGCATATTTCCACAGTGACCATCACCAGAAATAAATCGAGAAAGGTCACTTCTCCATCCAAGAATCACATAAACATTTATTAGAAGCTGAATCTACATCACATATACAATGACTTACTTCCAGGGTCCTTTTGACAGCGACCCTTAGTAGTTAAAAGCATATAGTGTAACCCAGTACACATTTAAAATCCAAAAAACGATCTCATAAAAGTTGCCCAGTCTCCAGTTCCTACCGGTTTCAGCCTTGCGCCGTCATCAGGGAAGAGTGTTCCCGGTTTACCCAAACCAATAAATATACACTTATTGGATTTTTTTTTTTTTTATCAGACATGTAGCACAATAAATTTGGACAAAAATGTATATAGAAATTTTACTTTATTTGAAAAATGTCAGCACAGAAAGTTAAAACAAAATCATTTTTTTTTGATGAATATAATAAAAACTAAAAATCACAGCAGCAATCAAATAGCACCAAAAGAAAGCTGTATTAGTGACAAGAAAAGGAGGTAAAATTAATTTAGATAGTAGGTTGTATGACAGAGCAATAAACTGTTAAAGCTGCAGTGGTCTGAATGGAAAAAAGTGTCTGGTCCTTAAAGAGACTCTGTAACAAAAATTTCAGCAGTATTTCTCCTATCCTACAAGTTCCTAAGGCTGTTCTATTGTGCTCTGGCTTACTGCAGCACTTTCTACTTGCACCGTCTCTAATAAATCAACTTATCTTTCCTCTGTCGGATTTATTGGCTATGTCTGGAAGGCTGCCAACTCTTCAGTAATGTGAACACGTTAACTCCTTCCAAGCCCCTCCAGTGCTCCTGTGATGATTATTCCTCACAGACCACGTCCCTGCTCTCACTGGCAGCTTGTCTGCTATCTGTGAGGCTGATAAACACAGACTGATAAACTGAACAAATAATAGCTGGCTGAGGAGGAAGCTGCCTGTCAGGCTGACACGAGTGCAGAGCCAAGACATAGCTTGTCATGCTTCATTGACACAGAGCTCTTTCAAAACTTGCACATAACCTCTGGAGACTGAATTCAATGTGTAACCCACTGAATTCTCTGTGTACTCAGAGTTCACTGCTCTGCTGATGTACTTCCTGTTTTGGTGGCCATCTTTTCTGTTTACAAAACAGTTTATAAAATAGTTTTTTTTACCCTCTTTATTGCAGCGGAGCGCAGCAAAAATATTACATAGGGGGCTAGGAGATGACCCCAAACAGGCAGGGATGTTTGTTTATACTTCATTTTGTGAATACAGATTCTCTTTAAAGAGAACCTGTACTGAGTAAAAATATTTAAAATAAACACACGAGGTAACTTCAAATAAACATTACATAGTTACCTTGCCATCAGTTCCTCTCAGAAGCTCACCATTTTCTTCTGACAATAATCCCTTCCAGTTCTGACAATATTTTGTCAGATCTGAAATATATTAGTTGCTGTCAGTAAAATATCAGTTGCTGTCAGTTATAGCTGAGAGGAAAACGGATGTACCAGGCAATGTCCATGTTTCCCTATGGTTCAAGTGGGCGATGTTACAGTTTAACTGTGTGCTGACCAGAAAGCTGTTATGGGTAATGGCCATTTTCAAAATGGAGGACGGAAAATTCCCTTGATTACAGTGAACAAACAGGACGCGGGACAGGAGAAAGACACTGAGGAGTAGACTACATGGAAGGTAAGTATGGCTTGTGTATGCTTATTTTGACTTTTATTTTCAGTACAGGTTTTCTTTAAGGGGTTTTATGACTGCAGTCCTTAAGTGGTTAAAATGTAGTGCTATTTAAAGCACCATTCTGTCACTGAGCAAGCTAGAAATGGTTAAAGAGGACCTACAATCAGGGCCGGTTCTAGACTTTTTGCTGCCTGAAGCGAACATTGTGAGGATAATGATTCCCCCCCCCCCCCCTGCCAATTTGAAATGCAATAAGTAACCACATATGACACACATAAACTGCAACAATTGCCCCTAAGTACCATCACTGGTATCAGTGGGCATTATAGATACAAAGAAAATACCCCAATATGCTGCGTATTATCCCCCCCCCCCAACCAAAGTGCAGTCACTGGCCTTCATTGGTGCTCAGTGGCAACTGCATTTTCCTCCTCATTCCTGCTGGGGATGGGATGGGGGAGAGTGACTCAAAGTTACAGAAAGTCAGATACTTTGACCTGTTTTAACACCAAAGGATATTCCAGGATGGTTACACATTCACTGCAGTTATGTAACCAAAACGTCTAACAGAATCAATTAGCAATGGAAAGCAAGAATTTCAATTAGATTGAAAATAATTGTTTGTCTTTGAGCTGAGTTGTTAACGCCCCGACTACTGTATCTGACTACTAATCAGAACTGATCTATATCGCTCTGCCCTGTACTTTTTTTTTTTAATATCATAAATGTTTATTCAAAATTTTTAAAGAGATAGAAACATAGATAAGAACAAACAGCGGCCAACAAGGCCCTACCACACTGTCTGGACATAGTACAATATACAAGAATATGGGTCTAGGACCCTCCAGGCTCATACAAAAATATGAATACAATTTATACTACTGTACATAATAATGATTCCACCTTCATCATGGATCTAGGTAAGGTACGATCGATAACGATAATTGTGCTGCCCGTTATATTCTTCTGTCCAGTAAATCCCCGTTGGTCACCATAACATATAGAGTAAGGAAGAAGAAAGAAAGAGACAAAGACAAGAAGAGAAAAGAGAGGCATAGATGAAAGAAGAGGAGGAAAGCGGGGTTTCCGTAGAACGTCCCCACTCCCCCCCCCCCCCCCCCCCCCCCCCAAAGGCACAAGAGGCTTATCTGTTGCTCCCCAAAACAGCCCCAACAGGAATTAGACTTCGGATTCAAGTAAAAGCTTCCCCTCCTCGGAAAGAGTAAACACCTCCTCCATATCCGTTTATATTTCTCCTCTCTATCAGAGGCCAAGTGAATCAATAACTCTGTATGTTTTAAAGCTGAAAGTTCCTGCAACCAGTCTTGGATCGTCGGAGCCTGAGTGGATTTCCAAAATTTTAGGGATAGTTAATTTAGCAGCTGCCAAGATATGGCGAACTAACGATTTTTTATAGGTTCTAATAGGACAGTCTATTTTAAGGAGCAGCAGGGAAAGTGGCTCATTGGGTACCTTGATCTCACTTATAATTTCTATAATTTTGCAGATTGTTTCCCAAGAAATGAGTAAGTTTGGAACATGAATGCCATGTGTGTATCATATCTCCGACTGCCATACCGCATCGCCAACATAAGTCTGAGATGGCAGGATTAAAGCTGTGAAGCCTTTCTGGTGTTCTGTACCAATTGGAAATGATTTTATAAGCATATTCCTGGGCCCTAATTGAAATGGAGGATTTATGTGCAAAAAGAAAGCATTTAGTCCACTCAGGTTCCGAAAGGTCCCCATTGAGTTTAGATTTCCACTCTAGCAATAATTTGGGAGTCTTGTCACAAAGATAAGGAAGTATCACCGAGTAAGAGCAAGAGATTCTATGTTCTAACGGAGGATGCACAAAACAGAGGTCTTCTACATCTGTGAGGTCTCTACAGGAGAGGCCAGTATCTACCGTCTTTTGCAAAAAATGTACTAATTGCCTATAGTTACATAGTTACATAGTTACATAGTTACTTTGGTTGAAAAAAGACATACGTCCATCGAGTTCAACCAGTACAAAGTACAACTCCAGCCTGCTCCCTCACATATCCCTGTTGATCATAAAATCCCTGGATTAACATCATTGGCATTACCTAGTAATTGTAGCCATGGATGTCATTCAACGCAAGGAAAGCATCTAAGCCCCCTTTAAATGCAGGTATAGAGTTTGCCATAACGACTTCCTGTGGCAATGCATTCCACATCTTAATCACTCTTACTGTAAAGAACCCTTTCCTAAATAAATGGCTAAAACGTTTTTCCTCCATGCGCAGATCATGTCCTCTAGTCCTTTGAGAAGGCCTAGGGACAAAAAGCTCATCCGCCAAGCTATTATATTGCCCTCTGATGTATTTATACATGTTAATTAGATCTCCTCTAAGGCGTCTTTTCTCTAGACTAAATAAACCCAGTTTATCTAACCTTTCTTGGTAAGTGAGACCTTCCATCCCACGTATCAATTTTGTTGCTCGTCTCTGCACCTGCTCTAAAACTGCAATATCTTTTTTGTAATGTGGTGCCCAGAACTGAATTCCATATTCCAGATGTGGCCTTACTAGAGAGTTAAACAGGGGCAATATTATGCTAGCATCTCGAGTTTTTATTTCCCTTTTAATGCATCCCAAAATTTTGTTAGCTTTAGCTGCAGCGGCTTGGCATTGAGTACGATTATTTAACTTGTTGTCGATGAGTACTCCTAAGTCCTTCTCCAAGTTTGATGTCCCCAACTGTATCCCATTTATTTTGTATGGTGTTAGACCATTGGTACGACCAAAATGCATGACTTTACATTTGTCAACATTGAATTTCATCTGCCATGTATGTGCCCATATAGCCATCCTATCCAGATCCTGTTGCAATATAACACTATCTTCCTTAGAGTTGATGATTCTGCACAATTTTGTATCATCTGCAAAAATAGCAACATTGCTCACTACTGTATCCACTAGGTCATTAATAAATAAATTGAAGAGCACTGGACCCAGTACAGACCCCTGTGGGACCCCACTGCTAACAGTCTCCCATTTTGAGTATGATCCATTGACCACAACTCTTTGTTTTCTGTCCATTAGCCAGTTCCCTATCCAAGCACACAGACTCTTCCCCAGTCCTTGCATCCTCATCTTTTGCACCAGACTTTTGTGGGGAACAGTGTCGAATGCCTTAGCAAAGTCTAAGTATATCACATCTACAGCATTCCCAATATCCATATTAGCATTCACTACCTCATAAAAGCTGAGCATGTTAGTCAAACAGGACCTGTCTTTAGTAAACCCATGTTGATGCTGAGAAATAAGATTATTTTCTACTATGAAATCATGTATAGTATCTCTTAGTAACCCCTCAAATAGTTTGCATACAACTGATGTTAAGCTTACAGGTCTATAATTTCCTGGATCTGATTTTTTGCCCTTCTTAAATAATGGGAAAACGTGGGCTGTACGCCAATCCACTGGGACTCTGCCAGTTGCAAGAGAGTCACAAAAGATAAGATAAAGGGGTTTATCTATAACTGAACTTAATTCCCTTAGGACCCGAGGATGCATGCCATCCGGGCCAGGTGCCTTGTCTATTTTTAATTTATTTAGTCTTGCCTTTACTTCTTCCTGCGTTAAGTATTTAATATTACAGTTAGAAGATTGAGACTCTTCCGCCTCTGTAATTTGCAACAGTGCTGTTTCCTTTGTAAAGACAGAAGCAAAGAAAGCATTTAATAACTCTGCCTTACCTTGGTCATCCACCATTGAGTTCCCACCCTCATCCTTTAGGAGTCCTATACAGTCAACCTTTCTTTTTTTAGAGTTGATGTACTTGTAAAACTTTTTTGGGTTAGATTTGATATCCCTAGCGATTTGATTTTCAGCTTCGATCTTTGCCAGCCTAATTTCTTTTTTACAATTTTTATTGCACTCCTTATAATTGCTTAGTGCAGCCTCGGTCCCCTCCTGTTTTAGGACCTTATAGGCATTCTTTTTCCTCTTCATTTTATCTTTAACCTTTCTATTCATCCATAGAGGCCTTTTTTTATTCCTAGACATTTTGTTTCCATATGGGATATACATACTACAATATTGATTGAGAATACGTTTAAAAGCTTGCCATTTCCCTTCAGTGTCCTCCCCTTGTAGTATATTATCCCAGTTCACCAAACTTAGTGCCTGCCTGATTTGATTGAACTTTGCTTTTCTAAAATTCATAGTTTTATATATTCTCTATATTCAAAGAGAATAGTTTTATATATAGTTTTATATATTCTCTATATTCAAAGAGAATACGTGGGGACATATGTTGAGCCTCAACAAGGTCCCCAAGGGGGGTTGGTTTTCCATTTTGCCATATTTTTTTAAGCGTAAGACCGGGAGTGAGCTTTCTCAGTGAATTGGAGGGTTCTTGTCCAGGTAGAAACATAGGATTATCCCATATGGGCATGTTGGGGCCAACATATGTAGCCATGCGATGATGGGCAATTAACTGGTCCCATACTCCAAAAGTAGTGAAAGAAAGGGAAAAAGCCCTCGAGGGTGGTGTCGGTCATTTAGCAGGCCATACCCAAATACCAGCTCCTGGATCATAGAGCAGTATCCCCTTTTCCAATTCAACCCACTGTGCCTGGCGATGATTATGTACCCAATCTATTGTTCTATTTAAGTGAATCGCATAGTAATATGCTTTTGGGTGCGGGAGGGCTAAGCCGCCTGCATCCCTGCTCCTTTGTAAAGTAAGTAGCGCTATTCTGGATTTACCAGATTTCCATACATACTTGGAAAACAACCTGGAAAGTCGGTTCCAAAATTTCTGTGGTATTTTGATGGGCAGAGTTTGCAAAAGATAAAGAAGCCTTGGCATCAGATTCATCTTAATTATATTTACCCTCCCCATCCAGGAGTGAGATAGCTGGGCCCAGTTTTTGACATCACCTTCAAGGGCCTCCACAAGAGGCAGAAAATTCAACTCATAGAGTTTAGATAAGTCTGTGCTAAGATAGGTACCCAGGTAAGTAATGGATGGGGACTTCCACTTAAAAGGCAAAGCATCCCTCAGAAGTTGTTGGGTATCATTAGGCAAGGAAACATTGAGAACTTCTGATTTATTTCAGTTGATTTTGTAATTGCTAAGAGCCCCAAACTACTCAACCAACCGTAAGAAGACAGGCAGAGAAATGACTGGGGAGGTCACATACAGAAGCAAATCGTCAGCGTAGATAGGTGATTTATATCCTCTGGACCCTACAGTAATGCCTTTGATATCTGGGTTGCTTCTAATAACCTCGGCTAAATATTCCATATACAAAATATATAGTAAGGGAGATAGGGGGCAGCCTTGTTGCGTCCCATTATGCACTGATATTGCTTCTGACAGAACCCCGTTAATTTTGATCTTAGCAGTAGGAGACTGGTAAAGGGCAAACACCTTTTGAAAGAAGAATGACTCCATCCCAATGCCCCTATGAACCAATACTCTCTGCAAGAAATGCCAGGATACCCTATCGAAAGTCTTTTCAGCGTCGACTGATAATAAAAGAGCCGGGATCCTGTCTGCCTTGTACTTTTTTTTAAGATTTTATTTTAAAATACTTCCATAAATCAAATAAAAAATTTTTGATAGTTCCTGGTGTTTATATTTATGAAGGTGCCCATACATTTGATAATTTTTCCTGTCGATTCCAGGCAGATCTGATCACTCTGATCTCCAGACATGGAATACAGATTGATCTTACCCTCTCCACTGTGTCCGTAGTCAGACACTATAAGATCACTACAATAAAAGAAACAGGAGCGCTCCTTTGGTGCATTAACTTTTTACTTTAAAATGGACACGCTTAAAGATTACACTCACAGTGTATTAATAGACAATTGTAGACAATACACCTGCTTGCTGCCGACCATACCACCAGCTGGGACCTGCACCAATCGCCTACTGCGGACCCTCTACTTTGGAAGCCCACCTGGAGAGCCTGGTTCTCGGCTGCCTTAAAGGGGACACGTGCTTATGTTGGCTGGACAACGCTGACAGCCAATATTTTTCAGGTGAGACCTGTCCTGGATAGGACAGTAACTTTTACATACTATTTAGTTTCTCATAGCGATCTTTTCTGTGGTTATGTAGTAAAATGAAAGATAGCTATGTAAAAGACCATACACAATTTCTGGATTTTGTGTGTTGTAGGGGGCGCCATTTTGTCTAGAGAGAGAGGCGGGAAGGGGGTGTCACTTGACTCCTCCTGAGGTAGATGGACTTATGCTGAAATCCTGCACATGCCCAGTAGATGACATCAGAAGAAAGATTTCACAGGAGTGGTGTATTGCAGAGATTTGACCAGAGAAAGCTGTGCATGCCTTTCTCATCTCCCTTTACTGCTGCTGCCTGTAATCCTAAAGCTGCAACATGTTTGCAGCATTACAGGCAGGAGGGAAGGCATACATTGCTTTCATTAGATTATGCCTCTGCTTGTTATTCTGTATCGGTGCCCCCCCATAATTGCATGGGTGCTGAGTTCTCTCATCACCTGCTTTGGCTGGCCTCAATGATGCATCCTTCTATCACAGCTCACTCCTAGTGCTGGCATTTCTTCTTGAGAGAAACCTATACAGCTTCTAATGCTTAAACAGAGACTAATAGGCAGGGTTGCTCGAATGTACCAAAATTCGATTCGGGTACATTCGGGTCCGGGGCAAATTCGAATTCGATTGTGATCACCGAATTCGGTTCGTGTTCGGTAACAAAATTCGGGAAAAAATCGTGTTCGCGAATTCGGATGTGCTTTTTTTTTTAACGGAAATCACATTTAACCACTTCCCGACCGCCTAACGCACAGAGGCGGCCGGGAAGTGGACCCCGCAAGGACCGCCGTATAGACAAATGGGGGCGGTCCTTGTAGGGGCATGGGCGGAGCGATCACGTCATCCATGACGCGATCCTCCACCTCCGCCTGTCGCCGCTCACCCGCCGCAACATCCCGCCGGCCATACGGAAGCGCCGGCGGGATGTTAACACCGCGATCGCCGCATACAAAGTGTATAATACACTTTGTAATGTTTACAAAGTGTATTATACAGGCTGCCTCCTGCCCTGGTGGTCCCAGTGTCCGAGGGACCACCAGGGCAGGCTGCAGCCACCCTAGTCTGCACCCAAGCACACTGATTTCCCCCCCCCCCGCCCCAGATCGCCCACAGCACCCCTCAGGACCCCCCTGCCCACCCCCCAGACCCCTGTTTGCACCCAATCACCCCCCCCCCCTAATCACCCATCAATCACTCCCTGTCACTATCTGTCAACGCTATTTTTTTTTTATACCCCCCTCCCCCCTGCCCCCTCCTGATCACCCCCCCACCCCTCAGATTCTCCCCCAGACCCCCCCCCCCCCTGTGTACTGTATGCATCTATCCCCCTGATCACCTGTCAATCACCCATCAATCACCCCCTGTCGCTGCCACCCATCAATCAGCCCCTAACCTGCCCCTTGCGGGCAATCTGATCACCCACCCACACCAATAGATCGCCCGCAGATCCGACGTCAGATCACCTCCCAAGTGCAGTGTTTACATCTATTCTCTACCCTAAACACCTACTAATTACCCATCAATCACCCCCTATCACCACCTGTCACTGTTACCCATCAGATTAGACCCTAATCTGCCCCTTGCGGGCACCCAATCACCCGCCCACACGCTCAGATTGCCCTCAGACCCCCCCTTATCAATTCGCCAGCGCATTACTTACATCTGTTCTTCCCTGTAATAACCCACTGATCACCTATCAATCACCCATCAATCACCCCCTGTCACTGCCACCCATCAATCACCCCCTGTCACTGCCACCCATCAATCAGCCCCTAACCAATCTCATCACCCACCCACACCAATAGATCGCCCGCAGATCCGACGTCCGATCACCTCCCAAGTGCAGTGTTTACATCTATTCTCTACCCTAAACACCCACTAATTACCCATCAATCACCCCCTGTCACTGCTACCTATCAGATTAGACCCCTATCTGCCCCTAGGGCACTCGAAATCACCCGCCCACACCCTTAGAACGCCCTCAGACCCCAGCCCTGATCACCTCGCCAGTGCATTGCTTGCATCTATTCCCCCCTCTAATCACACCTTGAGACACCCATCAATCACCTCCTGTCACCCCCTAGCACACCTACCCATCAGATCAGGCCCTAATTTGCCCCGTGTGGGCTCCTGATCACTCGGCCAAACCCTCAGATCCCCCTCAGACCCCCTTCCGATCACCTCCCCAGTGCATTGATTGCATCTATTTTCCCCTCTAACCACCCCCTGAGACACCCTCAATCACCTCCTGTCACCCCCCTAGCACTCCTATCCATCAGATCAGGCCCAATACAACCTGTCATCTAAAAGGCCACCCTGCTTATGACCGGTTCCACAAAATTCGCCCCCTCATAGACCACCTGTCATCAAAATTTGCAGATGCTTATACCCCTGAACAGTCATTTTGAGACATTTGGTTTCCAGACTACTCACAGTTTTAGGCCCGTAAAATGCCAGGGCGGTATAGGAACCCCACAAGTGACCCCATTTTAGAAAAAAAGACACCCCAAGGTATTCTGTTAGGTGTATGACGAGTTCATAGAATTTATTTTTTGTCAAAAGTTAGCGGATATTGATTTTTATTGTTTTTTTTTTTCACAAAGTGTCATTTTTCACTAACTTGTGACAAAAAATAAAATCTTCTATGAACTCGCCATACACCTAACGGAATACCTTGGGGTGTCTTCTTTCTAAAATGGGGTCACTTGTGGGGTTCCTATACTGCCCTGGCATTTTAGGGGCCCTAAACCGTGAGGAGTAGCCTAGAAAACAAATGCCTCAAAATGACCTGTGAATAGGACGTTGGGCCCCTTAGCGCACCTAGGCTGCAAAAAAGTGTCACACATGTGGTACTGCCGTACTCAGGAAAAGTAGTATAATGTGTTTTGGGGTGTATTTTTACACATACCCATGCTGGGTGGGAGAAATCTCTCTGTAAATGGACATTTGTGTGTAAAAAAAAAAATCAAACAATTGTCATTTACAGAGAGATTTCTCCCACCCAGCATAGATATGTGTAAAAATACACCCCAAAACACATTATACTACTTCACCTGAGTACGGCGGTACCACATGTGTGACACTTTTTTACACTCTAAGTACGCTAAGGGGCCCAAAGTCCTTTAGGATTTCACAGGTCGTTTTGCGACATTTGGTTTCAAGACTACTCCTCACGGTTTAGGGCCCCTAAAATGCCAGGGCAGTATAGGAACCCCACAAATGACCCCATTCTAGTAAGAAGACACCCAAAGGTATTCCGTTAGGAGTATGGTGAGTTCATAGAAGATTTATTTTTTGTCACAAGTTAGCGGAAAATGACACTTTGTGAAAAAAAAACAATTAAAATCAATTTCCGCTAACTTGTGACAAAAAATAAAATCTTCTATGAACTCACCATACTCCTAACGGAATACCTTGGGGTGTCTTCTTTCTAAAATGTGGTCATTTGTGGGGTTCCTATACTGTCCTGGCATTTTAGGGGCCCTAAACCATGAGGAGTAGTCTTGAAACGAAATTTCTCAAAATGACCTGTGAAATCCTAAAGGTACTCATTGGACTTTGGGCCCCTTAGTGCAGTTGGGGTGCAAAAAAGTGCCACACATGTGGCATCGCCGTACTCAGGAGAAGTAGTATAATGTGTTTTGGGGTGTATTTTTACACATACACATGCTGGGTGGGAGAAATCTCTCTGTAAATGGACAATTGTGTGTAAAAAAAATCAAACCATTGTCATTTACAGAGATATTTCTCCCACCCAGCATGGGTATGTGTAAAAATACACCCCAAAACACATTATACTACTTCTCCTGAGTACGGCAATACCACATGTGTGGCACTTTTTTGCAGCCTAACTGTGCTAAGGGGCCCAAAGTCCAATGAGCACCTTTAGGCTTTACAGGGGTGCTTACAATTTAGCACCCCCCAAAATGTCAGGACAGTAAACACACCCCACAAATGACACCATTTTGGAAAGTAGACACTTCAAGGTATTCAGAGAGGGGCATAGTGAGTCCGTGGCAGGTTTCATTTTTTTTTTGTCGCAAGTTAGAAGAAATGGAAACTTTTTTTTTTTTTTGTCACAAAGTGTCATTTTCCGCTTACTTGTGACAAAAATTAATATCTTCTATGAACTCACTATGCCTCTCAGTGAATACTTTGGGATGTCTTCTTTCCAAAATGGGGTCATTTGGGGGGTATTTATACTATCCTGGAATTCTAGCCCCTCATGAAACATGACAGGTGGTCAGAAAAGGCAGAGATGCTGGAAAATGGGAAAATTCACTTTTGGCACCATAGTTTGTAAACGCTATTACTTTTACCCAAACCAATAAATATAGGCTGAATGGTTTTTTTTTAATCAAAAACATGTTTGTCCACATTTTTCGCGCTGCATGTATACAGAAATTTTACTTTATTTGAAAAATGTCAGCACAGAAAGTTAAAAAAATCATTTTTTTTTCCAAAATTCATGTCTTTTTTGATGAATATAATAAAAAGTAAAAATCGCAGGAGCAATCAAATAGCACCAAAAGAAAGCTTTATTAGTGACAAGAAAAGGAGCTAAAATTCATTTAGGTGGTAGGTTGTATGAGCGAGCAATAAACCGTGAAAGCTGCAGTGGTCTGAATGGAAAGGGGGGTAAAGCCCTAGGTCCTCAAGTGGTTAAATAGGTGTAATAAAAAAAATAAAAAAACACAGGGAAAACTTTTTTTTCTGCATTTCTTGTTTATTCTTCACCGTCTTCTTTTTCTGTTTTACCATCTTCTTTCTTGTCATCAATCATTACTATCATCTTCATCATCATCTTCTTCACTGGCATCTGGTTCTTCAAGTTCTTCTTCAATTGGTTTTTCATCTTCTTCTTCACCTGGTTCTTCTGCGTCTTCTTATTCTCCTTCTTCATCATCATCTGGTTCTTCTTCTTCATCATCTGGTTCTTCTTCGTCATCATCTGGTTCTTCTTCTTCAATCATCTGGTTCTTCTTCTTCACCTGTTTTTTCTTCACCTGGTTCTTCTTCTTCTTCATCATCTGGTTCTTCTTCATCTGGTTCTTGTTCTTCTTCTTCATCTGGTTCTTCTTCTTCTTCTTCTTCACCTGGTTGTTCTTCTTCACCGTCCACCACCATCTTTTGTTTTTTTTTGTTTCGTGTTCATATTCTTCCTCTTGAACCCAATGTAATGTTTTTTCCCTTACAGAAGTGTACTGTTGTAAAATTTTATCTTCAACACCAGCATAGCTAAATTTGTAATCAATCATCAAGGGGTGAGCAGCACAAACCAACTTTTAATGCAATTTTTTTTGCAAAGTATGCACGCAGCAGTGGAGACCCCAATCCCCACAAGAAATATATAACATACAGAGGGGCTGCAGCACACAACAGGAAAACAGTGACAGGGGCTCTTGGTTACGCTTTAACGCGTTTAAGCTCACCAACTGCGCCAAAGTGTCCCCGATCTGGTGAGTCCTACTCTAACCATACAATGCTAGTTTTTATCAGCAGTCTAGTGGGAACTAATCCAAAAACCCAAGAGTCAACTAAATGGGAAAAAAAGGAAATTAAAAGCACCTCACCTTTCACTAGCTACCAAACGAACTCTCTGGACATGTACTTTGCAAAAAAAATTGCATTAAAAGTTGGTTTGTGCTGCTCACCCCTTGATGATTGATTATAATTTTCCCCTGTGAGCCTGCATAACCACGCCCACCTCTAGCACAGTTAAACATATAAATGAGTGCATTGCACATGTCCAGAGAGTTCGTTTGGTAGCTAGTGAAAGGTGAGGTGCTTTTAATTTCCTTTTTTTCCCATTTAGTTGACTCTTGGGTTTTTGGATTAGTTCCCACTAGACTGCTGATAAAAACTAGCATTGTATGGTTAGAGTAGGACTCACCAGATCGGGGACACTTTGGCGCAGTTGGTGAGCTTAAACGCGTTAAAGCGTAACCAAGAGCCCCTGTCACTGTTTTCCTGTTGTGTGCTGCAGCCCCTCTGTATGTTATAGCTAAATTTGTGGCGTAATAGCCAGTGGCGCATGGCAGCAGTGCATAATTCTGTGGACCCTGGCGGTGGGAACATAGACAGCAGGAGGATAAATACAGCAGCAGCAGAAGGAGGAGTGACGTGTGGCAGCAGGCAATGTAACGGGGCCATGGTACTTAGCGTTGGTAGTACCACGGCTGTAAATAAAGACAGCAAGATCAGGAGGTTCCGGACAGCAGTCGTGAAGCCCACATTGTGTCCAATGCACAACTGGGACAGCACAGTTTACAACAGTATATAGCTATTGTAGTGGCGTAATAGCTAGTGGCGCATGGCAGCGGCACATAACTCTGTGGGCCCTGGCGGTGGGAACACAGACAGGCATGAGGATAAATACAGCAGCAGAGGCAGGAGGAGTGATGTGTGGCAGCAGGCAATGTAATTTGTGGACCCTGGTGGTGGGAACACAGACAGCAGTAGGATGAAAATCAATTCAGCGCTGCGTAATAAGTTGGCGCTTTATAAATACATACATAAATAAATTCATAAATAAATGAATTCATAAATAAATACAGCAGCAGCAGGAGGAGTGACTTGTGGCAGCAGCAGGCATGTCACACGGGCCATGGTACCTAGCGTTAATACCACAGCAACTAAAGAAAAACCAGGCCAAATTATCAGGACCCAGGGACTGAAGGTTGATGTCAAAGAATAACTCCCAGGCATCTCATGTCTGTCGCCGACAACAGGTGCCTGGAATGTGCCTTCAATTCAGGTCTGTGAGCCTGTCCACGCCCTCTGTGGACAGACGAGAGCGCTTCTCGGTGACCACGCCACCGGCCGCACTGAAGCACCTCTCGGACAGCTCGCTGGAAGGGAGGCAAGACAGAACTTCCAGGGCGTACTGCGCCAGCTCACTGCAGATGTGCAAGCGCTCCACCCAGTACTCCATGGGGTCCACACTGCCGGTGTCAAGCCCACTGAAGGACCCCATGTAGTCGGCCACCATCCGGGTCATGCGCTGGCTGTGACTTTGAGAGGAGGTGGCTGCTGCACGCACCTCCTCTCTCTGCTGCTCCACCGTCCTGTAGAGTGCCTGTGTCAATGACAGCAGGTCTCCTGGGCGCCTGATGCTGCTGCTGGCTGCAGGCACCGGCTGCTGTACTAGCTGGACAGGGACAGAGGGGGTGGAAGGCTTCCTCCAGTCGCCGAACAGGGAGCTGCTGCAACTCCCTTGTTCGCTGCTCACGGTCTCTAGCAGGCAGAAACTGAGCCCACCTCAGCCGTGGGTCCAGGATCATGCTGATGTAGGCGTCCTCCCTCGCTTGCATCTGCTTGACCCTGGGGTCTGTGCGCAGGCAGCGCAGCATGTGCGCTGCCATGGGGAACAGGGTGGTCCGTGCAACAGAGACATCAGGGTCAGCGTCCTCCTCCGCCCCCTGAGCCTCTTCCTCCTCTCTCCACCCTCGCACCACTGCTGCTGCGCTCCGCTGTTCCCCCTCAGCAGCAACTTCCAGCACCTCCAACTCATCCTCCTCCAGGGACTCAAATACCTGTCCGACAGTGGACTGCGCAGGCGGCTGCTGTTCTAGCTGGTTCAGGGCCCAAATCCACCAAATCGCCATGTGCCCTGTCCAGCAGACAAACAAAGGGCACCCATTGGCAGAGGGATGTTTGTTCCTGGCTCACCAGGTTAGTTCCCTGCAGGAAGGGAGCCAACACCAAGCAGACCTGCTGCATCTGCCCCCACTGTGCGTTGGTGAGGAGGTGGAGTTTGGTGGTGCCGGCGAGAGTGCCATCCACGATGTAGCGGTTGACAGCCCTCCTTTGCTCAACCAGCCGCTCCAACATTGCCAGGGTGGAGTTCCAGCGAGTTGGCACATCGATGACAAGGCGGTGTCGTGGCAGGCCCTCGCGCTCCTGGACGCCTGCCAGGTTTGCTGCGGCCGCAGCTGAGCGGCGGAAAGTGTGCACAATTTTCCGCGCCGATTCCAACAGCTCCTCCATCCCCTGGTAGGTGCGCAGGAACTTCTGCACCACCAGGTTGAGGACGTGGGCCAAGCAGGGGACGTGGGTCAAGTCTCCCCTGCTGATGGCAGCCAGTAGGTTGGCGGCATTGTCGGACACCACCAATCCGACTCTCAGGCCTCTGGGGGTCGGCCACGTCTTCTCCTGCTCCCTCAGGTAGCGGAGCATGTTGGCTGCCGTCAAGCTGTTTCATCTCCAGCAGCACTTGGCAGTGGCGGGCCTTAACGCTGCTGTTGATGCGGTGTCGCTTGGCGGTGGGAGCTGCTGCTTCTCCCCTGACCCCGCGTGGTGGCACCACATACATGGTGCTGATGCGCCCGAGGATGGACCTGCTGCTTCCTCGCTCGGGCTTTCCACCAGGCTGACCCAGTGGGCCGTAAAGGACAGATAGCGGTCTGTCCCAAAATGGCCGCTCCATGAATCCATGGTTATGTGGATCCGCGCACTCACGGCGTGATCGAGCGCGCGGCCCATGTTTGCCATGGCAAAGTGGTGCAGTGCTGGGATCGCCGTGCAGGAGAAGTAGTGGCGGCTGGGGACTTGCCACTCTGGGATCCCAAACTGCAGCAGCACTCTCATGTCACTCCCCTCCTGCACAAAGGAATATGGCAGGAGCTGGGAGCACATGGCCCGGGCAAGCAACCCATTCAGCACCTGGATGCGCCTGTGGGCGGGAGGCAGCACCTTGGTCACACCGGAGAACGACTCGCTGAGCAGGGTCTGGCGTCGTTTGTCTGCACAGGAGGATGAGGCGGCCACTGTGGAGGGAGCTGATGAGGCCACTGAGGACTGGCTTGCCGGGGGGGGACAGCGAGTTGCTGCTGCTTCTGTGCTCCTGCTGCTGCTGCTGGATGGACAGGAGGGTGGGATGCTGCTGCTGAAGTCTGTGCAGTGGCTGTCTGGCTCTGACCACTGCCTGCACAACTGTCCTTCAGCTTCATATACTCACTATAGTCATCAAAATGTTTGTTCTGTAAGTGGGTCTGCAGGCACGAGGTACTCAACTTGAGGAGATCGCGACCTCTGCTGAGACTGACACTGCAACTGTTGCAAATTGCACGGATCGCGTCCACTGTGCATTTAGTGAAGAACTGCCAGACTGTGGACTTCAACTTGCCCTTCGAGCTTGAGGGCTGGGGATTTTTTGGGCCCTTGGAGGGTTGTGTTTTTTTCTGCTTGCTTGGAGGTTTGCTGCGGGTGGTGGTAGCGGCTGTGGCTCCTGCCTTCCACGCCCTGTGCTTGCCGCCTTGCTGCTGCCACGCCTCTGCGCCAGAGACACCTCCACTGATGACGAGCTGCCTTCAACCAACTGTGCTGGTGGTACTGGTGGCACATAGCAGGGGCAAACACAGGATTTTTAAGGGGGGGGATTCCTGAAAGGTCCAGAAGCACTTATGTCCTCGAGTGCTTCCGAATACAGGTGGCTCCATACTGCCCATGCACAAAAGTGCGCTGGCGTATTATGGAGCTGCCTATCTTTGGAAATACTCAAGGACACAAGTGTTTCTGAGGGTTTCTGGTAGCAGCAAATTTGAACGGGGTACAGCGCTGGAACAACTCCCCGAGAGAGGAACGGGAGATAGACTTAGTTTGGACAATTCAGTGGAATATGCCACATAGTGTCACATAGCGCAAGCGATACCCATATGATGCAGGGATATATGCAACTGCGGAAGATGGCGGCGCTATATAAATACTAAATAATAATATTTTGCCTCACCAGAACTGCACTTTTATTTAGCTTTCCTGTATGACAAGAAGACACAGCCAGCACTAGGGAAAGAGGGAAACGAACGTGAATGAAGGAGGCTGGTGCACACCAAGAGGGCTTCTGAGCGTTTTTCAAATCAACAGTGATTTGAAAAGCGCTTGGCTAATGTTACCCTATGACAGTGTTCTCACAGCAGCGTTGTGACTTTTTCAAAGTCGCACATATACTGCATGTAGCATGTTTTTGAGCGATTCATTCAAAAATCGCTCTGAAAATCGCTTTACAAAATCACACTCACAAATTGCTAGCGATTGCTATTGTCATTTTGGCGTTGCACTAGCCCAGAGAGAAGAGTGGAGAAATTGAGAATAGCCTGAGATGGAGCAGAGAACTTATCTGTATTGCAGTCCCACATCAGACAGGTTACTTGCCTGTAATCGGACTCCTGTCCCTGCCAGTCTCCCACACAAGTCAGAAAGAAGCCCTCCTGGAGTCTAGGGACTGTCAAAAACTTTTCAACTTGTTTAACACCTTATCCACACATGCAGTCATTATAACAATGGGGAGAGACCAGACAGATGTTTGCCCATGGACAGACCCTGAGTCCAGGCAAGCTCTGCATCATGCTGTGCATATTTACCAGCTTGCCTGCCCTCTAATTGCATTATGTCTGACACTTCTGTGCTGTGGAGAGTCAGGGACTCCAGAATCAACATTCTCTCACTGCAGGCTGCATCTTCTTGTGGGGGAAGCTGGGCTGCCTCTCTCATTCTATTAGCTGGTGGGAGGCACCAGAAGTAAGAAGGGAGGGAGAATGAGGCTGTTTATATTATGCGGGCTTCCCTGGCTGAATACACAGCTCAGTGCAGGGGGGGTGTTCCAGACACCCGGAATAGCCCCCTCCGTTCGCCAGTGCATAGGGAGGATCCAGCACGTCATCCTCATCCCCAAACATCTCCTTTGAGCCCGCCTCAACCAACTCCTGTACCCCAAAATCCCCTGCATCACACCCCTCCTCATCAGCGCCAACCACAAACTGCTGCACCTCAAACTCCTCCTCCTCCTTGCATGATGATGTCCCCATTATCTCCTGCTCAAACTGCTCCACAACATCCCTGTACACGGCTGCAGTCACTGGGGTGAAGACCGAGCTCAGTGAGGGCAGGCTGGTCAATGCGGGCACCGCGACCTCAAGCGGTGGTGGAGGCCTGCTGCAGACCGGAGTGCTGGTGGCACTGGTCTCGCTGGTGCTGGAGGCCTGGCTGGAAACAGTGGCTTGCTGCTCCGCCATCATTTCCACCACAGCCTGCACCTGACTCTCCACAATGGGTCGGGGGCGACGACCCGTCTCAAATATGGGCGCAACGCGTGACTGTTGGGCCTCTGCTCCCTCCTCCACAACTCAGAATCAGAATCTTTATTTCGCCAAGTGCGATCAAGTCGTACCCGGAATTGGTTGTGGTTCACATGGCAGTGGCAATAGAGCAAGACAGAAACGAGACGTTAACAGATACAAGCAGTACAAAAAACAGACAGGCAGCAACACACAGTTTAAATTTCCGATTGGCTCGCAAGCAAGTCATGAGTCTTGAGTCATGAGCCGCCACCCAGGTATGGGTTTGTTCCACTCAGGTAGTAAAGTAACAGCACTTGCACCTAGAGTCATGAACTTCCTGTAAGTGCACCAGGGTGACGGCTGGTTATATGCCTGCCCCGGCTGGTGGCGGACCTGTCACAGACCTGCTGCTGGCAGTGGCTGCTGCAATGGCGCTGCCTCTACTGGTGGTGCCTCGCCCTCTACCTCTACCAGTCATTGTGCAATAATGTACAAATACAGTAAAAAAAGGTGTAGAAAAGGGCGGGAAATGGTGTAAACTTTAACCTCCCTGGCGGTTTAATTATTTTGCCAGGGAGGCTGCGGGAGGGTTTTTTTTAAATTAAAAAAAAAATATTTCATGCAGCCAACTGAAAGTTGGCTGCATGAAAGCCCACTAGAGGGCGCTCCGGAAGCGTACTTTCGATCGCCTCCGGCAATCGAAAGTAACAAGATAGGCCGCAATGAGAGGCCTATCTTGTTTCGCTTTCCTCGTCGCCATGGCGACGAGCGGAGTGACGTCATGGACGTCAGTCGACGTCCTGACGTCAGAGCCGCCCGATCCAGCCCCTAGCGCCGGCCGGAACTGTTTGTTCCGGCTGCGCTGGGCTCGGGCGGCTGGGGGGACCCTCTTTCGCCGCTGCACGCGGCGGATCGCCGTGGAGCGGCGGCGATCGGGCAGCACACGCGGCTGGCAAAGTGCCGGCTGCGTGTGCTGCTTTTTTCAGAACTCAAATCGGCCCAGCAGGGCCTGAGCGGCGACCTCCGTCGGCATACCCCGAGCTCAGCTCGGGATTACCGCCAAGGAGGTTAATAAAGTCTGGGTTGGTGGTGGTGACTGGTGTTGAGTGACAACAAAAAATGAAAGTTTTTTTCTTTCTTTTTTTTTAAATAGTAATACTACTAACAGCAGTAGTGTAGTCTACAGTACTAACTCGTGTGACAGATAGTGACAATTAAAGTCAGTCACACACGGTCAGACGCAATCAATAGGGTCGGGCAAATGACAGTGACTCACAGGTCACAACGGATGCTGGCCTGTGATGTAACGGTTATTTGTTACACAGTACAGAAGCTAATTAAATCACAGACTAACAGTAGAAAAAATTAACTGAACGGGTAGTAGTAGTAGTAGACTAGTAGTAGTAGACAGGTAACTAATAAATCCCTAGTTAGTGTACTACACAATAACTAAGTGGTGTGTCAGATAGTGGGTGTGAATTAAAGTCAGTCACACACGGTCAGACGCAATCAATTGGGTCGGGCAAATGACAGCGACTCACAGGTCACAACGGATGCTGGCCTGTGATGTAATGGTTATTTGTTACACAGTACAGAAGCTAATTAAATCCCAGACTAACAGTAGAAAAAATTAGTAGTAGTAGTAGTAGTAGTAGTAGTAGACTAGTAGTAGACTAGTAGTAGTACGCAGGTAACTAATAAATCCCTAGTTAGTGTACTACACAATAACTAAGTGGTGTGCCAGACAGTGGGTGGGAATTTAAAGCAGGACTGTGGAGTCAGAGTCGTGGAGTCGGAGTCGGGGCAATTTTGGGTGCCTGGAGTCGGAGTCGGGAAAAATGCACCGACTCCAACTCTTAATGAATTTAAACTGTAATTAAAATAGAAAATATGATAAAATGTTCTATTTCTCAGATAATAGTAATCATAAATAATTTATACATACAGTAATAGCTGTGCTTAGTCCACAAAAATGGAATAAACCAATCAAAATTAGTTACTTGTGCTGCTTCAATAAAGCAGTCCCCGTATTTTTAAAGTCCGATATACACATCTGATTGTGAATGTATATATGATGTGTACACAGGAATCTCTTATATATACGAAATAACATCTATGCCTGATGTGTAGCCGTGTCACTAATAGAGATGGTCAATGAGATGGAAATAATTCTTCGTTGATTCTGATTTATGCAAATGTACAGAAGATCCAGGTGGGGAAGGAGGACAGCGAGGGACTGATTAGCCTGAAGGGGGCTGGAGGAAGCCCCAGGTATGTATAAAACTTTAATTTCATCTGTCTCAGGTATACTTTGTTACACAGTAGTACTATACTCTACACATGCACTCTCCACAGAGCTGCAGGGAATCCACTGAGAATGTTGTGCACATTGAACACAGAGGTGTTGTCTATCCCCCATAAACCTGGTTCAGATTGTGCATGAAGAATGTGTAATAGAGGAAGAATCTCCTTTTTCCCCTGCAGAGCACTTGCACATCACTCTTACATGTACCCACAGTCACATTGCCTAGGGCCTGATAGATGTTCTTTGTTCCGGCCTGTACCTTTTACAAGTACTCTTACCAAGGACTAGTTTTAGTCTATGACTAAAGGGAATAAATATGGCAGTCTCCATATCCTTCTCACATCAGTTGTCTTTTAAAATTCCTAAGCATTGGTAGTTAAGAGACGAATTTCATGTTACATACTTTCAATCAACAAGATTGTAATATGCAAATTAGAAGAGTCGGAGACGGTGGAATCCTAAACTGAGGAGTCGGAGTTGGTGGATTTTTGTACCGACTCCACAGCTCTGAATTTCACACATGGTCAGATGCAATCAATAGGGTCGGGCAATGACAGTGACTAACAGGTCACAACGGATGCTGGCCTGTGATGTAACGGTTATTTGTTACACAGTACAGAAGCTAATTAAATCACAGACTAACAGTAGAAAAAATTAACTGAATGGGTAGTAGTAGTAGTAGTAGTAGTAGACTAGTAGTAGTACGCAGGTAACTAATAAATCCCTAGTTAGTGTACTACACAATAACTAAGTGGTGTGTCAGACAGTGGGTGGGAATTAAAGTCGGTCACACACGGTCAGACGCAATTGTGGAGATATATTGGGGTGCTGATGATGTTAGGAATACAGGAACATCCAGTCGTGTAGCTTGGAGCTAACTGACAGGTGGGGAACCCTCCTGAGGATGCTAAAGGGTTACCCCACCCGGCCAGGCCGTCAATGTAGGCTTTGGCAGGATGATTCGTTAGAATCACCTGCCAGCGCTATCTGGAAGGGGAGCAATCATGGGAATGCTGATGGGCTGTCCCGTCAAGCAGAACCAACAGTGTAGGTGCAGGCAGGATGATCTGGGAAGATCATCTGCCTTGCACCAAGTTAACGGCGGAGGTGTGGAGATATATTGGGGTGCTGATGATGTTAGGAATACAGGAACATATTTTTTTCATTTTTCTGTCTACTAAGTCTGCTAACAGCTAGGCTGGCTCTTGAAGGTGTCACCTAGCTCCAGGAAACGGTTAATGGGAGCCTGTATGTACATGTAAATTCTGTATGCCTGTTACAAGCAATTCTGGCTTTGGGGAAAGCTGTGTGTACTATAGGACAATAGGAAGGGCTTTTGAGTCTGTATGCAGTTCCTCTGAGAGTGGGTAACTGCTAATTGGGTTGTCTGCATAGGTTCTGAACTCTTTGACATGTAGACACCCAATTGTCCCAAAAGACAATCGGACTAATTGAATCTGCCAACTTCATAGGCTATCAGGAAACTCGGTAATTTACCTAGCACAGCCTGATGCAATGTTGAAAAGCCTCACTACAATCTTTTGATGTATAGACTTTTACCTGCGGGAATGTTGAGGAAGCGTTAATCAATTGTCACCTGCCGTGGGGGAAGTCCTTTTTGATGATCTGAGAACTGAGACAGGAAAGGATATGACGCGCGTTATGTAGGAAATTGAATTATTCCTGGAAATGGACATGTGAGTGGCCTCAGGCCATCCAGGGGACTATATAATCCCAGCTTGGGACTGTCACAAATCGTAGTTTTTGGAGGTAGCTCACATGGCTAGAACTAACCTGGTTCCTGACCAGAAGTGCGTACCCCCGCAACAACGCCAGATCGATACGCTGGTACGTTTATTTCCCGTTTATTTTGGTAAGCAAAATCGCTTTTGTGTGTATCTTTGTAACTCTTAATTTTGTAACTTTTTTACTTTGTTTTTTGTAATCTTTTATATATATTCTGTTCTGCATTGTTCCATGTTTTTCTGGAATATTAAATTATTATTTAATAAGCTTGACTTCTGCCATACTAAACTAACACTCATAGCCTAGAGGAGACTGCAGTGTAGCTGTGTATAAGTCCGTGCCTAATTGTATGCTTGAGCAACACTACCATATGAAAATGTAATTGCATTGTGTGTATGGGGCACTTCTGTGCTCGACAGCCGAGTGGGAAGTCTAACAGTATCGTTCGGAACGACTGTTAGTGGTTTTGCTGCACGACAGTGTAACTTGCATTACAAATCATTGTCTGATTGTGCTGTGTAACTGTACTGTGTGTGTGGGTGCGTGGCGTTCTCGTATTCGGCCTAAGCGCAAAGCTGACCCAAATACGAAAACGCAGATTGCGTGTTTAGCCCTCGACAGCGGAGGGGACGTGTCTAGCAACGCTAGTGGTGGCAGTGGGAAGTGTTTGAGGGGTTTCAGCCTTGTTTGTAGCTTAAATAAGGCTGTTCCCCGCTTAATCTGGTCAAACCCGCAGTCGGGAACCGTATACGCAGGCGTGCCGCGGGCCAGTTCCTGACAGCAATCAATTGGGTCGGGCAAATGACAGCGACTCACAGGTCACAACGGATGATGGCCTGTGATGTAACGGTTATTTGTTACACAGTACAGAAGCTAATTAAAGAGAATCTGTATTGTTAAAATCGCACAAAAGTAAACATACCAATGCGTTAGGGGACATCTCCTATTACCCTTTGTCACAATTTTGCCGCTCCTCGCCGCATTAAAAGTGGTTAAAAACAGTTTTAAAAAGTTTGTTTATAAACAAACAAAATGGCCACCAAAACAGGAAGTAGGTTGATGTACAGTATGTCCACACATAGAAAATACATTCATACACAAGCAGGCTGTATACACCCTTCCTTTTGAATCTCAAGAGATCATTTGTGTGTTTCTTTCCCCCTGCAGCTATCTTCCACTGAAGTGTCAGGCTGTTTCTTCCTGCAGAGTGCAGACAGCTATGCCTGTATGTAATTCCTCAGTATGTGAAAGCCCAGCCAGCTCAGAGGAGGATTTATCCAGCTTGTAAAAGATAAGAGAGAAGAGAGAAGCTGCCCTAATCTAAATAATACACAGGCAGTGTGCAGAAAGGGGCCTGAAGGGGGGAGATGCATCACAGAACCACAACACTGAAGAACTTGGCAGCCTTCCAGACACAGGCTGACAAGTCTGACAAGAGAGAGATAAGTTGATTTATTACAGAGATGGTGATAGTAGAACGTGCTGCAGTAAGCCAGAACACATTAGAATAGCTTTTGGAACTTGTAGGGTGATAAAAAACAAGATGCAATTTTTGTTACAGAGTCTCTTTAAATCAAAGACTAACAGTAGAAAAAATTAACTGAATGGATAGTAGTGGTAGTAGCAGTAGTAGACTAGTACGCAGGTAACTAATAAATCCCTAGTTAGTGTACTACACAATAACTTAAGGTGGCCATACACTGGTCGATTTACCATCAGATTCGACCAACAGATAGATCCCTCTCTGATCGAATCTGAATAGAGTACTGGTTAAGGGCTTTGACTTTGACATGGGAGACCAGGGTTCGAATCCTGGCTAGGGCCAGTACCTATTCAGTAAGGAGTTCAAGGCAAGACTCCCTAACACTGCAGGGTGGCCTCCTGAGCGCGTCCCAGTGGCTGCAGCTCTTGAGCGCTTTGAGTCCAACAGGAGAAAAGCGCTATATAAATGTTCGGATTATATTATTATTATGATCAGAGAGGGATCATATGGCCACCTTTACTGCAATCAGATTGTGAATCGTGCCAGACAGTGGGTGGGAATTAAAGTAGGTCACACACGGTCAGATGCAATCAATAGGGTCGGGCAATGACAGTGACTCACAGGTCACAACGGATGCTGGCCTGTGATGTAACGGTTATTTGTTACACAGTACAGAAGCTAATTAAATCACAGATTAACAGTAGAAAAAAATTAACTGAACGGGTAGTAGTAGTAGTAGACTAGTAGTAGACTAGTAGTAGTAGGCAGGTAACTAATAAATCTCTAGTTAGTGTACTACACAATAACTAAGTGGTGTGTCAGACAGTGGGTGGGAATTAAAGTAGGTCACACACGGTCAGACGCAATCAATTGGGTCGGGCAAATGACAGCGACTCACAGGTCACAACGGATGCTGGCCTGTGATGTAACGGTTATTTGTTACACAGTACAGAAGCTAATTAAATCAGACTTACAGTAGAAAAAATAAACTGAACGGGTAGTAGTAGTAGACTAGTACGCAGGTAACTAATAAATCCCTCGCGTACTTCAAATAACTAAGTTGTGCGGCGCAGACAGTTGGTGACCATTAAAGTCGGTCACACACGGTCAGACGCACGTAATCAATCAATTCGGTCGGGCAGGTGACAGTCACAGGTCACTGACAACAGATGCTGGTGGCCTGTGATGTGACTATTATTTATTACACACAGTACAGAAGCAAATAAAATCACACACTAACAGTGGAAAAAATTTACTGAACAGGTAATAGTAGTCGTACGCAGGTAACTAATAAATCCCTAGCGTACTTCAAATAACTAAGTTGTGCGGCGCAGATAGTTGGTGACAATTTAAAGTCGGTCACACATGGTCAGACGCAATCAATCAATAGGGTCGGGCTGATGACTGTCACAGATCACAACAGATGTTTGCTGGCCAGTACAGTGTACACAGTCAGTAACTAACACAGTACTGAAGCTAATAAACTAAAAGACTACAGCAATACTAAATTAACTAAACTAGTACTAAGTAAGTACACAACTAACTAGAATCCCTAACCTACCTAAGCTAGTAGTAGGCTAAGGCTGCCCTAGGCTAGCAGGCCTAGCCTGCACACAGATTAACACTAGCCTAGCACAGTATACAGTATACACTAGCTGACTACAAACAATCAAATTACTATCTATCTATATAAGAGTACAATAGATGTGTTTAGGAGGTGTTTAGGAAGCAAAACGCTAGGTTTAGCACAAGAACGCACTTGCTCAGACGCAGCACAGCACTGGAGATACTCTCAGTACCAGTACAATCACACAAGTACGTGGCTCCGCAACATGGCCGCCGCCTTATATAGAGGAGGGGAGTGCCAGGCTCCTCTCCTCTGATTGGTTGCTAGCGTTGCCAGGGCCTCGGCTGGAGGACTTATGATTGGCCCACGTCACCCGCAACGTCACTCCCGAGTCCCGAAGCCGAACCCACTGCATCATCCGGCCGAATTCGAGTGTGCATATTCAGGAAACTTCGCATTCGGGTTCGGTATATTCGGGTTTGACTTCGGCAACGCTGAAATCTACCCGAATTTTTAGGGTAGATTCGCATTCGGGAGTCCTGGAGAGCAACCCTGCTAATAGGTATCTAATAAAAACTTATATAGCTCAGTTTCTCAGATCATTATGACTTTATTTTATAAACCATTTACATCACAATATTCAGTTTAGTGCTCTTTCTACACCGCAACGCTTTATATGGCATGTAGACCTTTAATAATATAATTACCGTGGTAGTAGATTTATAGTTTGTCCTACTCCCCTCCCACCTCCTCTGTGAAATTCAGCTGTAACCATCTGACCTTTCCAGTAATTCCATTTCATGGTACATTGTGGAATATAAACAAATTTCTCCTGAAGGAAATTGTCACCTCCTGGAGATGAACGCAGCCAAGACTAAGATAAACATTTCAGGGTAAAATTGAAAATGTTACGTTTTGTTTCAGCATAATCCAAATCTAGAGACTTTTATGGAAGAAATTAACACAAAACTAAAGTCAAATAGAGAGAGCAGCCCTACATAAATCAAATCAATGTGTGAAGTCTTTAGTTGTGGTCATCAGTCCACCATCCTTTGTCCATTAACCTTCCTGGCGTTCAATTTCTGCTGAATAACTGAGTGAAAAGTGGGTCAATTCATTTTCATGAATTTTTTTGCCTGTGATTTAACAAAATGTGTCAAACAAGGGTCAAACCCTTTTGGGGGAGGGAGATACTTGCCTCGGGAGGGGGAAGCCTCAGGGTCCCAATGAGGTTCCCCATCCCTGTAGCTGCAGGCAATCCAGCGCTGGCTTCCCCGACTCCTCCTGCAATCCTCTCCGATAAGCCTGAAAAAGCTTGATTTATTTACCTCTCCGGTATCCAGCGCAGACGCAGTAGCGGCTCTTTGTGCGGGCTAGGCGGAAATAGTTGAACCCGATCATATCCGCTCTACTGCGCAGGCACAAAAGGACTTGCGCCTGCGCAGTAGAGTGGATCGATCGAGTTTGGCTATTTCCGCCTTAAAGAAAACCTGAACTGAAAATTAAAAGTCATGTCCTGTTTGTTCACTGTGATCAAGGGAATTTTCCGTCCTCCATTTTGAAAATAGCCATTACTCATAACAGCTTTCTGGTCAGCACACAGTTAAACTGTAACATCGTCCACTTGAGCCATAGGGAAACATGGACATTACCTGGTACCAGTGGCGTACCTAGGGCATTTGACACCCGGTGCTAGGTATTGAAAGACACCCCCCCCCCACGGTACACCACCTGCGAAAAAATGGGCGTGGCTATGACCGGATGGGGCGGAGCTAATTTAAAAGTGCACCCAAGTTTTAGTCAACCTTTCTCCAGAAAATTCACATCATTGCGCAGCTTTTCTCCAGAAAATACACAAAATGTCAGAAGCTTTCAACATAAAATACACGTAATGCGAGAACATTTCACCAGACATTACACGTTATGTGAGCAGATTTCACAAGAAAATACATTCAATCATGTCGGCAGATTTGACCAGAAAAAAATCATTCAATCTTGCGGTAGATTTGACCAGAACATACACAATGTCAGCACCAGATTTCACCACAAAATACACAATATCAGTAGTTAAACTGACCACAAAATACACAATGACGGTAGTTAAACTGACCACAAAATACACAACGGTAGTTAAACTGACCACAAAATACATAATGACGGTAGTTAAACTGACCACAAAATACACAATGTCGGTAGCAGATCTGACCACAAAATACACAATATCGGTAGCAGATTTGAGTGTTGGCAAGCTGATAGCCTGGTGGGTAGGTGGTGAAGGGTGAGCAGCCTGATTGCCTAGTGGGTAGGTGGGCAGCCTGCTGGGTAGCAGTGGTGGGTAGGGGGGCAGCAGTGGTGGGTAGCCTGCTGGGTAGCCTGGTGGGTAGGTGGGCAGCAGTGGTGGGTAGGTGGGTAGCATGGTGGGTAGGGGGGCAGCAGTGGTGGGTAGGTGGCCAGCCTGCTGGGTAGCCTGGTGGGTAGGTGGGCAGCCTGCTGGGTAGCAGTGGTGGGTAGGTGGGCAGCAGTGGTGGGTAGGTGGGCAGCCTGCTGGGTAGCCTGGTGGGTAGGTGGGCAGCCTGCTGGGTAGCAGTAGTGGGTAGGTGGGCAGCAGTGGTGGGTAGGTGGGCAGCAGTGGTGGGTAGCCTGGTGGGTAGGTGGGCAGCCTGCTGGGTAGCCTGGTGGGTAGGTGGGCAGCAGTGGTGGGTAGGTGGGCAGCAGTGGTGGGTAGCCTGGTGGGTAGGTGGGCAGCAGCGGTGGGTAGGTGGGCAGCAGCGGTGGGTAGGTGGGCAGCAGTGGTGGGTAGCCTGCTGGGTAGCCTGGTGGGTAGGTAGGCAGCAGTGGTGGGTAGGTGGGCAGCAGTGGTGGGTAGGTGGGCAGCAGTGGTGGGTAGCCTGCTGGGTAGGTGGGCAGCAGTGGTGGGTAGGTGGGCAGCAGCGGTGGGTAGGTGGGCAGCAGTGGTGGGTAGGTGGGCAGCAGTGGTGGGTAGGTGGGCAGCAGTGGTGGGCCTTTTCAAGCTTATCGGTGAAGATTCGGGGGAGGCAGCGCTGGATTGCCTGCAGCTACAGGGATGGGGGAAGCCTCATTGGGACCCTGAGGCGCTAGTGCGCCTACGCATTGTGTACAGACCACCTGAAAACCCCATGGAGGTGGCAACACTTTGGCCAGGGAGCGCTGTACAGCCACAATTAGGATCCCTGGCAACTTTACCTATTTTTCAAAACATTTTTTTGCTCAGTGTGTGGGAAATTTAAAAAAAAGACGTGGGGTTTCCTCTCCCAAGCCTCTTTAACCCCTTGTCCCCCATGCAGGCTGGGATAGCCAGGGTGCAGAGGCCTGGCTGCATGGGGCTTCACACCTTGAGCTATACCAGCCCACATGGTCCATGGTATGGGGGCGGGGACTCTGGAGGAGAGGGGCGGGCAAACCTCCCCCTCTACCCAGGAGCCCTTGTCCAGTCCATGGACAAGGGGCTCTTCCCAACCTCTGGTGCCCAAGAGTGGCGACGATGCCTGGAGGGGTTCATGGTGGCATCTGTGAGTCCCCTTTAACCACTTCCCGACCGCCGTATTGACAAATGGCGGCCGAGAAGTGGACCCCGCAAGGACCGCCGTATTGACAAATGGCGGCGGTCCTTGTAGGGGCATGGGCGGAGCGATCGCGTCATCAGTGACGCGATCCTCCGCCTCCGCCTGGCGCCGCTCACCCGCCACAACATCCCGCCGGCCATACGGAAGCGCCGGCGGGATGTTAACCCGACGATCGCCGCATACAAAGTGTATAATACACTTTGTAATGTTTACAAAGTGTATTATACAGGCTGCCTCCTGCCCTGGTGGTCCCAGTGTCCGAGGGACCACCAGGGCAGGCTGCAGCCACCCTAGTCTGCACCAAGCACACTGATTCCCCCCCCCCCTGCCCCAGATCGCCCACAGCACCCATCAGACCCCCCTGCCCACCCCCCAGACCCCTGTTTGCACCCAATCACCCCCCTAATCACCCATCAATCACTCCCTGTCACTATCTGTCAACGCTATTTTTTTTTATCCCCCCCCCCTGCCCCCTGCCCCCTCCTGATCACCCCCCCACCCCTCAGATTCTCCCCAGACCCCCCCCCATGTACTGTATGCATCTATCCCCCCTGATCACCTGTCAATCACCTGTCAATCACCCATCAATCACCCATCAATCACCCCCTTTCACTGCCACCCATCAATCAGCCCCTAACCTGCCCCTTGCGGGCAATCTGATCACCCACCCACACCAATAGATCGCCCGCAGATCCGACATCAGATCACCACCCAAGCGCAGTGTTTACATCTATTCTCTCCTCTAAACACCCACTAATTACCCATCAATCACCCATCAATCACCCCCTATCACCACCTGTCACTGTTACCCATCAGATCAGACCCTAATCTGCCCCTTGCGGGCACCCAATCATCCGCCTAAACGCTCAGATTGCCCTCAGACCCCCCCTTATCAATTCGCTAGGGCATTATTTACATCTGTCCTTCCCTGTAATAACCCACTGATCACCTGTCAATCACCTGTCAATCACCCATCAATCACCCCCTGTCACTGCCACCCATCAATCACCCCCTGTCACTGCCACCCATCAATCAGCCCCTAACCTGCCCCTTGCAGGCAAACTGATCACCCACCCACACCAATAGATCGCCTGCAGAGCCGACATCAGATCACCTCCCAAGCGCAGTGTTTACATCTACATCTATTCTCTACCCTAAACACCCACTAATTACCCATCAATCACCCCCTATCACCACCTGTCACTGTTACCCATCAGATCAGACCCTAATCTGCCCCTTGCGGGCACCCAATCACCCGCCTACACGCTCAGATTGCCCTCAGACCCCCCCTTATCAATTCGCCAGTGCAATATTTACATCTGTTCTCCCCTGTAATAACCCAATGATTACCTGTCAATCACCTGTCAATCACCTATCAATCACCCATCAATCACCCCCTGTCACTGCCACCCATCAATCACCCCATGTCACTGCCACCCATCAATTACCCGCTGTCACTGCCACCCATCAATCAGCCCCTAACCTGCCCTTTGCGGGCAATCTGATCACCCACCCACACCAATAGATCGCCCGCAGATCCGACATCCGATCACCTCCCAAGTGCAGTGTTTACATCTGTTCTCTACCCTAAACACCCACTAATTACCCATCAATCACCCCCTGTCACTGCTACCTATCAGATTAGACCACTATCTGCCCCTAGGGCACTCAATCACCCGCCCACACCCTCAGAATGCCCTCAGACCCCAGCCCTGATCACCTCGCCAGTGCATTGCTTGCATCTATTCCCCCCTCTAATCACACCTTGAGACACCCATCAATCACCTCCTGTCACCCCCTAGCACACCTACCCATCAGATCAGGCCCTAATTTGCCCCGTGTGGGCTCCTGATCACTTGGCCAAACCCTCAGATCCCCCTCAGACCCCCTTCCGATCACCTCCCCAGTGCATTGATTGCATCTATTTTCCCCTCTAACCACCCCCTGAGACACCCATCAATCACCTCCTGTCACCCCCCTAGCACTCCTATCCATCAGATCAGGCCCAATACAACCTGTCATCTAAAAGGCCACCATGCTTATGACCGGTTCCACAAAATTCGCCCCCTCATAGACCACCTGTCATCAAAATTTGCAGATGCTTATACCCCTGAACAGTCATTTTGAGACATTTGGTTTCCAGACTACTCACGGTTTTGGGCCCGTAAAATGGCAGGGTGGCATAGGAACCCCACAAGTGACCCCATTTTAGAAAAAAAGACACCCCAAGATATTCTGTTAGGTGTATGACGAGTTCATAGAAGATTTTATTTTTTGTCAAAAGTTAGCGGAAATTGATTTTTATTGGGTTTTTTTTCACAAAGTGTCATTTTTCACTAACTTGTGACAAAAAATAAAATCTTCGATGAACTCGCCATACACCTTGGAGGAATACCTTGGGGTGTCTTATTTCTAAAATGGGGTCACTTGTGGGGTTCCTATACTGCCCTGGCATTTTAGGGGCCCTAAAACCGCGAGGAGTGGTCTAGAAAACAAATGCCTCAAAATGACCTGTGAATAGGACGTTGGGCCCCTTAGCGCACCTAGACTGCAAAAAAGTGTCACACATGTGGTACCGCCGTACTCAGGAAAAGTAGTATAATGTGTTTTGGGGTGTATTTTTACACATACCCATGCTGGGTGGGAGAGATTTCTATGTAAATGGACAATTGTGTGTAAAAAAAATCAAACAATTGTCATTTACAGAGATATTTCTCCCACCCAGCATGGGTATGTGTAAAAATACCACATGTGTGACACTTTTTTACACCCTAAGTACGCTTGGGGCCCAAAGTCCTTTAGGATTTCACAGGTCGTTTTGCGACATTTGGTTTCAAGACTACTCCTCACGGTTTAGGGCCCCTAAAATGCCAGGGCAGTATAGGAACCCCACAAATGACCCCATTCTAGAAAGAAGACACCCAAAGGTATTCCGTACGGAGTATGGTGAGTTCATAGAAGATTTTATTTTTTGTCACAAGTTAGCGGAAAATGACACTTTGTGAAAAAAAACCAATTAAAATCAATTTCCGCTAACTTGTGACAAAAAATTAAAAACTTCTATGAACTCACCATACTCCTAACGAAATACCTTGGGGTGTCTTCTTTCTAAAATGGGGTCATTAGTGGGGTTCCTATACTGCCCTGGCATTTTAGGGGCCCTAAACCGTGAGGAGTAGTCTTGAAACAAAAATGACCTGTGAAATCCTAAAGGTACTCATTGGACTTTGGGCCCCTTAGTGCAGTTAGGGTGCAAAAAAGTGCCACACATGTGGTATCGCCGTACTCGGTAGAAGTAGTACAATGTGTTTTGAGGTGTATTTTTACACATACCCATGCTGGGTGGGAGAAATACCTCTGTAAATGACAATCTTTTAATTTTTTTACACACAATTGTCCATTTACAGAGTTATTTTTCCCACCCAGCATGGGTATGTGTAAAAATACACCCCAAAACACATTGTACTACTTCTCCTGAGTACGGCGATACCACATGTGTGGCACTTTTTTGCACCCTAACTGCGCTAAGGGGCCCAAAGTCCAATGAGTACCTTTAGGATTTCACAGGTCATTTTGAGAACTTTTGTTTCAAGACTACTCCTCACGGTTTAGGGCCCCTAAAATGCCAGGACAGTATAGGAACCCCACAAATGACTCCATTTTAAAAAGAAGACACCCCAAGGTATTCTGTTAGTAGTACGGTGAGTTCATAGAAGATTTTATTTTTTGTCACAAGTTAGCGGAAATAGATTTTTATTGGTTTTTTTCACAAAGTGTCATTTTCCGCTAACTTGTGACAAAAAATAAAATCTTCTATGAACTCACTGTACTACTAACTGAATACCTTGGGGTGTCTTCTTTCTAAAATGGGGTCGTTTGTGGGGTTCCTATACTGTCCTGGCATTTTAGGGGCCCTAAACCGTGAGGAGTAGTCTTGAAACGAAATTTCTCAAAATGACCTGTGAAATCCTAAAGGTACTCATTGGACTTTGGGCCCCTTAGCGCAGTTAGGGTGCAAAAAAGTGCCACACATGTGGTATCGCCGTACTCAGGAGAAGTAGTATAATGTGTTTTGGGGTGTATTTGTACACATACCCATGCTGAGTGGGAGAAAGATCTCTGTAAATGGACAATTGTGTGTAAAAAAAATTAAAAAATTGTCATTTACAGAGATATTTCTCCCACCCAGCATCGGTATGTGTAAAAATACACCCCAAAACACATTATACTACTTCTCCTGAGTACGGCAATACCACATGTGTGGCACTTTTTTGCAGCCTAACTGCGCTAAGGGGCCCAAAGTCCAATGAGCACCTTTAGGCTTTACAGGGGTGCTTACAAATTAGCACCCCCCAAAATGCGAGGACAGTAAACACACCCCACAAATGACCCCATTTTGAAAAGTAGACTCTTCAAGGTATTCAGAGAGGGGCATGGTGAGTCCGTGGCAGATTTCATATTTTTTTGTCGCAAGTTAGAAGAAATGGAAACTTTTTTTTTTTTTGTCACAAAGTGTCATTTTCCGCTTACTTGTGACAAAAAATAAATTTCTATGATGAACTCACTATGCCTCTCAGTGAATACTTTGGGATGTCTTCTTTCCAAAATGGGGTAATTTGGGGAACATGTCAGGTGGTCAGAAAAGTCATAGATGCTTGAAAATGGGAAAATTCACTTTTTGCACCATAGTTTGTAAACGCTATAACTTTTACCCAAACCAATAAATATACACTGAATGGGTTTTTTTTTATCAAAAACATGTTTGTCCACATTTTTTGCGCTGCATGTATACAGAAATTTTACTTTATTTGAAAAATGTCAGCACAGAAAGTTAAAAAAATCATTTTTTTGCCAAAATTCATGTCTTTTTGATGAATATAATAAAAAGTAAAAATCGCAGGAGCAATCAAATAGCACCAAGAAAAAGCTTTATTAGTGACAAGAAAAGGAGCCAAAATTCATTTAGGTGGTAGGTTGTATGAGCGAGCAATAAACCGTGAAAGCTGCAGTGGTCTGAATGGGAAAAAAAGTGGCCGGTCCTTAAGAGAGGTAAACCCCTAGGTCCTCAAGTGGTTAAGAAGTGGACCCCCAGATACCAGCCCCCTCCCTAGGAGAACTGAGTATAGAGGTACAAAATACCCCTTACCCATTTCCACAAAGGGTTAAATGAAATAAAAACATAACGAGAAAAGTCCTTTATTATTCTTAATTAAATATAAATACATACCGCTACCTTTAAAAAAAAAAAAAAAATACACAGCTCTAGTTATACCAAGTATAGCTAAAGCCGAAGCATCTTTGAATTTGGCCCCAAAGCTTCCCATTGGTCTATTAACAGCCCAATGGGAATCCTTCTGATCTCCATTGGAATGTTAATAGACCAATGGGGAGCCTTGGAGCCAAATTTACACTTAGAATAGCTAGAGCTCTGTCCTACATGGCTCCTGCTCTTCTCCCCGGCCACTGCACCTATCGCCTCCACACACACTGGCACCCTGGAGCACCCTGTTATCAGGGTGCCATGGGTGCTCCAGGGTGCCTGAGTAGGTGGGGGCGGTATGCGGGTGGAGAGCGAAAAGCCATGCAGGAGGTACGGACGGAGCTCTAGCTATACTAAGTATAGCTAGAGCTGCGCGGGCAGTGGTGGTGTGTGGCGGCGGGTGCGCAGAGATCTTCAATTAAGATTGCAACGTTAGAGGATATTGGCGTGAGACATTTTCTAGGTTATTGACGTGGAAACATTTTTTTTAAAGGTACAGGTAAGTATTTCTGGTTAATTAAGAATATTAAGACTTTTTTCGTGGTAGTGTTTTTATTTCCTTTAACCCTTTGTGGAACTGGGTAAGGGGTACTATGTATCCCTATACTCAATTCTCCTGGGGAGGGGGCAGGCATCTGGGGGTCCCCTTCTTAAAGGGGGCTCCCAGATGCCACCATAAACCTCCCCCTCCAGGTGTTGAGGCCTCCTCTTGGAGCTCTGGAGGTGGGGAAGAGCCACTTGTACATGAATTGGACAAGGGGGAGAGGGAGAGGCTTTGCCATACCATACCATACCATGGACCATGCGTGCTGGTATAGCTCAGCTTGCGAAGCCCCCTTTTTTTTAAATTTCATTTTATTTTTTTAAATTCCCCCAATATGAATAAAACAAAAGTTTTAATGGGTATAGTTGTCAGGGATCCTTGCCGCTTCTACAGGGTTTCCAGGGGGTCTGTGCGTACTGCGTATGGACCCCCTCGGAAACCCCATCATGAAATTCATTGCTCTTTCTTTTGATATATGAAATTTTTCACTGCCATTAGGTTGCTACATTATCTGTAATTTACCGCATTTAAATGTATACTTTTTTTTCCTATCGTAACTTTAAAATTGATTTTCTCCAAAACTATAAAGTCTTTTTGAAAAAATGTTTTCCACTTGTACCCATTTTTCTCTTTAACCACTTCACAACCATAGGCTTACACCCCCCCCCTAGTGACCATGCTATTTTTTACAATTCAGGCCAGTGTAGCTTTAACCGCTCGCTGCAGGGCCGTACAACTCAGCACACAAATTATCCCCCCCCCCCCTTTCTGCCCACCAACAGAGCTTTCTGTTGGTGGGCTCTGATCGCTGCTGCCGTGTTTATTATTTTTTTTTTTCTTTATTCGTGTTTTTTTTTTTCAAATATATTTTTTTTAATTTCGCCCACCCCCCCATCCTCATAAGCCAACGATAGCGATCAGCTAAGTGACACGGCTGTCCCCAGTACTGCACTGGCGTAGATCGCAGCACTGTACAATTTAAATAGACTGCGGTTTCGCCGTCTAACATTCTCCTAGCGGATCAGAGCGATCCCACCACAACCAAAATGCTGGTTTCTGATGAAACCGATATGGATTATGTAGCCACTTCACTCCATGTAGAATTCAGTACCTCTGCACTACTTTGGATTCAAGGATGGTCAATGATATTTAAATAATTCAAAGCTAATACAAATGTATGCAGCTTGAAAATGGACCAATCAAATGCAGCATTTGCATACATTTCCATAAAATTACCACAACATTTGCGTGAGTTTGGAATTCTAGGCATTCTTCGTCCAGACTACTTTGGTTATGTGAAAACCCAAAGGACCAATTTCACACTAGAAATCACAATTTGCGATCGTGATTTTGCATTGCAATTTTTCAGCGATTGCGTTTCTCATTCGGGGAATGAGAATCGCATTGCGATCACTCTAAAATGCTACATGCTTGTTTGTGACAAATCGCAAGCACTGCAGTGAGAATAATTCCATAGGGATACATGTGTCACAGTGCTTTGCTGATCACCGGCGATCAGCGAAGTGCTGAAACACTGCAGGAAAGCACCCCCTGTGTAAATGGGCTCTATGGCCCCTTTCCCACTTATATGTTGCTGATCACATTTTTAGCAACGCAGTTGTGTAATCCGCAGGTATATCAGGAGTGCATAGACTGCTCTGTCTGATCCTTTATTTCCACACTGTATCACAATGCATGGTTGCAGAGAATTTAGCACAAAACACAGTAAGTACAATTCTATATATCATAAATGAATGTGATTGCAACCGTATCGGTGAATAGAAACAGATCCTGTACATAACAAAATCCATCAACATCTCTGTTTATCCGTTGTGGAAAATGGTCTGATTTGCAATGCAGTGTGAACTAAGCAGTACACTAGCCACTCCAGCTTTGCATTGGTTTGAATCCAATATTCTTGGAACTGGTTTTAATACTTGTACACCTTTGTGTTAAAGCGGAATGAAACCCAGCATTTCTTCTTTGCTCTAATAGATTATTTACAGCTTATTATATACTACCACCAATTTTTTTTTTTACTAGAACAGCATTCAAAGGGTTAAACACAGGACTAATGGCCCATACTCACGAGGGACTTTTGTCGCCTCAACACGCGGCGTGCGCGTGTTGCGGCGACAGGTCGCCCGTGAGTATGGGCCGTTGCACGCGCGCGCACCCCGAACTGTCGCCCGTCGCTCATGTCGCCATGCGATTGAAAGTTTCAATCGCATGGCGACAGTCGCCGCCGCACCTCCGCCGCAACTGTCGCTAGTCCGCGTGAGTACGCGGACTAGCGACAGCAACCTCCATTAAAGTATATGGAGCTTCCGGCGGAGGGAGGAGGAACGTTGGCGACAGCTTCCGCCTCGCCGCTGGTCCCTCTTCCGCGTGTGTACGCGGAGGGACCTGGCGAGGAGCTGTCGCCGGCCTGTCGCCCACACGCTCACGTGTGCTGGCGACAGGCAACATTTGCAGCCCGTGAGTACGGGCCATTAGAAGCTCCCTGCCAGGAAAGCTGGACGCATCGGAACTGGAGATAATGTTATCTTGTGTTTACTTAATTGTATCAAGTGAGGAATGTAAACACTTTTCTCTGACAGTGCAGACTCTCCTGAACACACACAGACAGACAATCAGAAAAGCATTTCTGCTTACATTAGAAGATGAATAAAGCAGTTATGAATAAAATGCAAAGTAAGCTCTCAGAGCAAAAAGTGTACTTTGGGAACTTGTAATTTATAAATGATTAACCACTTCACCACTGAGGGGGTTTACCCCCTGACCACCAGAGCAATTTTCACCTTTCAGCGCTCCTTCCATTCATTCGTCTATAACTTTATCATTACTTATCACAATTAAACGATCTATATCTTGTTTTTTCCACCACTAATTAGGCTTTCTTTAGGTGGGACATTATGCCAAGAATTATTTTATTCTAAATGTGTTTTAATGGGAAAATAGGACAAATCTGGGAAAAAAATTAATTATTTTTCAGTTTTCGGCCATTATAGTTTTTAATTAATGCATGCTACTGTAATTAAAACCCATGAAATGTATTTGCCCTTTTGTCCCGGTTATAAAACCGTTTAAATTATGTCCCTATCACAATGTTTGGCGCCAATATTTTATTTGGAAATAAAGGTGCATTTTTTTCAGTTTTGCGTCCATCCCTAATTACAAGCCCATAGTTTATAAAGTAATAGTGTTGTACCCTCCTGACATAAATATTTAAAAAGTTCAGTCCCTAAGGTAACTATTTATGTATTTTTTTTTATTGTACATTTTTTTATTTTTTTTTAATTACAAAAAAAAAAAATGGGAGTGTGGGAGGTAATGAGTTAATTTTTTGTGTAAAAGTAATTTATTTGTATGTGAAAAATGTGTAGGGTGTAGTTTTACTATTTGGCCACAAGATGGCACAGTAACTTTTTGTTTTAATGCGACCTCCAAGCGTCCTTCCGGAAGCTTGGAGGAAGTACTTGGAGGCTGTATCTTTTCACAATGATCGCGCTACCCATCGGAGAGCAGCGGATCATTGCGGGGCTTAGATCAACGAACGGGAATGGATTTTCCCATTCATTGATCTCCGGGCGAGCGGGCGGCGTGTTTACGAGTGGGAGCGCAGGCAGCGGCGGGAACGCGGAAAGTACGGATTTCTCCGTCCCTGGGGGTTAAAGGATGGAAAAAGGGATGGAGAAATTCGTACGGGCGGGGGGAAAGTGGTTAATAATACTTCTGCACAAAAGCAAATATGATAAATGTATGGCATATAAAAAGTAGGAAAACATGTTTTTATTGAATATTATGTCAGGGTTTTATACCGCTTTAAAAAGCAGCATATTTATAAGTATTAATGCAAAGTTTTATTTTACAAACTTATAAAATTCTAAAATCATTTCTCAAGATTGAGTACTGTATATTCCAGCGTATAAGACGACTGGGCGTATAAGACGACCCCTCAACTTTTCTAGTTAAAATATAGAGTTTGGGTTATACTGGCCGCATAAGACTACCCCTCTTCCAACGCACACCAAATAAATATTTAAAAAACATCATATACTGGTACTATGTATGAACAGATACTGGTGCTGTATTGTATGTGGTACCCAGTGTATAACACTATATAGATGATTGACTGGATTGGTCAGCTCTCCTTGTCTCCTTGTTTATCAGAGGTATGGTATGGAGGAATAGATTGCGCTGTGCCCATAAAACATGGCTCTTTCACCCGTCTGGCCTGCCCTTGAATCCTATTTACCTCATTCTCTGCCTCTCAGATCTCACACATGTGTGCCTGTGCCGCTTCACTACAGTCCTCAGCAGGGAGAGTCGGTAACAGGACAGGTCGTATCACCCGGCATCAATGACACCCGGCGTATAAGATGACCCCAGACTTTTCAGATGATTTTCAAGGGTTAAAAAGTAGTCTTATACGCCAGAATATACAGTACCTTATTTGTTCCTGGTTATAATAGTGGAAGAAATTATTTCCTGTTATTGTTTCATGAAGTGTGCAAAAAGCAAAATACAGTCACACAGAGTGATTCATGTAGTCATTTAGTCACTGGTTGAGGTGTTCTTGTGTCCTCATATTTTAGATATTTAAAATATGACACAAATGCATGCTTGTTGTTGTGAACATTAAAGTGTACCTGAGATGAATCAAAAGTAAAAATTCATACATACCCCAGGTATATTTCTCCCACCCAGCATGGGTATGTGTAAAAATACACCCCAAAACACATTATACTACTTCTCCTGAGTACAGCGATACCACATGTGTGACACTTTTTTGCAGCCTAGGTGCACTAAGGGGCCCAACGTCCTATTCACGGGTCATTTTGAGGCATCTGGTTTCTAGACTACTCCTCACGGTTTAGGGCCCCTAAAATGCCAGGGCAGTATAGGAACCCCACAAGTGACCCCATTTTAGAATTATGGTGAGTTCATAGAAGATTTTATTTTTTGTCACAACTTAGTGACACTTTGTGAAAAAAAACAATAAAAATCAATTTCCGCTAACTTTTGACAAAAAATAAAATCTTCTATGAACTCGTCATACACCTAACAGAATACCTTGGGGTGTCTTTTTTTCTAAAATGGGGTCACTTGTGGGGTTCCTATACTGCCCTGGCATTTTAGAGGCCCAAAACCGTGAGTAGTCTGGAAACCAAATGCCTCAAAATGACTGTTCAGGGGTATAAGCATCTGCAAATTTTGATGACAGGTGGTCTATGAGGGGGCGAATTTTGAGGAACCGGTCATAAGCAGGGTGGCCTCTTAGATGACAGGTTGTATTGGCACTGAAGTGCAGGAAGAGCAAGATGTTCTCAAATCGTGACCTGGACATGGCAGCAGAGAACATGGGCATGTGATTGATGGGTGTCTCAGGGGGTGATTAGAGGGGAAAGTAGATGCAATCAATGCACTGGGGAGGTGATCGGAAGGGGGTCTGAGGGGGATCTGAGGGTTTGGCCGAGTGATCAGGAGCCCACACGGGGCAAATTAGGGCCTGCTCTGATGGGTGTAACGATTGCGGAATTATTTCCGTGGTCAGCGCACAGAACGTGCGCTGACACTGCGGAAATCCTCCACAAGCGTATAATCAAGAGAACCCAGCTATGGTGCTATGCACCTGTAGAGGGAGATTCCCACCGGCAGATGGAGCTGTGGAGTACAGTCGGACACAGCCTCTGTACTGCCACAGATGCCAGATGGGAATTGCATGAGTTGAAGCAATGCAGGGCTGGGTAGCCCTAAAAGAGAGAGAGCACAGAGACAGAATAAATGTGTGTCCACCAATCTAGTCGCCACCCAGCGACAGTGAACACACATTCGCAGAAACAAAGTACGAACGCAATCGCAAGACTGGCGATTGCCAACAGTGACACTAGACCGAGCAGGACAGAGAAAGAGAGTAGCAAAAGGCACAGCAAACAAGAACAATCAGAACAACGAGGAAAATAACAAACGCTAACTAAACGCGAACATCGCACTCATTCGCAACAGCAAAAGCACTTAAGCACGATCACCGCGTGTTAGGTGCCCAGTGATAAGCGTGCCACCCTAACTAACCAATGTAACACAAACACGAAATAGAGAACGCAAACGCTTGCTTACCTCACCGAGCCTACAGCAAGCGTTCGTACAAGACAAGACAGAGAGAAGGAGCAGCCAGCAGCAACCGCAGCTCTGGCCTACACTCCCAGACATAGTACAGAAGGAACCACCGCTGCTACCGCTAGAGCGAATGCGATCCAGACAGACAAACAGATGGGGCTACCAGTAGCAACCGCTGCTCTGGTTAGCACCCCTGAGGCAGAATACAGAAGGAGGCACTGCCACTACCACTAGGGCGAATGCGATCCAGACAGATGGAGCAGCCAGTAGCAACCGCAGCTCTGGCCTACACTCCCAGACATAGTACAGAAGGAACCACTGCTGCTACCGCTAGAGCGAATGCGATCCAGACAGACAAACAGATGGGGCTACCAGTAGCAACCGCTGCTCTGGTTAGCACCCCTGAGGCAGAATACAGAAGGAGGCACTGCCACTACCACTAGGGCGAATGCGATCCAGACAGATGGAGCAGCCAGTAGCAACCGCAGCTCTGGCCTACACTCCCAGACAGACAGAACGATTTCCTGTCGACCGCCGCTGGCGACAAGACAATCGACACAGAGAGACAGAACAAGGCAATACAGATAATACAACCTGACTGCACTAGAAGGAATGCCTAGTGCAGTCCCCAGGAATTACTCTAAGATAATCTTTAGCAAACAAGCAAGGCTGATACTCTAGGAGAGTTTAGCAGGAACAAACCTTCATGACCAGCAAGGGATTCTGGGAGAACATGGTATTTATACTGCAAGCCTTCAAAGGAGGCAGCTAGGCAATTTGCATGACAAGTGTATGCAAATTCCTCAGGAGAGCAACTCTGAAACTTGCAAAGCGAAGACACGTCTCTTTTCCAGAGACCTGCAGCATTCAGACCTAAAGAATGGACAAACAGCTGTCTGCCCGTGCAGAAAGCTGAGCATTTCGTTAAAATGGGTAGGTGTGCTAGGGGGTGACAGGAGGTTATTGAGGGGTGTCTTAAGGTGGGATTAAAGGGGGGAAAAGATGCAAGCAATGCACTAGCGAGGTGATCAGGGCTGAGGTCTGAGGGCGTTCTGAGGGTGTGGGCGGGTGATTGGGTGCCCAAGGGGCAGATTAGGGTCTGATCTGATGGGTATCAGTGACAGGTGGTGACAGGGGGTGATTGATGGGTGATCAGTGGGTGATTAGGTGGCAGAACAGATGTAAACAATGCACTTTGGAGGTGATCTGAGGGTGGGTCTGCGGGCGATCTGATGGTGTTGGTGAGTGGGTGATCAGATGCCTGTAAGAGGCAGGTTAGGATCTGATGGGTGGCAGTGACAGGTGATTGACAGGTGATTACATGGGAGAATAGATGTATACAGTACACGGGGGGGGGGAGGTCGGGGGGGGGGGGGGTCTGAGGTCATTCTGAGGGTGTGGGCGGGTGATTGGGTGCCCTAGGGGCAGATAGGGGTCTGATCTGATGGGTAGCAGTGACAGGGGGTGATTGATGGATGATCAGTGGGTGATAAGATGGCAGAACAGATGTAAACAATGCACTTTGGAGGTGATCTGAGGGTGGGTCTGTGGGCAGTCTGAAGGTGTGGGTGGGTGATCAGATGCCCGTAAGAGGCAGGTTAGGGTCTGATCTGATGGGAGGCAGTGACTGGGTGATTGACGGGTGATTGACAGGTGATTACAGGGGAGCATAGATGTATTCAGTACACAGGGGGGAGGGAGGTCTGGGGGGGGGGGGGGTCTGAGGGTCGTTCTGAGGGTGTGGGCAGGTGATTGGGTGCCCTAGGGGCCGATAGGGGTCTGAACTGATGGGTAGCAGTGACAGGAGGTGATTGATGGGTGATCAGTGGGTGATTAGATGGCAGAACAGATGTAAACAATGCACTTTGGAGGTGATCTGAGGGTGGGTCTGCGGGCGATCTGATGGTGTGGGTGGGTGATCAGATGCCCATAAGAGGCAGGTTAGGGTCTCATCTGATAGGTGGCAGTGACAGGTGGTGATTGACAGGTGATTGACAGGTGATTACAGGGGAGGATAGATGCATACAGTACACGGGGGGGAGGGGTCTGGGGAGGATCTGAGAGTGAGGGGAGGGGGTGATCAGGAGCCCCCAGTGGGCAGTTTAGGACCTAATCATAAAAATAGTGTTGAAAGATAGTGACAGGGAGTTATTAATGGGTGATTAGGGGGGTGATTGGGTGCAAACAGGGGTCTGAGGGGTGGGCAGGAGGGGTCTGAGGGGTGCTGTGGGCGATCAGAGGGAAGGGGGGGGCAGATCAGTGTGCTTGGGTGCTTTCCTGGGTGGCTGCAGCCTGCCCTGGTGGTCCCTCGATCACTGGGACCACCAGGGCAGGAGGCAGCCTGTATAATACACTTTGTATACATTACAAATTGTATTATACACTTTGTAGCGGCGATCGAGCAGCTGATAACCCGCCGGCGCTTCCGAACGGCCGGCGGGTTACTGCGCCAGGTGGGCGGAGCCTGTTGCCGGCGGCTGATCGCATCACTCGATCGCCACATAACCACACCCACTGCCACCAGCTGCGGGCGGTCGGCAAGTGCTTAAAAAGAAAAACATCAGTTTTTTTTTTCTATGCAAAAAATATCCCAGGCATGCCCTTTATAAAGATTTGATGAACGTCTTGCTATTGCATGGCCTGATTATGTCTCTGGATGTAGTTATAATGTAACTGGGAGTAGACTTTTTTTATGCAAAGGCAAGGAGTTTTGAATCAGGAGGATACCACTTATGCAAAGGGAAAAACAAAAAACCTTTAAGTCCTTTTTGATGTGATCCACTTCACCTCAACAAATGCTTTATATTTATAGAAAGGACCATAATATGGAAAAGTACAAAATATTGCAAGGTCTTATGGTACAAAATATCGAAAACTTTATTGGCATAGATACAAAAAATATTCATTAAAACAGTCTCTGTAGGGAGCTCCTCATTTATATGAACAATCATCCAAGACAGGGATATCAAAATTGGTAGTAGTGTAGGCTTAATATATTAGCAAAAAGCATTAGGCAACGACACGCTCGTTTCGGGTGCATAAAGCCCTTCTTCAGGCCACTGTATAAAGCACTTTCTACAAAAAAGCAGAATAAAACAGAAAAACATTAAAACCATGAATATAGCATGATGTACAAGTACCGGCACCATACAGAGAACCCCCTAAGGTAGAGAGAAAATTTAAAGATAATATTGGCCTCAATTCACTAAGCTTAACTCCTGTCTTTAATAACTCTTCTGAGCTGTTTTACAGTTATCACAATTATATCACCATGGTGATAACTGTAAAACAGCTCAGAAGAGTTATTAAAGACAGGAGTTAAGGTTAGTGAATTGAGGCCTAAATAGTGTGTTCAGCACAAACCCAAAATCAGGGTATTCACACCAGTCCAAAAAGGGCAGTATCCAGCCTAGCGAAAGAGAAGGCATGGAAAAATTGTGCAATGTGAATATATAAGGACTCAAGTAAGCGTATCACAGGTGTGCCCTTGGCCAATAAATATTGTCCCAACGGCTACACAATACGCAAAAGGAAGAGGGAAAACAAAGGGATGAAGAAGAAAAGAAAGTAATAAGAAACCATGATGATACACATGAGACCTGTAAATAACGGTTAGGGATAGACACCAAGAAGTGCAGTCTAAATATTGTGGAGAATAAAATAACTCAAGTAAAAACAAACCTCCAAGCACTATTGGCAATACATGGCAGGAGCAATGGGAAAAGAGACAAACATCTGACCAACAAGATGTTTTCGCACCTGGCAGGAAATAAATAGCACCCTGAAAAAAGCACTTCACTGCAACAATGCCCCGCATCATGGACAGATATACTGTATATATCCCCACAGCTCACCAAACGTATGTCGCTAAACCAGCAAACACATAAATGTGGATGTAAGTAAGATTACAGGGATGTCCCCAAGTTGTGCACTACAATCACACCAAAACCATATTATGGCAACACCATGTAAGAAGTCATGTTACAACAAACGACAAGGCATACTGAAAAAATCCCTTTAGATAGACTCCAATTATGGGGGATATGTAAATCAAAGAAAATAATACACCCGAAATGCCCATATCTAGTTATAAATTCTTATATATTAATTATGCAAAGTACCAACTATGTCTCTGGATGAACAGGGAAGAATGTTTATGATTTAAGAGATCCTAAATCTAGTGTTGGTGTTTGAATTTGGCATAGCTAATTGGAAACACACAAATCTTTGCAACCGCCACTGTTCAGCACTGAACGAGTGGACAGGGTCAGGAGTTCACTGCTATGACACATGCTTTTAACATGACTTCCATAGTTCTTCCTTCCGGTTTGGAAGGAGGCGGTATTAAAGCTGTGACACACACACACACACACACGCACGCACGCACGCACGCACGCACACACACACACACACACACACACACACATACACACCTCTTGGTGGAGTGTGAAGAGGAACAGTTACGTCAAGAACAGTTGTGGGAGCAATTTACATCAGAACCAGATGTTTCCTCAACACCCGCGGCAGCGCAGAGGGGGGAGGAGGAGGAAGAGTCGTGTGGGGAAGAGGAGTCAGACTCAGATGATGAGGAAGGTGTTTCTGTGGAGGAGGAGGAGGCAGTGGCAGAAGAACAACCGCAGCAGGCGTTGCAAGGGGCTTGTGCTGTTCAACGTTCCCGTGGTATTGTTCGTGGCCGGAGGGAGGAGGAGGACTTGCCTGACGTCACTGAGGAAGAGCAAGAGGAGATGGAGAGTACGTCTGGATCCAACTTTGTGCAGATGGCGTCTTTCATGCTGTCCAGCCTGTTGAGGGACCCCCGTATAAAAAAACTCAAGGGGAATGAGCTGTACTGGGTGGCCACGCTACTAGACCCTCGGTATAGGCACAAAGTGGCGGACATGTTACCAACTCACCAGAAGGCAGAAAGGATGCAGAACAAGCTCGCAACTATGCTTTACAATGCGTTTAAACGTGATGTCACAGCACAATGCAATAAAGGTACCACTGCCAGTAATCCTTCTCCCATGTTCACGCAAGCAAGGACAGGAAGCTCCAGCGATCTCATGGTGATGTCGGACATGCGGACATTCTTTAGTCAAACACCTCGCCTTAGCCCTTCCGGATCCACCCTCCACCAACGCCTGGACTGGAAGGTAGCTGACTACCGGGCCTTGTGTGTGGATGTAGACACTGTGAGCAGCGATGAACGCTTGGACTACTGGGTGCACAGGCTTGACCTGTGGCCAGGGCTGTCCCAATTTGCCATCCAACTTCTGTCTTGCCCTGCCTCAAGTGTCCTGTCAGAAAGGACCTTCAGCGCAGCTGGAGGCATTGTCACTGAGAAGAGAAGTCGCCTAAGTCACAAAAGTGTTCAGTACCTCACCTTTATCAAAATGAATGAGGCATGGATCCCGGAGGGCTACTGCCCGCCCAAAGACTAAGACAGTCCGCTTGCCTTCTCCGCCACCACCAACAGGGTCCAGGACACCAGATGGATTCCTGAATTTTTAAGGTCGCTGCTAGCAGCGGCCGCTATACTAATTTTTCTGGTGCATGTACATGCCTGCCTAATTTTTCTGGCTGCAGTGCAGCTGCAACAACAAAACAAAAGGCATGTACATGTGCCCATTCCCCTTCGTGATCATTACCTTGCTGCGGTGAAGGGGCTTGCGTATCACAATGAAGCAATGACCGCCAGCTATATGAGTGTCTCGGGGGGTGGCACATCAAAGATAATAAGGTTGTTGCTTCATTGTGGACAGATCAAATTTGATCAGCTGGACAGTCACTGTTGTTCTTTCATTGAGATACCACAGCCCGGCGACCATATAGGCTTGAAAACCGCCACGGCCTGCACTCTCACCATGGTGCGCACCAGTCCAGCACGGCCGTCACAATGCAAACAGCTGTTTGCGGTGTGTTACACAGTGAGTTTGGTGTGTCAGTGTGAAGCAGTACTCTAATTACACTCCCTGTTTGATGTGTACACATGCAAGATGTTTTAAAGCACTTAAGGCCTGCAATTTAGCATTCAATGGGATTTCTGCCCTTAAAACGCTGCAGTGCGTCAAATCCACATTTTTTCCCCGGGACTTTTGGCGTCTATCCCACTCATCCATGCAAAAACTCAGATGTTAGACCCCTTGAAACCTCTTTTCCATCACTTTTCTGGCCAGCATAAGTGTTTCTAGTTTTCAAAGTTCGCCTCCCCATTGAAGTCTATTGCGGTTCGCGAATGTTCGCGTGAACCGAGCCTTTTGCGGAAGTTCGCAAACCCGGTTCGCGAACCAAAAATCATAGGTTCGGGCTTTCTCTAATTCTCATTCTCGAGGGTCTTCTGCTCACAGTATCAGGGGCGTAACTATAGGGGATGCAACCCCTTTAGCCGCAGGGGGGCCTGGGGCCCGCCCAGGGCCGTTCTGGGGGGGGGGAAGCAGAAGTGCCGTGTGCGGGGAGAGCTATGCCGCACAATTGTGGACCCCCTAGGTGTTGAACTGGCCGTGACGTCTATTAGACACCAGTTGTCTGGGAGGCAGAGCAGGGCTATGGGAAGATGGTGTCCCAGGCTGCATTGGAGACTATTTGTTACTCCAGTGCAGGGCTTCAGGCACCATCTTCCCGTGGCCCTGCTCTCTGCCTGTCAGCACAGGAGATTTGCTGCAGGAGGATCATCGGGGGAGCTGCGCGCCAGTGGCCGGCCGGGAGAGGAGACTTCTGCCAGGTGAGTGAATTATTTTTTTTACAAGTGCATTATTTTCTGGTGAATGCTGCCCACTTTACAATTGTTTTCTGGCAAAATGCTGTCTACTTTACGATTGTTTTCTGGTGAAATGCTGTCCACTTTACGATTATTTTCTGGTGAACGCTGCCCACATTACGATTATTTTGTGACGCTACTTCCTGTATAAACAGGAAGTAGCGTCAGACACTTGAGAGAGGACCATTCGAATTGGAACGCAGGAAGGTATGTGTGTCTGCCGCTGCCCACCGCCTGCACAGACACTGATTGATGCTGGAGGTGAGCGCAGAGCAGAGAGCCCGAGGTGAGGGGGGGGACTGTCCCCCCTCCCTGCCGATGTGTGGCTATGGCTTTCCCGTCATGCTGCGACCGCTCCAGCCCTGAGCTGGCCTGGGGGAAGGGGGGAGGGTGTCGGAATTTCAGCAGGGGGGCCCGGTGGTTCCTAGTTATGCCCCTGCACAGTATAGTATATACTCCCTGGGTTTGTACATCTGTCTGTGTCTCCCACTCTCGTTTTCAAGGTTGTGAGCACTCAGTCTGTAGACACTTAGGATTTGCCTCTCTTGAGAGTTTGGGGCCATTTTATTCTTATAGCCGATATTTTCAATGGTGAGAGTGAGAGAGTTTGCAGCTCCTTGAATGATTGGTTGGATGTATATGTGTATTTTGCATGCATACATGAAAAAAGGCACCTGGAAAAAAAGAGCGCAGGGGATTGTAGCTAGTAAAATATCGCTAAAATTAGCGATATTCTACTGCTAGATTTTGATAGTAAAATATCAGTAATATTATCAAACAGAACCCTTCCCTGGTGGTGCATAACCCTAATACCCCCATGCCGATGGTGCCTAATCCTTACAACCCCTACCCTGGTAGCACTGAACCCTAAGACATCCCCCTAGTGGTGCCTAACTCTAAACCTCCCTTACTAGTGTGTAACCCTAAGACACCCCCCCCCCTCCCCGGTGGTGCCTAAACCTACATCCCCTCGTGGTGCCCAGCTCCAAATCCCCCTCCTGAAACCTTACCCCCCCCCCCTTCCACAAAGCCGCAATATGCAGCTATGAAGGTAAATCTTGGCACCCAATTAGCCGCAGGAGGGTGCAAAATCCGTGTACAGGTTCTGCAATGCCACAATTTAATCAGGCACTGAAATTTACCTTCATAGTTGCATGGCTAGACGGCTAGAAGCCACGTTTTGCAGCATATAGGTAAATTTCCGCATCCGGCGGCACCTGCTAACGGTGTTTTTTCCAAAAGGGCTCCTGTGCCCTTCTTTCCTGCTTCGTTATGCACTCCCCTTATTTAAAGTTTAAAAACCCCAATTGCTTTCAGTCTAAATTTCAAGTTGTGTGCATTCATTGTCTGCTTGCATGTTGAACGGTATGAGTGGATGAGTCTTAAAGGAAACATCATGCTTAAAAAAAAAAAAAAAAAAAAAAAATACATCTATTTATCTGGGGCTTCCTCAAGCCGCTGGCAGCCTATGTATCCCTTGCCACAGCTCCACTCCCAGCCGTTGTTCCAGGATCCCCTCCTTAGCAGCCGGCGATCTGCGCCTGTACGACTTCGTGGCCACGCTACTTGCAGTCGCGCTAATGCGTAGCATGGCTGCTACGGAGGGGTCCCCAGGACAACAGCTTGGAGCGGAGCTGCGGCAAGAGACACATACACTGCCCGGGACTTGAGGAAGCCCCAGGTCAGTAGATCTGTTTTTTTTTTTTTTTAAAGGCCTGATGTTTCCTTTAAGGAGCTGATGTTTCCTTCAAGGAGGTAGCCTTGATGACTCTGGTGGTTTGACTTAAAGGACAGCTGGAGTAAGAGGGATATAGAGGCTCCCATATTTATTTCCTTTAAACAATGCAAACTGCCTGGCTGTCCTGCTGTTCATCTGCCTCTAATGCCTGGTACACACAATGACATTTTCTGGCAGATTTATTATTTCCAACATGTCCGATCTGATTTGCGATCTATTTTCCAGAAGAAGTGAACAGAAAATCAATCGGAAATCAGATCAGACGTGTTGGGAATAAATGATCTGACAATAAATTTGGCAGAAAATCTCCTTGTGTGTACCAGGCATAATACTTTTAGCCATAGACCCCGAACAAGCAATTTTATCAGATGTTTGACAAAAATCTGGCAATATTAGCTGCATGCTTGTTTCAGGTATGTGATTCAAAAACTACTGACCAGAAAGATCAGCAAGACTGTCAAGAAACTGTTTTTGTTTAAAAGAAAATAAATATGGCAGCCTCCATACTCCTCTCACTTCAGGTTTTCTTAGATTTGAGAATGCTGCAGCATTTTTGGAGAACTAAGGTACTCTATTTTGTCTGTCAGTTCTTTGCATTGTGTTATGTGTTGCTGCAAGAGTAAACTTTGCGTGCAAAAATGAATATCAGTTTGGCCACATCCCCTTGAACCTCCCTTTCCTCTATTTATGGTCTGTGTAGCATGAGCACAGCTTCCATGTTTTGTTATCAGCAATGTCTTTTCAGCCAAATAGAAGCGTTTGGGCTTCTGTTTTCTGTGCAAGAGAACCAGGCTACATTTGACCTCTGTTCCACTGACTCATATGCATAGATAAAACCACATAATTTTTACCCATGGAAATATATATATATATATATATATATATATATATATATATATATATATAACTAGTGCTATATGTACCCATGTTTATTTTTTTTTCACAATCAACGTTTATTGATATAAAACATATAGAAAAAACAGAAACATTGTAAAGATTTTGGTAATAGTCAGTCGCGATGTTTACAGTCAATTGCATTACTGGCATAGTGCAAAAATAGGGAGTACAGCTTTATCCAGATGTAAAAAGTCTTCGTAGAGTCAACTGTACCGGAGCATATCAAGATAAACGTTTAACACAAAGATCATATATCAAATCACCTATGGTTTTAGTGGTTGATAAAGTCTTTAGAGCAAGGCCTGTGTGTTGGCAATTGAATAAGCAATCATTCCCATGTGCAAGAAGAAAAGGAAAGGTAAGGAAGAAGAAAGAAGGAGAAGATGAAGAAAGGAAAGGCATCAAACTGTAATCAGGAGGTCAGGGTTTTATAATCGTCAGAACATTGGAATACTGTCCATACAGACCAAGTGATTGCATATTGGTCTGAACGATCCTGTGACATAAGGATCATTCTTTCCATTATTTCGATCGCATCAACCCTTTGTATCCACGCCCTAATCGAGGGGGGATTGGGGGATTTCCAGTTTAAGGGTATCAAAGCTTTCGCAGCATTAAGCAGGTGAATGGTCAGAGATTTTTTATACACTTTCAAGGCAGTATTTGTGTCATGTAAGAGTAGGACATTTGGGGCAAAGACCAATTTTGAACATGTTATCTTTTCCGTAAGTCTGTGGATTGATTTCCAATATGTATCAAGAGAGGGGCAAGACCAAAACATATGTAACAAGCCACAATCTGGATTGCCACATCTCCAACAACTGTCTGGAACTAACGGAAACATCTTATGTAGGATTCTAGGAGTTTTGTACCATCTGGTAAGTGTTTTGTATCCTAGTTCCTGGGTGGCTACATTCAAGGATCCTTTGTGGTTCAGTATGAGGATTCTCTCCCATTGGTCATCTGATATTTCATGTCCCAGATCCTTTTCCCAGTCCTCCTGATATTTTAATTTGGCTGGGCATGATGACATCAGTAAAATTTGGTATATCTGAGAAATAAGATGGACGCGAGGGGCCGTGTTTACAACCAGATTCTCAAAGAGTGTTAAAGGCTTTGACCAGTCAAATTTAACTTTGAGGGAGTTCAAATAGGAGCGTATGTGAAAACATTGCCAGTTGGAGAGGTGGGTTTTGTCGTTAAGAGCAGACATATCTGATAAGGTTTTAACCGATCCTCTGAAGATAAAGTCAAGAACTCTTGGGCATTTGCCTTCTGGCCACTGGAGAAGGAAGGGGATATCTTTTGCTGATAAGAAAGAAGGGTTAGCTAACAAGGGGGTAAGCTTGCTAGGGAATGTAGCTAATTTCATCGTGGGGAGATATCTCCTCATACTTTTGATTGTTGCCAGAATAAGGGGATTACCATATGCTTGTTTCTTTTGGCTTGTTGCTTCTGACCAGCCTAAAGCATAAGCTGGACATTGAGCAGTCTCTTGTTCAATAGAGACCCACTTTTTAGGGGAAATGACATCAGACCATTCTATTACTCTAGAAAATTGTGATGCTAGATGGTATTTAAGCAAGTCTGGCAAGCCCATTCCCCCAGCCTGTTTGGGAAGGGATAGGGTAGATCGTTTGATACGAGGCGGTTTGTGGCCCCAAATAAACTTCTTCATCTGTGATTGTAAAGATCTTAGGAAAGAGGCTGGGAGGTCAATGGGCAAGCATTGACTAATGTATAAGAATCTAGGCAGCAGATTCATTTTGACAGATGCCATTCTGCCAAACCATGAAAGATTGGATTTCTGTCCCCATCTCAAAAGATCCCCTTTTAGAATCTCGCCGATTCGTAAAAAATTTGCTTCGTATAAGCCTTTCAAGTCTGGTGTGATGTCAATTCCCAGATAGCGGAGTGGGCCCCTGGTCCAAAGGAAGGCAAACGATGTACAGCAGGTTTGAACCAATGAGTTCTCTAGGGAGATATTCAAGGCATTGGATTTATGAAAATTTATTTTTAAATTGGAAATCATTCCAAATTCTTCAAATCTTTGTATTAGATTGGGAAGGGAAGTGTTGGGGTCTTGCAGGCAAAACAATAAGTCATCCGCAAATGCGGCTACCACATGATATTCCTTTCCAATCCATAATCCATGGATATTTACGTCAGACCTTATTGCGTTTAAAAACGGTTCCAAAGTGAGTATGTAGATTAAGGGAGATAAGGGACATCCTTGTCTTGTGCCATTTGCAATTTGAAATGGAGTTGACAATACACCGTTTGCCTTCACTCTGGCCGAGGGGTTAGAATATAAAAAACCAACCCATCTTTCTATAGCTGTTCCCACGTTGAGCCGTGACAGGGTGGCGTGTATATAATCCCACGCCACCCTGTCAAAGGCCTTCTCGGCGTCAGTTGACAATAGAAAAGCCTTCATGGCCTTCTTCTTAGCATAAGCTATTACATTAATAGTCCTCATAACATTGTCCTTGGCCTCTCTTCCTGGAACAAAGCCTGTTTGGTCTAGGTTAATCGAGTCAGGTATGTGGGGGAGCAATCTATTTGCCAGTATTTTGGCAAGTAGTTTGGCATCCAAGTTGAGGAGAGAAATTGGTCTGTAATTTGAGCATTTTTGGGGGTCTTTGCCCGGTTTTGGTATCACTGCTATGTGAGCTTCTAAAAGTTGTGAAGTCGGGGAGATATCCGGGGCAATTGAATTAAAAGCTGTTACAAATGCCGGGGCTAGGGTATTACAAAATTGCTTGTAGTATTGGGAAGTGAAGCCATCAGGCCCTGGTGATTTCCCTGGCTTTAACAGCAGTATAGAATTCATCCTCTGTCAGAGGTGACTCTAAGTCTTCCTTCTCAGATTCTGTTAAGTTAAGGGGCTTAGAATGTTTTGATAAGAATTCCGAAATCTTCACTTCTCTGTTGTCTGTGAAATCTGTGCTATTCTGTGTCGGCTGTAAGTTGTATAAAGAAGTGTAATAGTTTTTGAATTCTTCTACAATTTCTTCAGATCTGACAATTTTCTGTTGTTGACTATTCACTAAGGAGGGGATATGTGTAGTATTAATCTGTTTTCTCAGGGTTCTAGCCAAATATTTCCCCGACTTATTACCCGATTCGTAGAAGATTCTTTTACCTGACAGCAGTGGCGTAGCTAAGAAGCTGTGGGCCCCGATGCAGGTTTTACATTGGGCCCCCAAACACTTTATACATAACAATTGATACGGCGCACCAAAACCTGCCAATGGCAACTACAGTGTCAGGGGTGCAAGAAGGGGATGGGGAACAGTTTGTTAATGATTACCACTATTCAAAGTATCTATAGAAGTAATTATTACGAGCACAGGATCAATAGAGAGCTAAAACTGTAGTCGAGGGAGGGCCCTTCGGGGCCCCTCTGGCCCAAGGTCCCCGATGCGGCCGCTACCTCTGCACCCCCTATTGCTACGCCCCTGCCTGACAGGATTTTCCTTTTCGCTTCAGTGAATAAAAGATAGTGTAATTTTGATCTGACTGTGTTCAATTCGGTGAGAGTTTGAGAGGCCAAGGATTGTTTATGGAGACTTTCTAATCTCTTGATATCATTAGTCAGGTTTTGGATCCCTTCCTCTCTCTCTCTTTTGAGCTGTGCCCCCATACGGATGAAGTGACCCCTCACAACCGCTTTATGTGCTTCCCACACTGTGAGGGCTGACACTTCAGGACTGTTATTCAAGGCGAAATAATCTGTAAGAGTGGATGAAATCTTTTCTGAATTGTGTTTTTCAGTGAGTAAATTAGGATTGAGACGCCAACACCACGTTTTAGTGATTTTGACTGGAAATCTCAGAGTCAGGAATACTGGTGCATGATCCGAGATGGATTTGGATCCTATAGAGGAATCCTGAATTAGGGCTAAGTCCCGTTGGGGTAAAAGAATGTAATCGATTCTTGTGTGTTTATTATGAATTGACGAAAAAAAGGTAAAGTCTTTCTCTGTTGGGTGCATAATTCGCCAAGAATCCATCAGTGTCAGCCCTAGGAGATTGGTCTTGATTAGTTTTAATGCTCTATATGATAAAGAAGATGTACCATTTGAACAATCGGTCAGTGGGTTAAGAGGAACATTCAGATCTCCCCCAAAGATCAGAATGCCTTTACTAAAGCTCAGGAGTTCAGATGTGACAGATCTGATAAAGGAGGGTTGATGTCGATTAGGAGCATATACAGATACAAGCGTTAGTTGTCTCTCTCCAATTTTTCCCTTGACAAATAAAAATCTGCCATCAGGATCTCTCTTAACATCTTCAAGGATAAATGGGATTTTTTTATGAAAAAGAATGGACACCCCTTTTGTTTTAGTGGTTGGGGAAGTGGAATGAAATGCTACCGGGAAGAAGGGGTGTAATTTAGATGGTATGTGGTTAGATCTGAAATGTGTCTCTTTCAACTTTTTCTCTACGCATTAAGTCAAAGAGCATGGACCTTTTCTCTGGGGTATTAATCCCATTCACATTTAATGACATGATCTTCCAAGTTTCCCATTTAGAGGTGGAATTAGTGTCATTGGGGATGAGTATGGACATGATTAGATAGCTCTGATCCTGATTTAGGGGTGCAATCGGGAAAGAGACAACCCTGTACAGTAGAGGGTAGGTGAGAAGAGAAAGGAGTGGTGAAAGAAAGAGAAAGAAAGAATACATGCACATGGGAAAAGCAAGCAAGGGTCTTGCCAAGACCAAGGTGACTTGTTTTCTTAACCCACTCGGGAACGACTTGGGTGGTCGCTCCTGAATCTTCAGTGGGAGACAAAGTCAGTGTATACTAGGTGTACACTGTGTGGGAGTACTGAACGTCAACAAATACAATGGCAGGAAGTCCACAACAACCCGCCAAACCACCATATATCAGTATAAATCACACTTTCTATCTCCGACATAATTAACTATAACTTGAAATGACAGAGCTGAGAAGCATCTCTAAGGCATATTGTATGAGTTTCATCATTTGGGTATCATCCGGAGGACCGGGACACTGAAGGGGAATGAATCAATCATTCTGCTAAGTAATGTCTTTTTGGCAAAATGACTCTTGGGATGTGTCAATGTTGCTATAGGCATCCTGTGAGGAATATGGGATAAGGAGAAAGAGGAAGGAGAGGGAGGAGAGGGGGGGGGGGGGGGGGAACAAGGGAGGAAAGAGGGAACGGACATGACTCGGAAATATCATGTTTCAACCTTTACATACTTTCGACCCATAAGCAGTATATATATCATAGTGTGTGACTAAAAGGGAGAAGCAATAATAAACTGTAATATTGCTTATAAACATTATTAAGGTCTTGTAACCTTAGAACATTTGCTTATATCTTCTGTATAAGGCATCTAGTTGTCTTATATCTAAAATATCTGTCTACCCCCCGTCCCCTAACCCCCGCTCACTCCCCCAGCATTTAACAGTAGAACATGAAATATACTATGAACCTGTGAGTCAGAGTGTACCCATTTCAAGAGTTTCCCTCTCCTCAGTGTTGAGGAACTTCAAACAGGATGGCAGGGTCTCTGCCTGTGATGAATTATGATTCCTGGAGAGGATACGTAAAAAGGGAGGAGAAAAAAGACAAGAGAGCATTATATCAGTCCTCTTCCGAAGAATCAGCGTTAACTTCCTTGTTTGCAGCTGGTTCACTAGTGCACGATTGGGAACCAACTGATGCAGGTTTGTGAAGTTGCGAGGTGGCCACGGAGTTGAGGTCTTGCAGTGTCTCTACGTTATCCCAGTTAGGAATCTTGATTGTTGGTAGATTCAGATCGGCGCAGAAATCTGCAAGGCCTGCAGAGTGTCTAAGTGTAAACAGCTTGCCACCAGCAAATACTGCCAAAGCGAAAGGGAACCTCCAATAGTATGTCAAACCTTTCTCTCTCAGAGCCTTAAGTAGAGGTTGTAGGGCACGTCTTTTCGCTAGGGTGATGCCTGATAAGTCATGATAGAGATGGATAGTGTGGTCGTTAAACAAGATCTCGTCCTGATTTCTAGCTGCGCGCATGATATCTTCTTTGAGTGGAAAAGATTCGAGGCAGCATATAATGTCTCTAGGCTTATCATTATCAACGTTGCGGGGCTTAAGGGCCCTATGTGCTCTTACAAAGCCAATCTCAGTGTCAGAGGGTCTCTCGAGGAGATCATTAAAGATGGCTGATAAGGCTGTCTTTATCTGCTCAGTGGTCACAGACTCGGGCACTCCCCTGACCCTTATATTGCTGCGCCGTCCCCTATTGTCTAGGTCCTCCAGATGAGAAGAGTGAGTTAAGGTGGCCATACACTGGTCGATGTGCCATTAGATCGACCAGCTGACAGATCCCTATCTGATCGAATCTGATCAGAGAGGGATCGTATGGCTGCCTTTACTGCAAACAGATTGTGAATCGATTTCAGCCTGAAACCGATTCACCATCTGCTGAGCTGCTCCTGCCGCCTGTCCCCCCCCCCCGTATACATTACCTGATGCTGGCTCCCGGGCATCTTCTCCGCATTGCACGGCTCTGTTCCGGCTCCATTACGGCGCTTCCTGTGTTACTCCGTGACCAGGAAGTTCAAATAGAGCGCCCTCTATTTGAACTTCCTGGTCACTGCAGTGACACAGGAAGCGCCGGGATGGATGGAGCCGGAACAGAGCCGTGCAGCGTGGAGAAGACACCCGGGAGCCAGCCTCAGGTAATGTATACTTGATCGGATCGGCCGCCGCTAGCGACGCGCACTTTACCCGCGGGCGATCGAGGGTAATTTCCCGCACGGCGCGATCGACGGACCGATCCGATTTCGGGAGGAAATCGGATCGGCGGCTGCGTTTACCGCAAACGATTGGCAGCAGATTCAATCCCAGGATCGAATCTGCTGTCGAAACGGCCGGGAATCGACCCAGTGTATGGCCTGCTTTAGTAGGAGTTCGTTATGTGAAACAGCCGTCTTATGGAGCATGTTGATCTGTGCATCTCTTTTGGATCCCGCTGCCTCTACGGTATTCAAGCGATTGCCAATGGCGACCACCTCTGAACGCACTTCAGCTATGGCTGCATGAAGGGAGGTTTTAATATCCTCCGCCATAGCGTGGATGTCTGCTAGGGTAGGGGCTTTGTGTTGTTTATCACCCACCTTCTGGTTCTGCGTTGGAGAGGAGTCTGGCGAGAGCTGCGTAGTGCGGGTCTCTTTTACCGGCGCCATCTTGGGAGTCTGGGTTGCGGCCTTGCGAGGTTTAAAGATCTCCGGTACCGTTCTCCCAGACTGAGCGAGCGGGAGTCCAGAGTCGGCTGAGGTGCTCTGTGAGCTCCGGGTGCTTCTCATGCCAAGCTGGAGATATAACGAAGCTAATTACGAGGTGCTTTTGGTGGGTATAGCGCGGGAGCTCCGGATCAAGCGGCCATCTCTCGTCGGCGTCAAGCCACGCCCCCCTGTACCCATGTTTATGTCATCATGTCATATGTCAGATCAGATAAATTTTAGGCTGGGTTTACACTGGCAGCTAATAATAACTGATCAGTTGTTCTGTGCTTTCTCTTTCAGCTGCTGTGCATATTCATCTGGTTTTGTATGTACTGAGGCCACTAAAGACACAAAAAGCTATGCAGCAGTGTATTGTGAAAACCTTTAAACGCATAGATGTAAACTGGCCCAGAGCGAAACATGGAAAATTCCTTCACCTATGCTGCTCATCAGTTGTCCTATGTGTTACAGCTGTCAGCAACTGATTCCATGTAAATCAGCCCTTAGGCCTGGGACCCACTAGAGCATTCTTTGAGCATTTTTGGAGCTCTTACAATCGCCGGCGCTTTCAAGAAAACGCTTTGCTAATGTAACGTCTGTGGAGTTGAGCCCACTGAACCAATTGCGATTAGGGGCAATCGCAGGACATGCAGCATTTTGTGAGTGTTTGGGCTCAATGTTAAATACCTAAATTGTTGGAAAACGCACTTCAAATCGCTCCCAAAACATTTACACAAAGCAGTAGTGTGACGGATTCACCTGCGCTAAATGTGCCCAGCGTATGGAAATGTGCACGAAGGTGTGATGTAGAGTACCCCTTTAAGCTCCCAGAATCACTTAAAAACAAGAAATATTCTGTCAGTCCAAGCCAGTCACTCTTTATAGTAAATGGGGTGGAGCTTATTACTCCCTGGAGAGGGTGCCATAAAAAACTCCACAGTAGGTCCACTTTACGTTCCTTGTTCCTACTTCAAAATGGACACTAATAGCTAAGCCAGAAAGCACACCCATTGTCAAACTAAAAATGCCAAAGAGACATTCAAAGAGACATTCGCCAGGGCTGTCTTCTAGAATCCAGTTGCCCTTAATTAAACTTTGATATCTATTATTCTACATGGTCATCATTTGATGAATATTCCAGATCTGTTTGGGCGTAGTCATTCAAAATTCACAGTGTGTAATATGCCAAAAGTGAAACATCTTTGCAGAGGTGAATGATGCTTCTAGCTTGTTCACACCCTAAAATATCAATTCTCTAGACAGGGTTCAGTGCATGATGACTGAGTGTAAAATGATGTGTTTTTTTTTATATCATATATCGGATATCCACAGAGTTATGGCATAATTGAAGAATGCCAAAATGCCAAACTTTTCCCCTAGGCAGCCTGAGGTCAGATTGCTAGGGGTGGGGGAATCCTCTTCTGTTACCATCTCCACCCTTCAGCAGAGAAAGAGTTAAAACTGCTGGACACAGGCTGGCAAGGAGTCTTTCCTCAGCCAGTATCCATATTCCATCAAGGAGCCAGGCTTTCCATCATTGGACTATTATCTTCTTCTTTGGACTTAAGGCTCATACACACATCAGACTATAGTCTTTGGAAAATGAAAGATCACAGACCAATCTTACTACCCTTCGTGTAGTATGAGAGCCATACCTTCACACAGGGGCGTAGCAATAGGGGTTGCAGAGGTTGCAACCGCATCGGGGCCCTTGGGCCAGAGGGGCCCCGAAGGGCCCTCCCTCAACTACAGTATTAGCTCTCTATTGGTCCTGTGCTCATAATAATCACTTCTATAGATACTTTGAACAGTGGTTATCATTAACAAACTGTTCCCCATCCCCTTCTTGCACCTCTGACACTGTAGTTGCCATTGGCAGGTTTTGGTGTGCCATATTAATTGTTATGTATAGAGTGCTTGGGGGGCCCCTTTGTAAAACTTGCATCGGGGCCCACAGCTCCTTAGCTACGCCACTGCCTTCACAGTCTTTTCTATGGAGCTGAACTCCCCATCAGAAAAAAATCTTTGCAAGATGCTGCACACACAGATGCTGTACAGACACAAAAGATCAGTATCTGCAAAAGATCAGTTCCTGCCAAAGATCCGTTCCTGCAAATTGCATTCATAGTCTATGAGATCTGCAGATGATCATACACACCTTGTTTAACTGACATTCATCTGCAGATCAGACAATCATCTGCAGATCTGAAAATCCATCCTGGTGGATCTGATCTGCAGATGAATGTCTGTTAAACAAGGTGTGTATGATGATCTGCAGATCTCATAGACTATGAATGCATTTTGCAGGAACGGATCTTTTGCAGGAACCGATCTTTTGCAGATACTGATCTTTTGAATGTCTACAGCATCTTTGTGTGCAGCATCTTGCAAAGATTTCTGTCTGATGGGGAGTTCAGCTCCATAGAATAGACTGTGTAGGTATGGCTCTCATACTACATGGAAGGGGGTAAAATTGGTCTGTGATCTTTCATTTTCCAAAGACTATGGTCTGATGTGTGTATGAGCCTTTACAATCCCAAAGTAATATGGTAATTTCTATAAAACTACTCAGACGGTTATCATTTTTCCCTTTTATTCCCTTTATTTTTAACTATAACAATCTGTTCAATTGCTGTATTTAGTTTATGCATTATTTTATCATAAAATAAATGATTAAAAATCATTTGTTTAATGTCTAAGTGCTTGTTCTAAAAGCTCTGCAAAGAGTTTCGCATTTCCTAAGGGAATGTTACCATAATCGGTTTTATTAATATTGTTATATTTTACTATTTCTAGAAAGGTTGTTGTATTCGCACGCTTATTGCGAATTGGTGGCAGTAATCTGAGATTGCAGATTTTATTGATTGTACAAACAATCGAAATTGCACTGTGTGTCGATTCACCAACCAATCCAAAAAGTTACTTTGCCTGCAGTGCTGAATGCCTTCAGGATTCCCTCAGGGTCTGAGGCCGAATGGTAAACTGCGGCAAAGGGAACAGGAACTGAGGGGTGATGTCACAACTAGCGATTGCAATAGCGCTTTGCGATTTGTAGTGGGTTCCTGGCCTTAAAGGATACATAAGACCTAAATAAAAAAAACCTTCAGCTTTACTTACATGGGGCTTCCTTCAGCCCCTAGAAGTCTCTGTGTCCTTCACTGCAGCTCCAATGTTACTCAGTCTTCTCCTGTCCCCGAGCAAGATTGGCGGCCACAACGGAGAGGACAGGAGAAGACTGAGTGACATTAGAGCTGCAGCGAGGGACACAGAGAGTTCTAGGGCTGGAGGAAGCCGCAGGTAAGTAAAGCTGAATTTTTTTTAGTTGAATGCAACCAACTTTCTGTCAGTACATGGTGTATATGTATGCTGAAAAAAAAAAGGCAAAATGCATACACATATGTAGAATTATTTTAAACTTGGCCAATACTTATCAACTGTAAGTGATAAAAATATTTGCACTACATAGGTCAGTGCAATACTATGTAACTTGCAAAATGCATTGAAGCAAGACACAGCTGAGATCGTCAGGCGAACCCTGCAACATTATGTATTTATATAGCACCTAGTCATTCTATGTATTTTTCCCCCCTCAAGTCTAGCACCTACTTCCAAGAAAAAGGTTTTATTTTGGGAAAGAACCAACAAATATTTGCAAAAGTACTATTGGGTTCACATCCTCTCTATCTTTTTTCCTTGCCAAATGATTTGGGTCTTTCTATTCTTTAGCGTACAACTTGATGTTTGTGGACTTATATGAAATATGTATTTTTCATCTTTGTACAGCACTATCAAAAATGGAATTTCCTCTTCTTGCAGGATTATTTCCTTTGTGTGAAATCAATCCTGCAAAAGAAACGAAATCAGCTGAGAAATGTGACTGCTCTGCTTCTTTCATGGAATCTCCCTGTGCTGCCCCCAGCATCACCTTTCTGGATTCCCCATGCTTCTTTCTTCCCAGTCTGCTCCACCCCTCCACATCTGGACTTCCCTGCAGCTCCAAGAGTCCCCATCACTAGACAAGGTCACATGAGGGGATATAAACCCAACAGAGAAAACAAGGCAAGCACAAAGCGAGGAAGCAACCACTTGTGAAAGAAGAATCGGTCTGATCCATGGCTCCTGCTAAGACCTGCCTTGTGGTTCTACCACTGTTCCTTTTAACCAGCGGTAAGAGAATATTTAAGTTTATACTTATTCCTATATAACAGCTTTCCTGTCTATTTCTGTTCACTGTTTGGTATTCATTTCAGAAATGATTGTTTTTAATTAAAGACTTCATAAATGAAAGGGTGCTATTTTAAGATTTCTATTTTTTAATATAATGATCTAATAAATAACAGTACATGTGATGGCTAAAATAAAAACAGAAATCAACATTTTACCACAAAGCTTGTTCATTTTTTAATGCGCTTCTGTTCACAACAACACACAAGTAGAATTTGTCTTCCTATCTGTTCAAGACTTCAGGTGGCGACACACGATACAATAAATGATCCAATTTTACAGCAATTCGCTAAAAAAGGTCGGATTTCCCCAAAAAACTAAAACTTTTTTTTTATTCAAGCAAGAAATCTGATCAGATTTCCCTGTTTTTATGCAATAAATGTCAATCGGAAATGGTGGCTTTTTCTGATAATTTTTTGTGAAAATTGAATGGTGTGTGGTAGATTGTTAATTTATAAATATATACACCCAAAATTGCTATATACCCCCAAGCAATTTTCTCAGAGTTGAATTTTTTATCATAATTGAGGAAAACTTGAACATATATGTGTGGTATAGTGGTCAGATTTTTGAAATGTTACAATCAGAAAAATTGATTGCTATTCTTGAATTGAACAGATATTTTAAAAATTGTGTGGCCACCTTTAGACTACATTCGCAGTGGTGCGATGCGGTGCAGCCTAATGGCTGCATTGTAATGCAGTGGTAGTTACCGCAAAATGTGCATGTTAACAGTGACAGTGAAGCATACTGTTCAGTGATTGCTTCACTAAACGCGCAGCAATACACGGATAACGCGCGACACCAATTTCCCATTCTCTTGCATTCCTGCTGTTATAGGCAAAGCAATGCCAACTGTGAACCTAGCCTAAAGGTAGCCACACATAATACAATCAAAATATTTGATTTTCCAGTTTTTTGATAAATTAGATCCGTTGTTCTTAAAAAAAATGTATTCTAATTTTCAATATAAGTTGATTAAGCCGGTTGCTCCTAAAAAGCACAAACCTCCACCTCTAAATACTTACTGAGCCTCTAGCAGCCTTCATGTAGCACTCCTATCTGGCTCCTAGCGGCTTTTCCGACTTCTCCCGTGCACGCAAACCGGCATGTCATCTGACCCGATGCGGTTTAGGTGACACACCAACTTGCGTGCACAGAAGCCGCTAGGAGCCTGCTAGCTGCTGCAGGAAGGCTGCTAGACGTCGCTGGAGGCTCAGTAAGTTTTTTTAAAAGCCCCAAAACCCACCCCCCCAAAAAAGTCCCCATTATCTCTCAGGCATGCTGGTTAGTTGAGACTTCCGGTTTCCTGAGTTCAGGATAACGGGGACTTTGCTGTATAAGGAACCTGGAGCACTAGATAAAAATCCTTGTGAGCAATACAAGAAATCCATTTAATTGTGCGTGAACTATTTTTGGAATCCCCCAGATTGGAGATCTATGTATGGGACCTTATTAGATTCACTTTTTCTCCTAGATACAGGGCCGGTTCTAGACTTTTTGCTGCGTGAGGCAAACTTGTGAGGACAGTATGTTTTCACCTACTTTTTGGTACTTTTTCAATTGCAGAATGCTGAAAAGTTAACAGAAGATGAAAAATGACCCCCCTGGAGAACACTTAGGGCCCGTTTCCACTAGTGCGGTGCGGAATCGCCGCATATCACCGTTGACAAAATCGCATGCGGGTGCGTTTCCGCATGCGTTTTTTGCCGCGATTTCGCATAGGCAGGGTATATGCGATTTTAACCATGTCACTGCCTGTGTCAATTTACATTACTTTCAATGCGAAATCGTACGCGAAATCGCGGGAAAAAACGCATGCAAAAAACGCATGCGATTTCCCTATTAAATACATTACCTGTGAATCGCCTGCATTCCACACGCAGGCGAATTCTGCAGGGTCTACCGTGCAGAAAAATCCTGCACATAAAAACGCAAATGAAAACTGACAAGTGGAAACAGTCCCATCCACTTGTATTGCCTATGCGAATCCGCATGCGTTGTCTGCATGCGAATTCGCGCTAGTGGAAACGGGCCCTTAGGAGAAAAAGTGAATTGAATAAGGGCCAGAGTTATATATGTATTAATCTAGGGTGTAGCAATAGGGTGTGCAGAGGTAGCGACCGTATCGGGGGCCTTGGGCCAGAGGGGCCCCAAAGGATCCACCCTCCATCACAGTATTAGCTTTCTGTTGGTCCTGTGGTGGTAATAATCACTTCTATAGATGCTTTGAATAGTACTAATCACTAACACACAGTTCCCCATCCCCTTCTTGCACCTCTGGCACTGTGGTTGTCCTTGGTAGGTTTTGGTGCGCCATATCAATTGTTATGTATAGAGTGCTTGGGGGCCTCATGTAAAACTTGCACCGGGGCCCACAGCTCCTTAGCTACGCCACTGGTATTGATAAATCTATGACTTCATATCTGTTGATCTGCCACTGTCTTGAAGTGATGTACTTTGGGTGTTACTTTTTAGAAGCATGGAAGCAAGAACTTGCAAAATTACCTTATTTTGTAAAAAGGTATCTGTAGTGATATGTGACATATATACTCTAAAAAACTGTAAATGCTATGTGCACAGACAGAGCACGTAAGATTTACCAATATTTGTGGAAAGTATGCAATGCATGTTGTACAAATATCACAACTTATGTTACATGCACAGCACGCATGTTGCTTGTGTGCATGTTGTGTATGTACAGTAAATTGTGCTATTTGTTCAATGTCAATTATGTGCTTTGCATAATACCTGGTAAACCTTATGTGTACAATCTGCACATGTACGATTTACCAATGTTTTGTGAATATACCCCGTAATAATGTATATGTATAAATATGATGTGTATATGAATTTCCAATCCTACTTAGAACTAGACTGGGTTCCTTTTTTTGTTATTGTAGGGCCTGTATGTATTAAAGGAGTCATCAGGGATAATTAAATAAAATAAGTGCTACTTACCGGGGGGCTTCCTCCAGCCCCAAGCTCCCAGCATGTCCAATCGCCGCAGCTCTCCCCGCAGCCATTCGCCCAGCTAGTTCTGCGCCTGCGCAGTTTGCTCCGGCCCACGTGGCGGTGATTGACAGCTCCGCTCGCGCAGGTGAAGTACAGGCCGAACTGGAGGTCGCCCTGACGTCATCGCCGGGGACTAGGACGGAGCTGCGGCGAACGGCTGCGGGTAGAGCTGCAGCGATTGGACATGCTGGGAGCTTGGGGCTGGAGGAAGCCCCCTGTAAGTAGCACTTATTTTATTTAATTATCCCTGATGACTCCTTTAAGATGTCAGGACTCTAAATGACAGGGTAGCTGCAATGTACCTTTCACTAATAGATGGCAAATGGGAGCCAAATAAATCCAGCTTGCATGCAAATTTAATGCAAACAGTATGCATCTTGGAACCAGGGAAATCAAAATGGGCAAGAAGTGCATATGACTAGCCCTATTCCTCCTCCTCCCTGTTTTGTTTAGTTGACTCTGACTCTTTGTGACCATATGTACTTTTGTATGCCATAGGTGTCTGTCAGTCGCTTCTTCTTTCAGCTGTTGCATAGGCATGTTCATAGGTTTACATTTGTAAAAAGAGAGAACCGAGAGCCCAATATAGTGTAGTAAGTACTGGTAAATGGGTTTTATGAAATGAGTACAAAGATATACTCACCAATCAGGGTTACCTCCATGCAACCACTGTATAAGGAGGTGAGGAGATTATCCTGTCTTCACTCAGGGTTAAGAAGTCGCTCTCTGTAAATAGGAAGAAAAAAAGGGGTATCCCCCTCAACCAGGGGTGGATATTAGGTAAAACGTATTGGAGGACAGAGGCGCCAAAGGAATAAAATCAGATCTTAAAAAGTTTAAAAATGCTTAGGAGGCAGTGGTGGACTTACCTCCTGCAAGCAGAAACAACAAGCTGTGCATTCAAAATAAAGCAGATTTATTGGTACACTCAAGGGGGTATTTGCAATGCGTTTCGCATGCATAAACCCGCTTCATCAGGCAATAGTTAGTAGGAATACACAACAGCAATTTGTCCGGGTAACACCTGGCGCCTCATGAGCTTTAAAGTGACACTGAAGCGGAAAAAAAACCCTTATGATATAATGAATTCCATGTGTAGTACAGATAATTAATAGAACATTAGTAGCAAAGAAAATAGTCTCTTATTTTCTATATTCTTATATATAGCTGTTTTTCCTATAACATTGCATCATTCCCTAATATTTGCAGTTTACAAATTACACTCTGTATTTTAAGTGATGAAATAGAGCACAGCTAATGACCCTTTGAACTTCCTGGTCTAAAAAACACAAAACAAACAAGAAACAGTGAGAGACAGGTTGAGATAAGTGCTTTAGAAAATAGCATTGCTTTCTGAATAAATTAGGCGGAGAGCTCAGAGAAGCTCTTTTGAATATGAGACTAATATGAATATGAGACTATCTGTGCTACTAATGTTCTATTCCTTAGCTGTACTACACATACAATTCATTATATCATAAGTTTATTTTCACCTCAGAATCCCTTTAACTATCCTGATCTTTGTTAGTAAAGCGAATCTCTCTCCTTTAGTATCCTATCCAGATTTGCCAAAGTTTTCCTTCCAAGCAACAATCGTCTCTTAATCACATAGCTGCAGAGGTCTTCGATCCCAGGAAGATAAAATGTGTTACAACTTCTACTTTCCCCATTTTCCCCATCTATTTGTAGATGGTTCATTGGAGCAGATGACATGACTTTAGTTTTCTTGATGTTAGGCAGTAGACCAGCTTTGGCACTTTCTTGTTTGACATTCATGACTAGGCGCTTTAATTCTTCTTAAATTTCAGACATCAGAGTAGTATCATCGGCATATCTCAGATTGTTAATATTCCAGCAGCTATTTTAATTCCACCATGTTGTGACTAATCCAAACCAGCTTTTCACATTACATTTTCAGCATATGAATCAAATAAGGAGACAATATGCAACCTCATCACACTCCTAGGCCAATTGTGAACCAGTCAGGTATTCCATATGTCGTTCTTGGTTTGCATGTAGATTCCTCAAAAGGCAAATGAAGATGGCTTGGTATCCTCATTTCCATGATAATCTGCCACAGTCTATCATGATCATGTGGTCAAAACCTAATGGGCCTGATTCACAAAGCGGCGCTAACAGTTAGCACCCTGGTGAAAAGCCCTTTATCATGCCTAAACTCAGTTTAGGCATGATAAGTTTAGGTGTGATAAGTTTAGGTGTGATAAGTTTAGGCATGATAAGTTTAAGTACCAACTGCGTTAGCACCGCAAGTGCACAGCTGATCAAAAGTTTTGCGCTAGCAAAGTCTGGTGCACTTCGCATAGAGTTTAATGGCGCTGCTTTGCATGCGGAACTTTGCACGCTATCTACACTTATCTAAACTTAGCATGCCTAAACTTATCACACCTAAACTTATCACACCTAAACTTATCACACCTAAACTTATCACGCCTAAACTTATCACGCCTAAACTGGCTTTTCACCAGCGTGGTGCAATGGTTATCATGCCTAAAGTCTCTAACTGGGTTAGCACCGCTTTGACTCGAGCCCATTGAATATTCAAAGCAAAAGTAGACATTCTTCTGGAATTCCCTTGCTTTCTCTAATATGTATACATCAAATGTTGGCAATAGTGTCCCTTGTACCTCTCCCTCTTCTAAAACCACTTTGCACATCTGACAGTTCTTACTCCATATATTGCTGCAGTCTGGCTTGTAAAATTGTGAGCATTACCATGCTAGAATGTAAGATAAGTGGAATTGTCCAATAATTTGAGCACTCTTTGGCATTGCCCTTTTTGGTATTGGAATGTAAACGGACCTTTTCCAATCCAGCGTCCACACTTGTGCTTTACTCCTGGAAGTGTTCTAGTGGAACTTCTGAAAAGCTTGCATGAAGATGCTATTAGTAGAGTGCTGTTAGCAATTTGCCTTCAAATATGGAAAAAATCAAAAGTGGCCCATTCCCTAGCTTCATACAGTTTGCATTAAATTTGCATGTAAGCCTGCCAGCCAGCCAGAGTTATTAGCCTCTTATTGATCTTTATTGTATTATTTAAATAACTTATTTTGTTTTCTACTCTTCTGTTTTTATTTTAGCACATCACTACTTAACTATACATCCCCTGAACCCTTTGGTGCCTCTGGGAGGGACAGTGCAGCTGAATTGCTCCATTAATTGCCCCTTTGGTACTACTAAGTGGATTGGTCTTGACACCAATCTGAATGGGCAGGATGCCGGTCCTGGTTATAGTACCCTGGTCATTGAAAATGCCAGTATCTCGGTGGAAGGCACCAAATTCTGTGTGGGAGAATGTACTGGTCAACACAGGAGACTCCAGGCACAAGTGAGCCTTCATGTATACGGTATGGAGATACATTTCCTCAATTCATTTACAGAGTGCAATTAAGATATGGACTACAGATAAGTACGTCAGTTAAATCAATGCAAGTGTAAGGATTGATTCACACTGTGCGCATTGCATAACCTACATATAATGTGTCTGAACTGCAAGTGCGTTATACAATACACATCAATTCAAAGCCTGCATGCAGCGAGTTAGAATAACATGATCTGTTACAACGCAGAGGTGTGAACAGGCCCATAGAACTGTATGGGCAGTGAGTTGACATGCAGAATTATTCTGCAACGCAAAGGATGTAGTGTGAAAGGAGCCTAACATAGTTTACACCAATATGTCTTTTTTTTTTACATTTTCCAGAATTTCCCTTTAACCGCCATCTACCTGTATACATTTGATAATTCCAATTTGTAAAGTATGCTGATATCATATATATTATGCTTGAAAGTTTGTGAAAGTTTGTGAGCCCTTTTAAAAAAAGTTCAATATTTGTGATACGAATGTGGCTTAAAACATCACCTGATTTTCTAATAAGTCCTAAAAGTAAGAACGCCTAATTAAAGGACACATGAGGTGATATAAAGTATTGCAGCTTTATTTACCTGGTGCTTCTTCCAGCCCCTAGAAGCCTCTGTGTCCCTCGCCGGAGGTCCGCAGTCACCCAGTCGTCAGCTGTCCCCACTGTAGGGGCCGGCGCAGGCTTTTGCACATGCGTGTCCATGGGAGCACACCCGTGCATGCGCACAAGCTGCCGACCTCTACGGAGGGGACAACTGATGACTGACGTGGCAAAAATAAGTTGTTATCCACTAACTAATTAACCCCTTGTTTCATCTATAATGGGCCTTAAGATTCATGGGGCTGTAACAGCACCAGGTAAGTCATCTTATTCCCGTTATTTAAACTAGCGTCACTTCCTGATAGCACAGGCACGCTATGCCTGGTAGTGGCAAAGTAGCGTGCCCTCCTTAGCAAAGGCTGCTCCTTCCCATATGGCATGCAATAGTGATGTATAGCGGCCGCGATACTATATGGGAAGGAGCAGCCGTTGCTAAGGAGGGCAAGCTATTTTGCCACTAGCGCTCGTAGCATGCCCGGGCTATCAGGAAATGACGCTAGTTTAAATAACGGCATAAGATAATTTTCCTCACACTGTTACAGCACGATGGGCTTAGTGAATCAAGCCCATGGACACCTGTAATGGCTGTCACCCACAGCGATCGGATGTGATCACTAGGGCGACAGCTCGGGGATCCAACACTGTATAGATGCATCACTGTTGTTGCCTAGCAATGCATCTGTACAGTACTGGGGTCTTCAATCTTTGCGCTCTACCGATTGTATGCGATCGCTACAGACGCACAGGATGGCAATAACGGTATGTTACATGACCAACTAGAGATGAAATATGGCATATTTGGTATCATTTTAACCGGGACAAGCCACGTAACGGATTTTGTGGTGTTTTAAAACTGAGGCACTTGTGATTTGAAAATTAGGAAGGGTGAAATAAAAAAAATTGTGCAAATTTTGCATTTATGCCTAATTTTCTCTGATAAAAATACATGCAAAATTAAACAATTGTTCTAAAAAAAATATTACAGAAAGAAAGCCTGTATTGATCTGAAAAAAAAACAATAAATGCATCACTTTGATGGCATAAGTAATAAAATGTTATTGCTGTATTAATAGCGACACAGCCGAAACAAAATTGTCAGGAATCTCAAGGGGTAAAAACCCCGGAACCTGAAGTGGTTAACCTCAGGAGAGGGAAGCTTCTGAATCCTACAGAGGCTTCCCCCATCTAAGTCCTTTCGTTCCAGTGCTGGGACTCCCGAACTTCCATGCCACTCAGGCTCGGCTCTGTGCTAGTTTGCAGGCGCCAGCTGACAGCACAGTCCAGGCAACTGGGGGATCCTAGCGCTGGAACACGAGGAGGTGGGTGATGGAGGAAGCCTCTGGAGGATCCAGAGGCTTACCTCTTCTGAGGCAAGTACCCAACTGTGGTTTCCCATGATGCATCACTTGCACATATGTAAATAATCTCTTTATGCCCCTGAAATCCAGACTTGCATTCAGAACCACTGGTGTATAGTGAGCCTATTGCTTATAAATTTTATAGAGCTACATCAATCCAACATACATACAGCCTGTTTCTGACTTATTAGTCCTCAACAATGCATAGCATGGATTGATATGGCTTTATACAGCTAGTAAGGACCCTAGGAGAGTGACCACCTGGGACAGGCAGGACCTGGAATACTGAGCAGGGACGGTGTTTTCCCCATAGGTGATATACGGGAATTGCAGGTTCTGCAACCCACCTTTGTGAGTATAACTACTCTTGTAATATTGAGCTAATTTTATCCTACGATACTGCACCATTTGGCTCCTGGTCTCCTCTTTGTCACACAGGCTACTTTAGTCCCTCTCAGTGCCTGTCCCTACTTCTACTCAATGGATAATGGCTTGGACCAGAACTAGAGAATGCCCAGACAGCTCATGGTGACCAAGAACAACTAGGAAACTATGAGGGGCTAAAAGAGACCAAAAAGCCATCTTACTAAAAAGCAACACTTAAAGTGGACCTGAACTCTTGCACAAGAGAAATATACCCTGTATGTATTTAGCCTGTCTAGTTCCCCCTCATTTGTGTATAATCACAAGTTGTAATCTGATCTCCCCCTGTGTCACATACCTGCCTATGGCAGAGAGGGCAGATATGCCCGTTTGAAAGCACTGGATGTTAACAATATGTCTGCTTCCATGAATCAGGAAGTAGAAACACTGCCGATTTATTTTAGGATTTGTATTAAGTGTAACAAAGAAATGTTTTTATTTAAAGATTATTATGCTGTTGTGTATCTTTTAGAGCAGAGAGGACTTCTGAGTTCAGATCCGCTTTAAAGAGAATCTGTACTCTAAAATGGTTACAATAAAAAGCATACCATTCTATTCATAATGTTCTCCTGGGCCCCTCTGTGCTGTTTCTGCCACTCCCTGCTGCAATCCTGGCTTGTAATTGACAGTTTTAGGCAGTGTTTACAAACAAAAAACATGGCTGCTAACCAGCATGTGATAGGCTGAGTAACTAAAAATGGAGGATAGTGCACAAAGCGAGACAAGACCAAAGCTAGAAAAGCATATAATTGGTACAAAAATCTTCACTTTATTATATCAAAAGGGATAAAAATCGGTAACTGGATGTCAGACAGAAATAACAGACCCTCCCACCCACCAATAAAACCCACAAATTCAAGGAGCGAGGACCCAATAATTCAAGTGGTGATAACGAATCAAATAAGTGTAGCTGTAGGCCCACACAGCGTGTCACTTTCAATCACGGAAAGGTGCTTTAATGCAGTCCAAGATGCCACCAGACGTCCTGTCACAATGTGGACACTTAATAAACTGAACTGGAGACGAGTCCCACTCGCAGACTCCCGGATAATGCAAAGCAGACAAAGTATGTAGCGTATAGCTGGCAGAGGAAAGGGCGACAGGTGCGAGGCAAGCAAGTATGCGTAAGCAAGGCTGCAGATGTATGGCCTAATGGCATAGAAAGTTCTCATAGATACAGGATTCGCCAAAGTTGCCCGTCATGCAGCCCAATAAGCACTCACAGTTCCTGATTCTGCCCGGGTCCTCCTCAGTAGCACTCCATTCCGTGGATAGTGATGGCTTGTGTGTGTCCGAGGTCACGCTGATTATAGGACGCCAGCCCGCCAGAGAGATGAAAGTCCTGCGGGTATAGGTGTCCTTCCGCGCAGACACTTCCGTGTATCAGCTTACACGTAAGTTCACGTGAGATGAGATGAGTAGTGGGTCCTCAAGCTCCGCCCACCATGTGATAGGCTGAGAGAAGCTCAGTCTGTGACTCATACAGAGCCTGGAGGGAGCGTGAAGAGGGTGTGTATAGCTTCTGCCTATCACAAGCAGAGCAGCACATTCCTGCCTGAGTGCCTGAGCCCGACAAAGCTGACAAAGGAAAGAAGATTAGATTATATAACAGAGATAATACAGCCACTGTGCAACTAGGAAAGGCTGCAGTAAGACAGACCACATTAGAACAGGTATAGGAACTTATAGGATAGAAGAAATAAGGCTGAAAATTTTGTTACAGGGTCTCTTTAATATAATTTTGCCTTCTTAACCACTTGAGGACCACAGTGCTAAACCCCCCTAAAGACCAGGCTGTTTTTTCTGTAATTGGCCACTGCAGCTTTAAGGCCAAGCTGCAGGGCCGCACAACACAGCAGAGGAGTGATCCCCCCCCCCACCAACAGAGCTCTCTGATAGTGGGGTCTGATCGTCACATGGCTGTCCCCAGTACAGCGCTGCTGCCGATCGCAGCGCTGTACATGTAAATAGACGGCAATCGCCGCTCGGAGACTGAAGAGGGGGAGGAGCAGGAGATGTGCCCGCATCCTGTGCGCGATCTCCTCCAGACTGCAATTTTGCGCTTTTATATTTTCCTAGTGGTTCTGGGTCACCAAGCACTGTCAGTGTTTGGCGTGCCCCTTTTCCAGCTTTATGGGCATCCACAGCTCTTTTTATGAGGTCCTCGGACAACTTTTTTGTGTGATCAGTCATTGCTGGATCCCTGTTTTTTAAATTTAAGAGGATTCCTCACTTACACCTGGATTGTCATGCCAATGACTAAAAACACCAGACTGCGATTTAACCCTAAAACTTTATGATGATAATTCTGATGATTCACTTATTTTTGTAATTTAAAAAAATAAATACAGTACATGACCAACAAAAATAGTCTTGTGTCATTTGGTTAACTAGGTTTTCTTCATCTACTCTTAGAATTTGTTTGACAAAAGTTTAAAGGTGCCACCCAACCCAAACCAACAGGCATACATAAGTGACACCCTCCCTATCCCCCTTCCCATTTTAAATGAGTGGACCTGACAATGCACAGTGACATACAGAACACATTGCAAAAAAGCTCACCTCAGCAAAATGCTCTGCATGTGTGTGTGAGACCGCTGAGTTTCCCAACACACATGGATCACACACCCAATCGGCATCTTTCTGTGCTCTCCTACTCATTTTGAAGCATACTACAAAGCTATCGATAAACACTTTTCAGTCCACTTTAAAGTATACCTGAGATGAGAAGTGCCTCAGGTTCCATACTTACCCGGGACTCCCTTAAGCCCCCTTGAGGCCACTCGTCCCTTGCCGTCTCCCCTGGTGGCTCCTGTCCCCTGCAATTCAGTCTGAAAACCTGGCCGGGTCACACTTCGTTGCACATGCGCAGCTCGGCCGTGAACGCACACCCGTCACACTGGGAGCTTTCTGTGTCTGTGCAGGATGAAGTCGACTCGGCCAAGCTTTCGGGTCGGACCCACCCGGGGAAGTGGCAAGGGACTGAGCGGTCTCAAGGAGGCTTAAGGAAGCCCCAGGTAAGTATGGAACCTGAGTTGCTTCTCGTCTCAGGTTCTCTTTAAAGTTCATTTATTTCAGTTTGTATATAGTTTGCTCATAATATATAGCCAACAACAGTAAAAGGCATGGAACTATTTGGCTCTATGCAGGAGGGCTTGGCAGAGTAACGCAGAGGTACACTACTTAAATCAGGAATTCCAGATGCATAATTTCGCTAACCACTTGAGAACCACAGGTTTAAAGAGGAATTCCAGTGAAAATAACATAATGAAAAAAAAGTGCTTAATTTGTACAATAATTATGTATAAATGATTTACTCACTGTTTGTCCATTGTAAAATCAATGAGGATCAAAGAGCTCCGCTCCATGTCTCTGCAGGGAACGATCGCGCATGCACGCCTACAGGACCTGACGCCAATCGGCGTTAGGTGGTCCCAGGGCTGGCACCCTCCCGCTGCCAATCAACGTTAAGTGGTCGGGAGGGGGTTAAAAGGTGTAATGGGTGGACTTGTTCAGGTTTGCCCACTATCTTGAAATGAGGAAAAATCCTTTCTTTTTTGGCTCTGCGCAGGAAGTGGGATTAAGTCTAAAGCCATTGTGGCAAAGTGGGTGCAGGCCCGGTCCGCCGGTGAGGCAACTTACTCAGGCAGCAGAAGTCTGGGGTGGCACCAGGTGGAAACAGGAAGTGAAGAGAGTGCCTGGCCAACCTATATTGGGGACAACTGTACCTGGCTAACTTATACTCATGACAACTGTACCTAGCTACTAATACTGGATTCACCTATACCTGAAAACCTACATATATTGAGGGTGTTTTTTGGAGAGCTCACCGCAGCTATAACATGCGGTGCAAATTGTTGGGTGCTGTGTGATCATTGCTATGGGGGGGGGCAGCAAAAAGTCTAGAACCGTCCCTGAGTGGGTAGCACTCTCCCCTTGCAGCGTTGGGTGCCTGGTTAACAGTTGGGCCAGGACACTACCTGCATGGAGTTTGGGGGTTCTCCCTGTGATAATTGGCTCTCCCCAAAATTGCCCTTAGTCTACGATAGGGTTGCTAGACTATGATTATGGTAGGGATTAGCGAGCTCCTCTGAGGAACAGTCAGTGACGTGACTACAGATTCTGTAAAGTTCTTCTGAAGATGTCAGCACTATATAAATACACAATACCAAGGATAATAAAAAAGAAAATCCTGTACTTTTCATAGAAGGCTTTTTTTTACTTACTTTAGGCCCACCACTCAAAACCCTGGTTATTCTCCATAACTTCTCTTGGTACATTTATTTCATGCCTTTACTTTATACTGTTGTTCCAACATGAGCCTAACATTTGGTTAATATATACATTATGATTTGAAGGAACCAAAATACACAGGAGCTGAACCAGAATGTTGCAGTGGGCAAACCTGGCTCAAAAACTGCTGTAAACCTGTAAACCTGCTGTCAGTAGCTGACTTATTAACCAACTTCTCATGTATTGAGTGTCTTTTATGATGTTTTAGCTCTTCACTACATAAATGTTGTTATGAACTGATTCCATTTATCTCTTACAGCCTTTCCAGATTCTCTGATTCTGTTCACCAGCTTCACGTATGGCATTCCCTACCTGCACTGTTTAATGAAAGGAATATATCCCATGAATGACATAAGTGTGAAATGTTACAGCGGGTCTAAAGAGTTGGATACACCTATGGAACCCACTGAAGAGGAAGATGGGGACCTAACCACTGTCACCTGGATGTGGGCGCTCCCCACTGAGGACTGGAAGTCGCACACTTATAAGTGTGAGGCACAGGTTGTTGTGGATGAACAAGTGTTCAAAAGAGTGGGGACATTAGCTGTGCCAACAGAAGGTATGCATATATTGTTGCTTCATTTATTGATATCCAGGGCAGTTTCTAGGCTAAATTTCACCCAGTTCGAGAGTCGAACCCCCCCCCCCCCCCCTCCCCAATCAAAGCTGCTAAGTGAAATCATGTCAAAAGGCTTCTTGAAACCAACTCACCATTTTTATTTTATTTTTAATTTTTTTTACTCTGCGTCTGACCACCTGCCCAGGGAAAAAAGAGCGACCCCTCCGCCCCCTAGCCAGGGAGTCACAGTATGGTGGTCTGACCACCTGCCCAGGGAAAAAAAGAGTGACCCTCTCCCCCCTAGCCAGGGAGTCACAGTCAGACCATGGTGGTTTGACCGTCAGACCACCATGGTCTGACTGTGACTCCCTGGCTGGGGATGGGGGGGGGGGGGGTACTCTTTTTGCCCTGGGCCGGTTGGTGGTTAGACTCTGACCACTAGCCCAGGGCAAAAAGAGTGCCCCCCTACCCCCAGCCAGGGAGTCACACTGTTAGACCATCACCATGGTGGGTTCTGACCACCAGCCCAGGGCAAAAAGAGCGCCCCCCCCCCTCTCCCTCCCCCAGCAGCCACGTCAGAAAGAGAGAGGCAGTGCAGTACATAGACTGCCTGCCTTACTGCCTACTTACCATGACGTCCATCTCATGGCAGGTGGAACTGGAAGAAGGCGCCGGGCCAGGATCGGTGGGGGTCCGGGCGGGGGACCATGGAGGTGCTAGCGGGCAGCGGCAGCAAGGGCAAGGGCCAAGGCACACACTAGCAGCAGTGGCAGTGAGGAGCCCGAGTCCAACTGGCCAAAAAGACTCCACCTTCTGGGGCTGGGCTCCGCCGCACACTGCTGCTGCACACAGGGTTGAGCCTGGGGTGCCTGGCACCTGGGTGCAAGATTTTCTCTTGCGCCTATGGGAGTGGTTAAATTAACCGCACCCAACCACATAACCACACCCATGTCCTGCCTAATCACACCCACACCTTCCAGATCTTTACGCATGCATGTGATACCTCATTCCTACCCTTTTTCCATGGGCTTGCTCCTGGCTGGCTTTGGCTGCCTGCCAGTCTGCTAGTCTCTGGACTGACTCAGGTTGAGAGGCTCTGCGTGTGCGACGCAATCACACACTGCGTATTTATGGCTGCCTGCGGCCTCCCTACTCTCGTTTGCTGTCGTCGGCTCCTCCCCCGCCAAGCCCAAGCGTGAGGTGGGCTGCCTGTATCTTTCCCATTGCGCCGCGCAGCCTGCCAGTGTTGCCAACCTTTCACGTTATTTTTTACTGACAAATACCTAAAAATTTGCTGACAAAAGATTATTTTTACTGACAAAATTTCCCCACTAAATGCACATAAGAGACAGCGTTTCACCAGTAAATGCAGGAAATGACAGACAGCTTTTCACCAGTAAATGCACATAATAAGAGACCGCTTTTCACCAGTAAATGCACATAATAAGAGACCGCTTTTCACCAGTAAATGCACATAATAAGAGACAGCTTTTCACCAGTAAATGCACATAATGACAAACAGCCAGTGTCCCCAGTACATGTAGCCAGCCTGGACCCCCTTTAGGCAGTGAGTGACAGGGAGCCCCTTTAGGCAGTGAGTGACAGGGAGCCCCTTTAGGCAGTGAGTGACAGGGAGCCCCTTTAGGCAGTGAGTGACAGGGAGCCTGTTTGAGCAGTGAGTGACAGGGAGCCCCTTTAGGCACTGAGTGACAGGGAGCCCTTTTAGGCAGTGAGTGACAGGGAGCCCCATTAGGCAGTAAGTGACAGGGAGCCCTTTAGGCAGTGAGTGACAGGGAGCCCGTTTGAGCAGTGAGTGACAGGGAGCCCCTTTAGGCAGTGAGTGGCAGGGAGCCCCTTTAGGCAGTGAGTGACAGGGAGCCCCTTTAGGCAGTGAGTGACAGGGAGCCCCTTTAGGCAGTGAGTGACAGGGAGCCCCTTTAGGCAGTGAGTGACAGGGAGCCCCTTTAGGTAGTGAGTGACAGGGAGCCTGTTTGAGCAGTGAGTGACAGGGAGCCCCTTTAGGCACTGAGTGACAGGGAGCCCTTTTAGGCAGTGAGTGACAGGGAGCCCCTTTAGACAGGGAGCTCCCAGCCGCCGCCGCTCCCGCCTCACCTTGCAGATCTCAGGATCAGCGGCGACCCGACCAGTACGAGCGGGCGCTGGACGCACCCGCTCTATATGCGGAAGTGATGTCACTTCCGCATATCAGTGCGGGCGCTGGGTCCTAGCGCCCGCATGATTGGTCGCCGCCTGATCGAGGTCTGAGTGAGGCGCCAGGAGGGAGGGGGAGCAGCGGCGGCGGCCACACGGACGGAGGGAGCGGCGGCCACAGGGGGTGAGCAGCGGCCGGGCGGCGCCTGTCTCTGGCTGCACTGCGTCCGTGCGTCACCGGCTCCTAGCAGTGACGTGACGTCACATCCTTCTGCCTGGCGCCCCCCAATCTGTCACTCTCATCGGCGCCCCGTTCAGCAGAACCGGCTGAACGGGGCAAGAAACGGCCCTGTTGATATCACTTTATATTACTTCTGGTTTAACTAAGATTCTTGGAAGCAGACTGGAGTTGATGATGCAGCACTTGAGCAAAATGAAGCCTGGGCGTCACCATCTACGCGGTAGCACAGCCGGCTGGCAATTTTAAAAAAAAAGTTTCACCAAGGCTACAATGTGGTGAGAGGAAGTGGGGTAGACTTTGGGGAGCCATGGCAACAAGCTAAAGTGAGAGTGGAGCCCACATAGCCTTTCAAATCAGTGTGAGCAGTGGGTACTGCCCTTCTGGCTTTTTATGCCGGTTGCCTAAGTCTGCCAGTTAGCTGAGTTCCGGATAACTGTATTTATACTGTATTTATTTATATTCTAAATGCTCCTTGTTTCATTATTGACACTTTTTCAATTACTGCATTCTCTTCAGAGACCGCAAACATCATTGCAACATCACCTTTCCCTCTAACAAGAAATATTACATCTAATTCTCTGGAGAGTTCTTTTGTAAGACTCAGAACTATAGTATCTACGGAGGAGGCTGAAACCACGCATATGCTTCAGGAAAGCACTACTGCGGAGAGTGAACTATTCACTTTTTACAGTCACCTTAAAACAGACGGTCCCGTAAATACTGTGCTCCCAGTGGCAGAACAAACAGGTACGCTAGCCATAGAAAGAGTTATTAGTCAACATTATCTCCTCTGGTATATTACCATTTAGTATTCATACAGCACTGACATCTTATGCAGAGATTTACAGAGTATATAGTCTTGTCCAGGGCCGGATTTACCATAAGGCACTGTAGGCACATGCCTACAGGCGCCTGATGATGGAAAGGCCGCTCTCTCCCGACGGAATCTTACTTAAGCCGGGGCACCACTAACTACTTAACCACTTGCCGACCCCGCACTCATATCGCGCGCCGGCAAAGTGGCAGCTGCAGGACAGATCTGCGTCGCCGGCTGCAGGCTAATTAATCAGGAAGCAGCCGCTCACGCGAGCGGCTGCTTCCTGTCAATTCACGGCGGGGGGCTCCGTGAATAGGCTGCGGGCCGCCGATCGCGGCTCGCAGGCTAAATGTAAACACAAGCGGAAATAATCCGCTTTGTTAACATTTGTACAACGCTGCTAACAGTAGCAGCGTTGTACTGGATCAGTGATCCCCGGCCAATCAGCGGCCAGGGATCGCTGTCACATGACAGGCAGGAGCCTGTTAGAGGCTGCACAGGACAGATCCGTTCCTGTGCAGCCTCCGATCTCCGGGAAAGGGAGGGAGGAGAGGGAGAGGGGGAATCCTGCGGTGGAGGGGGCTTTGAGGTGCCCCCCCCCCCCCCAGCCACACGCAGGTAGGAGCGATCAGACCCCCCCAGCACATCATCCCCCTAGTGGGGAAAAAAGGGGGGCGATCTGGTCGCTCTGCCTGGTGTTTGATCTGTGCTGGGAGCTGTAGAGCCCACTCAGCACAGATCAGCAAATACAGCGCTGGTCCTTAAGGGGGGGTAAAGGCTGGGTCATCAAGTGGTTAATACTGAGGGTACCTCTGGCTACCTAATGCTAAGGGGCACCTTGTAGCTACCTATGAGGGGCAAGGGAAGTAAGGGAGGAGTGACAGCTAGGACAGCCGGCACACTTGCGGTGTGGTTTGGTGGGGTTTTTTTTAGGTTTATTGGGGGTGGAGTCTAGGGTGCCAGGACATTTGTGCCTATAGGCTCCAGTGATGTGAATCTGGTCTTGTCACATTTTACAGTATTATTACTTAAGGTTCAGTGAAAAGTCTTTAAAGGACATCCGAGGTGAAAATAAAGTGATGAGAAAAACAATTGCATCCATCTTCAGTATCCTAAAAATAACTTTTTTTTAGATATCACACAGTTTTATTTTATATTTAAATCTAGTTTTTAAGTTTTTACTGTTTCATTGTCTCTGCGTGAGGCTCTGCGTGTGCGACGCAATCACACACTGCGTATTTATGGCTGCCTGCGGCCTCCCTACTCTCGTTTGCTGTCGTCGGCTCCTCCCCCGCCAAGCCCAAGCGTGAGGTGGGCTGCCTGTATCTTTCCCATTGCGCCGCGCAGCCTGCCAGTGTTGCCAACCTTTCACGTTATTTTTTACTGACAAATACCTAAAAATTTGCTGACAAAAGATTATTTTTACTGACAAAATTTCCCCACTAAATGCACATAAGAGACAGCGTTTCACCAGTAAATGCAGGAAATGACAGACAGCTTTTCACCAGTAAATGCACATAATAAGAGACCGCTTTTCACCAGTAAATGCACATAATATGAGACCGCTTTTCACCAGTAAATGCACATAATAAGAGACAGCTTTTCACCAGTAATTGCACATAATAAGAGACAGCTTTTCACCAGTAAATGCACATAATAAGAGACAGCTTTTTACCAGTAAATGCACATAATAAGAGACAGCTTTTCACCAGTAAATGCACATAATGACAAACAGCCAATGTCCCCAGTACATGTAGCCAGCCTGGACCCCCTTTAGGCAGTGAGTGACAGGGAGCCCCTTTAGGCAGTGAGTGACAGGGAGCCCCTTTAGGCAGTGAGTGACAGGGAGCCCCTTTAGGCAGTGAGTGACAGGGAGCCCCTTTAGGCAGTGAGTGACAGGGAGCCTGTTTGAGCAGTGAGTGACAGGGAGCCCCTTTAGGCACTGAGTGACAGGGAGCCCTTTTAGGCAGTGAGTGACAGGGAGCCCCATTAGGCAGTAAGTGACAGGGAGCCCTTTAGGCAGTGAGTGACAGGGAGCCCGTTTGAGCAGTGAGTGACAGGGAGCCCCTTTAGGCAGTGAGTGGCAGGGAGCCCCTTTAGGCAGTGAGTGACAGGGAGCCCCTTTAGGCAGTGAGTGACAGGGAGCCCCTTTAGGCAGTGAGTGACAGGGAGCCCCTTTAGGCAGTGAGTGACAGGGAGCCCCTTTAGGCAGTGAGTGACAGGGAGCCCCTTTAGGTAGTGAGTGACAGGGAGCCTGTTTGAGCAGTGAGTGACAGGGAGCCCCTTTAGGCACTGAGTGACAGGGAGCCCTTTTAGGCAGTGAGTGACAGGGAGCCCCTTTAGACAGGGAGCCCCCAGCCGCCGCCGCTCCCGCCTCACCTTGCAGATCTCAGGATCAGCGGCGACCCGACCAGTACGAGCGGGCGCTGGACGCACCCGCTCTATATGCGGAAGTGATGTCACTTCCGCATATCAGTGCGGGCGCTGGGTCCTAGCGCCCGCATGATTGGTCGCCGCCTGATCGAGGTCTGAGTGAGGCGCCAGGAGGGAGGGGGAGCAGCGGCGGCGGCCACACGGACGGAGGGAGCGGCGGCCACAGGGGGTGAGCAGCGGCCGGGCGGCGCCTGTCTCTGGCTGCACTGCGTCCGTGCGTCACCGGCTCCTAGCAGTGACGTGACGTCACATCCTTCTGCCTGGCGCCCCCCAATCTGTCACTCTCATCGGCGCCCCGTTCAGCAGAACCGGCTGAACGGGGCAAGAAACGGCCCTGTTGATATCACTTTATATTACTTCTGGTTTAACTAAGATTCTTGGAAGCAGACTGGAGTTGATGATGCAGCACTTGAGCAAAATGAAGCCTGGGCGTCACCATCTACGCGGTAGCACAGCCGGCTGGCAATTTTAAAAAAAAAGTTTCACCAAGGCTACAATGTGGTGAGAGGAAGTGGGGTAGACTTGGGGGAGCCATGGCAACAAGCCAAAGTGAGAGTGGAGCCCACATAGCCTTTCAAATCAGTGTGAGCAGTGTGTACTGCCCTTCTGGCTTTTTATGCCGGTTGCCTGAGTCTGCCAGTTAGCTGAGTTCCGGATAACTGTATTTATACTGTATTTATTTATATTCTAAATGCTCCTTGTTTCATTATTGACACTTTTTCAATTACTGCATTCTCTTCAGAGACCGCAAACATCATTGCAACTTCACCTTTCCCTCTAACAAGAAATATTACATCTAATTCTCTGGAGAGTTCTTTTGTAAGACTCAGAACTATAGTATCTACGGAGGAGGCTGAAACCACGCATATGCTTCAGGAAAGCACTACTGCGGAGAGTGAACTATTCACTTTTTACAGTCACCTTAAAACAGACGGTCCCGTAAATACTGTGCTCCCAGTGGCAGAACAAACAGGTACGCTAGCCATAGAAAGAGTTATTAGTCAACATTATCTCCTCTGGTATATTACCATTTAGTATTCATACAGCACTGACATCTTATGCAGAGATTTACAGAGTATATAGTCTTGTCCAGGGCCGGATTTACCATAAGGCACTGTAGGCACATGCCTACAGGCGCCTGATGATGGAAAGGCCGCTCTCTCCCGACGGAATCTTACTTAAGCCGGGGCACCACTAACTACTTAACCACTTGCCGACCCCGCACTCATATCGCGCGCCGGCAAAGTGGCAGCTGCAGGACCAGCGACGCAGATCTCCGTCGCCGGCTGCAGGCTAATTAATCAGGAAGCAGCCGCTCACGCGAGCGGCTGCTTCCTGTCAATTCACGGCGGGGGGCTCCGTGAATAGGCTGCGGGCCGCCGATCGCGGCTCGCAGGCTAAATGTAAACACAAGCGGAAATAATCCGCTTTGTTAACATTTGTACAACGCTGCTAACAGTAGCAGCGTTGTACTGGATCAGTGATCCCCGGCCAATCAGCGGCCGGGGATCGCTGTCACATGACAGGCAGGAGCCTGTTAGAGGCTGCACAGGACAGATCCGTTCCTGTGCAGCCTCCGATCTCCGGGAAAGGGAGGGAGGAGAGGGAGAGGGGGAATCCTGCGGTGGAGGGGGCTTTGAGGTGCCCCCCCCAGCCACACGCAGGTAGGAGCGATCAGACCCCCCCAGCACATCATCCCCCTAGTGGGGAAAAAAGGGGGGCGATCTGGTCGCTCTGCCTGGTGTTTGATCTGTGCTGGGAGCTGTAGAGCCCACTCAGCACAGATCAGCAAATACAGCGCTGGTCCTTAAGGGGGGGTAAAGGCTGGGTCATCAAGTGGTTAATACTGAGGGTACCTCTGGCTACCTAATGCTAAGGGGCACCTTGTAGCTACCTATGAGGGGCAAGGGAAGTAAGGGAGGAGTGACAGCTAGGACAGCTGGCACACTTGCGGTGTGGTTTGGTGGGGTTTTTTTTAGGTTCATTGGGGGTGGAGTCTAGGGTGCCAGGACATTTGTGCCTATAGGCTCCAGTGATGTGAATCTGGTCTTGTCACATTTTACAGTATTATTACTTAAGGTTCAGTGAAAAGTCTTTAAAGGACATCCGAGGTGAAAATAAAGTGATGAGAAAAACAATTGCATCCATCTTCAGTATCCTAAAAATAACTTTTTTTTAGATATCACACAGTTTTATTTTATATTTAAATCTAGTTTTTAAGTTTTTACTGTTTCATTGTCTCTGCTCAATGACACCTTCATTAAAGTATGTCAGAGCTCAAATCTATACATTATTGAACCTTTTTATCTCTTTGCTGCTCTCAGAAGCCATTTACTGACAGGAAAGTGTTTTATGGCTGCAATTACTTATCAGGGAGGGTTATGCTCAGTGGCGTTCCTACTGTAGTGCGCAGGGGGGCGTGGCGCACCGGGTGACAGACAGCCAGGGGGTGTCGCCACGACCCCCCACAGCAGCAGAGCAGGAGGGGAAGCAGCGCTAGAAGGAGGAGCAGCTCCTCACCTGGGACGCCTCCTTCTGCCTCTCTCCCCCTCCATTTAGCGGTGGCAAGTGCGGGCTCGGCGGCGGGGAGACATGCGGAGAATTACTCACCACTTCCGCGTTCCAAGCGCTGGTAGCATCATGTCGTCACAGATCTCCGCCTTCAAAGCCGCCCACTGTGCTTCCTGATAAGCGGAAGCACAGTGGGCGGCATTGAAGGTGGAGATCTGTGACGACATGACGCTGCCAGCGCTTGGAACGTGGAAGTGGTGAGTAATTCTGCGCATGTCTCCCCGCTGCCGAGCCCGCACTTGCCACCGCTAAATGGAGGGGGAGAGAGGCAGAAGGAGGGGTCCCAGGTGAGGGAGGGGGGGATATTTCCCCCCTCCCCACCGCTGCCCCCATTGCCCCTCCTTCTAGCGCTGCTTCCCCCCTCCTGGGACATCTATACTGGGGGCAACTGTACTAGCTATACTGGGGGCAACTAAACTAGCTATACTGGGGCAACTATACTGGGGGCAACTATACTAGCTATACTGGGGGCAACTAAACTACCTACACTGGGGGCAACTAAACTACCTACGCTGGGGGCAACTAAACTACCTACGCTGGGGGCAACTGAACTAGCTATACTGGGGGCAGCTATACTAGCTATACTGGGGTCAACTAAACTAGCTATAATGGGGCAACTAAACTAGCTATACTGGGGGGCAGCTATACTGGGGGCAACTATACCAGCTATACTGGGGGCAACTATACTAGCTATACTGGGGGCAACTATACTGGGGCAACTATACTGGGGGCAACTATACTAACTTCATTGGGGGCAACTAGCTTCACTGGGGGCAGCTATACTGGGGGAAACTACTAGCTATACTGGGGCAGCTATACTAGCTAATACTTTAAATTACAGTTAGCTCCGCCCTCATCCGGTCATGGCCACACCCATTTTTGCCGCAAAGCACACCGCAGGTTGTGGCCACGCCCATTTTCTTAGGGGGTGTCTTTTAATACCCAGCACCGGGTGCCAAATGCCCTAGGTACGCCACTGGATATGCTATAGTCTGACCCAGTCCGATCCGTTCCCGACCCGGGCAGAAACTGTCACTTGCATACCTGATGTTTAAGTTTTTAAGGCAGAGAAAGAAAAAAAGGAACACAGCATAGTTATTCATAGTTATTTGTGTGCTTGGCACTGTACATATACATGTCTATCTGATCATGTCACATGTCACCTCGGTTGTCCTTTAACAATTTTAACCCCCCCCCCAAAATTTGCACTTTGCAGAAAGCAAAATGTACATTTGAAAAAAAAAATGGTGATCTCCAGATTCTGCAGACATCTCTTCGGGGCTTCTCCCATTAGCATGTAAGAAGGAACCAGAAGCTAGAGCTCCTAGTGTCTGATTCTGAGATGCTAGGGGGAGAATCACCAGCTACAGGATGTCTCCAGACTTGGGGAGTGGATGGTGGAGATGAGTAGTTCCTCTTGCTGTGCTACTCTGCTGAGAAGAAAAGGGGTGGGGGGGTCAGGGGGAGGAACTGACCCAAATCCAAATCCAAAAAAGCTTTATTGGCAGGACCAAATACATTTAGCATTGCCAAAGCAAGACAAAATTAACATGGGGAGGGGATTGTGGGAATAAGGGAAGGGTATAGGGGTTTGGGGTATGTAGTCCTTAGGGTGTGGAGGAGGGGGGCTGGGATATATAGTCCATAGGGGGGTACTGGTGGTACACAGTCCATGTGGTATCATGTTGTAAGGACACACACAACGATGCATGCTCCCTATGGAGGCTCCACAGCTTCCAGCATGTTGCCACAGCACCCAGCATGCCCCATAGAGGCATTACAGCTCCAGTATGCCCCATAGAGGTACTAGAGCACCCAGCATGGCACCACACAGCACCCTTCATGCCCCAGCATGCATTTTTTTTTTATGAATAGAGAGGGGGCTTCATCCAACATTTTGCTGGGCAGGCCTACTAAGACCGCTGTTAAGTTCATGTCAATTTGGTTCCACGCATGCAGGGCCGGATTTGTACTTTTTACCGCCCAAGGCCCACTATCACCAGCCGCCCCTGACCAACAGCACCCAGCCAGGACCATTTAGATTCCAGCTTCCAAGTCTTCCTTCATCCACAGTAAATCACATGGTGGGAAGCCAGCCTCACACAGAGATACATAATCCTGGATCTACTGTGTTTGCTGAAAGAATCCTTTCATCCCCTGATTGAGTGCCAGACCTGGCCACCCGCTGCTATATACAAGCTAAGCAGGGTGGCCACAGACTGGGTCTGGCTGCTACTGCTAAAAGCTAGTGTCTATCTATGCTTGTGCAGAAATGGCATGGCCGGCGCCCGTGTCCCAACCATTGTGAATGTTCGGCAGGTTAACTGCCAATAAAGTCTGCTGCCCATAGCCCGCCCCTTGCATCCTGGTGCCCTAGGCCATGGCCTATGTGGCCTTGCCACAAATCCGGCCATGCACGCATGACCACACTCACATTCTGGTGCGTGGCCACGCCCATTTTTCAGCTGAAGTGCCCAAAAGTTCCCCGGATCTCTTAGGATCCTAGCAACGCCCCTGGTCAGGGCAATATTTATTCTCTTTACCCCCCGATTAATTCCTTGTGATGCTCTTCGCCACCCCTGCTCCATTTTGAGAAGTATGCTGACATTAAAAGTGCAGCAGCTCCCCTCCCTCCATGTACAGTAGCCCCTCCCATACATGTGAAGTTTCCACTGAACAGCTCCTCACTGTCATTTGTTGCTCCCTACCTCCCATGTACAGCTCCTCATTGGCAGTCTTGCTTTTCTGTGTTCAGCCTTGTCTTCCATGTGCAGCACTGAAACTGATTTTTAAAGGCGAACTGTAGCGAGATGTATGTGGAGGCTGCCATATTTATTTCCTTTCTAAACCATTCACATTGCCTGGCTGTCCTGTTGATCCTCTGCCTATAATACTTTTAGCCATAGACCCTGAACAAGCATGCAGATCAGATGTTTCTGACATTATTGTCAGATCTAAAGCAAAAAAAGACTGGGTCTCTACCTGGATTTTAGGCCAACTGGCCAAAATTTATTTTGCGAGTGACACAGTGCAAAAGCACGACGTGTCAACCTGAATGGTCATTTTCAAGTGCTTACAGGACCTTTGTGCAACAACCACATATATAGGCAACAATTACCAAATCAGTTTAAAACACACCCATACAAGGGCAGGCACATAACTTAAAGAGACAAGCCATATTACAAAAATGTTCACAGAAAACATTTCAAACTGTAGGCTTTGTTCATGCCATTTAGCACAAGAGTTCCAAGATCATTTATCCATCTACTTTCTCTGCGTAGCAGGAAGGTTTGGGGATCCATACCTTCACACGAGAACACCTCTTCAAGTACTCACCACCTTAAGTCCCCCACCATGTGTCCACATTCATGGAAATGGCGACCTACGGAAGATTCAAATTGGTCCTTAGATTTCTCCATAACCTCCTTTTTATGGTTCCTGATGTTGCTCCTATGCTCATTCAACCTCCTCCCGACATCCCTTGTAGTCTGCCCCACATAACCCATTCCGCAAGGGCACTTTAACAAATAAACGACATTTGTTGTAGTACAGGAAAAATTACCCTTAATGTTAATTCTAGACCCTTTTGTGGTTTGTGTGACAAAGACACCCCGGATTGTTGATAAACAGTTTTGACAGTTCCTACATGGGAATGTGCCTCCCATGTTAGACTTGGGGGGGAAAGTGGCCAGGGGTCCATCACATACTGTATCTCTGGCAAGGTGATATTGAACACTGTTAACACCGCACACCCGATTGAGCACTTTTAGCTACGATTTTCAAGCCTGCTCGATTGATGCATTAGATCAATTTCAGACCCAAATTGAAATCATCAATCGGTTGGATATGTTGCAGGCGGCATTGATTGTTATACAATTTGATACAATTATTGAATTGGATGGGGACCGTGCCACAAAATCACTAGTCGCATGGCCACCTTAACTGTGTCAAACAATATCTTATACTGTAGTAAAAAAACAAACTAGGAGAAGGTGTATGCTCCAAACAACACTCGAGAACAGTGTATTCATAAAATATCTTAACTGTCATAGACAATCTCTATAACAAACATTTCAAATGACGGTAGACACAGATGCTAGAGACACACTCATAAGAACATGCAATGGTCACCCAATTCACACACACAGGCCTGAATAATCCAGGATGGATAACTGACATAAAGCTTCATTAGAGAGCCACAAGTGTCTCTTGTGCATCAAAAGGTCAGCAGCTTAAGTGAGAAGATAGAGACAGGCAGTTTCTCAGATTGCAGAGGGGTTATTGCTGAGCAGCGGAACAAGCAGAAAGTGTACATAGAAGCAAATGTGGATGAGGTTGAAGGATGGCAGATCTTAAGCACAAAACAACCAGAACGGGCAAAGTTTAAGCTGGGCCATGCGATGTAAAGCAGGCACTGTATGTCTATTGCATAAGTTTAGCAGGCAAGCTGTCTTGATGTAAAGTATGTCAAAGCAGTGTCAATTATTATTATTATTATTTACTGTATTTATAAAGCGCCAACATATTACGCAGCGCTGCACAATAGATAAATGGGTTAACATACAGGTAGAACATACGGAAACTCACAACAAAACAAGATATGCAAATGATTTGATAACAATACAGTGTCATAGGTCAAAATAGAGACTGTTCGAGTCTACAAGAGGGGTGGTTGTGAGTAAGATTGCATAATCAAGCTGGAAACACTAGGGAGGAGGGCCCTGCCAGAGGCTTACAATCTAAAGGGTGTGGGTGGAGACAATAGGTGCATCTTTTGAGAGGGTGTCTAACAGAACATATTATGGTGCTGGTGTAGGTGGGTATGCGAGCATGAAGAGGTGAGTCTTGAGAGCTTGTTTGAAGGTATTAAAGGTGGGGGCGAGTCTGACGGCTGGTGGGAGAGAGTTCCAGAGAGTAGGGGCAGTCCTGGTGAAGTCCTGCAATCGTGCGTGTGACTGAGTTATGCGTGGTGCGACTAGGCACAGGTCATTGGAGGATCGGAGGGGGCGGGCTGGTATGTGCCTGTGGACCAGATCAAAGATGTAGGTTGGGCAGGTCTTGTGCACTGATTTGTAGGCAAAGCACAGGATTTTGAAATTGATCCTAAAGCTGATGGGGAGCCAGTGTAGTGCTTTACAGAGCAGAGTTGTAGAGGCGCTGCGGTGAGAAGAATGTATCAGTCTGGCTGCCGCAGTCATTACCAATTTAAGTGGGTCAGTACGGTTAGAGGGGAGGCCAGATAAAAGAGAATTGCAGTAGTCTAGGCGGGAGATGACAAGGGCGTGGATAAGGAGTTTAGTGGTGTCAGAGACAGGTAGGAGCGGATCTTGGAGATGTTGCGGAGGTGGAAGTTGCAGGATCTGGCAATACCTTGGATGTGGCCGGTAAAGGAAAGTTCAGAGTCCAGAGTAACGCCTAGACAGCGGGCTTGGGAGGTAGGGCGGATGGTAGTATTTTCAATAGTGATGTGCAGATCTGGGAGGGGTGCAGCTGTGCGGGGTGGGAATATTAGAAGCTCAGTCTTGTCCAAATTAAGCTTCAGGTACCTGGCAGCCATCAGGAGGAAATGGATGTGAGGCAGGCAGAGACTTTGTCCATGGTAGAGGAGGAGAGGTCTGGGGTGTGGAGATATATCTGGGTGTCGTCGGCATACAGGTGGTAATTGAAACCCATGGAAGAGATGATTTTGCCAATTGAGGCAGTATAGAGTGAGAACAGTAGGGGTCCTAGGACGGAACCTTGAGGGACACCAGCTGAAAGGGGTGCAGGAGTGGATTAGGAGCCATTGAAAAATGTTGTAAAGGAGCGGTTGGAGAGGTAGGAGGAGATCCAAGCTAAGGCTAGGTCCTGAATGCCCATTAGCTGCAGGGAGTGGAGGAGGAGGGAGTGGTCGACAGTGTCAAATGCCGAGGAGAGGTCCAGGAGGAGCAGGATGGAGTATTTACTTTTGGCTTTGGCAAGGGCAAGGTCGTTTACCACTTTGGTGAGGGCGGTTTCTGTAGAATGGGCTGTGCGAAAACCAGATTGCAGGGGATCGAGAAGGGAGTTGGAGTTAAGGAAGTTGGTCAGGCGTTGGTGGGCCAGGCGTTCAAGAATTTTTGAGGCAAAAGGGAGGAGAGAGATTGGGCAGTAGTTGGATGGCAGAGCAGGGTCAAGTGAAGATTTCTTTAGCAGGGGAAGCACAGTGGCCTGTTTGAATATGGAGGGGAAGATGCCGGTGGAGAAGGAGTGGTTGAACAGATGGGTGAGGACAGGGGCCAGATCAGAAAAATGTGGGCGCAGAGAATCAGATGGGACCGGATCTAGGGGGCAGGAAGTGGCAGGTGAAGTTGCCAGTAGCTGGTTGACTTTCTCCACCGTGACAGGATTGAAGGAGGTAAGGGAGGAGAAAGAGGCAGGAATCGGATGTGGTGGGGAGGCAGGGGCGATAGAGTTGAGGAGAGAAATATCCCTCCGGATGGTTGTAATTTTGTTGATAAAGTAGTTAGATAGGTCAGTGGCTGAGAGGGTGGAGGTTGGGGGGGGAGGTGTGGGGTTAAGTAGGGCATTGAAGGTGGCAAAAAGACGACGTGGGTTGGAGGCTTGGGTAGTGATCAAGTGAGTGAAGTATATCTGTTTACTATCAGCGAGGGCAGTATGGTACGTCTGCAACTTGGTCTTGTATCCCAGGAAATCATTGTTGTTGCGGGATTTCCTCCATTTGCGTTCTGCAGCTCGTGTCTCATTTTGTAGTTTTTTTGTGAGGGCAGTGTGCCAAGGTTGGGGGTTGGGGCGACTGTTGGTATGAAAGGTCAGGGGAGCAGCATGGTCTAAGGCTGCGGAGAGGTCACTGTTGTATTGAGCTGCCGCTTAGTTGGGGCAGGTTTGGCTGGGGAGGGAGGAGGAGAGAGAGTGGAGGGGTGTGGCTAGTACATTGGGGTCAAGGTTGCGCAGATCTCTCTGCCAACGTCCAGTTTGGGGAGGGGGACAGAGGGTGCTGGATGGAGTGAGGGTGAAGGTGATGAAGTGGTGGTCGGAGATGGGGAATGGTGTAATGTCCAGGTTGGTAAGTGCGATGGCTTTGAAGAAAATTAGGTCCAAAGTATTACCAGCACTGTGGGTTGTGGCGTTAGTATGCTGAGTGAGACCAAGGGAGTTGGTGAGCGAGAGAAGCTGAGTGGCAGCAGAGGTGGTAGGCTCATCAATTGGAATGTTAAAGTCTCCGAGGATGATTGTTGGGAGGTCGGAGGACAGGATGTGTGGGAGCCAGGAGGCAAGGTTTTCTAGGAAGTGCGATATTGTACTGGAGGGGGGGCGGTATAGGACTGCAATAATGGCTGGGAGGGGATGGTAGAGGCGGATAACATGGGCCTCAAAGCAGGTAAAGTAAAGAGAAGGGGGAGGGGTAAGGACACGGAAGGTGCAGGATGGGGAGAGGAGTAGGCCCACCCCTCCCCCAGGCCTGTTATCTGGTCTTGGGGTATGGCTGAGGTGTAGACCCCTGTAGGATAGGGCTGCAGCTTCAGGCAGGTCAGAGGGGGTGAGCCAGGTCTCCGTAAGGGCAAGAAAGGTGAGGTTTTTTGAGATAAAGAGGTCATGGATAGTTGTAAGCTTGTTGCGGATAGATCTGGCATTCCAGAGAGCGCCAGATAGAGGGAGAGATTGTCTGAGTATGGGGCGGATGGGAATGAGATTGGGGCGAGAATGTTCGTGAGTATGGGGAGGGTGGGAGGTGCGGCGGGGAGAGGGGCTTGGTGGGTGAATTTGGTTGTGGTGGGTGAGGTGGGAAGTATGAGGAGGGGAACGGGGGGCTGGGAGACCGGAGTGGGCCTGTGGTTAGGATGTGCGGTGAGCAGTGGACAAGGGACCAGGGGGAGGAGCAGATGGAGCCAGAACATGAGGCACCAATAGGGCGGGTGATCAGGGGTACGCATAATGATGTGTACCCCCCTCATACCAAAATTGAGGCAGTATGTGAAAAATGCATACATAAAAAAGGTGCCTGGAAAAAAGGGCGCAGGGGATTGCCACTAGTAGAATATCACTACACTTAGCGATATTCTACTGCTGGATTCCTATAGTAAAATAACATTAATGTTTACTAATATTTTACTATAGCTAAATCTAACTCTACTCTCACACAGAACGCTCGATCTACTGATGCTTAACCCTAACCTCCCTGGTAGTGCCTAACCCTAAGACTCTTCCCGATGGTGCCTAAACCAACCTAAGGCATCCCCCAGTGCCTAACCCTAAGACCCCCCCCCCAATTGTGCCTGACCCTAAGACCCTCCAAGGTGCCTATCCCTAACCCCTCCCGGGAGCACCTAAACTTACCCCCCCTAAATCTTAACAAGCCCCTCTGCCACAAAGCTATGATATGCGGCAAGGAAGGTAAATTTCAGCTTTGGGAGGCGCCTGATTAGCGGCAGTGACAGAACTCACTGGGGGCTTGCGGAAATACTAATTGCGGCATTGCATAGCAGGCGCTCCACGATGCCGTCACTGCCGCAAAAGTTACCTTCCTTGCCGCTTGTCGTGGCAATTATAAAAGCCGCGATTTATGGCAAAGTGGGTACATTTCTGCCCCAGCTGGCGCCCTATAGCAGGTGCTGCTGTGCACTCAAATTTCCTTCCTTTGCAGCAAATCGCGGATTTTTACAATAGGTGCCTATGTAGGTGCCATTTCTTCTATTTTCCTTTTTTGTGGTCCCTGTGAAAAATGCGCTGCTTTTCCAGGAAGTAACATTTCCCAGCGTAAACTACAAGCATTACTAAACACCTAACAAGGGTTCTAAATGTTCTCACTACCCAAAAAGTAAAATATTTGTTCGGAATAACCGAAAATAAAATTAAATAACTTAAAAATAAACTGTCAAAGCTTAGATCTTTGAAATCAAGATAGGAACTGCATTGTAAACCACAATAATTACGGTTTATAACAAATACGTTTTTTCTTTCCATATATAATTAGATAGTTAGATAGTGACAGGTGCCCCCCCAGTTAGATAGTGACAGGTGTCCCCCCAGTTAGATAGTGACAGGTGTCCCCCCAGTTAGATAGTGACAGGTGCCCCCCCAGTGAGATAGTGACAGGTGTCCCCCCAGTGAGATAGTGACAGGTGCCCCCCCCAGTTACATAGTGACAGGAGTCCCCCCAGTTAGTGACAGGTGCCCCCTCCCCAGTGAGATAGTGACAGGTGCCCCCCCAGTGAGATAGTGACAGGTGCCCCCCCCCCCAGTGAGATAGTGACAGGTGCCCCCCCAGTGAGATAGTGACAGGTGTCCCCCCAGTGAGATAGTGCCAGGTGCCCCCCCCAGTGAGATAGTGACAGGTGTCCCCCCCCCAGCTAGATAGCGAGGTGTCCATTGCCTCGCCCGTTACCTCTGATCCGCTGCTGTGTCGGTGTCCCCGCTGCCGCTGCCTCACAGCTCAGACCTCACAGATCGCGGTGACTGAAGCAAGCAGAGCGCGCGCATGACACCCACGCGGCAGAACGTCACATGCGGAAGTGACTAATGATGTCACTTCCACATGTGACGTACTCCGTGCGGGTACCATGCGCACTCTATTTGCCTCAGTTGCCGCAATCTGTGAGGTCTGAGCTGTGAGGCAGCGGGGACACAGGAGAGGCCACACAAGAGGGAGCAGGCATGGCGCCTATAGAGCACGCCATGCCTGCATCTCGGGGAGACGAGCGGGCCGCAACAGGAGGCCTGGCAGGCCGGATGCGGCCCGCGGGCCACCAGTTGGACAGCGCTGATCTGGTGTGTGTACAAATGTACCCAGAGATGGCTTGCTGGATCTCTCAGGGCCCGTTTCCACTATCGCGAATCCGCATGCGTTGCCCGCATGCGGATTCGCACAGTCAGTACAAGTGGATGGGACTGTTTCCACTTGTGCGTTTCCCCGCACGTTTTTCTGTGCAGAAAAAATCTGCAGGGTAGGGCCCTCAGAATTCGCCTGCGTGTGGAATGCAGGCGAATCGCACGCAATGTATTTAATAGGGAAATCGCATGCGTTTTCCCCATGCGTTTTTTGCCGCGATTTCGCATGCGATTTCGCATAGGTATTAATGTTAATTTACACAGGCAGTGACATGGTTAAATTCGCATACAGCCTTACCTATGCGAAATCGCATGTGAAATCGCGGCAAAAAACGCATGCGGAATCGCACCCGCATGCGATTTGCCTGCGGTGATTCGCCGGCGATTCCGCAACGCTATAGTGGAAACGGGCCCTAAAGCAAACCCAACAAATGCGAGTGCATTGTTCTCGCTTATGTCACATCCAAGATGGTTGCACTCTTCATTTTGAAGAACAAATACCACCTTAAAGTGAAGTAGTGAATCTAGACTCAGTACCCCATTTCTATATAATACTATTTGCAAGTGAGAGATTTTGTTGTTTTAACCTGCATCATTAGCAAGTTATATGTATTAGAGTACAAAAAAAATACATCTTTTGTTTTATTCTCAGAAAACATCAGTGCTTCTTCCACTTCCCAAGTTGCTGACAACATAGCAAGTAATGATACAACTCCTTCTGCAAAGACTGCAACACCTACAGCGAGGCTACAACCGACTTCTGTAACACAGGAAAGCACTACTGTGGGAAAAGAGTCAACCTTTACCCGTTATGTGACACATTCTAGAAAACTACACAACATAAACAACCTTATCAGAACAACGACCAGTGCTGCTGAATACCAGGAAACGGGTATGTCAACAAGAATCCCTGAATCTTCCTCTGCAAGGACAGACTCTGCAAGGACAGACTCTGCAAGGACGGATTCCATCCCTTTACTGCCAGGAAGCACCCAAGACACATCTGTGTTTTCCTCAATTTCTCCAGTGATTAGCAAGCTTATCACAGGCAAAGTGATTCCTATTCCAAATGATCCTACTGTTAAAGTCATGCCTACAGGTAAGCATGAAGTAAAAGGCATTGCTTAGACATGAAGCCTAACCATAGCTCCCAACTGTCCCTTTTACGGAGGGACAGTACTGTACCTCTCTGGGAACCAAATCCATCTGTTCCTCTTACTTCCTCATTTGGGAAGCAGTAGATTTGGGCGCATGAGACAAGTGGACAAAAAGGGCGCCCCATTCACTTTCATTATAAATATCGTTTAATGGGCGCTGAACGGGGAAAATAAGGCGCCGGAGATTTTTAAGGATTTATAACGGCGCCCGGAGATTTTTAAGGATTTATAACTATGTTTGTGATGATTTAAGTTTACAAAAATGAGCCCGTGACGAATAACGTTTATGAAGATAATAAATCACTATTTCTAAAACATTTCTAACACATTATTATCCACCCAAAAAAATAATTTACATTTTTTTTCTTTACATTCTTTATTTATTCATGTCTGTAAAACATTATTATCCATAGGGGGTTTTAGGTTTAGGCACCAACAGGGGGGTCTTAGGTTTAGGCACCTACAGGGGGGTCTTAGGTTTAGCCACTAACAGGGGGGTCTTAGGTTTAGGCACCAACAGGGGGGTCTTAGGGTTAGGCACCTACAGGGGGGTCTTAGGGTTAGGCACCTACAGGGGGGTCTTAGGTTTAGGCACTAACAGGGGGGTCTTAGGTTTAGGCACTAACAGGGGGGTCTTAGGGTTAGGCACCAACAGGGGGGTCTTAGGGTTAGGCACCAACAGGGGGGTCTTAGGGTTAGGCACCAACAGGGGGGTCTTAGGTTTAGGCACCAACAGGGGGTCTAGGGGTTAGGGATAGGTACAGGGAGGGTTTTTAATAAACGAAAATATAAGTTTCACTTTACAAACAGGGAAGATTAACGTTTTAAGAATTGCCGATCTCATACACATTATTTAGTGATTTATACATTTTTAAATCACTATTTATAAACGAAATTCTACACAATAATTTCTATAAACGATATTTCCATTTATCGTTTATACCACGCGCCCTTTTTTCCCGACGCCCTTTTCGTACGTACGCCTCATTTGTCCCTCTTTCAGGATTGTTGTACAGATCTGTGTTAGGGCCTGTACACACTGCTGCGCTTGCACTGTTTTTTAAATTGCAAAGCCTTCATGAAAATAGAAAAATTGCATCACCCCAGTGTGTACAGGTCTTCACGATTTTCATGATTCTTCAAAAGACCTTGCGATTTTAAAAGCGCAGCGCAAGCGCAGCAGTGTGTACAGGCCCTTAATATATGTATTTTCCACTGAAAAAAATGCGTTTAATTGACTCTGTTATTACCATTTCTTAAATTGATGTATTTCTTATTTTTAAATGTTAATATGAAAGAAAATTAATGATAAGACTGGTTTAGGTTGAATGAAAAATCTCTACATATTTGGCTTCTGAAGTCTTTGTGCTATACATGATGAGGGTTGTGGTGGGGGCGTGGTTAGAGGTTTGGCATGGACTAGACTTAGAGTCCCTCTTTCTTAACCTCAGAAAGTTGGGAGGTATGGCCTAACTTCAACTTTCATGTTAGTTTTAGATGAAATGGAAAAGGTTTGTTTTTTTTTATCACTGTTCGTGTCCTGGCTGATGTAGATCCTTTGTCCAGTCTTTCCTGCTTTCCTTCATGTTGGGTCCTGGAGAAATGATGGTGTCACTGAGACCGGAAGTAAGGGAAATCCCATTCTTGATGGCAGTCTGAGAGGGAGGAATCACATTTTGCATCTGCGAGAATTGCAGACAACTACCTGCAAGCGTTTTGCCGCACAATTGTACATTTTGGGGCACATTTTGATGCATGTGTTTTTACAGTAGCTATTGATTTAAATGACAAAACGCATGTGTTGTGTGGAAAAATAGTGAATTTTTTTTTTTAATGCAATGTGTGGAATGCAACAGCACCATAGACTCTCATTACATGAGTTTCCGCATGCGTTTTTGGTATGTGGCAAAATGCTGCAGTTTTCCTCAAGTGTGACCCCTGCCTAATAACTTCATACCATTCTAAAGCTAGCCATACACATATAGATTTCCATCCAATGTTAATAACTGTCAATTCCTCTCTGTAACTGATTCAGATAGGTACCAATTCCTACCACACACAGTACATTGATTTTCAACAGATTTCAGCAGGGAATCTACTGAAAATCAACTGAACCTCAGTATTGCAGTGTCTAATATACTATAGGACTTCAATCGACCACTACTCATGCCCTGACCCCGATCGACATAGACTTTCCGCCATGTCCAGTAGGATATTTTCGAACAATTTTTGGTCAAAATGTATTGACATTTGATCAATTGAACATTTTGGGGGAGTCGTTTTTAATCAGATTTGACCAGAGTGATTGAATCTGCAGGTAACTGAACAGGAAATCAATGTGTGTATGGGCACCTTGACACTGACCCATGAGAAAGGGAAGACAAGTTTTTGTACTTCTACTTTAAAATAATGCTCACATGAAGTGTCAACAGAATAAGCACTGAATAGGAATAGTACTTTTTGTTTAACTGCTTTAAGTTCCAGGATGTAGATTCTACGTCCTAATTAGTCCCCCTGTATGTTCGAGGACGTAGAATCTACGTCCTGCATTAAATTGCGCTGTTTGCCGCAGCTGCATGTGCGCTCCCGTGCGTGCAAGTAGCTGTGCATGTGACCGCACGTGCACAGTCACGTGAATGATCCTGTGAATGATTGTTGCAGTTAGCCAGCAACAATCATTCAATAAAGTTAGGGGGAAAAAAAAGTTGTAAAAGTTAAAAAAAAAAAAATTTAAGTGACATGGGCCCAATAAAATAAAACGTATTTTTTTTAAATTCCCCATTAATTTTTAAACCAAACTTAGCCTATTAACCCATTATTAACCCCTGCAAAACCTATGCCTTTTTATAAACGTTTAACAACTGCCGCCAGTAGCGATCGGATGCAATCGCTAGGGCGAAAGTTTTAGGACCCAATGCTCTACAGATGTAACGCTCTGCCGTTGCCTAGTGATGCATGTGTACAGCTCTATGCCCCCTGAACTGTCGCCCTAGCGAACGCATTCGATCGCCACAGACGCGCAGACTGGGGATAACGGTCCGCCACATGCCCAGCTAGAAGTAAAATATGGCATATGGGATATCATTTTAATCGGGAAGGGCAAAATAATTTGTTTGTAAATGATTTATAACTGTGGGACGTGAGATGTGAAAATTAGAGAGGGGGAAAAATGAAAAAAAGTTTGTTTTCTGCATTTACGCCTAATTTTTCCCCATAAATTGACTATAAAACAAAATAGTTTGGGGAGAAAAATATTACCTAAAGAAAGCCTAAATTGTACTGAAAAAAAAAAAGATATGTATCACTAAGAAGGCATAGATAATTAAAAAGTTACTGCTGTGCCGACACTCTAGTCTGGAGTCATTATTTTGCAATGCGGATTTCCCTCCTGGGTTCTGCGGATTGGCTTTGGGTAACTGGAAATGTAGAGGAATAAACTCTATGGGTGATTTAATGGGGGATGGCCTCCCATTGTCTTGGTTACAACTACAGGAGAAATTCAATTTACCAGACTCAGAAGCCTTCAGGTACCTACAGGTTGGTCATTTTCTGCAATCACGGCACTCACACTGTCTGCCTTTAGTTATTTCTGGTCTAGAAAAAATGGCTATGTCACATCCACTTCCCGATGGACTTATTTCCTCCCTACATCATGAACTCTGGTACTCTAAACATGACACATTTTCTAAAGCCATGTTGAAATGGCAAGATAGACTGAACGCTACTTGTGATGCAGGGCAATGGGAGGCTATCTTTCTAGGTATGTCTACCTCGTCTAGAAATACAATAATTAAGGAATGCAATTATAAGATTCTTTTTGACCAGTATAGGACACCTGCCCAACTGTTCAAATGGGGGTTGATCTCATCTGATTCATGCTTTCGGGGATGTGCATCCACTGCTGATCAAGCCCACTGCTGGTGGTCTTGCCCTTTGGTAGCGGATTTCTGGGTGATGTGTTACTCACTTGCATCTGAAGTGTTTGATAGGCAAGTCCAACTTGACCCACTGCTGGTGGTCTTGCCTTTTGGTAGCGGATTTCTGGGTGATGTTTTACTCACTTGCATCTGAAGTGTTTGATAGGCAAGTCCAACTTGACCCATGGACTGCACTGTTCCACAAGCCCCATCCTCAACTTTCCAAGCTACAGAATAAACTACTGGGGCAAATTTGTAAGGCTGCAAAAGCCCTACTTGCCAAGACTTGGAAATCCCCCCCCCCCCCTCTAGGAGCGAACTGATAAACAAAATACAATGCACATATGTGTTAGAAAAAATTACTTCAACAATTCGAGAGACTACATCCCAATTTGACTCGATATGGGACCCTTGGACCATATGGTCGGCTTCTAATATTTCTTAAAAATTCTAACTCCCTATCTTACCTGTTTACATTTAGGTTATTATGCATGTCTACGACATTCTACTTTAATGCTGTTGCTGTTATTCTTTGGCTAATGTTCTCCAAGCATGACTGTTGCTGTTGCACATTTGATTTCGATCTATGTTCAATATTTGTTTTCTTTTCTTTATTGAACATTAAAAAAAGATAATTGAAGAATAAAAAAAGTTACTGCTGTATCAAAACGACACAGCTAAAATGTCAAAAACGCCAGGAACTTTAAGTTGTAAAAACCGTGGGAACGTGAAAGTGTTAAAAAAAGGGAAACATTTTCTGACTAAGACAAGGAGTTTCCCCAATGGACACCATAATACTATACAAGTACAATAAGATAATATTATAATATTAAAATGTATAACATCAACATATACCACATTTTTCTAGCCATAAGACTCACCCCACCCAAAAGTTTCTGCAGCAAAAGAGCATGGCCATGATCCCTGTGCTGACTCATCTGTGGATCTCAAGAAACTCTGGCCTTCTGCAAGACTGACACTTCGCTGCGATGCACCATAGATTTTATCAAAACACTGCTCTTACCAATGCTACATAGTTCCCAACTGTCCCTTTTTTGGAGAGACAGACCCTTTTTGGAACCAAATCCCTCTGTCCCTCTTTCTCTTTCTTCCTCACTTGTCCCTCTTTCAGGACTCATGCACCTATGTAATTATATGTACAGGGTATTTTTCTACTGAAAAATGTGTTTAACTGAATCTAAACTTTTTTCCCATATTTTAAAGTAGATGTAAAGTGAGTAAAAAAAAAAAAAAAGGCAGATACTTACCTATGGAGAGGAAAGGCTCGGGATCCTATAGACCTTCCTTGTCTACTTTTGCTCCCCTCGTTCCAGTGTTGTCATCCCCATTGTGTGTATTCAACCAAATGGCCGAATACACATCAGTGAGCCCTTGGTAAGCTTCATAGGTGCACGTGTTTATGAAGATGAGCGGCTCCGTACTGCACAGGCGTGAGCGTGTGCACTTGCACATGTGCAGTACGGAGCCTACTGTCTTTTCGGAAGCAGTCGGGGACACGAGCATTTCTCATGAAGGCTCATGAGGAGGCAAATTTAAAAGGGGTGATGGCACCAGAACGAGGGGAACAAGACAGGACAGAGCAAGCTCTATATGATGCAGAACCTTTCCTGTCTATTGGTAAGTATCTGCTTTTTTGGCTTCATGTCGCTTCACATTTACTTTAAATTGATATACGTCTTATTTTCAAAGGTTGAATTGAAGGAAAACTACTCATGATAGAAACGACCACAGTGGTTTGAATGATAAAATTACATGTTTTGCTCACGAATTCTTTGTGATATGCATGGCAAGGGGTGTGTGGGGGTGTGGTTAGAGGTGTGGCAGGGATGTGTCTCAAAGTGTCCCTCTTTCTTATCTCAAAATGTTGGGAGTTATGATGCTATAATAAATAATACATTCTAACTTAACTTAGAATACCAGATATGTGGGCACAATGTTTATAGCATTATTTGTTTTTCAGATGAAACACGTCTAATGTGGATGATAGCCCCGGCTTCAGCACTGGCTGGCAGTATTTTGATTGCTCTGCAAATCTGGAGACAACTGAATAGAAAAGGATTTTTTCAGCCTCAACCGATAGACTGCACAGGATGTAACACTGGTGGAGAAACACAAGATCTACACAGCTTAGAGTCTGGATCCTCACCATTCAAACCAGCCAGATGATGGTTTCCTAACATGTATTGCTTGGCTGTTAGAAATCATACAAAAAAAAAAGACTGTTAAGAGGGTAGAAATATGTGCAACAAGACACAGGGGGCCATATGCAATTAATTTTTTCACCTGAGTTTTCTCCTAGGTGACATTCTCACAACTTGTAAATAAAATACCTTTTTTTATGCCCCCAGAAAGCAAACCAATACTTAAAATAATTTTGACCGTACTTTTTTACCCACTTTTTGGTACTTTTTTCCATTGCAAAGTGCTAAAAAGTGTTTTTAAATCAACGATGAAAAATGTATCTCCTAGGAGAAAACTCAGGAAGGAGATCATTTTTCATCTTCTATTTAAAAATAACTTTCAGCACTTTGCAATTGAAAAGGTACTAAAAGGTAGGTGAAAAAGTACTGTCAGAATTATTTTGAGTATTTCTTGCTTGCTGGTGATTTAAAATGCATTTTAATGACAAGTTTAAAAATATTACCTAGGAGAAAACTCAGGTGAAAACGTGACTTGCATATGGCCCAAAGAGCCAGAGCGTGAAGGATGGGATTGGGAGGACAAACAACAACTGGTACTTGTGAATATTTGTGAAATATTTAAATCAAATGTATTATTTGTCATGTGATTTATAGTGTAATGGGGTCAATAAATGATTGCTGTTAAAGTAGATCAGTTATTTTTTTTAAATATATTGACAAAATAATAATAATCCTAACAATTGCATAGCGAAAAATGCTTGAAAGGTGCAGCCAGGGCACACTCAGTAGGCCACCCTGCAGTGTTAGGCAGGGCTAGTTCTAGACTTTTTTCTGCCTGAGGCAAACTTGTCAGGATGCACCCCCTCACGCCAATTTGGAATGATTGCACAGCACCCGACAACTTACTCTGCTTCACTTAAAGAGACTCTTTAACAAAATTTTCAGTCTTATTTCTTCTATCCTATAAGTTCCTATACCTGTTGTAATGTGGTCTGGCTTACTGCAGCCTTTTCTAGTTGCACTGTCTCTGTAATATATCTAATCGTCTTCTTTGTCAAGCTTTGTCGACCCAGAGAGGAATGCACTGCCTCTGCTGTGATAGGGAGAAGTTATGCACACCGCCTCCATGCGCCCTCCATGCCCCCTCTGCTCTCCTGTGTGCTGTGTGTATGATTCACAGGCAAGGTCTCCGCTTACAGCCAGCGTGTCTGTGAGGCTTACAGAGCTGTGACCTTGTGAACAGCTGTGAGTGCAAAAAGATCAGTTCAAAGCCCAGACAAGCAGCTAATGCAACAAGTGGGAGTAACATTCCAGCAGTCAAGTCACGTTTGAGAGGAGCCTCTGCAAACGGGCACCTGCTCTGATGATGTATTTCCTGTTTGGCAGCCATCCTCATTGTTTACAAAAATAATGAATAAAACGGTGATTTTATCACCAAGAAAGCAGGGGGGAGCAGCGAAAATGTCAGAGGGGGCTAGGAGAAGACAACAAACAGGCTGGTACATTATTTATGGAAGATTTTCACAGTACTGATTCTCTTTAATGTTCTCACATGACATGCTGCAGCTCAACACTATAGCACACTGGCTGGCTGTGAGTCTGTGACAAACAAACTGCTTACCCTCAGTCTTTCCATTCCTCCTCAGTCAGGACAGCAGTGCCACCTACTCCCTTCTACTGTGCAAGTCAAATGAAACACTGCTGCTCTCCTACCTCCCCCCTCCTCACTGACTGTCAGACTCCTCACACAGCACAACAACCTGCTTTTCCTCAAAGATGCCCTCTTCATCTCAATCACTCTCCTATCGCTTTTCCTCCTGCTCTGACTGCATGCTGTTAGAGTGTAAACACAGTACAAACATGCTGCCCCTGTAATCTCTGCGCCTGATGCAAATGTTTCACCTTGCTTCATGAGAGAACTGGCCCTGGTGTTAGGGAGTCTTGCCCGAGGAGTCCTTACTGAATAGGTACTGGCTTGCTGAATAGGTAAATCCAAGATTCCAACCCCGGTTGCCTATACTGTCAATCACCACCACGTGGACCGGAGCGTACTGCGCAGGCGTAGAGCTACTGCGCCGTGCGCTCCAGTCCACCTGGCAGTGATTGACAGCGCCGCTCGCGGGGGGAGGTACAGGCCTATCTCCGCCCATCAGCGTGGACCGGGAGGCAGAGGCAACGAACGGCTGCGGGGAGAGCTGCGGCGAGGGACATGCTAGGGCTGGGGCTAGGGTTGGGGCTGAACGAAGCCCTGGGTAAGTAGCACTTATTTTAGTAATAATTGACTGATAACTCCTTTAAAGGGCACCGTAAAGTAAGAGCTATATAGAGGATACCATATTTATTTCCCTTTACACAATTCAAATTGCCTGGGATAGCGGCTCCGCACGTTATGCTCGCTTTATGTTGGGCACAGTGAAGCATGCAGTCATTGCAAATTATGCTTCACCATTACTGTTAACGTGCATGTTTAGTGATAACGCACTGCATGCAATGCATTACGATCAGGGGTCAAGTCCTGCGTGGACGCGGGTAAACGGCGTTCACCCACTTTTTCTTCAGAGTGAACGCCGTTCACCCTGGCTTGTGTAGAGGGAGCAGAGCAGAGAAGGCGAGCTATGGGGACAGTGGGGATGGGCGGACATCTCCCCCCCCATCCCTCACCTTTGTGCTCCCCTTCCTGCCTCTCCCCTCCAGCGTTGTTAAGTGTCGGGCCCGGCGGCGAAAGTGGGCGGAGACTTTCCGCCTTCTTCCAGCTGCAAGGGACGCTCCGCTCTGTGTGCGGCTAGAAGACCAGACTAGCCGCACACAGAGCGGAGCGTCCCTTGCGGCTGGAACGAGGTAAGTCTCCGCCCACTTTCGCCGCCGGGCCCGACACTTAACAATGCTGGAGGGGAGAGGCAGGAAGGGGAGCACAAAGGTGAGGGATGGGGGGGATGTCCGCCCATCCCCACTGTCCCCATAGCTCCCCTTCTCTGCTCCCTCCGGGTGGGGGCACACCTGGCTACCTGGGCACATATACCCCTGCCTACATATACTGGGGACATATACACCTGCCTACATATACTGGGACATATACACCTGGCTACATATACTGGGGACATATACACCTGCCTACATATACTGGGGACATATACACCTGCCTACATATACTGGGGACATATACACCTGCCTACATATACTGGGGACATATACACCTGGCTACATATACTGGGGACATATACACCTGGCTACATATACTGGGGACATATACACATGCCTACATATATTGGGGACATATACCCCTGCCTACATATACTGGGGACATATACACCTGCCTACATATACTGGGACATATACACCTGGCTACATATACTGGGGACATATACCCCTGCCTACATATACTGGGGACATATACCCCTGCCTACATATGCTGGGGACATATACCCCTGCCTACATATACTGGGGACATATACACCTGCCTACATATACTGGGGACATATACCCCTGCCCTCATATACTGGGGACATATACCCCTGCCCACATATACTGGGGACATATACCCCTGCCTACATATACTGGGGACATATACCCCTGCCTACATATACTGGGGACATATACACCTGCCTACATTACTGGGGACATATATCCCTGCCTACATATACTGGGGACATATACACCTGCCTACATATACTGGGGACATATACCCCTGCCTACATATACTGGGGACATATACCCCTGCCTACATATACTGGGGACATATATCCCTGCCTACATATACTGGGGACATATACACCTGCCTACATATACAGCACGGGCAGCACGGTGGCGTAGTGGTTAGCTTTCTCGCCTTGCAGCGCTGGGTCCCTGGTTCGAATCCCAGCCAGGGCACTATCTGCAAAGAGTTTATATGCTCTCTCCGTGTCTGCGTGGGTTTCCTCCGGGCCCTCTGGTTTCCTCCCACATTCCAAAAACATACGGATAAGTTAATTGGCTTCCCCTAAAATTGGCCCTAGACTACAGTACTTACACTACATAATATAGACATATGGCAATGGTAGGGATTAGATTGTGAGCTCCTTTGAGGGACAGATAGTGACAGGATATATATATATATATATATATATATATATATACACTGTACAGCGCTGCGTAATATGCGTAATACTAAATAATAATAATAATAAAAAATAATATACTGGGGACATATACACCTGCCTACATATACTGGGGACATATACACCTGCCTACATATACTGGGGACATATACCCCTGGCTACATATACTGGGCACATATACCCCTGGCTATATATACTGGGCACATATACCCCTGGCTACATATACTAGGCAACTATACCTCTGGCTACATATACTGGGGACTACTATACTCATGGCTACTTATACTGGGGACACCTATAGACCTGGCTACCTGGGGGTACCTATTTTGGGGGAACTGCTGTCAGATTATCTGCATTTTTGTGGAACCGCTGTTATGTATTTTGGGGAACAGCTGCCAAATTATGTGTATGTTAGGGGAACGGCTGCTGCCAGATTACGTGTATTTTGGGGAACTGCTGCCAGATTGTGTATGTTTGGGGGACCACTACTGCCAGATTATATGTCCTTTGGGTGTTACGTGTATTTTGGGTGATCCGCTGCCAGGTTTCGCGTATTTTGGGGAACTGCTTCCAAATTATGTGTATGTTGGTGGAACTGCTGCTGCCACATTGTCTATTTTGGGGGAACCACTTCCATATTATCTGTATTTTGGAGGAACTTCTACCAGATTATGTGTCTTTTTGGTGAAATGCTGTGAGATTACATCTATTTTTGGGGGATACACTACGGCAGAGCTGAAACTTCCTTGGCAGACCTTTTACATCACTGCTAAGGTCATGTATATTTGGCCCCACCCATGACCATGCCCACGGAGTGCTTGACCACGCCCATTTTTTCTCCGAGTGAGTCCGCTCACTTCTTTTTCCAGGACTAGACCCCTGATTATGATGCCGCAACACATTATACCAGAACACTACCGCTGCACTGTGAATGCCGCATATTGCTGTGTGGTAAGCCACATTATAAAGCAGCCTTTACACTATCCACAACCCAACCCACCACCCATAGACCCTGAAGCTTGCAGTGCAGATGTTTCTGATTGTATTCGCCCCATCCTTGTTTCAGGTATGTGATTCTGACACTACTAATGCCAGAAAGATCGGCAGGAGCCAGACAACTAGTATTGTTTAAAAGGAAATAGATGGTAGTATTGTCTACCATCATTGTCTACCATTGTGATACAGAAAATATAGGTAAGGGATTTTTTTGGAAAAAATCAATTTACCCTCCTTAGATATACCGGAACAAGAAATGCTTGGGGCCTTAATAACTGAAAATGACTTCCTAAAAACAGTATCCAGTTTAAAAAAAGGGAAAGAGCCCTGGTCCTGATGGATATTGCGCAGAGTTCTATCAACACTTTGCATCAGACCTGGCTCCTCTTTTTTGTAAAATGATTAACTATGAGGAAGGATTCGCTACCTTCTCCAAAAACACAAACCAAGCAACAATTACATTAATTCCAAAAGAAGGGAAATATCACTTATATTGCACATATTTTAGACCAATCTCTCTATTAAATTGCTATGTCAAAATTTACGCTAAAATTCTAGCAAATAGGCTGGGTACATCCTGTTGCGGAAGTCCGTTCCCCCTATGGAATTACACGGAGAGAAAGAGAATTTACATTAAAAACAATAATTACAGGGCACATGAACAACCAATACAAACAATAAGAGGCTAGTTGTAAAGAATTCCCTGCATAATTGAAAAAACTGTCCACGCTTAATAAAACCAGTTATAGTTTTTAAAAAACTTGAATACATATAAACATAGTAAAGGCAGAAGGCGGCCCATACTACTTTCCTATGGGGGAGGATCAATGTTTATCAAGGAAACAATACAGCTCATTCCGTTCATTTAGACCAAGTCTTCCACATGCTTCAGTAACAGAGATCAATTTTGCCTCCTCTTTTCTCAGGCATTGATCTCTATTACCTCCCCTATGTGGCACCCCCACCTTTTTCAGCCCAAGGAATCTGAGGAGATTGGGGTTCCCATTATGTACCTCTCTGACATGAGCTATAAGCCTACCTGCTCCTTTTCCTGTCTCCACTCATTTATAATGTTCTTGAAATCTAGTGTTGAGCTGTCTCGTTGTTTTGCCAATGTAAAAACAATTACATGAACAAACCACAGCATACACCACAAATTCCGATCTGCAGTTAATACATTCGGGAATCGTTAGAGTAATACCCCCCAAACGAACCAATTTGCCAGGAAGCAACTGACTACAATGTGTACAATTGTGGCATTTGTAATTACCGGGTGGGCGCAATCTTTCAAACCAATTCAGCTCACGTTTATTTTTAAACTCGCTGTGCACCAACGTATCTCCAATGGTGCGGGCCAAACGGAAAGAAACCAGAGGTTTATCGCCCAAACTAGATCTCAGTTCTTGATTTTCTAATAAATCTGGCCAATTTTTGCAAATACTGGTATGGATTTTATCCGCCATAGGGGAAAAATTGAAGATAAAGGGGACACACTGTTTACCACCGTCATGTCCCCTTTTCACCCTTCTCCTCTTTTTTTAGAAGGGATCCCCTGGATTTGGAATTGGCCTTTTCAGATGCATCTGCTAGGAGGGGGAGGGGGTAACCTCTTGCCAAAAACCCTTTCACCAGTTCCCTGCTTTGTACCTCAAAATCTTCCTGTTTCAAATTATTTCGTTTTAAACTGAGAAATTGGCTGAACGGGATAGAATCTAAAACGTGACGTGGGTGAAAGCTGGAGTAGAGCAACAGTGAATTTGTGGCCATTGTTTTTCTAAACCCTTTACGTAGGACCAATTCCAGACCTTGGGGGACCTGCGGAAGCAGTGGACTGAGTCTGGAGTAGAAACATTCAGAGCCACCGTGTACAGGCGTGTGCAGGAAATGGGCTACAGGTGAGGCATTCCCCGGGTCAAGCCACTTTTGAACCAGAAGCGCCTGACCTGGGCTACTGAGAAGCAGCACTGGACTGTTGCTCAGTGGTCCAAAGTACTTTTTTCGGATGAAAGCAACTTTTGCATGTCATTCGGAAATCAAGGTGCCAGAGTCTGGAGGAAGACTGGGGAGAGGGAAATGCCAAAATGCCTGAAGTCCAAATTTCAAGTACCCACAGTCATTGATGGTCTGGGGTGCCATGTCAGCTGCTGGCGTTTTATCAAGGGCAGGGTCAATGCAGCTAGCTATCAGGAGATTTTGGAGCACTTAATGCTTCCATCTGCTAAAAAGCTTTATGGAGATGAAGATTTCATTTTTCAGCCGACCTGGCACCTGCTCACAGTGCCAAAACCACTGGTAAATGGTTTACTGACCATGGTATTACTGTGCTCAATCGGCCTGCCAACTCTCCTGACCTGAACCCCATAGAGAATCTGTGGGATATTGTGAAGAGAAAGTTGAGAGACGCAAGACCCAACACTCTGGATCTGCCCGGCGGATCGCTCAGAAACAGCCTTATCAGTCCACTGACAGACTGTACACATGCTGTACTGTCTGCTGAAAACACGCCCAGTGGGAGGTGACGACGGACCCGTCGTTGCCTTCCATCAGGCATGTGTACGGACCTTAAGGCCGCTATCAAAGCATCCTGGGCCTCCATAACACCTGAGCAGTGCCACAGGCTGATTGCCTCCATGCCACGCCACATTGAAGCAGTCATTTCTGCAAAAGGATTCCCGACCAAGTATTGAGTGCATAACTGAACATAATTATTTGAAGGTTGACTTTTTTTGTTTTAAAAACACTTTTCTTTTATTGGTCGGATGAAATATTCTAGTTTTTTGAGATAGGAATTTTGGGTTTTCATGAGCTGTATGCCAAAATCATCAATATTAAAACAATAAAAGGCTTGAACTACTACAGTTGTGTGTATTTGAATCTAAAATATATGAAAGTCTAATGTTTATCAGTACATTACAGAAAATAATGAACTTTATCACAATATGCTAATTTTTTGAGAAGGACCTGTATTTACATAGATCTCTAAAGTAGTCCTGAAAGAGGGACACATGAGGAAGAAAGAGGGACAGAGGGATTTAGTTCCCAAAACTTCTCTGGAACCACTAGGAAGCCTGAGACCCTTTATAGCAGTCATTGGCCAAAGCTGCCTTCCTTTACATGCAATGTACATGCTGATTAGCTGATTTGTCTGACACAAACAACATAGGGAACTAGTAAGCAGAGCTGCCAACCATCAGTAAATAGTCTTTGTGGTTCCCTCTGCAGCAATGCCTTACTACAGAGATAAGGAATGACACACTCGGGCACACACAATGTGTTTCCCCCTTTTTTTCCCATCTTCTTCTCCTCCTCCTCCCTCCCATCAGTCTAGCTTGTACAACAGAGCCGGAAAGCCACAGGCTGGTGGCTGGAATGACCACTAGTCTGTGACCTGTCCACACAGGAAGAGCGTGTGCCAGCCAGGTACATCTGAAAGGTACATCTCATCTCTTCCATTAAGTTGCTAATTAGGGTTGATAACTTTTATTGGCTAACTTAGAAAAAAAAGGAATAAGCTTTCGGCTATGAAGCCTTCATCAGACTAATTTATACTGACCACATTTGCAACACAGAACTTATATACACGCGATATTAAAAAGGAGATACATTGTTCTGCAACCATAAATAAATGTCATTGGATGCCTTAATTACAACATTAAAAGAGTCTCACAGGGATCCTAGCTAATTAATGACAAAACGATAAGACCACTTGTTTGCTCAAACACCACAAACCACAGACTCTGAGTGAAGTGCAATGAGGAGGCATCGTAGCCCAATAAATGGTATCATCCTGATTCAAATCTTCTTGCTTTTACTGATGGCTAACATAGTACAACACTCTACTAATATCTAGTTCATGAAAGAACCATCATTTGGACAATTTGTTCTGCTTGAGATGCTCGTAATTGGTTCTTGTCATGGCTGAACTCATTTACCTGAACTTTATCACCCTGAGTGAAAAATCACACTTGTCAGAATTTGCATGCATTGTGTGAAATTCTGAATTTGCATTCACCACAGTTTTAAAGTGTTTCAATAGGGTTGCTTTGGCATTGTGTTTTGGTGCGATTTTTTTAGATCTGAATTTTCTGTGTGAAAAAAATCCACCTGCAGGTCTGGTGAGGCCTTAAATGCAAGTTCAAATAATTGCGTTTTGTGTGAAAAAGTGCATTTGTGTAAGGATCGGTGTCAGCAACCAGAGAGAATCTGATTATTGGTGATCTGCAGTATCGCCAATAATACAGATGTCACCTGATTATCGATGATCTGCAGAATCACCAATAATACAAGTGCAACTAACCTCCGGACACCTAATACGGTAATAGACAATAACGACAATAATAATTCACAAGATTGTGGAAATATCCACCACACGGCAATTCCTCAGAGGTGTGGTTACCTCTGAATGGGAACCCCGTGTGTGAGATCCTCAAACCAGGCAAAGAGAGGAATCTCGGCTCCTGGCAGTAATCGTCTGCTAGGGCAGGCGCCTCGGAGAGGCAAGCCTCAGAGATAACCCTACAGTGGGAGACGTTCCACTGAAGGGAGACAGGTCAGACAAGCAGAGGGTCGGCAACAGAGAAGACGGCAGCAGTACAGAAACGGAAGGCTGATTCAGAGTCGATAAACAGGCAGGGTCGGCAACTTGAATCAGAAAGGCAGAAGTACAAAAGCGATTAGAGTAAAGAGTAGTCAGGGATAGCCAGAGTCAAAACACAGGTAAATATACAAATACAATCCTAATCTAAGGTGTGACATCCTTGGTATCAACACCTAGGAAACTGGACTAAGGTCTGAGCGCTTACACGAATGTACTCACGACAGCAGACAAGGAGCAACTGACATCCAGCTCCTTATATGCTGAGAGTCACTCAGCCAGCCCGCCCAGAAGCCCAGCCAATCCGGAGACCTCCTGAGGTCAGCTGACTGAAGAGTCAGCTGACCCTCCTACGTAGGAGGTAAAAGTCCTGCCGCCTCGTGCGCGCGGGTGTGACCCTTTGCCTCTGTGCACCAGAGAGGCCAGGCCCCAGGTCAGCGCACGAACGCGCACCGAAGTCCGCCGGCTGGATTGTGGGACCCACCGCCATGTCGCCAGCCGCGGTGGCGGTGTCCCCACTGCCCCGTGCCAGCCGCTCCGCATGTGCAGCGGAAACCGCTGGCTGGGAAGCGGAGACCGCCGCCATGCTGCCCAGCGCGGCGGCGGTGCCTCCGCTAACCCTTACAATTTGGCTTTGAAATTAATTAGCTACATATTCATGTAAATTAACTTCATTACTATGCATAGATAAATGCAAACTGAAAATTTGCATACAAACATGCACCAAAAATTGCAAAGCAAATACCAGAAAAAAACGCAAAACACAGATACAGACATGTGGGAAAATGCCAGAAATTGCAGGCAGAATTCGTAATAAGTGTGAACGTTGCTTTAGGCAAAAAATAAAAGTTGGTTATGCACACATCAATTTTGATCACTCTGATTGAATCTGCCAGTGATCTATTGCTCCTCCAATCAGTTGACTCTTGATTGATTTTGTGGTGTTTTATGATTGAAAGTCTGACCGGACATGTTGGAAAGTGTCTGTGCAATAGCAGGTCAGTAGAGGTGGGATGGCCCTTAGCTTTGCTCTGAATCAAGCAGTACAGGGCTTGCAATTTGATGAAGCGTTGGTGATAGGAAATAATCACTATCTAGTCAAATTCTGAAAGCAATCGATCGACTAGGCATAATTGGCCTATGTATAGCTAGAATGGATGAGCGAGTGAAACTGAGAACTTCACTCCCATAGCGGATCAGCCGCAATCTTACTTAGCAGGATTCTCACAAACCCAACAGTCAAGTTCCCCATGTGGTGGGCTTGGGTGATAAAGGAGAAAGTACACAGGGCAATCACATTTTTTTTCTGTGTAAACACTCATAATGTAGTCAATAATGATCACCTTATCAATGTTAGCATGATTATTTTAAGATTGATAACAAAAGAACCAACATTGACCTTCAATATTTTGATTGATTGATTGAGAGATGTGAATTATTCACATTGTTTAACTATCATTTTGATTTACGATCGATTAGACAGTTTGTTTAATCGAATGTCTAACTGAGCAAAAAAATTATATAGTGTATGGCTATGTGTAACATAATTATTTTACGATAGAAAAGAAACAGAAAAAACATTGCCAATATGGAAAGATATGATTTATGGATCGTGCTGTCTACTTTGATATGGATCGTGCTGTCTACTTTGATTTGCGATTTTGTCTAACTGCATGTCATTATAATGCTAGTTTTGCAAAACAGATTGGAAGTTTGACAAAAAAATCACATTAACTTGACAGTGACGATTTTGCTCATCTCTTCTGGCTAGCTTACCAAGACTGCAGCAGGAATCCATGTAGGAGGAGTCCACTGGGCAGCAAGGCCATTAACCACCTACAATTCCCTCAGCTGTCTTCTCCTTTATGGCGTTAAAGTGAACTTTACTTATTGTGTCCAACATTTTATATAAAATGATTAAATGTTCTTTTTAGAAGTTTTGGAAGTTAAAAGCTTTTAAAATGAACCTGAAAGGAAGAGAGAAGCCTTTGAATAACCCAGAGGCTTTCCTGTCCCTCTCGACTCCACCCACCCACCAATCTCTTCGACAAGGGCTTGTCAAAGAGTACGTGCAGGTACTGGGGAACCTACCTGGCTAACCTATACTGGTGGAACCTACCTGACTAACCTATACTGGTGGAACCTACCTGAATAACCTATACTGGGGAAACCTACCTGGCTAACCTATACTGGGGAAACCTACCTGGCTAACCTATACTGGGGAAACCTACCTAGCTGACCTATATTGGTGGAACCTTCCTGGCTAACCTATACTAGGGAAACCTACCTGGCTAACCTATACTGAGAAACCTATTTGGCTAACCTATACTGGGGGAATCTACCTAGCTAACCTATACTGGGGAAACCTACCTGGCTAACCTATACTGGGGAAACCTACCTAGCTGACCTATATTGGTGGAACCTTCCTGGTTAACCCAGGGCCGGATTTGTGCTTTTTGCCGCCCTAGGCCTACTATCACCAGCCGCCCCCCCCCCCTACCCCCACGACCAACAGCACCCCTCACACGTGCACGATTTATATGCATTTTTTCATCAGATTAAATATTTAATAGCCACTATGCCCCTAGATAAAAAATAAGTTGTTAATAAAGTGTACCAGACCTCAGTAAAAGGCAAAAATGTATACATACCTGGGGCTTCCCCCAGCCCTATCCGCTCTGATTGCTCCCACGCCGCCATCCTCAGTCTTCTGCAGCGCCGGTAACGGGTCCCTGCACTTCCATCAGTCTGAGCCAGTCTGACGTAAGAGAAGTACGCCCCCTATGTATCTCTCTGGCAGCTGCTGGAGCGATACACAAAGAGCACACTTCTCCTGCGTAGACTGGAACCGACAGACGGCAGAGCGGGGTCCCGGTGCCGACACTGCAGAAGACTGAGGACGGCGGTGTGGGAGTGATCCACGTGGATGGGGCTGGAGGAAGCCCCAGGTATGTATACATTTTTGCCTTTTACTGAGCTCTGAGTCCCTTTAAGTAGCCATGGCTACAGGATGATTAGGATGCCCTGACCTGTGTGACAGTGTAGAAAGCTAAAGGCCCGCATCCAATACACAATTTTTCCGACATCTGGTGATTTTTTTTTAGTGATAAGTGATCGTTTCGGTATCACGACATGGGTGCAGGAGCACGATTACATAAACAACATTTGAGATGCGCAGTGACAATGTCTTAAACGGAGGATCAGATCTTTAAACTTCAACAACTCCTGCGCAAAGTAGAAAGATCTATTGAACTCTTGTTTGCGTTCGTGTGCCATCGTCGCATGTACCAGCCGGCAGGAAGATGGATTGGAGAATGCTCGTGGACGTCTTTGTGATCCATCTTTCTACGTAGTTAGGTGAGTAATCAGTTTAAGACCAGCAGTGGAAGGGTTACAAGACAAGAAGGAGGGATGCTGCTGGTGGGAGCAGAGATAACAGCAGCAGAGATCAAAGCTGGTCAGCGAGAAAATGACAAGTGGAAGCGAGAGGGGAGGAAGAGGGGGCCGTTTACCTGGCATACCACTGGTGACTGTCTGCAGGATGTCACTTGTCCCTAAATTAGCGTGTGCTTCCGAGAGGAAAAGGCAAACTGCAGCTGTTGCTGAGAACCAGAGATGCGAGCCTGGGAGTGAAAGGGTGGTTGGAGCTTCTGCACAGCCCACTACATAATAGACTGTCATGCAGCTAGCTACAGTCTGAATCTGGCGCTGTGGAAAAGGGGGCGGCCACTCACGGAGACAGCACCAGTATTCCCTAATTGTGTGTACATGCACTGAAAATGCTGAATATATACAGGCACATATGTCATCTGGAGGGCTGAGCCATGACTCACCTGATCCCCTGTATGATAGCAGCTTCCCTCGGTCTGCTGCCCCGCTCGCTGGTGGCTGTCCACTTCCTTCTCTCCCGCATCTTCCTGTATTAGCTCTGCTGTTACTGCCCGCTTACTCCCTGCTTTCACCTTCACTTGTCCGCCTTTTATTGAGATCCAAACTTCCACTTTCTCCGCTGCCCAGGCTTTCCTCTATCAGACCTGCAGCAATCAGCGTGGCCCCCAGTGATGAGTCAGGCGAGTGGCGACCAATGAGGGCGCTGCATACTTCACATAAAGTTAGTATGAAGTATACAGTGCTGTGATTGGTCACCACTCGCCTGACTCATCACTGGGGGCCACGCTGATTGCTGCAGGTCTAATAGCGGCAGCGGAGAAAGGGGAAGTTTGGATCTCACACATAGGCAGACAAGCGGGGTGAAAGAAGGGAGTAAGCAGGCAGTAACAGTACTAGCTAGGTTACATAGCAGGCGCCCCAGCTGCCACTTCCGCCCTAGGCCTTGGCCTATTCTGACTTCCCACAAATCCGGCCCTGGGTTAACCTATACTGGGGAAACCTACCTGGCTAACCTATACTGAGAAACCTACTTGGCTAACCTATACTGGGGGAATCTACCTGGCTAACCTATATTGGGGAAACCTACCAGTGCTATATCTCACAGGTTGGCCACAGGCTTGTCAAAGAGTACGTGCAGGTACTGGGGAACCTACCTGGCTAACCTATACTGGTGGAACCTACCTGACTAACCTATACTGGTGGAACCTACCTGACTAACCTATACTGGGGAAACCTACCTGGCTAACCTATACTGGGGAAACCTACCTGGCTAACCTATACTGGGGAAACCTACCTAGCTGACCTATATTGGTGGAACCTTCCTGGCTAACCTATACTAGGGAAACCTACCTGGCTAACCTATACTGAGAAACCTATTTGGCTAACCTATACTGGGGGAATCTACCTGGCTAACCTATACTGGGGAAACCTACCTGGCTAACATATACCGGGGAAACCTACCTAGCTGACCTATATTGGTGGAACCTTCCTGGTTAACCTATACTGGGGAAACCTACCTGGCTAACCTATACTGAGAAACCTACTTGGCTAACCCATACTGGGGGAATCTACCTGGCTAACCTATATTGGGGAAACCTACCAGTGCTATATCTCACAGGTTGGCCACAGGCAACAAAAAGTCTTGTAGTGGCCCTGCTCATATTGGTGAAACCACACATTTGGATTTACTTGTTGTTTGAAGATTCTTCTTTCTTCTTGGATGGTGCACGCTGGAGTCGGACGGTATGAGACACTACAGGACGGTGGAGGGGCTTTTCTGTCTTTTTTCACCTACTAGCAAGTGCTGCAATACTGCTTGGTCTGGTTTCTCACATAACTTGGGCTGACTTTAGAAGCTACAGTTTTCCTGCTCTACATTCAAATGGAGCACGTCCAGGAATGCAGAAATGGATTGAGACTGCACATAAGGTCAGACACTATATCAATATATACCCTAATGCTCCAATTATTCTAACCTTATTTACTTGGAGCAAGTGCTGTCTTTAAATCTAGTGCACATTAAATCTCACTGTTCCACTTTTATGCTGAAAACAAGTCCTCAGTGGAAGTGACACATAAATGTTATATTGTGCTGAAATTTCAAAGTGCCTACTTTGGAAGGTATCTTCCATTTTGATCAGACTAGAACTCCTCCCCGACAGTGGAATCTCTTGTGCTAGGTACACACTGTACAATTTTGTGGCAGATTTACCTGCCACATCGATTATTTACAACGTGTCCCATGTGAATTTTTCGCCGATTTTCTGATCGATTTTCCATTCACTTCTATGGAAAAAAAACGTGATTAAAATTCCGATTGGACATGTTGGAATTAATCGTTCCGGCAGGTAACGGCCAGAAAATTGTATGGTGTGTACCTAGCATAAAAGTGCTGTGCTTTGCTTTTACTAGGGCCTTCCATTCACCAGTTCATCAAAGCATCATCAAATGTTGAGCTGGGAAAGAGAGGGCCATATGCAATTCACTTTTTCACCTGAGTTTTCTCCTAGGTGATATTTTGACAACTCAAAATAATTTTGGCAGTACTTTTTCACCAGTGCTTTTGCAACTTTTTCCATTGCAAAGTGCTAAAAAGTTATTTTAACCACTTGAGGACCGCAGTGCTAAACCCTCCTAAAGACCAGGCCATTTTTTAAAGAAATATTTACATTATTTTTTTATTAATAAATTTTGCTATGTTTACTTTTTTTTTCTAAAACCCCTTCCTCCCCCCAGCCGCCCAATCCTGGTGATCGGCTGTCATAGGCTTCTGCCTATGACAGACGATCGCTCTCTTTTGCCCCAGGGGGACAGCCGTGTCACACGGCTGTCCCCAGTACAGCGCTGCTGCAGATCGCAGTGCTGTACTTAGTCAAAAGATGGCGGTGTCGCCATCTAACAGTCTCCCGAGCAGTGATCGCTGCTCAAGGGCTGAAGGCGGGGCGGTGCTCCGCCCCGCAAGCAGGAGATGCGCGCGCAGCCTGCGCGTGATCTCCTGCAGTAGCCGGCCCCAGGACTTGACGGCAATTGGCGTTAGGCGGTATCACAAGCCCCCTAGTGGCTGGACCGCACAATGCCTTCCAATCTGTTTCAGCACACAGACCATGCAATCTGTGGTCACAATCGGTGCGCAGAAACTGCTGGGATTTTGGCAGCAGATCGACTAGAAGGGAGCTTGTGAGTTACGGTAATACAATTTACACACTATTTCAGGGTATAACTGCCACCACTCCTACAGAAGGGTATTAGTCCTAACTATACTGAGACTAATACCTGCAAATAAAACGGTTAAACACACTCTATTTTATCTAGCTATCTACTATAGTAGCGACTCTACAGAAGCTAGAGTTCTGTTTGTGCGGCTGAGTAGCAGGTGTAGCTGAACAAATAAAATGACTTTTTATAAAGTCTTTATTATAAATGCAATATAAATAATTAATATATACAGAAAATCATTAAAATCAACAATTATAGAGACATTAGTAGAGCAGTATGAAAATAAAAATGGAAGAAAACGTATACTTAAGGTCAGGTGAAATATGTCCTTTCTGGGAAAACACGTGCAGTTCTTTGTTTCAGTTCAGGAGCCAAAGTTCAGACAAGATCTCCGCTACTCTTCCTCAAAGCAGCGGCAGGCTCCCATGAAGATGGAATTGGAGGAATGAAGGAGGAGTCCCTGACAAACACTTTAGAATAATCCACAATTCTGTGTGGAGTCTTAGGTTCAGCCCAGGGGCTGGACAGGGTGCGGTTAACCTCCTGGGTGGGTTTCTGGTGCCCACCAAATATGACAGTTTTATATCTCGGCTTACGCTTCCCACACACACATAACAGTCACAGATTCATATTCCTCAGAATATGCCAGTTCATATGACATCAAACTTGGGTGCTTTCGCATGCCCAGTTAAGATGTAGCGGGATAGAATATCCTGTACTATGATTTATGATATTGTTGACCTCTGATTGTATCTAAGCTTAATTCTGTCCTGTTGTGGCCTCTCGGCACTGTTTTGTTGTATTAAAATCAATAAAATGATTTGTTAAAGATGTAGCGGGATACCTCGGGTTCTGGGTATGTCGGTGGCCTCAATGAAATATTAAAATATTTACCAGATCCGGACCAGCAGAATGAGATAACTTTCATACCTCTCATATGAACGATATTCCTTAAACCGACTAAAAATCGTAAACTCCATGTATTTCTAAGCTGTCTACATGGCTCCGGTGAGTATGAGCCCTTGCTGTGAGTGATGCTCACTTTGCTGGGGCTCACCAAATTGTATCCTTTCCAAAGAACAGGCTCACACTTAGCTGTGATCTGCCTGTGACAGGAAATCCTTTGTTTGTTGCTAATTAAACAAAACCTTGGGACAGTCACAAACAAAAGGGCTACATGAAAAGACTTCCTCTAGCAGCTATGAAAGCTAGATTTCCTAAAGAAGACCCCCTAGACATAACATCTTGAGCTGGCAACGCAACAACAATTGGTTCAGGAAACCGATTGCGATTGCATTTTCTGGTCTCACGGCTCTTCCGTGACAGGCGGTCCTGGGGCTGCCGCCGCAGCCACGCCCATTGGCGTGGGCTGGTCGTTAGGTAGTTAAATTGAAGATGAAAAATTATTTCCTAGGAGAAAACTCAGGAGAAAAAGCTAATTGCATATGGCCCAAATTACACAAATTACAAAAGTTAAAGCAAGACTATCTCCAATGCTATGATGGATACTAGGTCCAACTGCAACCTCCAAGGACTAGGACAGACACATTGAACTTAAAGTGGATCCAAGATAAACTTTTACTCATTGCGTAATTGTGTTCCTTTCATATAGTTTATAGGGCATTCCTGAAGTCAAATACTGTTTTTTAAGTTTAAAGGAGAACTGTAGTGAGAGGTATATGGAGGCTGCCATATTTATTTCCTTTTAAGCAATACCAGTTGCCTGGCTATTCAGCTAATCCTCTGCCTCTAATACTTTCAGCCATAGGCCCTGAACAAGCATGCAGCAGATCAGGTGTTTCTGACAAATTTAGACAGATATGACAAGATTAGCTGCATGCTTGTTTCTGGTGTGATTCAGACACTTCTTTAGGCAAATAGACCATCAGGGCTGCCAGGTAACTGGTATTGCTTAAAAGGAAATAAATATGGCAGCCTTCATATCCCTCTCACTACAGTTCTCCTTTAATACCCTAATCCCCTATAAACTTAACAAGCCTCCCCACAGCTTCTCCAGAGAGCCTTAGCACTCTAAGCCTTTGTAGCAAGGGCTTATGGGAGCTCAGCCAGAGCAGGAGGAGGATGAAGTTACTAGGCAGAGGTTTCAGAGGCAGAGGAGAGTGAAGTTTTCACAGTCTGAGGGCTGGAGAAACAGATCAGCTTGCCTGTGTGTAATGTGACAAACAGAACATGGCTGCTGTCATTGTATCACAGGAAGAAATAATCATATACTGTTGATCAAAACTTTAGATAAGATATATAGACAAGTTACTTGTTATAGTTAGTTTTTCATCTCAGATCGGCTTTAAAGAAAATCTGTTGTGAGGGGTAATTAGATATTTACCTTAGTAGATTAACTACTTGCCAACTGCTCCATGCCAATTGGCGTGAGCAGTGCGGCAGCCCCAGGACCGCTCCACGCCGATTAGCATGAACGGCCGTCTATGGGGCTAGCAGGAGATCGCGCGCAGTCTGCGCGCGCATCTCCTGCTTGGAAGGCGGATCCGTCGTCTATAAACATTGTACAGCGCTGCGATCTGCAGCAGCGCTGTACTGGGGACAGCCGTGTGACACGGCTGTCCCCTCCATTACTGCGGAAGTGACAAGCTGTCATAGGCTGAAGCCTATGACAGCCGATCACACTGATTGGCTGGCGGGGGGAGGGAGGGGGCAGGGGAAAATTAAAAAAAATTAAGAAATGTATTGTAAAAAGAATAAAATAAATATTTATTAAAAACATAAACACTGGGGGGGAGCGATCAGTAGAGATGGACCGAATGGTTTGCAGGCGAATGGTTCCCGGCGAACTTCCGGGGTACACGATCGCGGAGAACCACAAACTTTTCCGGAAGTTCGGTTCGCCCCCATAGTGCATCATGAGGGTCAACTTTGACCCTCTACATCACAGTCAGCAGGCACATTGTAGCCAATCAGGCTACACTCCCTCCTGGAGCCCCACCCCCCCTTATAAAAGCCTGGCAGCGTCAGGCATTGGACTCACTCGTGTGCCTGCAGTAATTAGAGAAGGGAGAGCTGCTGTGCAGAAACTTATAGGGAAAGCTTAGTTAGGCTCTTGTAAGCTTCTTAGCTTGCTCCTTGCTGATTCTTATTGCTAAAAAAACACCCTTCAACAGCTATTTTGAGAGCTAATCTTGTTCTTGTTTGCTATTTTTTTTTGTGTGGCCCTCTTGCATTATATACAGCCCTGTCAGTCAGTTGCAGCTGGCTTTTGGCCCCTTGGTGGTATAATTATTACTACTGTGCCAGGTGCACATTGTAATACCCATCACTGCATATACCTACTACCTGTTGTTCACTTCAGTGCACCCACCTACCTACGTGAGCACACGCAGTGTCACTGTGCCTGTCTGGTACCTGTCTGTGTGTGACAGGTGCACATTGTAATACCCATCACTGCATATACCTACCTGTTGTTCACTTCAGTGCACCCACCTACCTACGTGAGCGCACGCAGTGTCACTGTGCCTGTCCGGTACCTGTCTGTGTGTGACCGGTGCACATTGTAATACCCATCACTGCATATACCTACCTGTTGTTCACAGTGCACCCACCTACCTACGTGAGCGCACGCAGTGTCACTGTACCTGCTCCATACCTGTGCGTGTGTGACAGGTGCACATTTGTAATACCCATCACTGCATATACCTACCTGTTGTGTTCAGTGCACCCACCTACCTACGTGAGTGCACACAGTGTGATATACCACTCTGTGCATACCTGTTAACTGCACCTGTGTGACTGCACATTGTATTAGTCAAGTCAGTGCATAACCTTCACTTCATCCCCCCCCCCCCCCCGATATGGACAAAACGGACAAAACAGGTAGAGGCAGAGGTAGAGGGAGACCCAGAAGAAGGCCACCCGGCAAGTCTGTGCGAGGTCATGCTGATGTGATTTCGTGCGGCCCTGGATCAAAGTATAGTGCTCAGAAGAAGGCATGTCCCATCAACTCCCAAGATTGTCAGGACGTGGTTGACTATTTAACACAGAACCTCATCTTCCGCAGCCACCAGCGCTACTACAAGCACCACATCTGCTGCATTTGACAGTTCGCATGAGTTATTTGGTGGGGAAATCACTGATGCACAGCCATTATTGTTACAACCAGATGAAGGCGCTAAGCAAGTTACACCACCGGTGACACTATGGACGTAACGTGTGAGGAGGAGGATGATAAAGTACCTGCTGTTGGTGCAGTTTTGGAGGTGTCTGAGGCAAGCGAAGCTGGGCAGGATGATTATGATGATAATGATGATACGGATGCCACGTATGTTCCCAATAGAGGAGATGAACAGGGGGACAGTTCAGAGGGGGAGTCAGAGAGGAGTAGGAGGAGACAAGTTCCTGAAAGAAGCAGGGGGAGCTTGTCATCAGAAACAGCTGGTGGCAGTGTCCAGCGCCATGTATCGCCAGCTATGGACAGCCAGCCAACATGCCCTTCAACGTCAGCTGCTGATGCCACCATAGTGCCATCACGCCAGGGGGGCTCAGCGGTTTGGAAATTTTTTAATGTGTCTGCCGTAGATCAGAGAGCAATGCCTTCTGTTCTCTCTGCCTACAAAAATTGAGCCGTGGAAAGGCCAAGGGAAAACTGCCTTACGAAGGCACATGGAGAAAAGTCACAAGCTGCAATGGGAAGAGCACCAGAGGAAAATCAGCACACAAAAGAAAAGCCACCCTCCTTCTCCCCTTCCTCCTTCAGGTGCAGCATCTTTAGCCGCTTTCTCCCTTGCACCTTCACAGCCACCCTCCTCCACTCCGCCTCTGACCTTGAGCGGTTCCTGCTCCTCTGCCCACAGCAGCCAGGTGTCTGTGAAGGAAATCTTTGAGCGGAAGAAGCCAATTTCTGCCAGTCACCCCCTTTCCCGGCGTCTGACAGCTGGCTTGGCGGAACTGTTAGCTCGCCAGCTGTTACCATACCAGCTGGTGGACTCTGAGGCCTTCTGTAAATTTGTGGCCATTGGGACACTGCAGTGGAAGATACCAGGCCGTAATTATTTCTCTAAAAAGGCGATACCCAAACTGTACCGTGAAGTTGAAAGGCAAGTGTTGTCATCTCTGGCACACAGCGTTGGGTCAAGGGTCCATCTGACCACGGATGCCTGGTCTGCCAACCACGGTCAGGGCAGGTACATTACTTACACAGCCCATTGGGTCAACCTGGTGACTGATGGCAAGCAGGGAGTACGTGGCTGTGCAGCGGACCATCTTGTGACACCTCCACTGCTTACAGATAGGCCTCCTGCCACCTCCTCTCCTCCTGCTACATCCTCTTCGCTGTCATCATCCTCCTCCTCCTCCTTGGCTGAGTGGCAGTTAAACTCTACTGGTGCTGCGATCTCCTCTCCTGCTACACAGCCCCAGCTCCCCAGGGCCTATGCTGCATGCCAGGTACAACAGTGTCACGCCATCTTAGACATGTCTTGCCTCAAAGAGGCATGCAGCACTTGCAGAACAAGCTGGCAACTATGCTTTACAATGCGTTTAAGGGTGATGTCACAGCACAACGTAATAAAGGTACCACTGCCAGTAATCCTTCTCCCATGTCCACGCAGGCAAGGACAGGACGCTCCAGTGATCTCATGGTGATGTCGGACCTTTAGTGAAACGCCTTGCCTTAGTCCTTCCGGATCCACCCTCCACCAATGCCTGGACCGGCAGGTAGCCGACTACCTGGCCTTAAGTGTGGATTTAGACACTGTGAGCAGCGATGAACCCTTGGACTACTGGGTGCGCAGGCTTGACCTGTGGCCAGACCTGTCCCAATTTGCCATCCAACTTCTGTCTTGCCCTGCCTCAAGCGTCCTGTCAGAAAGGACCTTCAGCGCAGCTGGAGGCATTGTCACTGAGAAGAGAAGTCGCCTAAGCCACAAAAGTGTTCAGTACCTCACCTTTATCAAAATGAATGAGGCATGGATCCTGGAGGGCTACTGCCCGCCCCAAGACAAAGTCAGTCCCCACACACAGCATCTCTGCCTGCTCGCCGTGTGACTGCCTGTCCCAAGAGTAAGTCGCTCCCCACACAGCACCTCTGCCCGCAAACCGCTTGACTGCCTTACCTGCCTCCACCAACAGGGTCCAGGACTCCAGGTGGATTCCTGAATTTTTAAGGCCGCTATACTACTTTTTCTGGTGCGTGTACATGCCTGCCTAATTTTTCTGGCTGCAGTGCAGCTGCAACAATAAAACAAAAGGCATGTACATGTGCCAATACCCCTTCGTGATCATTGCCTTGCCACGGTGAAGGGGCTTGCGTATCACAATGAAGCAATGACCAACGGCTATATGAGTGTCTCGGGGGGTGGCACACCAAAGATAATAAGGTCGTTGCTTCATTGTGGACAGACCAAATTTGATCAGCTGGACAGTCACTGTTGTTCTATCATTGAGCTACCACAGCCCGGCAACCATATGGGGTTGAAAACCTCCACGACCTGCACTCTCGCCATGGTGCGGACCAGTCCAACACAAACAGCTATTTGCTGTGCGTTACACAGTGAGTTTGGTGTGTCAGTGTGAAGCAGTACACTAATTACACTACCTGGTTGATGAATACACAGTCAAGATGTTTTAAAGCACTTTATGCCTCCAATTTAGCAGGCGATGTGATCTGCCCTTAAAACCCTGCTCTGCGTCAAATCTGTAATTTTCCCCAGGACATGTGTCCATTCCCCTTCGTGATCGTTACCTTGCTGGGGGGAAAGGGCTTGCATATCACAATGAAGCAATGACCGGCTATATGAGTGTGTTGGGGGGCACACCTAACCCAAGATACTAAGGTTGTTGCTTCATTGTGGACAGACCAAATTCGATCAGCTGGACAGTCACTGTTGTTCAGTCATTGAGTTACCTCAGCCCGGCGACCATTTGGGCTTGAAAACCACCATCACCTGCACTCTCGCCATGGTGCGCACCAGTCCAGCACGGCCATCACTACACAAACAGCAGTTTGCGGTGCATTACACAGTGAGTTTGGTCTGTCAGTGTAAAGCAGTACACTAATTACACTACCTGGTTGATGAATACACAGTCAAGATGTTTTAAAGCACTTTATGCCTCCAATTTAGCAGGCGATGAGATTTCTGCCCTTAAAACCCTGCTCTGCGTCAAATCTGTAATTTTCCCAGGGACTTTTGGCGTGTATCCCACTCTGCCATGCCCCCCTCCAGGTGTTAGACCCCTTGAAACATCTTTTTCATCACTTTTGTGGCCAGAATTAGTGTTTGAATTTTTAAAAGTTCCCCTGCCCATTGAAGTCTTCTGCGGTTCGCAAAGTTCGCAGGTTCGCAAACTGTTGCGGAAGTTCGCGTTCGAGGTTCGCAAACCTAAAATCGGAGGTTCGAGCCATCTCTATTATCCAGACATTAACTGAGAAATTGAGGCCACTCGCTCTAGTAAAAGTGACAGATTTATATCAACACTGCAAGACAATTACTTAACTCAGTTGGTAACTAGTGTTGGGCGAACATCTAGATGTTCGGGTTCGGGCCGAACAGGCCGAACATGGCCGCGATGTTCGGGTGTTCGACCCGAACTCCGAACATAATGGAAGTCAATGGGGACCCGAACTTTTGTGGTTTGTAAAGCCTCCTTACATGCTACATACCCCAAATTTACAGGGTATGTGCACCTTGGGAGTGGGTACAAGAGGAAAAAAAATTTAGCAAAAAGAGCTTATAGTTTTTGAGAAAATCGATTTTAAAGTTTCAAAGGGAAAACTGTCTTTTAAATGCGGGAAATGTCTGTTTTCTTTGCACAGGTAACATGCTTTTTGTCGGCATGCAGTCATAAATGTAATACATATAAGAGGTTCCAGGAAAAGGGACCGGTAATGCTAACCCAGCAGCAGCACACGTGATGGAACAGGAGGAGGGTGGCGCAGGAGGAGAAGGCCACGCTTTGTGAGACACAACAACCCAGGCCTTGCATGAGGACAAAAAGCGTGCGGATAGCATGCTTTGTACCGCCATGTAGTCATAAATGTAATAAAGATAAGAGGTTCCATAAACAGGGACCGGCAACGGTAACCCAGCAGCAGCAGCAGCAGCAGCAGCACACGTGATGGAACAGGAGGAGGCGCAGGAGGAGAAGGCCACGCTTTGTGAGACACAACAACCCAGGCCTTGCATGAGGACAAAAAGCGTGCGGATAGCATGCTTTGTACCGCCATGTAGTCATAAATGTAATAAAGATAAGAGGTTCCATAAACAGGGACCGGCAACGGTAACCCAGCAGCAGCAGCAGCAGCAGCAGCACACGTGATGGAACAGGAGGAGGCGCAGGAGGAGAAGGCCACGCTTTGTGAGACACAACAACCCAGGCCTTGCATGAGGACAAAAAGCGTGCGGATATAGCAGCAATGCTTTTTGCCGCCATGCAGTCATAAATGTAATACAGATGAGAGGTTCAATAAACAGGGACCGGAAACGCTAAACCATCCCAGATGTTCATCGGTCATGTTACTTGGTTGGGGTCCAGGAGTGTTGCGTAGTCGTTTCCAATCCAGGATTGATTCATTTTAATTTGAGTCAGACGGTCTGCATTTTCTGTGGAGAGGCGGATACGCCGATCTGTGATGATGCCTCCGGCAGCACTGAAACAGCGTTCCGACATAACGCTGGCTGCCGGGCAAGCCAGCACCTCTATTGCGTACATTGCCAGTTCGTGCCAGGTGTCTAGCTTCATGCCCGGTTTCAGGTCCAGCGGTGCCAGCCACAAATCCGTCTGTTCCTTTATTCCCCTCCAAATTTCCTCCCCTGTGTGCTGCTTATCCCCAAGGCAGATCAGCTTCAGCAACGCTTGCTGACGCATGCCAACAGCTGTGCTGCACTGCTTCCACGATCCTACTGCTGCTGGTGCTGGGTTAGCATTTCCGGATGAGGTACAGCTTTGAGATGCGTTGGAGGAGAAGGAGTCAGAGAGGTAGGTGCTGCTGTTGTTATCCAGCTGTTTGCGGCGTGGGCAACACCCGCGCCGTAGCAGGTGAGGAATCGCTGCCAGGCTCCACAAGGTTCACCCAGTGCGCGGTAAGGGAGATGTATCGACCCTGGCCGAACGCACTCGTCCAGGTGTCAGTGGTGAGGTGAACCTTGCAGGCAACGGCATTCTTCAAGCTTCGGGTTATTTAGCTGACCACGTGCTCATGCAACTCAGGCACTGCAGAGCGCGCAAAGTGGTAGCGGCTGGGAACCACGTAACGTGGGATGGCCACTGACATCATGCCCTTGAAGCTGTTTGTCTCCACCACTCGATATGGCAGCATTTCGCAGGCCAGAAGCTTGGCTATGCTGGCTGGCTGTTACTGCCACGGCCCGGGGGTCATTTGCTGGCAATTTCCTCTTGTGCTCAAACATCTCAGAGACAGACAACTCAACCGTAGCGCTGCACACCGAAGGGCTGTTGGTTGTTGTGTTTGATGAACACTGGGAGACCTCAAGAGCACTAGTCCGGAAAGTGACAGTGTCAGCATCGTCTGATGTTTGTGAATGTTGTGAACCACGCAATGGCTGGGCTACTGCTGCTGCTGAGGCGGGTCTGGTGGTGAGTCTGGTGAACCCAAGGGAGGCAGTGTTGCTGGTGGTACCCTGTCCTGCCGCGTTTGCCCACAGAGTGGGATGTTTGGATAGAATGTGGCGGCTCATGCTGGTGGTGGAGAGGTTGTTAATACTTTTCCCCCTGCTCAGGCGGGTCTTGCACACCTTGCAAATCGCCATGGTAACATCCTCAGTGCAGTCTTCAAAGAAAGCCCAGACTTTAACTGGCTGAGGACTCGGACCTCGTGCGTGATGTGCTGGTGCTGCTTAACCCACTGCTGGACGCTTGAGAGGTCATCCAAGTAATTATCTGGTCCTGTTCTTTTGGATCTGTGAGGGTTGTTGTCCTGGACAACATGGGCAGTATTGAGTGGGTTTTCTTGGGTGCTCCCCTGTGGCCTGTACGTGAACCGTCAGGGGAAACACCTCTTCCCTTGCCCCTCCCTCTTTCACCGGATTTCTTCCTCATTTCACTTATCCTTAAAGTACACGCTGACTGGCAGCAGTACAGTGGCAGTACAGAAATGCTATACAGTGGTGGGTGAGCGGTGTACCACTATTGTCAGCAGTGACACAGAGCACAATGCTATACAGTGGCGGGTGAGCGGTGTACTACTGTTCCCAGCAGACACAGAGTGGAAGTAAACACAATGCTATATAGTGTGGCTGAGCCGTGTACACAGAGTGGCATTAAACACAATGCTATATAGTCTGCTATATAGTCACCCCGAACAGGGTGATGTTCTGCAGAACCCAAACAGTGGCAAACACTGTTCGCCCAACACTACTGGGAGGGAACGCAGATTTTAGTACCTAAACACACGATACAACATGTTTTCCGGGGTCGGACTCTGAGGCACATACAGATGGTCCCGATCATCATCCTCATCATACAACTCTTCTCCTGAGTCTGACCCACCCACCACCTCTGCCACCCCAACATCCCCAGACACAGACCCCTCATCGTCCTCAACATTAACTTGGGATGCTGGCCTGAGCCAGACCTCCTCCTCCACATCAGGCCCCATCATCTCCTCAATGGCAGCCCTCATTAATCGCTCTGGCGACGGACTGATGGACACAACGTTCTCCTCCGGGGAGGGCTGCTGCTGACCACTGGCTGCTGGGGTGGATGTTATAGCTTGCGTGGGGCGTTGGCTGTTGCTGTTGTTGGGAGTGCTGCTCACAGCGGAGGTCTCTGGGGAACTCATGTTGAGCTCATATAGTGGTTGACGGTGAGTGGAGTATTACTGATCCCAGCAATATACACACTGACTGGCAGAGTACGCAATGCTATATAGTGTGGCTGAGCGGTGTACACAGAGTGGCAGTAAACACAATGCTATATAGTCTGGCTGAGCGAGCGGTGTACTACTGTTCCCAGCAGAATCAGAGTGGCAGTAAACAATGGTATATAGTCTGGCTGAGCGGTGTACACAGAGTGTCAGTAAACAATGGTATATAGTCTGGCTGAGCGAGCGGTGTACTACTGTTCCCAGCAGAATCAGAGTGGCAGTAAACAATGGTATATAGTCTGGCTGAGCGAGCGGTGTACTACTGTTCCCAGCAGAATCAGAGTGGCAGTAAACAATGGTATATAGTCTGGCTGAGCGGTGTACACAGAGTGTCAGTAAACAATGGTATATAGTCTGGCTGAGCGAGCGGTGTACTACTGTTCCCAGCAGAATCAGAGTGGCAGTAAACAATGGTATATAGTCTGGCTGAGCGGTGTACACAGAGTGTCAGTAAACAATGGTATATAGTCTGGCTGAGCGGTGTACACACAATGCTATATAGTCTGCTATATAGTGTCAGTAAACAATGGTATATAGTCTGGCTGAGCGAGCGGTGTACTACTGTTCCCAGCAGAATCAGAGTGGCAGTAAACAATGGTATATAGTCTGGCTGAGCGGTGTACACAGAGTTTCAGTAAACAATGGTATATAGTCTGGCTGAGCGGTGTACACAGAGTGTCAGTAAACAATGGTATATAGTCTGGCTGAGCGGTGTACACAGAGTGGCAGTAAACACAATGCTATATAGTCTGGCTGAGCGAGCGGTGTACTACTGTTCCCAGCAGAATCAGAGTGGCAGTAAACAATGGTATATAGTCTGGCTGAGCGGTGTACACAGAGTGTCAGTAAACAATGGTATATAGTCTGGCTGAGCGGTGTACACAGAGTGTCAGTAAACAATGGTATATAGTCTGGCTGAGCGGTGTACACAGAGTGGCAGTAAACACAATGCTATATACTCTGGCTGAGCGAGCGGTGTACTACTGTTCCCAGCAGACACAGAACAGTAAACAGAATGCTATATAGTGTGGCTGAGCGAGCGGTGTACCACTATTCCCAGCAGACACAGAACAGTAAACAGAATGCTATATAGTGTGGCTGAGCGAGCGGTGTACCACTATTCCCAGCAGACACAGAACAGTAAACAGAATGCTATATAGTGTGGCTGAGCGAGCGGTGTACCACTATTCCAAACAGACACAGAACAGTGAACAGAATGCTATATAGTGTGGCTGAGCGAGCGGTGTACCACTATTCCCAGCAGACACAGAGTGGCAGTAAACAGAATGCTATATAGTGTGGCTGAGCGAGGTACACAGAGTGGCAGTAAACAGAATGCTATATAGTGTGGCTGAGCAAGCGGTGTACTACTATTCCCAGCAGACACAGAGTGGCAGTAAACAGAATGCTATATAGTGTGGCTGAGCGAGGTACACAGAGTGGCAGTAAACAGAATGCTATATAGTGTGGCTGAGCAAGCGGTGTACTACTGTTCCCAGCAGTGACACAATGACAGGGGGGACCCTGGCTAGCGTGGCTGGAGCGCGAACTACCCTGCCTGCCTACCCAAAGCTAAACCCACAGACAAATGGCGGAGATATGACGTGGTTCGGGTATTTATTTACCCGAACCACGTGACCGTTCGGCCAATCAGAGCGCGTTCGGGTCCGAACCACGTGACCCGTGCGGCCAATCACAGCGCTAGCCGAACGTTCGGGGAACGTTCGGTCATGCGCTCTTAGTTCGGCCATGTGGCCGAACGGTTTGGCCGAGCACCGTCAGGTGTTCGGCCGAACTCGAACATCACCCGAACAGGGTGATGTTCTGCAGAACCCGAACAGTGGCGAACACTGTTCGCCCAACACTATTGGTAACCGAACCAACCAGGGGAGATGTTCTGCTTGATTTGGTCATTTTAAATAGATCAGATTTTATATCTAATGTTCGAGAACATTTGGGAAATAGTGACCATAATATAGTAACATTTGACCTACTACTTAACAAGGATGTGAACAAGGGACAACTAAAACTATGAATATTTAATACAAAGCCTGCATGCAGTGAGTTAGAATAACACAAACAGTTACAGTGCAGTACTGTGAACAGGCCCATATGGGCAGTGAGTTGACATGCAGAATTGTTGTGCAATGCAACTGAGCACTGTGAACTAGCCCTCACAGGTTCTTGGGAATGTTCTCTGAACTACAGAAAGGCGAGTTAGGATAAGGTAGAAATTTACTATACTTTTGCAAAGGGCATTGTGAGCTATTGTGAAAGTAAATATTTATAAAAATATATTTTTTTTTTACAAAAAAAAATGCAGTTACTCTCTTAGTAACTTCTATCCCTAGAAGCTGTAGTCTTTGACCGTCACTTCTTTTCCATTTCATTCTATCTAGCAGAGAAGGAATTGCAACAGGTAAGGGGAATGGTAGAATAACATTCAGGCATTATCATAATGAAACTGGTCTTGCTCCAGTGACTTGGAACCTGTGTGAGTGGGGCTGATGGGTGTGTTCGGGAGGCTGTGATGAGATAGCACAGGGATAAGCTTACACATATTAGAACATCCGCAGGTCACATTACCACCCTACTGAATACGAAAGGAACATCCATGACAACACACCTTGTTCATCCAACACTGGATCTAATTCACATCCAAAATTCATCTGTCATTTTGTATACTTCCTGTAAGCCTGTGGCGTTTGCTGCTTGTGGTAAGTTGTGTTTTCTGAGTATACACTGTGTTTATCCACAGGTTATTAACAAGACCATCCAAAGACAAGTTGTCTGGCAGTGGAAGAAATGGAAGAGTTCACAGAAAGAAAAACACCCATGATTGCAGCAAAGGAAACAGGTGAGTTAGATATCACCATGTGCTAGCTTACCTTTTTGTTTTGGTTTACCAGAAGCAATTTTTAGCATACGGTACTTATTAATAGGAAGCAAGGTTAAGCAGTCCAGGTTAAATTGTAGCAACCAGAAATGTGTTTTCAAGGAAAAAGAAAAGAGTTATGAAATCAAATTACCCATTGGTTCATTAGCTTTTCACAAATCCTTACTTCTTACACCTACTTTAGATGTTAGGGTAAAGAATCAAAATCATTACAGAGGTCACTGATTCCTATTGTTTTTTTTTTCTTATATCAGATATTGTATATTGCAATTATTCGTAATATTTTAAAAGTAAACATTACTGACCTTACCTGTATTAAAATGAATTTGAAATCAAATAAGCTAATAATGTAAAAAATTGTATCTGTAGTAATAATCCTAAACAGGACTTTTCCAAGTCCCAAATTCTTATTTTGAGTTTAAAAAAATCTGGGTTTTAACATTTTCCTGTTTTCCTGGTATGATGATGATGTTATCCATTTAGTCGTATCTGACTCCTAGCGATTCTGTGGGTTAGCTCTCTGCATGCTGTCCGATCTTGTACCATTTCTGCCAGTTGCCTTAAAGCAGAATGAAACCCAGCATTTCTTCTTTGCTCTAAAAAATTATTTACATCATATTATATACAACCAGCATTTTTTTAACTAGAACAGCATTCAAAGGGTTACACACAGGACTCGAAAGTTCAATGCAGAGAAATCTGGACGAATCCAAAGTGTAGATAATGTTATCTTGTGTTTAATTAATTGTATCAAGTGAGGAATGTGACACATTCTCTGACTTTGCAGAAGCTCCTGGGCACAGACAGACACTCAAAGCATTTCTGCCTTCAATACATAATGAATAAAACCAGTTATGAATAAAATGCAAAGTCAGCCCTCAAAGCAAAAAACTGTACTTTTGGGAACTTGTAATTTCTAAATGAATAATAATACTTACACACAAATGCAAATATGATAACCGGATGTCATATAAAAAATAGGAAACCGTGTTTTTATGGAATATTATGTCACGGTTTTATACCGCTTTAAGCTCAATTCTGTGTCAGCTTTGATGGTGTCAAACCAACGCTTTTTCTGGCGGCCTTATCGCCTTTTGCCACTGATCAGTCCTAGCATTAGGTCTTTCTCTAAAGAATTTGATCATATCACGTGGCCAAAATACGTAATTCTGAGTCTGGTGATCTTGCCTTCCAGTGACATGTCTGGTCTTATACGTTCCAATACTTCCCTGGTATAGGCTGTAGCATTATGTTTAATCAGCTCCCATGCAGAGTAGTGCTGACTTAGGTGTTTGTTGTGTCTGGAAAGCACTGGAATACACATTGGAATACACATTCAGAACTGCCTGGTATGTTGTCGTGTACAGACAGCAGAACCATTGCGTTGCTAAACACGTGTGTAAAGACATTGACAATTTTAAAACAGTGACACTTTGAAAGTAAACACAACAGATTGCAGTGACATACATCTCAACTGCAATACATCGAAATCCATAACCGTACGTTTTGCTAGTTGACTACTAGAAGACATTCAGTCATAAAAGACGTGCGTCATTATGTTGATGGAAATCCTGGTATCCTGTATCTTTTTACACGCATGCGTGACTTATTGGTTGGTCAAGCGACCGCTAGTCGTTTGTACACACGTACAGACCGGACAGCCGTTTGAACGACAGTTGGTCCAACTGATCCGCCAAGTGCCTGGCTGTTATCAGTTGCTCCATTGCATTTACACATGTCCAACTTGTCATTCAAATAACAATTTGGACAACAAGTTGGTCGGAAAAGTTGGACGTGTGTACACACCTTTATTGAATTTCTTATCAGTTTTCTGTTGACACTTGACAACAGTGTTTGCACGGTTACACACAGGTTTTATGGCCTATAATTAGTTATCAGACAGAATTGCCTCTGCAGTTTTTACATCTTTTATTAAACATTACAGCAGGGGAAGGAAAAGAAAACACAAGCAATTTTGAATGTAGAATGTAAACTTTATAAACATTTTTATTTCATCATGCTACATGTCACTTCAAGTACTCTTTAAAGCACACCTGAACTGGGGGCGGGGGGTTATTTTCACTTACCTGGGGCTTCTTCCAGCTCCACGCTGTCAAGGCTACACACCTCCATTGCATTCCTGTGGCCAGATGTATTCTGCACATTGGCACTTTCAACTCTTAAAGAATTGTGCATGTGTAGAATGCTTCTGCCCATGGGAATGCAATTTAGGAGGCACGTGGTCGCGACAGTGCATGCGGCGTAGTGCAGGACTCTGCTGGGTTGGACCTGGAGGAGATCAAGGGACCTGAAAGACTACGGGAGGCTAGGAGAAGCCCTGGGTAAGTAAAAATCAACTCCCCCAGTTCAGGTGTGCTTTAATTCTGTCTACACTCACTTTACAGTTCCTAGTTCTTTTGTTCTTACTTCTTCATGTCTCTGACTAGCCAGTCATTTTCTACCTCAGGTCCTGGTCCTGCACGTTACAATCTGCCACCAACTGTGGGTTTTGTGGGCCATGACTACACAAAACACTCCAGTCCTGCATATTCTTTCCATGGACGGCCAAGCCACTCTGGTGAGTAGGACTTTTAATGCATGTATGCCAAAGTAAAATGCATTTAATAACAAATCCAATGACCTGAATGCATGAGTTTTCTACTTATTTTCCTCTTTATATTGTCATTAGTATAGAGTTACAGTATTTTTATATAGCAAATGTTTTGGATAAAATCCAACTAGCAGTAGAAAGGTTGTAGGGTCTGTAAAGTGCTCCAGTTTTCTTCTATTATTAAAGAAATGTGTGATTCTTGAGGGATTTAGAGTGCAAGTTCTTTTAGTTTTTGAAGTATCTTTATGACTGGTGTGTCATTTGAGACTATTAGCTCTGATGTGGCTCTTTGATATGATGCTAAGCATGTACAGGTAATGTTATTCTATACACCTTTTAACAGCTATAGCACATTTTGGCGGGTGCATATTATTTTGGTGCCGCTCAGTTAGGCGTGGGGAGAGCCGAATGACGGCTCTCTCAGCTGCCGCTAAACTCCGAGGCGGCGTTAAATACTATTCCCCCTCCGAGTTGTCGCAACTCGGAGGGAGATGTAATTCGGGGTTTGGGGAATTACCGCTACGCTATGACGGCACCCAGTTTCGGCGCTCGGCTCTCAGAGCCGTGCGCCGAAATGAACTGATCCGCATTTTGGCAACTTGTTGTTGTATAGAAGTGTGTTTGCTACAAAGTCATTTATAGGCCATGCCCTTTCAATTACATATAAATATCTGTACTGTATCTATAATGATAACTGATTATTACACGTTACCTTTCTCCGTGCATATTTCATGCTTCTCACCTTTTCACATGATCCATTCCTCTAGCGCATGTGAAGGACTCCAGCCCAGGACCTCGATATTATGTAGAACCATGCCTGACACGCTTTGGCCGAAGTGCTGGACCTTCTTATTCCATATTGGCTCGGGGTAGAATAGCAGGTATTTCCAAATAACACTAAATATTTTCTTCTCAATACATTGTATCATGCACCTATTGATAATGGTAAATGCTTGCAAAGCATGTACACTTACTGTGAGTACTGCCCTACTGAAGCTGTATTCCAGGCAGCAGCTTCAGCGCTAGTCTACTTTAGGGGGACCAGGCAGGAATCCCAATAGACTAGCACCGCATGTGTTTCTGCCTTCTGAGTGAAGATTTTCTAGCAAAGTACAAAAAACAAAAAACTTGTGCCAGAACTTGTTTGAGCATTCCTCCTAGTGGTGGCATATGATACAATTCAGTCACTATTAATGTTTTTTTTTCTTGAACGTATTTATTTTAATTATTCAGATTTCTTTATTTTTAAAAGCATTTAGTGAATGGCAGTTGCTCCGTGCATCTGCCAAAATAGTGTGCAGTGAGCAGGGAGGCTGGCGAGCATCTTTGTATTAATCATTTTCAGAGAATGTCTTTATAAAGAATAAAGGCCATGCTGAGAATCCCCCATGAAGAGATGGACTAGCCCAAAACCTGTCAGTAATGTCAGATTTCTACTACTTACTGAAAGCGACAGCAACATAGGAGAAAAGTAATTTATGGCTCACTTTACTCTGGGAGAAATCTACTTATTTGTGTGTGTTAAATTTTAAGATTTTCGCGGCAGTTCCTATTTAAATATTTACAAAGGGGCAGATCTTGCCCCATGGGCAGCCTTACTTGTCTGCAGCTGCTTTGATCCGCCCTCCTCCTTCTCTAAACAGTTGTAATGGCCACCACCAACATGGCCAACCGAGCCCCCATGTCTCACAGCACTGGCACATTCCTGCAGAGAGCTTCTTCCTCCCTTGCCTCTGTTGCAGTATTTGCCAGAACAACTTGAAGCATGGGGAGAGGGTCGGAGGTGCACATTAAGCTCCACCCCCAAAGGCACAACCCCTCCCAAACAACAGCTTAACTCTGCCCTCAACAACATTGGAGAGAAGCAGATCAGGAGGATGGAGAGGCAAGTTTGCTCTTACTCTCTCACCACCACCTTTCAGAACCCTCAATAAACCCTTGTTGTCCTCCCCAGCACCTTTAGTGTCTCCTCTCCACTTCAGTCCAGACCTCAGTAATCTCCTTTTCCTAACCCCCTACACCCTCTAAATCAGGGGCCAGGAACCTTTTTAGCTGAGAGAGCCATAAACGCCAGATATTTTTAAAATGTATTTCCATGAGAGCCATACAATATGTTTCAAACTGGGACAGCAGAGGGCTGGCCCTGTTGCCATGGTGATGTGTATACAGTTACGTCTGGGCAGTGGAAGTGTCAATCATGTCTTCAACTTCTCTTGGGTTTCAGCAACATCAGCAATTTCCCCGAGAGCCAGACAGGAGAAATACCGACTAACAGCTTGTACAATTACAGTGTTTTCACTAAAGTAAGACTTCTCATGAAAATAAGCCCTAGCAGGAATTCCTAGCATGCTTGAAATATAAGACATCCCCCTAATGTAAGCCCTAGTAGCAGCCCGCATGACACCAGCAAGTCACGCTCCCAATACAAAGCCTGGATACAGGAGAGCAGCAGTATAATGTGAGTTCTACAGTCCTGTATACGTGTCAGGCAATTTGTGTTTTTGTTGGAGCCAGCCCTCCTGATCTGTCCTGATAAGCATCAGCAGCACTTCACCTCTTCACCTTTTCCCAGGACACATAGCTTATCCTATCATAGCTCTGGGGAGCCTGACAGAGGTCTCTGCCTGCAAGAAATAGACTCTTACCCACATGGTCAGCAGAATTAATTAAGTGAGAGTCAATATCTGCAAACCACAAGCTCTGTGCATGCTGCTTGTGTTTCAGCATGGCATGCAGTATATACACATTTTGTATAGGAAAACTACCAGTGTTTCCCCCCAAAATAAGACATCCTCTGAAAATAAGCCCTAGCACATCTTTTGGAGCAAAAAATTAATATACAACAGTGTCTTATTTTCGGGGGAAACACGGGTAGCTAGCTGACTTGAGGGTTGATTCACTTTGTAGGACAAGATCCTTGCACTTTGGCCCAATTGGCTGCCTGTCAAGTGACAGACAGCTCATTGGGCCAATCAAAGTGTGGGTATCTAGTCCTACAAAGTCACTGGACCTGATAGGGTACAGAGTGGGACAATTGGTGCGGCCGTTAGTTTTGGGGTAGCATGAGTAAGTTAGTAGTGCATGCTACAGCAGTAGCGTACACTACTTTGAAAATGTTACTTGTGCTGCCACACTAAGCTGTGCTGCTTGAGCAGTGTAGCTTAGTGTAAAGACAAAAATGGAGAAACGAGAGCCCCAATAGTGTATTATTGTTATGGATTATGGAGTTAAACTGAAAGGAATGATACTCACAAGTGTGGGTTGCTGGTCCAGGCAACCACTATTATCACAGACGGGGAGTTTAGACCTGTCCCCGCTCAGGCTAAAAGGTCGCTCTCTGTAGATAGAAGAGGGTGTTCATACCCATCCAGCTGGTGGATACAATCGTATTCAAAAAAGGTAACAGAGGCGCCCAAAGATTAAAATCACTAAATTTAAAATATATCAAATGTATCATCCAGCACCCCCCATTTGATATATTTTAAATTAAATGATTTTAATCTTTGGGCGCCTCTGTTACCTTTTTTGAATACGAGTGTAGCTTAGTGCAGGGCTTTTCAACCTTTTCACCAATTGTACCACTTTCATTGCCTGAAAATCTTAAGTACCACCAGTGTGCCTTCGCTGCTGCGCAGTAGATTGGATGCAATCGGGCTTGGCTGTTTCTGCTGGAGCCTGAACTGAGAGCAGCTACTGCGCATGCACACACACCGACAAGGAGAACTTTGGGGCTCCCAGCGCTGGATCCCCTCTACTGAGGAGGAAGGGGGAAACCTCTTTAGGATACAAAAATGGTGGTTGAAAAATGACAGTTGGAAAATGGCAGTTGGAAGATGGTGTTACAAACCCCACAGAGCAAGCACAAGTGATCACTGTTTGCAGCAGGATATAACGAGGCTGAACACGGAAATAAGTGAATGGTGTTTATTAAGCACAACCACACAGTGTATATACAAACAATGAATAGTGCAACCAAAACCCTAACTAGTCTAACTAAGAAGTCATAAACAAATATACAGTATATACACTTAATTGAGGAATACACACAGAAACAATATACAGGTATATATACAAAATACATACAATATATATACACATCAGATCGCCGTACAAGATCGCAACACAGAAGCAAGGTCAGAGGCTAGCCATAAATCATATACCGGGTAATCAGAATAGAACCAGAGATACAGAGGACCAGAAACACACGAGACCAGAGTTCAGCAAGCACAGGGGAAGCTATGTGATGTTCTGGCACCGGCTGTAATGAGAGCTGGTCTTAAGTAAGGTAAGCCATGGGTGTGTCAGCAGATCGGCCTGCAAAGTCCCAAGCAGGTTGACCTCTGCTAGCAGGAGGTGGAAGTCCCAAGAAACTCCAGAGTCCGATGCCATCTGCAGGTAAGACTGAGGATTGCAAGTTTGATGACATGAAGTGCACAGCCCCCTGGTGGTGGATATAGAAAGTACATAAGTCCCGCACACACTGCCACCAGCAGGTAGATCAAGTCCTGAACAGGTTCCTAACAGATGGAAGTTGGAAAATGACAGTTGGAAGATGGAAGTTGGAAAATGACAGTTGGAAAATGACATTTGAAAATGGCAGTTGGAAAATGACAGTTGGAAGATGGAAGTTAGAAAATGACAGTTGAAAATGGCAGTTGGAAAATGACAGCTGGAAATGGCAGTTGGAAAATGACAGTTGGAAAATGGCAGTTGAAAATGACAGTTGGAAAATAGCAGTTGGAAAATGGCAGTTGGAAAATGACAATTGAAAAATGGCAGTTAAAATTTGACAGTTGGAAAATGGCAGTTACAAATGGCAGTTGGAAAATGGCAGTTGGAAAATGGCAGTTAAAAATTGACAGTTTAAAAATGACAGTTGGAAAATGGCAGTTGGAAAATGACAGTTGGAAAATGACAGTTGAAAAATGGCAGTTGGAAAATGGCAGTTGGAAAATGACAGTTGGAAAATGACAGTTGGAAAACGTCAGTTGAAAAATGACAGGTGGAAAATGGCAGTTGGAAAATGACAGTTGGAAAATGGCAGTTAAAATTTGACAGTTGGAAAATAGCAGTTGGAAAATGGCAGTTAAAATATGACAGTTTAAAAATGGCAGTTGGAAAATGGCAGTTGGAAAATGAAAGTTAAAAAATGGCAGTTGGAAAATGACAGTTGGAAAATGGCAGTTGAAAATGACAGTTGGAAAATGGCAGTTGGAAAATGGCAGTTGAAAAATGACAGTTGGAAAATGGCAGTTGGAAAATGACAGTGGGAAAATGGCAGTTAAAATTTGACAGTTGTAAAATGGCAGTTGTAAAATGGCAGTTTAAAAATGGCAGTTGCAAAATAGCAGTTGGAAAATGGCAGTTAAAATTTGACAGTTTAAAAATGACAGTTGGAAAATGGCAGTTGGAAAATAGCAGCTGGAAAACGACAGTTGGAAAATGACAGTTGGAAAATAGCAGTTGGATAATGACAGTTGAAAAATGACAGTTCAACTGTCATTTTTCAACTGCCAAATTTAAACTGTCATTTTATCACTGTCAAATTTCAACTGTTTAAAGGACCACTACAGTGAAAAAAGTAAGCAATTAAAGGAGAATTGAAGTGAGAGGGATATTGAGGCTGCCATATTTACACTCACCTAAAGGATTATTAGGAACACCATACTAGTACAGTGTTTGACCCCCCTTTGCCTTCAGAACTGCCTTCATTCTACGTGGCATTGATTCAACAAGGTGCTGAAAGCACTCTTCAGAAACGTTGGCCTATATTGATAGGATAGCATCTTGCAGTTGATGGAGATTTGTGGGATGCAAATCCAGGGCATTAAGCTCCCATTCCATCACATCCCAAAGATGCTCTATTGGGTTGAGATCTGGTGATTGTGGGGGCCATTTTAGTACAGTGAACTCATTGTCATGTTCAAGAAACCAATTTGAAATGATTCGAGCTTTGTGACATGGTGCATTAGCCTGCTGGAAGTAGCCATCAGAGGATGGCTACATGGTGGTCATGAAGGGATGGAGATGGTCAGAAACAATGCTCAGGTAGCCGGTGGCATTTAAACGATGCCCAATTGGCACTAAGGGGCCTAAAGTGTGCCAAGAAACATCCCCCACACCATTACACGACTACCACCAGCTTGCAGGGTGGTAACAATGCATGATGGATCCATGTACTCATTCTGTTTACGCCAAATTCGGACTCTATCGAGACTCATCAGACCAGGCAACATTTTTCAAGTCTTCAACTGTCCAATTTTGGTGAGCTTGTGGAAATTGTAGCCTCTTTTTCCTATTTGTAGTGTAGATGAGTGGTACCCGGTGGGGTCTTCTGCTGTTGTAGCCCATCCACCTCAAGGTTGTGCGTGTTGTGGCTTCACAAATGCTTTGCTGCATACCTCGGTTGTAACGAGTGTTTATTTCAGTCAACAATGCTCTTCTATCAGCTTGAATCAGTCGGCCCATTCTCCTCTGTCCTCTAGCATCAACAAGGCATTTTCGCCCATAGGACTGCTGCATACTGGATGTTTTTCCCTTTTCACACCATTCTTTGTAAACCTAGAAATGGTTGTGCGTGAAAATCCCAGTAACTGAGCAGATTGTGAAATACTCAGACCGGCCCATCTGGCACCAACAACCATGCCACGCTCAGAATTGCTTAAAGAGTAACTGTTAGCCCCCAAATTGAAATTTAAAACACTATTGCAATAATTTATTTATTATATAAGTGAGCCAAAAAGCCAATGTACAAGTTAAAAATCAATCTAATTTTGTTACTATCTAACCTTTTCCCCCAGCTCCGGACGCAAGCCGCATATCAGATACTGTAGCATGCAGAGCATGCCTATGTCTGGCCGACCCCCCTCTCCCCCCCAGGACCAGGTGCCAATATATTCTCCCCACCGCAGCTGACCGCTCTGACACGGAGAGAGTGGCAGCACTTCCAGAGCAGCACCGCAGAGCAGCCAGCGCCGTGCATCTCTCTCACATGTGATTCTCTCACATGTGACTCGGCGGCGGCTGCTCTGCGGTGCTGCTCTGGAAGTGCTGCCGCTCTCTCCGTGTCAGAGCGGTCAGCTGCGGTGGGGAGAATATATTGGCACCTGGTCCTGGGGGGGAGAGGGGGGTCGGCCAGACATAGGCATGCTCTGCATGCTACAGTATCTGATATGCGGCTTGCGTCCGGAGCTGGGGGAAAACGTTAGATAGTAACAAAATTAGATTGATTTTTAACTTGTACATTGGCTTTTTGGCTCACTTATATAATAAATAAAACATTGCAATAGTGTTTTAAATTTCAATTTGGGGGCTAACAGTTACTCTTTAACCACTTGCCGACCGCGCACTCATAACGCGCGTTGGCAAAGTGGTAGCTGCAGGACTAGCGACGCACATCTGCGTCGCCGGCTGCAGGCTAATTAATCAGGAAACAGCCGCTCGCGCGAGCGGCTGCTTCCTGTCAATTCACGGCGGGGGCTCCGTGAATAGCCTGCGGGCCGCCGATTGCGGCTCGCAGGCTAAATGTAAACACAAGCGGAAATAATCCGCTTTGTTTATATTTTTACAACGCTGCTAACAGTAGCAGCGTTGTATTAGATCAGCGATCCCCGGCCAATCAGCGGCCGGGGATCGCTGTCACATGACAGGCAGGAGCGTATTAGAGGCTGCACAGGACAGATCCATTCCTGTGCAGCCTCCGATCTCCGGGGCAGGGAGGGAGAAGAGGGGGAATGCTGCGGTGGAGGGGGCTTTGAGGTTGCCCCCCCCCCCGCCACCCACACGCATGCAGGAGCCCAGCACCCTAGTGGGGAAAAAAGGGGGGCAATCTGGTTGCTCTGCCTGTTGTTTGATCTGTGCTGGGGGCTGTAGAGCCCACCCAGCACAGATATTCCTACGGTAAATCAGCGCTGGTCCTTAAGGGGGGGGGGGGGGTAAAAGCTGGGTCCTCAAGTGGTTAAATCACCTTTCTTTCCCATTCTGACATTCAGTTTGGAGTTCAGGAGATTGTCTTGACCAGGACCACATCCCAAAATGCATTAAAGCAACTGCCATGTGATTGGTTGATTAGATAATTGCATTAATGAGAAATTGAACAGGTGTTCCTAATAATCCTTTAGGTGAGTGTATTTCCTTTTAACCACTTCACCCGAAAGGCGTTTTTACCCTAATGGACAAGAGTGAGTTTCACCTTTCAGTGTTCATCCCTTTCATTTGCCAATAGCTTAATCACTACTAATCACAATGTAATGATCTATATCTTGTTTTTTTCACCACCAATTGGGCTATTTGGGGTTGAAATTTGTTTTCAGTAATTACTTTATTTTCTATGCATTTAAAAGGGAAAAACAAGGAAAAAATGAAAAAATACACTATTTCTCCAATTTCATCCCCTATAGTTTTAATAGAAACACTGCTACTGTACATAAAACCCACACATTTTATCTGCCTATTTGTTCTGGTTATCACAACATTTTAGTTATGTCCCTAGTACAAAGTATGGTGACAATATAGTATTTGGAAATAAAGGTGTATTTTTTCTTTGGTGTTTTTTTCCCCCCTACTATTTTCACGTGTACATGCACAGGGATGCACGTGCAGGCACGGGAGCGCGCATGTGCACACGCGCATGTGCACACGCACAGCGGCAGCAGCACTGTCTGACTTATAAAAACATCCTGGAGCCATTACGAGGCTCTAGCAGGACTCTAATGACAAGTCAGCTTGTCATTAAGTGGTTAAGCAATGCCAGTTACCTGGCTTTCATGCTGATCCTCTGCCTCTAATACTTTTAGCCACTGCTCCTGAACAAGCATGCGGCAGATCAGGTGTTTCTGACATTATTGTCAGATCTGACAAGATTAGCTGTATGCTTGTTTATGGAGTGATTCAGACACTTCTGCAGAGACATAGATGAGCAGGGCTGCCAGTCAACTCATATAGTTTAATAGGAAATTAATAGCAGCCACCATATTCTTCTCACTTCAGTTGTCCTTTAAGGGAGTTCTTTTGCATCCTAAAAATCAAACAAGCTGACACTTACTTGGGGCTTCTATCGGCCCCCTGCAGCAGTAACGTCCAACGCCGTCCTATTCAGATGCTCCGTTCCCCGCCTCCAGTACCGGTGTAATCACGCCAGTGATTATACTGCGGCTGTGCGCCCATGGCCACTCACGTGCTCGCTCCCGCGCACATCATTAGGAGCTTATTTCGCAGGCGCAGTACAAGAAAATTTCGAACTGCGCCTGTGCAGAAAGCTCCCGATGATGCGAACGGGAGTAAGAATTATTCGTCTGTTTAGATGAATATTAAACCAGGACCGGCGTCAGGGAACGGAGTATCGTAGGAGAACGGGGCGTAACATTACAGCTGCAGGTGACCGATAGAAGCCCCAGGTAAGTGTCAGCTTGTCTGATTTTTCAAGCACTGCAGTCAAGGAAAACTGTGTGTGTGTGCGGTGTGTGTGTGTGTGTCTACATCAGGGCTTTTCATCCTTTTCACTAATTCTACCACTTTTATCACCTAAAAAGTACAACCAGTATGCCTGCACAGTAGATTGGATGCAATCGGGCTTGTCTGTTTCTGCTGGAGCCTAAACAGAGAGCAGCTACTGCGCATGCACACACACCGACAAGGAGAACTTTGGGGCTCCCAGCGCTGGATCCCCTCTACTGAGGAGGAAGGGGGAAACCTCTTTAGGATACAAAGGCCTCCCCTTTCCTAAGGTAAGTACCCCCCGGGGCACTTTTTTCTTACAGGTACACTTTAAGAAAATAGGGCATAATATGGGAGGGGAAAAGTAGGAGGCATTGGTGGGGAAAAAGATAACTACCCGACAGATTGTCAGCATTGGCAATCTGTAGGTAGATTGCCAATATAGGTAGCCCTGCAAGTTCCTCTCTCCCTGCCCCCTCGCCCACAACATATGAACTGGCTGCCAGGAGACTTGGGCACAGGATACAGCTGGTATGGCTATTGCTGGAAGCCAAATTACAGTGTATTTCCCATAACAGCGCTACACCCCCCCCCCAAAACCCCTCCCCCGGCCCACTTAATTATACATAGCCTGGCTCCACCACCAGAGAGCTGAGAGCTAAGCAGTGACTCACCACAAAGTTTGGCTCCCCCCTTTGCTCACTCCTTGCTGTACTACCCTGCGATATAGTTCACACCTCAGATCATTGGTAAGCCAGCCGCAGTGAAGAGACAGCCAGGCAAACAGTGCATGGTGACGGCGCGTATACTTCAAATACAGGAAGTGAGCAGTGATGTCACTTTCTGTATCTGCGCCATCACTGTGCACTGTGCGCCTGGCTGTCTCTTCCCCACTGATCTGAGGTCTCAAGTATGCTGCAGAGCAGCACAGCAAGGAACGAGGGAGGAGGAGTCAAACTTTATGGAGGCAGGACAGGACCATGAAAAGTGGCAGGCAAACCTGGTGTGTACCACCTGGCCAACAACAAAGTACCACCAGTGGTACGCGTACCACAGGTTGAAAAGCCTTGGCTTAGTGAATCAACCTCCACTGATTTGTCTGTGAGCCAGATGCAGCCATCAAAAGAGCCACATCTGGCTCCCGAGCCATAGGTTCCCTACCACTGCTCTAAAGTATTTAGTATTTCCCCTCCAGTCCCTAGTTATCCCTATTCTTAAATCAAACCTGTGACGTAAAAAGTTATTTGTCACTGCAGGGAAGCACTTGGAGGAGCAGGCAGTGGGGATTCTGCAGACAATGCTTCCACCAGCTTCTGCTCTGCAGTGCCCACGTATAGGAATTAAATAGGTGGCATGAAGCGGTGCTTCTTACCTGCAGTTATGAACAATAACGCGTTGTAGGGGAAAGCGGAGTGAGGGGGAAGATACAGGGTGGGTAGAGATACTGGACCAGCTGCCAGTGGTGAGAGAGGAGGGGCAGGGGAATGAGCCAGAGCTGCTAGACTCTATTCATTTCTCACATTGGCTGCAGTAGCACAGTCACTTTGCATTCTGACCGGCCAGAACCCGAAGTGGCCAGACTTCAGGTTCTGGCACAATATATACCGTATATATATATATATATATATATATATATATATATATATATACACATATACAGTATATATATATATATATATATGTGTATATATATATATATATATATATATATATATATATTTATAGACATATCTATATATTTATATACATGTATACCGTCAGGCCCGTATCTTGGGCCGTGCGGGGCGTGCCGCCGCCCGGGGCGCTGTTGGGAGGGGGGCGGTGTAATGGAGGGGGGAGCCGGCCCAGCGGGGAGGGCAACCCGGCCTCTCCCTCTCTCTCCTCTCCCGGGCCGCCCTCCGTGCTACCCCCTCCAGACTGCAGAGTAATGCGCAGGGAGCGCTGTATACAACATACCTCCCTGCGTTCCAAGGGCTGCTCTCTCGCCGCCGGTCTCTTCCTCTCTGTCGCCTATACGATGATACACACGCTGCTTCCGGCTAAACAGGAAGCAGCGTGTGTATCATCGTATAGGCAGAGAGGAAGAGACCGGCGGCGAGAGAGCAGCCCTTGGAACGCAGGGAGGTATGTTGTATACAGCGCTCCCTGCGCATTACTCTGCAGTCTGGAGGGGGTAGCACGGAGGGCGGCCCGGGAGAGGAGAGAGAGGGAGAGGCCGGGTTGCCCTCCCCGCTGGGCCGGCTCCCCCCTCCATTACACAGAGCAGAAGCTGGTGGAAGCATTGTCTGCAGAATCCCCACTGCCTGCTCCTCCAAGTGCTTCCCTGCAGTGACAAATAACTTTTTACGTCACAGGTTTGATTTAAGAATAGGGATAACTAGGGACTGGAGGGGAAATACTAAATACTTTAGAGCAGTGGTAGGGAACCTATGGCTCGGGAGCCAGATGTGGCTCTTTTGATGGCTGCATCTGGCTCACAGACAAATCAGTGGAGGTTGATTCACTAAGCCAAGGCTTTTCAACCTGTGGTACGCGTACCACTGGTGGTACTTTGTTGTTGGCCAGGTGGTACACACCAGGTTTGCCTGCCACTTTTCATGGTCCTGTCCTGCCTCCATAAAGTTTGACTCCTCCTCCCTCGTTCCTTGCTGTGCTGCTCTGCAGCATACTTGAGACCTCAGATCAGTGGGGAAGAGACAGCCAGGCGCACAGTGCACAATGAGCCAGAGCTGCTAGACTCTATTCATTTCTCACATTGGCTGCAGTAGCACAGTCACTTTGCATTCTGACCGGCCAGAACCCGAAGTGGCCAGACTTCAGGTTCTGGCACAATATATACCGTATATATATATATATATATATATATATATATATATATATATATACACATATACAGTATATATATATATATATATATGTGTATATATATATATATATATATATATATATATATATATTTATAGACATATCTATATATTTATATACATGTATACCGTCAGGCCCGTATCTTGGGCCGTGCGGGGCGTGCCGCCGCCCGGGGCGCTGTTGGGAGGGGGGCGGTGTAATGGAGGGGGGAGCCGGCCCAGCGGGGAGGGCAACCCGGCCTCTCCCTCTCTCTCCTCTCCCGGGCCGCCCTCCGTGCTACCCCCTCCAGACTGCAGAGTAATGCGCAGGGAGCGCTGTATACAACATACCTCCCTGCGTTCCAAGGGCTGCTCTCTCGCCGCCGGTCTCTTCCTCTCTGTCGCCTATACGATGATACACACGCTGCTTCCGGCTAAACAGGAAGCAGCGTGTGTATCATCGTATAGGCAGAGAGGAAGAGACCGGTGGCGAGAGAGCAGCGCTTGGAACGCAGGGAGGTATGTTGTATACAGCGCTCCCTGCGCATTACTCTGCAGTCTGGAGGGGGGAGCACGGAGGGCGGCCCGGGAGAGGAGAGAGAGGGAGAGGTCGGGCTGCCCTCCCCGCGGGGCCGGCTCCCCCCTCCATTATAGGGGGGCAGCTACCTATCTAACCTATACTGGGGGGCACCTACCTAATCTAACCTACGCTGGGGGGCACCTACCTAATCTAACCTATACTGGGGGGCAGCTACCTATCTAACCTATACTGAGGGGCACCTACCTAATCTAACCTACGCTGGGGGGCACCTACCTAATCTAACCTACACTGGGGGGCAGCTACCTACTCTAACCTACACTGGGGGGCAGCTACCTATCTAACCTACACTGGGGGGCAGCTACCTATCTAACCTATACTGGGGGGGGCACCTACCTAATCTAACCTATACTGGGGGGCACCTACCTAATCTAACCTACACTGGGGGGCAGCTACCTAATCTAACCTATACTGGGGGGCACCTACCTAATCTAACATACACTGGGGGGCAGCTACCTATCTAACCTACACTGGGGGGCAGCTACCTAATCTAACCTATACTGGGGGGCACCTACCTAATCTAACATACACTGGGGGGGCAGCTACCTATCTAATCTATACTGGGGGGCAGCTACCTAATCTAACCTACGCTGGGGGGCAGCTACCTATCTAACCTATACTGGGGGGCACCTACCTAATCTAACCTACACTGTAGGGCAGCTACCTATCTAACCTATACTGGGGGGCAGCTACCTATCTAACCTATACTGGAGGGCAGCTACCTAATCTAACCTATGCTGGGGGGCAGCTACCTATCTAACCTACACTGTGGGGCACCTACCTAATCTAACCTACACTGGGGGGCAGCTACCTATCTAACCTACACTGAGGGGCAGCTACCTATCTAACCTACACTGGGGGGGCAGCTACCTAATCTAACCTACACTGTGGGCACTTATCTAACCTGTATTGGGGGCACTTACCTAGCTAGCCTATACAGGTGGCAACTATACTGGCTACCTATATTGCAGGCACCTACCTAAATAGCCTATACTGGGGGCACCTACCTATCTAACCTATGCTGGGGGCAACTATTCTGGCTACCTATATTAGAGGTACCCACCTAGCTACCCTTTACTGGGGCACCTACCTATCTAACTTATACCAGGGGCGCCTGCCTATCTAACCTATACTGGGGGCAACTATACTGGCTACCTATACTGGAGGCACCTACCTGGCTAACCCATAGCGGGGGCAACTATACTGGCTCACCTATGCCTGGCTACCTATACTGGGGTACCTATTCTTGGCTACCTATACTGGGGGGACCTATACTAAGTGCAACTAGACCTGGCTAACCTATACTGCGGGCACCCATACCTTGTCCGGGGGGGGCGCAATTTTTACACCCTCGCCCTGGGTGCATTGTAACCTAGAAACTGCACTGTATACCGTCTCTCTCTCTCTCTCTCTCTATATATATATATATATATATATACTGTATACGCAGTATATGTGTATATATATACATATATACGCAAGATATGTATATATATGTGTGTGTGTGTATATCTATCCATATATATATATATATATATATATATATATATATATATATATATATATTCTGACGTAATTTAGTATTGTGCCCACAAGAGGGAGGTATAAGACCAGATTGCTGCTCCAATTACAGTTTTAACTCTTTTTTTTTAGCTGATATCTGATTTTCACATTACATGAAAGGGTTCCGTTATACACTTCATTTTTCGGACTGTAATCAAAATATATTCTGTTCTATCATCTCAATTTAAATGCTAAAGTCACAATAGCATGAACAGTGAAAATAATCAGAGAACATAAGTGATTCTCCAGATGTAGCCCATAGTTAGTAAAATGTGTCACTGCTATTAGGTATCAAAAGTTTGCAACTCTCTCTTGGATCATATGAGAACTTAAAGCACCTCTGAACAGCCCCCAACATGCTGAACCCGAATGCTCATTGTGTGTAATACGGGGTCCTAATACTTACAGGTCCTCCTATTTGGCCCATTGCTCTGCTCTGCCCCCCCATTTGTGGCTCCAGATGGATACAATCGAAGCCAAAGAATTGGTGCATGCTCTGTCCCACTCTCTACTCCCTGTACGGCAATTCTCCTGCCCAGCTATGTACTGCAGACACGGCCAGGAGCATTCTGGGAATGCACACTTTAAAACTTAACCTCGCCTTGACATAAATCACTTCTGAAACTTAACCCAGACCTCCTCTCCTAATGTAGAGTCAGTGTTTCCTAAATGCCCAACTCTAACCTCCTAAACGTAAATGTAATATCTAACCTCCCCATAGCTTATACCATAACGTTCCTAAAATACCGCCTAACCTTAATCACTAACAAACTGATACTGTCTTCTCTCTCTGGTGTTTGGTTTGTGGTCAACCATTGTAGAGCTGCACACTAGCTATCAGTTTTAATAATTGAGTGGGGAGCCTTATTCAGTTACCATATTTACTCCATAAGACGCACTTCCCACGTACGTATTAGTAGTTAGCCGCTGGTCAGTTGGACGCAAGGCGAGCTTAATGACGGCTCACCCTGCTACCGCTGAAATTTCCAGCAGCCTAAAATACTATTCCCTTGGGGGGGACACGTAATTTGCTGGCAACCTAATTACAGCTATAGCCGCGCTGATAGCAGGTGCTCCAAAGCGATCTCTGCCCCTCCCCCCACTTAATAGGCATCCCACGGGGGCCCTAATAAAGCGACAGCAGCACACTTACCTGTCTGGCAGGTACATTCCTTCCTGTCTGTCTCCTTCTATGTTCATCCTCATTGGCTCCTGTTCTTTGTGACCTGGTGGCATGTATGTACTCATGTACATGCTGCCGGGTCACCAGTGAGGACAAAGGTAGACAGGAAGGAGCAGCGACGGGGGGGGGGGGGGGGGGGCAAGCGGGTATCTTGCCCCAGGCGCAGTTTGTTGAATTCTTAAAAAGGCGACAAAACGAATGGCAGTTTAGGCGCCAAAACCTGACCTTTAGGCGCCAAAACCTGACCTTGCCCCAGGCGCAACTTGGTCTTGATCCATCCCTGGGAAGGAGCATGCTGGATGGACAAGTGAGTGCATGCCACTGTTGCTACTCTGCAGGGGTCCCGGGGGTTTCCTGTTTGCTCATAAGAGAGGGGGGGGGGGGGCAAGATGGGGGACACTGGCCCTATATTAGCTTGGTTGGAGGGGAGACAGCTATATATTACCATTGGGCAAAGGAGACAGCTTGAGGGGAGACCTGGCACGTCTCTATATTAGCTTGATAGGAGGGGAGACATCTGGACATCTGGGGGAGGGGGGGGGGAGCCCTGACACCGTCCCTATATTACCATAGGGCAGGGAAGATGGCTTGAAGGGAGACCTGGCTCCTGCTTTGGGATGATTACCCTAGCCCATCTCCTAAGAAGTAATAACACTATTGTGTGATGTGATGCGCTATCCCTGTGCCAAGAATAGGAGGACATCAAGTTTTCATGTGACCACTAACTTGGCACTTACATTTAAATGGGAGAGGAGGATATTTGATATTCATCTTTCCTGAAGGTAGACTTTAAATTGGCATTCTGAAAGCATTACTAATTCTATATCCTTTAGGGAAACTGTCTACAGACTTGCTTTTATGATTTTGCATAAACTAGTTATATCATATATTAAATCATATATTAAACTGTTGTAAAAATAATTGTGTTGATGTAAAATAAACCACAATCCAGTGATAATTGAATAAGAGCCTTATTATCATACAGTTCAGCCTTAAAGAGAATATGTACTCTAAAATTCTTACAATAAAAAAGCATACCATTCTATTCATAATGTTCTCCTGGGCCCCTCTGTGCTGTTTCTGCCACTCCCTGCTGCAATCCTGGCTTGTAATTGCCAGTTTTAGGCAGTGTTTACAAACAAAAAACATGGCTGCTAACCAGCATGTGATAGGCTGAGAGAAGCTCAGTCTATGACTCATACAGAGTCTGGAGGGGGCGTGGAGAGGGTGTGTATAGCTCCTGCCTATAACAAGCAGAGCAGCACATTCCTGCCTGAGTGCCTGAACCCGACAAAGCTGACAAAGGAAAGAAGATTAGATTATATAACAGAGATAATGCAGCCACTGTGCAACTAGGAAAGGCTGAAGTAAGACAGACCACATTAGAACAGGTATAGGAACTTATAGGATAGAACAGTGATGGCTAACCTTGGCACTCCAGCTGTGACAAAACTACAAATCCCATCATGCCTCTGCCTCCCCGAGTTATGCTTAGAGCTGTCAGAGTATTGCAATGCCTCATGGGACTTGTAGTTCCACCACAGCTGGAACGCCAAGGTTAGCCATCACTGGGATAGAAGAAATAAGGCTGTACATTTTGTTACAGAGTCTCTTTAAAAGGCAAAGTGTTCAATAAAAAGTGATATCTAAATTGCGAATTTCACTGTTTGTCCAGATATATACAAGCCTGGCGCCTCCGTGGCCCACAAGCCAGAAGGGCTGGGACAAGTAATATGACCATAGTGATTGATAGCCAATAGCCTCATGTCATGCGGCCAAGGGGTGTGAGCATATTGCTTGCGAGCCACAGAGGCGCCAGGCTGGGTATAGGTCTGGGCAAACAGCAACGACATCATTTTCTGACAACTTTCATATGAACTCATTAGTGACATGTTTATCACATGGGAAATGTATATATGATTGTTTTTAGTTTATTTCGTCATACTCTGTGTGTGTGTGATATACTGGAACCTGATAGCGAAATTTGCACTTTACAAATCACTTGTTTTTGAACACTTTGCCTTTTAAGGCTGAAGCTGTAGGATAATAAGCCTCTTATTCAGTTATCACTGGATTGTGGGCAATCTAATACTGGTTCTGTGATAATATGTAAACACAGAAGGTTATCACTTTCTGTGCTCCCAGGAAACCAGGAAGTAAATGTTGCAGGATCTCTGTTGGAGTTCTATAAAATCTGTAACAAAGCAATGTTTTTCTTTAAAGGTTATTATGCTTTTGTTTATCTTTTAGAGCAGAGAGGAAGTTCTGAGTTTAGGTTCACTTTAAATTCTGCTTCCAGTTCTTTACTGCAGTATACAAAGAGGCATCCTCTCATAGTTTTTCCACTATAACTTCATGAATAATCTTTGATTCCAGTCCATTCAATGCAAATATTTTCTCCTTGTTTGAATTATTTTTTCCATTTTTCTTTCCTTTGCCAACATAGCCATCTAAGGTGACTACTTAATAGTCAATTCTTTCTAATTGCTTTTTTAGGTTCCACAGATAATAAAGAAATGTCCCCTGGTCCTGGGATTTACAGGCCTGAGAAATGTCTTATCCCAACCCATCGCAAGGCTCCTTCTTACTCTATTGGCCCCAGAACAGCCTTCAGAACAGTTGATCAAGTTCCAGCTCCCAACACATATTCTCTGCCTCCGGTCCTGGGCTCCAAAGTTCCAGGAAAAGCTGCAGCTCCAGCTTTCAGTGTGTCTGCACGGATACATCATGGAGGGCATTCTGAAGATTTGGCTTTTACACCAGGTCCAGCTCACTATAATCTGACAGATAGTAACTCTTATCTGAAGAGAGGTCCAGCTTATTCCATGCTTGGGCGACATCAGCTGCCAAAAGCCCAGCTTGTTACTCCAGGCCCTGGAGCTCACAGTCCAGAGAAAGTAGCAGGCAACAAGAGGCGGGCACCTGCATTTTCAATGGGCATTAGGCACTCAGAGTACACTGCTCCTCTCATTATTGAAGTGTCCAACTGACATCTTACCATTTCTTATTACACAACACATGAGACAAGTGACAAATGAAAACTGGCACAGAGCTTACTTCAAAACAGAATGCTGCTGCAACATATAGTAGATCTCCTGCTGAAGTGCATTATTTTTGTTTTGAATAGGATGGCCTTGCCTAGGAGAACTCATGAAGAAGCATGTGATCAGTCTGATCAGCTAATAGATTTGTAAGGCTCTGAACTGCTGGTCATGATCACGTGTTAAACTCAGGAAGTCATCATAGCAAATCAGAACCTTACAAATCTATCAGCTGATCAAACTGATCACATGCTTCTCCATGAGTTCTCCTAAGCTTTGCTATCCCTAGTTTTTAATAGAGTGAGGATGAGGAATGGTTAGACCCTCTGTCCATTTTATATTGCAATTTGGGTTCCCTTTAGGTTGATTTGCCCTCACTTATTGTATTACAGATTGGGCCATCAAGAAAAGGCAATGCGGTGAGACCTCTGCAATGAGGAGATATACAATAATAAAAACACTTTCTTATAAGAGTGCAGTATGTTCCTGCTCATATCTGCATGCAGAGATAGGGGCACGGACCAGAAGAAGTGAAGGAAAATGCCCCAGGTGAATTGCACATAGAACCCTGACAGATGTTCTAACCCTCACCCATTCTGTTAACAGATAAAAAGAGTTACACTTCCAAGTCAGACGAAAGTCCAACTTGGAAGGATGGCTTAACCTGCAATCTACAATAAAATGTGCACTCGTGTGTTTGATGTCCTACTCTTTGGAACTCCCTACCACACTCAGTAAAGACAGCCCCATCCCTGGAGTTATTCAATTCAAGACCGAAAAGCTACCTATTTATCCTGGCATTTCCAGACGTATAGAATTCTTCCTCTGTTCCACGACTTACCAATCAACCAATTATTGGTCTGAGCCATGCTTACTCGCTTTGAGTCCTACGGGAGAAAAGCGCTTTACAAATGTTATTTGTTGTTGTTTTTGTTGTTGGTAATGGCCCATGGTATTGCGCACTGCTAGTGCTGAACATCAGGGCAATGGGAGGGACAGAATCATGTAGAAATTCATACTAGGAAAAAGTTTTCAGTATCCCTCTTTACTTCACTGCAGAGGATGAGGTTAGCTCCATTTACTGACACGTTGTGTAGGACAGTATAATTGCATGGCAAATGCACGAGATTATATTGTAATGGAATGTTAACGTCAGTGCGTGAACAGTGCTGTGCAATGGAATCAGTTGTAATCACACGAGGTAGGCTGTGCGGTTTGGGATAACATGCACAGTTGTGGTGAAGCAAACTTTCTATGTAATGTATGCGTTACATCACACATGTAACACACTATGCGACTTTTCCCCTCCATGCGATTCTGACTTTACAGGATGTGCAGTGCAACGATGTAGAGTAAAACTAGCCTTAGACAACTTCCAAATGCGCCCCAGATGCAGGCTGGCACTCATTGATACTGTGTACCATACTGTTGTAAACTATTTTCATAAGCAATGTGCTCACACATTTTAAATGCCTGGAAAACATTATTAGTAAATATTTCTTACTGTTCAGGGCAGTGCAGTTTTGGCTGTAGTTGGGTGCAAATCAAGTTCTGCTTGTGTAATCAGTACTAGAACATGCTGTCATAATAGCCTCCATTTGTTTGTGTAGCAACAAGCGACGGTACTGAACTGTTAAATATTCATCAAAGCAGCTCAAATTCCTGTTATCTAATTAGGAGAACCAGCCAACTTGGTAAAGTGGACCTGAATTCAGTACTCTTCTCTGCTCTAAAAGATACACAACAGCACAATAATCTTTAAACAAAAAACATTTCTTTGTTACAGCCGATACAAATCCTAAAATAAATCTGCACAGTTTCTACTTCCTGATTCATGGAAGCAGTCATTGTTTACAGCCTGTGCTTTCAAATGGCCTTATCTGCCATCTCTGCCATAGGCAGTCATGTGACATGGGGAGGATCAAATTACAACTTGTGATTAGACACAAATGAGGGAGAATTACACAGTCTAAACTCGTTAAATACATACAGTGTGCATTTCTGTTATGTTTTTCTTCTGTCCTGTACAAGAGTTCAGGTCCACTTTAAGGATTTTATGCCTAGAGTTTCCCTAAAAGAAATATATTGGGCTCAAGACAAGCATAAATAGAGCTTGATGTTATGCAGCAAAATATCCAGCAAGTATATTGTAGGAATATGTTATGTGTAGGCAACACATTTTATAAACAATCTCTTAAAATCAAATTTTATTTATCAGTTTAAAAATTCCTAAAAACATAACTTTTATTTGTTAATCTGTTTAAATCTTTAGATTTTTATTCAGCTAGTTACTATGTGTTATATAAAGTGTTTTGCTAATTGACTGTGCACCAGTCTCCATCATAAGAAAAGTACAACTATCCTTGCTTCTGATGTGTGTCCTCTTAAAAGGAGATTTGCAGCAGCTGTTAGTGAGCTCTCTGACACTGTAGGAAGTAATACTGTATGTTGTTTGTATCCATCTATACCATACCACTCAGAATTTTGAGGGGTATCATTCATAACATATGAGGACATTTTTTCCCCCTGGACAACTGGACAAATGTAAACCTTGCAAGGATTTTACCAAACACCCCACAGTAAGCGCCTGCCTGTTGTTCTCTGTGTATCTCACACAGGTCCATAAACATGTATATTTCCCAACTATAACAATGATATGCTAACTGTAAAAAGAAAATCTGAAAAAAAAAAATCCAACCATACAAGCAGAGAAATAAGGATTTAGAATACTTTCAGGGCCCTTTTCCACTAGCAGTCGCTAGCGTTCACGCTGAACGCTAGCGATTGCGATTCAGCAAATGTACAAAATTTCGCGGAGGTTTCCCGACGTTTGCGATCGCGATTTTGCTATGCTATGCACTGCATAGCAAAATCGCGACAAAAATCGTTCCGCCGCGCGATCGCGATTGAGTAAAAAACGAATTGCGGTAATGGAAATTACCTACCGCGATTCCTATGCTAAAAAGCAAACTGTAGCGATTTTAAAATCATTAGCAGTTTGCGGTTTTGCGATTAAGCAATCACAAACTCTCTAGTGGTAAAGGGCCCTTAGGAACAGTTGTCATGGCTGAAAACAAATATATGATTATGAATATAATACTGGGAGAAAGATCCAAATAAATATAGAAAATGCTTTTATTATCAAATTTCACTGTGGAGTGCTAGAAAAGTTAAATACCATACGCCCAATTAGCCAATTAAAAAGAACCATGTCGTTTTTCAGGGAATTGTTTTAACACCTTGTTGTTTTTAATTGGTGCCTTAGATGTATTTAACTTTTCTAAGCACTTTTTCATTGTTCATAATAAAGACATTTTGTCTCTTTCTGCCAAGTTTATCTTTTTATATAATTTATTTATTTGTCAAATCCACATATTTGCCTCAATTTATGATTTTTTTTAAGGAAGGAAGCATACTTTAAGTAATTACTATTTATTATTTATTGTTATCTACCTAGACAGTGCTTATACCGTATTTCACCATGATAACCTGCTTGAGGGGAAAAATGTCTTTGATATTCTTCTTCTTTTTTTTTTTTTTTACTTTCATGAAGGGAAAACAATTCCCCCCAGAACTATACTGTATATTGTAAACGATTTTTAGCAAAGTTTACTGTATATTGTTAATTAATCAACATTAATCTATTGAAGCCTACATGGACTTTAAAGTGTAACTGTTGGGCATAAAATAAAAAATCCATTCTTTATTTTTATCTGGTAAACAAGTAATAAGGATGCTAACCCGGCAATCCAAAAGTTAAAAATTACTATTATTTTTCTTGTTGATAAATGATCATTCTCCAGACACATAGAATAACATTAGCAGCAGATTTAAAAACTCAAAACGCTCAGAAAAACTCCTTTGGTGTGTTCCAGGCCTGATTGCCAATATTTCTCAATGCACTTGACTGGGAGGGGGATGGTCAATGATGCACAGACTGAGTAAGGGAGAAAATTATGTCAGGTTTGCCTTCAAGATAGACACAGACAAAATAGAAAATCCTAAGCAGGATTTTCTCTTTTTTTTTCCTATAGAAATATCACTAAAATCAAAACGAGGACAGTGCTATACTTATGTTTTTTTTTCCTGGGATAGTATGGTTGACAGCTCCACTTTAAATCAAGTAGATGATCAATATCCGATGTTCCATCACTGCCACTGCTAGGATTGTACTGTAATGAAATACAAAAGTACAAAGCTATAAGAAACATTGCTCGAGTGCTGTTGTGCAAAACGATCAATAGAGAAAGATCAATATAGAATCAGTAATACAATTTTAACCACTTGAGGACTGCAGTGCTAAACCCCCCTAGTGACCAGGCCATTTTTAGTAATGTGTACCACTGCAGCTTTAAGACTAAGCTGCAGATCTGCACATGATTTCCCCCCCCCCCCCTTTTCTCCCCACCAACAGAGCTCTCTGTTGGTGGGGTCTGATCGCTCCCCCATGTTTATTTTTTTTTAAATAAATATTATTGTTGTTGTTTTTATAAAAAAACTTTAATTATCATCCCTCCCTCCCTCCCCACAGCCAGCCAATTATGGCGATCAGCTGTCATAGGCTTCTGCCTATGAGAGCCGATCGCTCTCTTGTCCCGCAGGGGGACAGCCGTGTGACACGGCTGTCCCCAGTGCAGCGCTGTGTGATCGCCGTCTAACAGTCTCCTAGCGGCAATCGCTGCTCGGCGACTGAAGAGGGGGCGGAGCTCCGCCCCCCAAGCAGGAGATGCGCGCGCAACCTGCGCACGATCTCCTGCAAAACAGAGCCCCAGGACTTTACGCCGATTGGCATTAGGCGGTCCTGGGGCTGCCGCCGTGGCCACGCCCAAGGTTAATATCACTCAGATCTACCATAGTTTTAACAGATTTTCATTAGATTCTGCAATATGTTTTCTAACATAATCTAACTTTTAATTTAACCTGGCTCACAGTGATCGTGATCACAGGGACAGGAGCCAATAAAATCGGCTCCTGACTGTTATAGTGATGGCAGGGCGAGTCAGCTGTCTCGACGGGAGAGCGTACTGTGGCATGCTAATTGAAATCTATGCCCTGGCAGAGATAACAGGTCCCAAACTGGGCGTAGATTTCAATTAGCGTAATGAATACGCTTTTGGACATGCACAGTTTGCATCAGAAGAGACTCCAGACAAAGCTGTCAGTGGTGATGAGTAAGTAGAATTTGCTTCTGTAAAGGCAGCAACACGTTACCAATGTTGAGCTTGTGGAAGCCGTTTGTATAAACCAGGGGTGCCCAAATGTTTTAGGGCACCCCTGGTTAGGCCCCTTTTACACTTAATCAGTTGCTCTCAGTTATAACTGAAAGAAAACTAATTTTCAAAGTAATGCACATGGTTTCCTATGGCACCTTTCACACTTAACGCGTTTTAAATGAAATCTTCTTCCCAATGCACTGCTATGGAAAAAACGTGCACTAACGCGTACTAACGCATACTAATGCACACTAACGCATACCAACTGATTAAGTTTAAAAGGGCCTTTAGGGTCATATTGCCATTCTTGAGAGTGCTAGGGGGACAAAGTAGCAAAATTAAAAAAAAAAATTGCTGATTGCCATGTAGCATAGTCCCATAGCATAGAGATAGCATGTCCCTTTCAGTATGCAAACATAGTGCTACTGGCACAGTGGCAGCTGCGAATTAGAGGCTGTTACTGCTTCTGGCATAAGTGGCGGCTGCTAATCAGTGGCTGCTACTGCTACAGTGATGGCTGTTAACCTACAGGTAAGTACAGGGGGAGGCTGAGTGGTGATACAAGGTGGCCCCTGCATGTGGTACTGCAGCTACAGCCTGCAGGCCACTTGGAATTAACAACTGTAGAGAGCTTCGGGGGCAACCAGAAAAGGCTTGGTGGGCTGCATTTGGCCCCCGGGTGGACTTTGGACATGCCTTGTATAAACCAACTCATCTTCCACAGCCAGGAGGGAGAGCAGTTCTTATTAGAGAGAGTTAATGGATTTAGCTCCCCTAGGATGGAATTTAACTGGCCACAAGCCCATTGGCAAGATGAGAACCCCATTTCAATAGATTCATAAATAATGAGAAAGTAAAATGCACTTTAATACAGTTTGGTTTTTTAAATGTACGTGACAGTGAGATTTTAACCACTATAAGACCGCTCCACGCTAACTGCCGTGGACGCGGCGGCAGCCCCAGGCGTAAGGTCCTGTGGGCGTGATTTGCAGGATGTCGTCAGACTGATAAGACTGATTTTGACTGATCTGTTCAGCGGATACACTGGCCATACACTGCACACAGATTTTGAATCGATTTCAGCATAAAATCGATTCACAATCTGTAGACCTGCCTGCTTTCCCCTGCCAGCAGCAATACTTTACCTGTTCCGCCGGTGCGAGTCCCCAGGTTTCTGCAGTCCCTTTCTCCAGCTGGCCTTCTTCATCTTCACTTCCTGTCTCGTCCTGTGGCAAGGGGAAGTTCAAACAGTAGAGCGCCCTCTACTGTTTGAACTTCCGCTGGTTACAGGACAGGACAGGAAGGACAGGTCGTTGAAAAATTGAACATCGCTAATGACAAGCTCCCGACCCACTGGCGATCAAGCAAAATTTTCCACCTGGACAGATCGACGGAATTGATTGATTTCGGATTGGAAATAGAGATGGCCCAGCCTTGGAGAACTCATGTAGAAGCACATGATCAGTTTGATCAGCTGATAGATTTGTAAGCCTTTGATTTGCTGTGATGACTTCCTGCTTTAACACATGATCATGACCAGCAAATCAGAGCCTTACAAATCTATCAGCTGATCAAACTGATCATGTGCTTCTCCACGAGTTCTCCAAGGCTGGGCCATCCCTAATCGGAAATCGGTCAATCAGTCCGCGTTTGCGTAATCGATTTCACAGCAGATTTGATCACAGTGATTAAAATCTGCTGTCTATCGGCAGGAAATCAAATGAATGTATTGGCACCTTTAGGATGTGGCCAGGAAGAACCCCGCTATGCACCCCCCTGCGCTCCCCCCCCCATGCTCGTTACCACTGAAGATCGCTAGACAGAAGATCAATGAATGGGAATGCAGTTCCCATTCATTGGTCTAAGTCCTTGTGTGAATGAACACCGCCATCAATGAGATGGCGCCCTCATTCACAAAAGCCGATACTTACACGTCCATGCATTGCTTCCTGTTTGCGTAGTAATACTACGCATAAGGAAGTTATGCGCAAGGATATCTTGTGGCCAAATAGTAAAATTACATCTACAAACATTTTACTAACAGACTTATTTTCATTTAAAGTTAACCCCTCACCTCCCACACTCCTCAATAGTTGCCCCCCCCCAAAAAAAAAAAACCAACAAAAAATATACAATTAAAAAAAAAACATAAATAGTTACTTTAGGGAGTAGGGACTGAACTTTTTTTAATATGTATGACAAGAGGGTATATTACTGTTACTTTTTAAATCATGAGTTTGTAATAAGTGATGGACACAAAACTGAAAAAAATGTACCTCTATTTCCAAATAAAATATTGGCGCCATACATTGTACTAGGGAACATTTTTAAACGTTGCAATAACGGGGCAAATGGGCAAATAAAATACATTGATTTTAATTATGGTAGCATGTATTATTTTAAAACTATGATGGCCGAAAACTGAGAATTTTTTCAATTTTTGTCTTATTTTTCCTGTTAAAATGCAGTTAGGATAAAATAATTCTTAGCAAAAAGTACCCCCAAAGAAAGCCTTATTAGTGCAAAAAAAAAAAAAAAAAAAAAAAAGATATAGATTGTTTGATTGTGATAAGTAGTAAGTTAAGGGCGAATGAATGGAAGAAGGGCTGACAGGTGAAAATTGCTCTAGTTTTTTAAGGGGAAAACCCTTGGAGGTGAAGTGGTTAAAGGTAGCTCTATTGTTCTCTCAGTTGAAATACAAATAATCTGCTTCTTCTGTTATCTCCAGACTAAATTAGTTGAGTCAACCACCTGACTAGACAGAGTTGAAAACTTTTTATACTTGCTAACCTTTAAAAAATGTAAAGGTGGGTACTCACCTTGCAATTTACCGTACTTGGGCACGGGGGACTAGACTGACGTGGGAAGCCTCCATAGGATCCAGAGCCTTCCCTCTTCTTAGGTAAGTATCCTCAGGTACACTTTAAACACAAAATAATGCCTACTGGGTCTCATTTTAATGAATGTGCAGTAAAAAATATTTCCCTGGCAACTCCATGGTAGCATAACATATGGGCAGTTCTCCGCCTCCAACTGCCAGATAGGACCACCCTTAGTATAAGTTTGACTCCACCCAATATTCAGCATTCCTTTTTTTGTCCTCGCCGCCGATGGGACCTGCATCTTTTTCTCTCTGAGCGTTTGGCTCATTATTTTTTTTTCTTGTATAATTTTTGATGTACCTTACCTCCGCTCTTTTGCGGGCCCAGATAGGTTGCCTCGCCTATCTGATGTCCTGTGTCCTTGGTTCCTAAATGGGCCGATAGGAGCAGATGTATGCTGGATGGTCTCCAGCCTGGCCAGCACAATCCATCTAAACGATGGTATTGGCGCACCCATGTCCGCTCTGCCTGTGCCTCTTTTCGCTGCTAACAGTGGTTTTCCCCGCAGAACGGTGCCTCCGCGTGTCACTTCCGGTTTGGCGGCCGTGTTCCTGGTGGCAAGGGGGTTTAACCGGAAGTACGGCGGCGGCCATTTTGGATGTGGGCAGGTATGGCCGCGCAGACGATTTAAACAGCGCCAGATGTCAGCTCGGCGTCTATGTCCTGTGCGGCGTCCTGAGCGTCTTGCGGACAGTGGATGGTGTGACTGGGAGCATTCTTTTGCCCAAAAAAAGGTGTTTTTTTTGTACGCAGCTCTTACCTTCCCATTTGCTCAAATCTGTGATACAGGCTCTCAGTGTCTCCCCTTGCTCTGCTAATCCAGACATTGTTTGCTTGTTTCAGCTGCTCTGTCAAAATCATGGGGAAGGCATCCACAAAAGACCGAAGTAAACATAGGTAAGGAGGGTAAGTGTATTTAAAGAGGCATACTCTCTAGACTGAGGGTAGTTCTACATTACGTTTATTTGTGTTTCTTTAGGCATTCCAAAGACAAGTCATCGCGTGATCATTGCTATAACAGGCCGTCAGCCTCTACATCCTACAGAAGATCTCGATCTAAAGAAAGATCTACGGCTGCCCGGTCTAAAAGCTCTGAGTCCGATCTGATCAGGAAAAGAAGGAATGTGAGAAGAATTTCTTCTACTTCTCCTGAAGTGGACAAGGCTACAACTTCTCCACCTAGGAAGTGCTCCAAGAAGACTGACAGGCCATCGGAGGATCAGTGCTGGCTATGTGGGTCACCAATGCTACAGAATAAGTTAGTCTGTGGCTCGTGCTTTGGAGAGATTTCTGGAGAAAAACAGGATTTATCTTCAGTCATTAAACAGACTGACCGTGACGCCATGGCTGAAGTGCGAAAGGATTTCATTCCTGAAAGACGTTCTACTGCAAAGTCAAGTCGGGATGAGATAAGTGGAGATTCGGATTGGAGTTCATCCTCGTCGGAGGATTGGGAATCGACAATAGATTTCTCATCTGTTCCTAACTTTGTAGCTCAAGTGAAAGAGTCTATAGGTTGGAAAGACCCTAGTCCAAGTAAGCAAGGAAGAAAGAAAACATACTTTAAACAGCTGGAAAAGTCACAGGAATCTTTCCCTCATATGGAAGAGGTTAGAGGCATCTTTTATCATGAATGGAATAAAACAGTCAAGAAGCCCCCGATTAGAAATAGACTTAAGAAAATGTACCCCCTTTCTGACAAGGACGGTTCTTTGGTTGAGAGCTATCCAGTAGTGGACGCTTCTGTGGCTAGGCTAGCCAAAAATATCACCTTACCCTCAGAAGATGCTACGTCATTTAAAGATCCACTTAATAGACAGATTGACCAAGACCTCAAGAGATCGTATATGTCGGCTGGAGATGTGGCCAGACCCGCAGTAGCCTTAACCTCTATATCCAAAGCGATGAAGGTTTGGTCTAATTCTCTAATAGAAGCTATAGAAAGTGGAGCGGATAAAGAAACTCTAATCGCTTGGATTAACGATATGAAGTTCACTTCGGATTTTGTGGGAGAAGCATCCCTGGATGTGATAAGGAATTCAAGTAGATCAATGCTATTTTCAATTATGGCCAAGAGAGCTTTGTGGCTTAAGCCATGGATAGCGGATCCTTCATCAAAGGCGACATGGACAAGAATTCCCTATGATGGAAGGAATCTCTTTGGCCCTAAGATGGACTCAGCAATATCGCGTGTTACCGGGGGCAAATCGGGACTACTTCCCCAAGACAGAAAGTTTAGAGCCAGAAGATGGGGTCAACAAAGGCAGCAAACGTCACAAAGGTTTAGGGATTCTAAGTCTTACAAACCCATTAGAAAGTTTGAGAGTAATTGGAGACCTTCTCAACTGTCCTTTTTCAGATCAGCAAAGAATAAGTCAGCGACCACCACAGGGGGCGCTGGGAAGTCTTTTTGATATAAGGCCCGCCCAGGTAGAGATAGTGGGAGCAAGGCTGATACAGTACTTTCCTGTCTGGGCGGAAAACATATCGGAACCGTGGATCAGAAATGTGGTGTCACACCTGGTCTTTCATCAAAAAGCCAATAATGCCTCGTGTAAGGGAGACAACAATTCCAAAATCTCCTCAGAAAAATAAGATATTGATGGACTATGTAAGTTCTCTGATATCGCAGAGGGCGGTGATTCCAGTACCGCACAACGAAAGGTATCTCGGCTACTATTCACCAGTCTTCCTGGTGAGGAAAAAGTCAGGAGAATGGAGGCCAGTATTAGACTTAAAGTCCTTAAACGCATTCATCAAAATTCCAAGATTCAAAATGGAGTCCTTTCAGACGGTCATAAAGACAGTGAGAGCTGGAGATTGGATGGCCTCCCTCGACTTAAAGGATGCCTATTTTCACATCCCGATAGCTCCTTCACATCAAAAATACTTACGCTTTATCGTGGGAGGCATCCACCTTCAGTTTTGCTGTCTGCCTTTCGGTCTGTCAACCTCTCCAAGGACGTTTACCAAAATACTTCTGGCAGTAGTGGCCATTCTCAGGCTGCGGGGAATACGGTTACTGCACTACCTAGACGACATCCTTATACTGGCTAGATCAAGGGAGACGTTAATCATTCATCGAGATGTTCTGATTCACACCTTCAGGGAGTTCGGGTGGCTACTCAACCTGAAAAAAGCCAGCTAGAGCCTACCCAAAATCTCGTTTTTCTGCGGGATCTTTTTTCAACAGATCAAGATATTGTGTCGCTACCCCAGGACAAAATCGATTCATTGATTCGGAAAGTAGGCCTCATTCGAAGCAACTCAGTCATCTCTGCAAGAAAGTGTATGAGGATGTTGGGATTAATGTCATCCACGATCCCGCTAGTCAGATGGGCACATTGGAATCTTCGGAAGTTTCAAATGAATTTCTTACGTCAGTGGAAGAATCGGAGTCTGAACGATCCAATCCTGATTCCACACGAGATATGGAGAAGTCTGCAATGGTGGAAATCTCGAAAAAATCTCAACAACAGCTATTCCATCACGCCTCCTCTATGTAAAGTAGTAACATCAGACGCAAGTGCCCTAGGTTGGGGAGCAACATACAGGAGCTGGGCGGTGCAGGGGACTTGGCCATCTCCAAATACCCAGTTAGTTTCCAATGTCATCGAGCTCAGAGCTGCTCACCAAGCTTTAAAAGCTTTTCTACCGCTTCTGAGGGGATGCTCGGTGCTTTTCAGACTCGACAACAAGGCTGCAGTTTCCTATATCAAGAGGAAGGGGGGAACGCACAGCAGTTCATTACTGAGGGAAGTCACCCCTATCTTGACCCTAGCTCAGGAAAATCTGATGGACATTACAACAATATACCTCCCAGGCTCGGAGAATATTCAAGCAGACATCTTGTCGAGAAGCTCCCTAACCAACAACGAGTGGTCCCTGAGTCCTCAGGTGTTTCTGTCTATAGTGAAAAAATGGGCTGTTCCTCAGGTGGATCTATTCGCGAGTCAGAACAACAACAAGGTACCGACCTTCTTTTCTCGCTTTCCGATGAATGGAGCTGCAGGAGTGGATGCTCTAACACAGAATTGGACTTTCAAGAAAGGTTACGCCTTTCCCCCTTTTCCGTTAATTCTGAGATTTTTACAGAAGGTTTTTACTATCCAAAGTGGTGATTCTAGCAATACTCCCAGACTGGCCGAGAAGGCCTTGGTACACACTACTCAAGAGCTTACTGGTAGACCGTCCATTTCGCCTACCGTTAATCCCGGATCTTCTGTCTCAGAACGGATTCCTACATCCGAATCTCAGCAGGCTAAAACTGACGGCATGGAGGTTGAGAAACACAGACTGTTGACTCAGGGCTGTCCTCAAAGTGTTGTTCAAACTCTCTTGGCAGCAAGAAAGCCGACTACAAATGCCGTTTATAATAGTGTTTGGTATAAATTTGTTTCCTTTGCTCAAAATGTGTCCTTTGACCCGTTAAATCCGGACGTTGCTCATGTACTGCTCTTTCTTCAGAAGGGGTTGGAAGTAGGCCTGGCCTATAATACATTAAGATCTCAAATGTTGGCAATCTCGGCAGTTCTGGGCTTTCCATGGTCGACTAACATCCTGGTTAAGCAATTCTTCAGAGCAGCCTTGAAACTTCGACCATCGAGGAAGCCAAGATTTCCACAATGGGATCTCCCTTTAGTGCTGGAGTATCTGACGGGGTCCCCTTTCATACCAATAGAAAAATGCTCTCTATTTAATTTAACTTTGAAGACAGTCTTTATAATAGCCATCACTTCTGGGAGGCGAGTGTCGGAGATACAAGCGCTAAGCTGCAAAGAGCCGTTCATATCCTTCTTTGGAGATTGGGTCGTCTTAAACCCAGTGGAGGCTTTTGTGCCCAAAGTATCGTCTTATTTTCATTTTAATCAGGAATGGACATTGCCTGTCTTTATGGATCCTCTAGATTCTTCTAAAGTTCACCCCTTGGATCCGGTTTCAACAATAAAAGAGTACTTGAAGGCCACTGAGTCATTCAGGACGACGGACAGGCTATTCGTACTACCTTGGGGTCTGAACAAGGGTAAGGCAGCTACAGTAAGAACGATCTCAAAGTGGATTGTGATGATCATTCGGAGGTCATACAAAGCAAGTAACCTGTCTCCTCCTCAAGTATTATCTGCACATTCAACAAGAGGCATGTCAGCCTCTTGGGCGTCAATAGGAAAAGTTTCAGTTGAAACTATATGTAGAGCAGCTAACTGGGCATCGAGTCACACCTTCATTAGGCACTATGAAATAGAGCCGGCGACTCTGTCCACTTCAGCGTTTGGGAAAGAAGTCCTTTCATTAGCTGTTAATCATTCGTGTTGATTTATATTTTTGTTTGACTGATATGATTAAATATTCTCTTTTGGTTCAGCATACCCTCCCTTGTTGTCCTGAATTTTCTTCTCTAGTTATTAGCCCATATGTTATGCTACCATGGAGTTGCCAGGGAGAATGGAAAATTGAATACTTACTGTATTTTTCGGACTATAAGACGCTCCGGACTATAAGACGCACCTAGGTTTAGGGGGCAAAAACCAGGAAAAAAAAAACAAAAAAACCCCCTGTTGCCTCTATGATTCAGGGGCGTCTTGTAGATGTTCTTCCTTTGGTGTCCTCCTAATGTCCCCTTTATGTCCCCCTTTGTTTCCTCCAAATGTCCCCCTTTATGGCATCAATATGTCCCCCTTTATGGCACATCTATCTATAATATATACTATATGTGTTCTCCATAGGCCCCCTCTTTGTGTTCTCCATATGTCCCTCTTCATGTCCCCCTGTGTGTCCTCCATATGTCTCTCTTTATGTCCCTCTTTATGTCCTCCATATTCCCCCCCCCCTGTAGCCTTTTGATTACCCCTCCCCCTTCCTGAAGTCCCCCTCTGCCTTATGTGACGCCCTTTATGTCCTCTATATTTCCCCCCCTGTATCCTTTCGATTACCCCCCCCCCCCCTTCCTCATGTCCCCCTCTGCCTTATTTGATCCTACTGCATAAATGTAATTAGTGGCAGTGGCAGCCGCTGTCACTCACCTCATCGCTGGAGCCCGCGGTGATAAGCTTCTGACCACCTCCGGTCCTCGGTGTTGTCCTCTGAGTGTCCGGCGTCCTGATTGCCCCTCTGAAGAAAACAAGCAGCAGCAGCAGCAGCCGCGGGCATCACTCGCCTCATTGCTGGAGCCCGCGGTGATGAGCTTCTTGCCTCCTCCCGTCGGCGGTGATGTCTTCCGTGTGTCCGGTGTCCTGATGAATTCCCCCTCTGAAGATTACAATCAGTGGCAACCCGGGCAGCACATACCTCATCCTTGGAGCCCCGCGGTCAGCCGCTCCATCACACGCCTTCACTCTAGTGCTGGCACTTCCTGGTCGCATCTGTATGCGTCATTACAGATGCGACCGGCACTAGAGTGAAGGCGTGTGATGGAGCGGCTGACCGCGGGGCTCCAAGGATGAGGTATGTGCTGCCCGGGGCTGCCACTGATTGTAATCTTCAGAGGGGGAATTCATCAGGATACCGGACACACGGAAGACATCACCGCCGACGGGAGGAGGCAAGAAGCTCATCACCGCGGGCTCCAGCGATGAGGTGAGTGATGCCCGCGGCTGCTGCTGCTGCTTGTTTTCTCCACAGAGGGGCAATCAGGACGCCGGACACTCAGAGGACAACACCGAGGACCGGAGGGGGCCAGAAGCTCATCACCGCGGGCTCCAGTGATTAGGTGAGTGACAGCAGCTGCCACTGCCACTAATTGCATGCAGGAAAAGTTCAGGAAGCCCACAGGGAGTGCAGGAAGTCCCCGACATTGCCGCAAGTCCAAGGTTCATATCGGCAGGCGATCATTAAGTCGGGGACTCCCTGCCTTTGGACTATAAGACGCAGGGACTTTTTCTCCATACTTTTGGGGGAGAAAAAGTGCGTCTTATAGTCCGAAAAATACGGTACCTTTACAAGCAATTTTCCTTTCCTGGCAAACAGCTGGTGGCAGTGTCTGACGCCATGTATCGCCACCTATGGACAGCCAGCCAACATGCCCTTCAACGTCAGCTGCTGATGCCACCATAGGGCCATCATCCCAGGGGGGCTCAGCGGTTGGGACATTTTTTAGTGTGTCTGCCTCAGATTGGAGCAATGCCATCTGTTCTCTCTGCCTCCAAAAATTGAGCCGTGGAAAGGCCAACACCCACGTAGGGACAAGTACCTTACGAAGGCACATGGAGAAAGGTCACAAACTGCAATGGGAAGAGCACCTGAGCAAAAGCAGCACACAAAAGAAAAGTCACCCTCCTTCTACTCTTCCTCCTTCAGGTGCATCATCTTCAGCCGCTTTCTCCCTTGCACCTTCACAGCCACCCTCCTCCACTCCGTCTCTGCCCTTGAGTGGTTCCTGCTCCTCTGCCCACAGCAGCCAGGTGTCTGTGAAGGAAATCTTTGAGCGGAAGAAGCCAATTTCTGCCAGTCACCCCCTTGCCCGGCGTCTGACAGCTGGCTTGGCGGAACTGTTAGCTCGCCAGCTGTTACCATACCAGCTGGTGGACTCTTAGGCCTTCCGTAAATGTGTGGCCATTGGGACACCAGAGTGGAAGATGTCAGGCCGCAATTATTTCTCTAAAAAGGCGATACCCAAACTGTACCATGAAGTTGGGAGGCAAGTGGTGTCATCTCTGGCACACAGCGTTGGGTCAAGGGTCCCTCTGACCACGGATGCCTGGTCTGCCAAGCACGGTCAGGGCAGGAACATTACTTACACAGCCCATTGGGTCAACCTGGTGACCGATGGCAAGAAAGGAGTACGTCGCTGTGCAGCAGACCAACTTGTGACACCTCCACGGCTTACAGACAGGTCTCCTGCCACCTCCTCTCCTCCTGCTACATCCTCTTCGCTGTCGTCATCCTCCTCCTCCTTGGCTGAGTGGCAGTTCAACTCTACTAATGCTGCGATCTCCTCTCCAGCTACACAGCCCCAGCTGTGAAGGCGAACAGTTACGGGAGGAACAGTTTTTGGAGCAATTTTCAGCAGAACCAGATGTTACCTCAACACCTGCGGCAGCGCAGAGGGGGGAGGAGGAGCAAGAGTCGTGTTGGGAAGAGAGTCAGACTCGGATGATGAGGAAGGTGTTTCTTTGGAGGAGGAGGCGGCTGCAGAAGAACAACCGCAGCAGGCGTCGCAGGGGGCTTGTGCTGCTCAACGTTCCTGTGGTATTGTTCATGGCTGGGGGGAGGAGGAGGACTTATCTGAGGTCACTGAGAAAGAGCAAGAGGAGATGGATAGTATATCTGGATCTAACTTTGTGCAGATGGCGTCTTTCATGCTGTCCAGCCTGTTGAGGGACCCCCGTACAACAAAACTCAAGGGGAATGAGCTGTACTGGGTGGCTATGCTACTAGACCCTCGGTATAGGCACAAAGTGGCGGACATGTTACCAACTCACCTGAAGGCAGAAAGGATGCAGCACTTGCAGAACTATCTGGCAACTATGCTTTACAGTGCGTTTAAGGGTGATGTCACAGCACAACGGAATAAAGGTACCACTGCCAGTAATCCTTCTCCCAAGTCCACGCAGGAAAGGACAGGACGCTCTGGCGATCTCATGGTGATGTCGGACATGTGGACATTTAGTCAAACGCCTCGCCTTAGCGCTTCCGGATCCACCCTCCACCAACACCTGGACCGGCAGGTAGCCGACTACCTGGCCTTAAGTGTGGATGTAGATACTGTGAGCAGCGATGAACCCTTGGACTACTGGGTGCGCAGGCTTGACCTGTGGCCAGAGCTGTCCCAATTTGCCATCCAACGTCTGTCTTGCCCTGCCTCAAGCGTCCTATCAGAAAGGACCTTCAGCGGAGCTGGAGGCATTGTCACTGAGAAGAGAAGTTGCCTAAGTCACAAAAGTGTTCAGTACCTCACCTTTATCAAAATGAATGAGGCATGGATCCCCGAGGCCTACTGCCCGCCCCAAGACTAAGTCAGTCCCCACACTCAGCATCTCTGCCTGCACGCCATGTGACTGCCTGCCCCAAGACTAAGTCAATCCCCACACACACAGCATCTCTGCCTGCAGGCCGCCTGACTGCTCCGCCATCACCAACAGGGTCCAGGACTCCAGGTGGATTCCTGAATTTTTCTAGTAGCGGCCGCTATACTAATTTTTCTGGTGCATGTACATGCCTGCCTAATTTTTCTACAACAACAAAACAAAAGGCATGTACATGTGCCAATTCCCCTTCGAGATCATTATCTTGCCGCAGTGAAGGGGCTTGCGTATCACAATGAAGCAATGACCGACGGCTATATGAGTGTCTCGGGGGGGGGGGGGGGCAGAGATAATAAGCTCATTTCTTCATTGTGGACAGACCAGATTTGATCAGCTGGACAGTCACTGTTCTGTCATTCAGCTACCTCAGCCCGGCGACCATATGGGCTTGAAAACCGCCACGGCCTGCACTCTGGCCATGGTGCGCACCAGTCCAGCACGGCCGTCACTACACAAACCACTGTTTACGGTGCGTTACACAGTGAGTTTGGTGTGTCAGTGTGAAGCAGTACTCTAATTACACTCCCTGATTGATGTATACATATGCAAGATGTTTTAAAGCACTTTAGGCCTGCAATTTAGCATTCAATGTGATTTCTGCCCTTAAAACGCTGCTTTGCTTCAAAAAATTTTCCCCGGGACATTTGGCGACTATCCCACTCTGCCATGCCCCCCTCCAGGTGTTAGACCCCTTGAAACATCTTTTCCATCACTTTTCTGGCCAGCATAAGTGTTTCTAGTTTTCAAAGTTCGCCTCCCCATTGAAGTCTATTGCGGTTCGTGAAAGTTTGCGCGAACCGAACTTTCACAGAAGTTCGCAAACCCAGTTCGCGAACCGAAAATTGGAGTTTCGGGCCATCTCTATTTGTAATTATTAAAGCGGTCTGGATAATATAACCATACACTGAAATGCAGCATCCTCTGCTGAGGGAGAGGGTTCAGCCAACAAATAGAGCTCATCTGTCAAATGTCAGCTGTCACAATACTATTGACATTAAAGCCCATAAAGTCTCTGTGAGATTTTATTATTACTGATTTATATAGCGGCATCAACTTCTGTAGCGCTGTACAATATAAATCCAAAACAGGGTGCATATGACAAAGGACGTGCAAGTATATTAATGCTCTACAAGACAAATACAGCAGTTTCAAGGAAAAAGAAAGTGGAGGGAGTCCATTCATAGTTTTTTGATCAACAAAACTTAGTTTATTAAGGTCACAAAATATACAATTCAGCAGAAAAACAGGGCATCAAGATAATGACATACAATACAATACAATACAATACATAGTCAGATTCAGATATATTAATTGTTGAAACTTCCAAATACACCAATATTAGCCAAAATCTGATCTCTTACAAGGTCAGGATCAACGTAATCCTGTGCTGCTAGCCATCTGCTCCAAATCTTTTGGTATTTATCTGGGGATCCCGATGTGCATATATCATTTTCTCAAGTTTTAAAGAGGCATTAAGTTGTGAGATCCACATTTTAGTAGGAGGGTTGACACTTTTCCACATTTGAAGGATTCGTTTCCTGGCAATTCTAACGTTATCTGACAGATTTCCCTCCCCAAATACTCCCAATACGCAAACCAGAATATTACGTGGAATCTTTATAACAAGCACTTGATCAATAATGTCTAAGATGCCATGCCAGTGTCTCCTGAGTTTGGGACAGTTCCATAACGTATGTACAAGATCTCCATGATCTCTAGCACATATAGGACAAGCAGGTGTAGAAATCAGACCCATACAATATAATCATTTAGGAGTATAGTGGATTCTGTGAACAATTTGAAGTTGTGAACATTTTTGAGTGTTATTGACTGATATTAGAGGGACAGTTTGCAGCACCTCCAGCCAATCCTCATCTGTAAGATTCGGGATAACCTTATTCCACCAGGATTCTCATCTCAAAGGGAACTCCCTTTGATAATCCCTAAGCAACATATTATAGCACATAGAAATGAGGCCCTGCTTGGTCGTAGCTTGAGCAACCACATTAAATACTGGTGACGTCTGAAGTCAAAAGTATTTGCCTGCGTCCTGATCGCATGCCTAAATTGTAACAGCTGAGATTGAAGTGTATTCCTGGGTATTGGGCAGAGTAACTGTGTTAACAAATCTGCTGATAATAATCTATCTTAGACAAACACCTTGCTCAGTTTATCTATACCCATACTTTTCCATCTATGTCCAAAATCCAGATTATCCAAGTCAGGCAAATCCCAATTTTGCCAAATCGGTGTGAAGGCGCTCACCATCCAAGGAGCAAGTATAACGCCATGATGTCCGGTGCATCAAGCTAAAGTTTGTATACTCAGTGGTTGAGGAAACTTTGTTATTGAGAGCACTAGTGTTGCGCATGTGGAAGTTAACACCTTAGGATGTTGCAAACAGCAAGGAAGTAATCGCTAACTCCTGGGATCGGCCAACAACAATTGTCACGTATGTTGGGTGTACTTGTGGTGGAGGAGGGACAGATTTTTGACACCGGCACAGACTTTCAGCATAGGCATTCTTTGCTGGGCGATTGTCTGGTGCTTAATATGTCAAAATGCCCCCGCAGTAATTGAATTGATCCTGGCCAGGAACCATGTGTTTTTAAATGTATGTGTCATTTTTAACATGTGTGTAGTGCAATAGGTATTTTTGCTAAAGTCAACTAATAAATGTTTTTTTCTAATATGCTTGAGACTGCTGGTCCTAGTGGAGTGTTTGGGATAAAAATAAAGAATTGATTTTATGCCCGACAGTTACACTTTAAGGTTACAAAAAAAGTCAATTCTTCTAACTCCAGGATTATCCAATGTAGCAGAAATGTACTTTTCAGCTATCTTTTAAACCATATTGCTCTCAATTGAAAAACATAATTCCAAGATTAATTCCAAAAAATTATATAACTGGTGTATAGTTTTATTTGATACACGTTGGAGTTCTCTTTCGAATGCTGCAACACTGTTCCTTTCACATTTGTGGTGGCGCAATCTACATACCATACGAGTCAATTAGCACCTCTCCTGGCCAGGCAGATTTCCTGGCCATGCACACTGAACTATGTGAATGCAAGGTGTGTGCTGGTAGCGAGACATGCATGACAACTGAACTGAGGAAGAGGACCTGGCCATCTGGTATACCAATCCATCACTTTCCTGCACTAATCATGTACCCTACAAACTGCTCTGTTTTATTTCATACTAAAAGACAGTGCTGACACGTGACTACACCAACCAGCCTTTTTATTCTCATCAATATACTTAGATATAAAGCAGAAGAAAATCCATGTCTTTCAAAATAAAAAAAAGAACAAAACCTAAGAATGTAACAAAAAATTATTAATCACAAATGGACATAATGATGTCGGATCACTACTATACAGTAAGCTTTTGTGTACTCTTTTTTTTGGGAGTACATCTACCAGCATGCCCTGGGGCAGGCAGGGATGTGTGACACAATATATATATGTATATATATATATATATATATATATATATATATATATATATATATATATATATATATATATATATATATATATATATATACAGTGGAGGAAATAATTATTTGAGCCCTCACTGATTTTGTAAGTTTGTCCAATGACAAAGAAATGAAAAGTCTCAGAACAGTATCATTTCAATGGTAGGTTTATTTTAACAGTGGCAGATAGCACATCAAAAGGAAAATTGAAAAAATAACCTTAAATAAAAGATAGCAACTGATTTGCATTTCATTGAGTGAAATAAGTTTTTGAACCCCTACCAACCATTAAGAGTTCTGGCTCCCACAGAGTGGTTAGACACTTCTACTCAATTAGTCACCCTCATTAAGGACACCTGTCTTAACTAGTCACCTGTATAAAAGACACCTGTCCACAGAATCAATCAATCAAGCAGACTCCAAACTCTCCAACATGGGAAAGTCCAAAGAGCTGTCCAAGGATGTCAGAGACAAAATTGTAGACCTGCACAAGGCTGGAATGGGCTACAAAACCATTAGCAAGAAGCTGGGAGAGAAGGTGACAACTATTGGTGCGATTGTTCGAAAATGGAAGGAGCACAAAATGACCATCAATCAACCTCGCTCTGGGGCTCCACGCAAGATCTCACCTTGTGGGGTGTCAATGGTTCTGAGAAAGGTGAAAAAGCATCCTAGAACTACACGGGAGGAGTTAGTGAATGACCTCAAATTAGCAGGGACCACAGTCACCAAGAAAACCATTGGAAACACATTACACCGCAATGGATTAAAATCCTGCAGGGCTCGCAAGGTCCCCCTGCTCAAGAAGGCACATGTGCAGGCCCGTCTGAAGTTTGCCAATGAACACCTGAATGATTCTGTGAGTGACTGGGAGAAGGTGCTGTGGTCTGATGAGACCAAAATAGAGCTCTTTGGCATTAACTCAACTCGCTGTGTTTGGAGGAAGAAAAGTGCTGCCTATGACCCCCAAAACACCGTCCCCACCGTCAAGCATGGGGGTGGAAACATTTTGCTTTGGGGGTGTTTTTCTGCTAAGGGCACAGGACAACTTAATCGCATTAACGGGAAAATGGACGGAGCCATGTATCGTGAAATCCTGAACGACAACCTCCTTCCCTCTGCCAGGAAACTGAAAATGGGTCGTGGATGGGTGTTCCAGCACGACAATGACCCAAAACATACAGCAAAGGCAACAAAGGAGTGGCTCAAGAAGAAGCACATTAAGCTCATGGAGTGGCCCAGTCAGTCTCCGGACCTTAATCCAATAGAAAACCTATGGAGGGAGCTCAAGCTCAGAGTTGCACAGAGACAGCCTCGAAACATTAGGGATTTAGAGATGATCTGCAAAGAGGAGTGGACCAACATTCCTCCTAAAATGTGTGCAAACTTGGTCATCAATTACAAGAAACGTTTGACCTCTGTGCTTGCAAACAAGGGTTTTTCCACTAAGTATTAAAGTGGACCCAAACTAAAAATACAAGATTTCAGAAATAAAATCTGTCCTCTAAATTATAATAATAAATAGCAGCCTTTTTTCAGCTGCATAATGACAAATATAAAATATTTTACATTTATTGTAGGCACCCCTCCCTTCCTTTCATATTGCCGGGATTTTTCCAGCAAACTGGTGGAGTACATGGTGTCCGGCAATGGAGGAATTGCTAATGGCTGCCCCCTGTATAATCCTAGTTATGAAAAGAGAAGGGTGAAAAGCATGCACTGAAATGCTCATAGGCTTGAAGGAGTGTTTATTTATCTTTGTATGTGTCAGAGTGGTGCAACTAAATATTTTGAATTAAAACAAATGTTTGGTTTGGGTCCGCTTTAAAGGGAAGGTCCAAGCAAAATAAAAAAATGAGTTTCACTTACCTGGGGCTTCTATCAGCCCCATGCAGCCATCCTGTGCCCTCGTAGTCACTCACTGCTGCTCCAGTCCCCCGCTGGCAGCTTTACGACCTCGGAGGTCGGCGGGCCGCATTGCGTACGTTTTTACGCATTCCCGCTAGTGCAGGAACATTAACACATACATTTTTACGCATTACTGGTTCAATGCGTAAAAATGTACGCATTGAACCAGTAACGCGTAAAAATGTATGTGTTAATGTTCTTGCACTAGCGGGAATGCGTAAAAACGTACGCAATGCGGCCCGCCGACCTCCGAGGTCGTAAAGCTGCCAGCGGGGGACTGGAGCAGCAGTGAGTGACTACGAGGGCACAAGATGGCTGCATGGGGCTGGTAGAAGCCCCAGGTAAGTGAAACTCATTTTTTTATTTTGCTTGGACCTTCTCTTTAAGTCTTTTATTGTTAGAGGGTTCAAAAACTTATTTCACTCAATGAAATGCAAATCAGTTGCTATCTTTTATTTAAGGTTATTTTTTCAATTTTCCTTTTGATGTGCTATCTGCCACTGTTAAAATAAACCTACCATTGAAATGATACTGTTCTGAGACTTTTCATTTCTTCGTCATTTGACAAACTTACAAAATCAGTGAGGGGTCAAATAATTATTTCCTCCACTGTATATATATATATATATATATATATATATATATATATATATATATATAATATATATACAGAAAATGTTCGGCTGCTGTGGTATGTATTGCTGCCTTTAGATGGCATAGTTGCTTTAAGAGTAAAGAGGACTCTGGAAAAGTGGGTGGAGCTACAGAAAGCTAGAGGAGACTGTGAAGAGGCCATGAGGATTGAGCCACATGGTGAGAGCCTACCAAGTAAGTGGGGGGAAGCGGGGGCACAGATTAAAGTGCCCTGAACGGTTTTATCACTCTGGTGGAGGAATACAGCACCTAGAAGAAGGCTGAGTGTCTGTGGTGCTGGTGGATGTCGGTATTTGGATTATGCTGACTTTTGGAGGACTATCTCTGCTGCATTATGAAGATTTTGAATTTTATTCTCCCATTCTCAGAACCACTGGCCTGTGGTTTCTGCATTCACCATGTGGTATTGTACAAGAGACTGGCCCTTGCATCCCATGGTAGGCCTTTTCTTCCCAGTGCCAGAAGGGCAATAGCCTAGCAGTGGTGTTTGGGATCTATCATTCATTCCCTTTGCAACAAAGTCAGACACAGTGTATGTCAGGACTACTTAGCAATTATAAAAAGCCATCTTGATAACCTGTCCCCACTCACCTCAATGGTATGTGTGCTGTTGTTGCTGAGTGCAAAGGGTCAAACTTTAATTTGCAAACCTCTATAAAAGATGCTCAACCATGTGCACTTTATCTGTTTTAGACTTGGTCCACACTACATGCGTTTGCAGATTGCAATCCGTGGTCCTGGCTCCGGTTTTTGCTGCCCTTTTGCAGCATACATTTCAGATCCGTTTGCGCTCTCAAAAATGCATCCCCATCCTCAGCCGTGGGGGGGGGGGGCATTAAACAGGAGGGGGTAGCAGCCGGGAAGGGCTCACCTGGGTGCCCCCTTCAAGTAGTTTCTTTTAAAATCAATCCAGCGGCGAGTGGGGAACTCACTCACTTCCTTGTTTGTTCCACCGCTCGCCGCGTCACTTCCTGCAATGCCGCTCACTGAAGTACAAAGGGCGGCATTGCAGGAAGTGACACGGCAAGTGGTGGAACGCAAGGAAGTGAGTCAGTTCCCCACTCCCTGCTGCATTGAATTTAAAAGAAACTAGCTGGAGGGGGAGTGGGTAAGGGGGGACCCAGGTGAGGGAGGGGGGGTCCGCCCCCCCCTTTCCAACGCTGTGCCCACTGCCCCCCTTCCTGTCTGCTATCCCCTCCAGCATGGCAGCGCCCTCCCCACCCACAGACAGGGCTGGGACACTGGAAACACATCCGTTTCTGTGTCCAAAGCTGTCTGTGTAGTGGGAGATTCATTTTTCCATTGCTTTTCACTACCTCTCCGTGTATCCGGGGCCCGTGAAAAACCTGCAAATCCAGACTCTCCATTAAGTTTTTCAGCCATTGGTCCATTGGTAACATTGGTATCCGCGGTTCCGGTTTTAGCCTGGGGCAAAAAACGTTTTTAAAACAAATGTTAACTGAGCCTTAAACAGGTACCCTGGTTGGAAAACGCCATCTAGCCCACTGGCTATGGACTTGATCAAATTTATACTGTTTATTACATTTGCTTAAATCCATAAATCCGCTAAATATTCGCATCAGTGTACTAACATATGCATACATTCCACCTTCCAATGCAGAATTGTATACGTATAGAAGGGCAATAATATTTCTGCGCATGCACAATGATCCGTATAGTCGCAATTACCACACGCGTAGTTGACTTCGTAAAACATAGGTCAACTACGCGTAGCGGGTGAAGCTTCGAATAGCGGTTCTACGACTAGGCGGAAAGTGATGTTTTTAAACTTCGTCTATGAACTACGATGCGTAGTTGCGGACTACGACGTGTAGATTCGCACTGGCGTAGTTTACGAGCAACCCTGATATTTTAGAATATTATTAAACTGATGGTGGACTCTTTTGGGGAATTACTCCTGGCAACTCTCTCTGCCATTATGGACATTTATGGTGCATACAAATGATACAATCATTTTTGTTCAGTCTTACCAAATCTATGTAGTAGAAGGGTATACTGAGTGAATAGGGCCTTCTGGATGCCAGCCCCCACCAAATATTACATAGTTACATAGTTATTTGTGTTGCCAAAAGACATACGTCCATCGAGTTCAACCAGAGAACAAAGTACAACACCAGCCTGCTCCCTCACATATCCCTGTTGATCCAGAGGAAGGCGAAAAACCCTTACAAGGCATGGTCCAATTAGCCCCAAAAGGGAAAAAATTCCTTCCCGACTCCAGATGGCAATCAGATAAAATCAATGGATCAACATCACTGGGTATTACCTGGAAATTATAGCCATGTATCTTTCAATGCAAGGAAAGCATCTAAGCCCCCTTTAAATGCAGATATAGAATTTGCCATAACTACTTCCTGTAGCAATGCATTCCACACGTTAATCACTCTTACTGTAAAGAACCCTTTCCTAAATAAATGCCTAAAACGTTTTTCCTCCATGTCATCTAGTTCTTTGTAAAGGCCTAGGGACGAAAAGCTTATCTGCCAAGCTTTTATATTGCCCTCAATATAAAAACTAAAAAAAAAAAAAAAGCCAGGTGACCATCAGCAGTGGGCAAAAACTGATATCTTGCCTAGGGCCCCATTTCACCTTAATACATTTCTGATTTGCTTTGTGCAAGTCAGTAATGTCATTTGTTTTCTTCTTATCTGTCCCACAGTATTTTGAAAGTTATTCCTTAGGCCTAGGGCCCACTAGAGCTGTTTCAGCAGTGGTTTACTATTGAAGGAAGCGCTAGGCTAATAAAAGCCTATGGCAGTGATTCCACAGAAGCGGGTGCGATTTGCCGAAATTGCAACCACGGTGCCTGCAGCATTTTTAGAGCGATTGTATTTAGGTAATGCCGCAGCCAAAATTGCATTCCCTGAAATTGCTCTAGAAATTGCTCTGTAGCAATGAGTGATTTGGGATCTCTAGTGAGCCACAGAACTAAAACAGTAAAAGAGATGCCATTTTACATCTAGCGATGATGGGCAGATTCCACCAAGAGACAGTTCTTTCTCTAATCAAATCTGATTAGAGAGAGAGACCTGTTGGCTACCCATACACCGCAGGCCGATTCCCGAATTGGCCTTGTGACCGACTTGCCGACCTGACGCTATCCCCCCTAATGTTTAATGTACCCCACCCCTCCCTCCGCTGTCCATACATGCATGCCTAGTAAGGCCGCATGTGTGATGTCATATGCCACTCGCCCCCACGTTACTAGGCAACTACGTGGCGCGCGTGTATGGACACCGCAGGGAGCCCAGAGCAAGTGGAGGCCGTGGACAGGAAATGTATAGAGTGCACTGGGCCCCAGGGGGCATTAAACATTAGGGCGGACAGCGTAGAGGGTTTTGTCGTATTCAGTGCTCGTCCTGATATTGCACGCCGTTACCGCTGCGCACCCGATCAAGCAAGTTGGCCCTACATCTTGCAGCATGTCCAACTGATTAATGCGACTAATTTCGGCCGTATTGTTGGTCGGGCATGCACTCGGATTTTCATCCGATTCTAATTACAGAAAATCTCGTTATATATAAACGCTAATATAGTAAACATTTGGGTATAGTAAACTACCTCTTCAGGTTCCGGCCAATCTCCATTATAAGTCTAGGGTAGCTACACCTGGTATAGTACACTCTAATATAATAAAACTTCTGTTATTGTAAACCTGTTTTTGGCCCCTACATGACGCAGACTCTGGATATAGTAAACAATGGGCGGCGCATGCGTCACATGTCAGTGTGAAACCCATGGTCTGCTGCTCTCTTCAAGCTAGTTGCAGGAGCAAGAAGAATGGCACCCATGCTAGATATACAGTACTGTAAAAATAAGCAGCCAGGGGAAAATGAGGACTTGTGTGAATGTAAACAAAAGAGGATGCAGTGTTACCACTTCCACTTTGCAATCACCAATAAAAGTATCGTCACAGTCCTCCCAATGGATTTTACACATGTTAGCAATGATGCTCCTGGTAACGTGTGGAGTGCAGTAAAGCTACTTTCACTTGTAGTGCAGATCACAGCGGGCCTACTCACTGCAAAACTAAGAAGAGTGGAGAGGAGAGTGCTAAGTCCCATCCGCTGAGATATCGGAGCCACTTGCATTAGATGAGAATAGCTTATTATGATTGGCTGCATTTTGAAGAGAGGCTTCATGATCGGATCAAGTGTGAGCAGAAAGTTTTCCTGGACATGTGCTGCAAGTCCTGCCCATGGAGGTATCGGAGCCACTCACAGGCAGCGAGTGGCTGCCTCTATTCAGTGACGGCTGCAATTTTTAAGGAGCCCTGGATACTGTACTAGTGATTTGTCTAGCCAGGCTATGCAGCCCTAAGGTATACTTACCTTGTAGTCCACCAAATTTGCAAGTGCTAGGACTGTACCTCCAATGGGAAGACAGAGATGGTCATTTGCAGCAGAAAATGTACCGGGGCACGCTGGGCCATTTCTAGGACAATTTCTGATGTAGTAAACTTCTGATATAATAAATCACTTTTCTTTGTCCCTTTGAGATTACTATAACAAGATTATACTGTATAATTATCGAATCGGATGGTCGATATCAGTATGTTTTCAGGATATGGATGGAAACTGCAGTGCCTGAAGCAAACTCACAGTAACATGAGGAGAACATGCAAACTCCATAGAAATATTAATATAAAAATCACTGTGATGACAAGTCTGGGTGTGATAATATTCGGTGGTGTGCTTCCAAAGTTTAAGATGAACACATATGCACAGGCAGGGCTGTGGAGTAGGAGTCGAGGAGTAATTTTTAGGTACCTGGAGTCAGAGTCTTAAAAAAAGTGCTCCGACTCCTAATACATTTAAACTGTAATTAAAAGAAAAAATATGATTTTTTTTTGCTTTTCAAACTTACTTTACTCATGAAATCAATTAATTTATGTTATTAAATTTAGGGTTGATGATTACAAATTGAGGTATACAGTAGTACTATACATATGCACTCCCTGCAGGGCTGTTGAGAATCCATGGAGTACTGGCAACATTTCAAATGTTGCAAAACACTTTGCACAAATGCATGGTGGAGAATTGATATCCTTTAGCTTCAAAAGTGTGGAGAAGCTGACCCACACAGTTAGAGGATGGGATGCTTACCACAAGCTTCTATTATGCAAAATGAAGGGGATCTTTAACTTAGGTACCAGAATGTCAGGTGGCTTAAAGAGAAACCGTAACCAAGAATTTAACTTCATCTCAGTCAGTGCCGTACCTAGGGCATTTGGCACCCGGTGCTGGGTATTAAAAGACACCCCCCCCTAAAAAATGGGCGTGGCCACAACCTGCGACGAGCTTCGCGGCAAAAAATGGGCGTGGTCATGACCGGATGAGGGTGGAGCTAACTGTAATTTAAAGTATTAGCTAGTATAGTTGCCCCAGTATAGCTAGTAGTTTCCCCCAGTATAGTTGCCCCCAGTGAAGCTAGTATAGTTGCCCCCAGTGAAACTAGTTGCCCCCAGTATAGCTAGTATAGTTGCCCCCAGTATAGCTGGTTTAGTTGCCCCAGTATAGCTGGTTTAGTTGCCCCAGTATAGCTAGTTTAGTTGCCCCCAGTATAGCTAGTATAGTTGCCCCCAGTATAGCTGCCCCCAGTATAGCTAGTATACCTGCCCTCAGTATAGCTAGTTTAGTTGCCCCCCAGTATAGCTAGTTTAGTTGCCCCCCAGTATAGCTAGTTTAGTTGCCCCCAGTATAGCTAGTTTAGTTGCCCCCAGTATAGCTGCCCCCAGTATAGCTAGTATACCTGCCCCCAGTATAGCTGCCCCCAGTATAGCTGGTATAGTTGCCCCCAGTATAGCTAGTATAGTTGCCCCCAGTAAAGCTGCCCCCAGTATAGCTAGTATACCTGCCCTCAGTATAGCTAGTTTAGTTGCCCCCCAGTATAGCTAGTTTAGTTGCCCCCCAGTATAGCTAGTTTAGTTGCCCCCAGTATAGCTAGTTTAGTTGCCCCCAGTATAGCTGCCCCCAGTATAGCTAGTATACCTGCCCCCAGTATAGCTCTTATAGTTGCCCCCAGTATAGCTAGTATAGTTGCCCCCAGTATAGCTAGTATAGTTGCCCCCAGTATAGCTAGTTTAGTGGCCCCTAGTATAGCTGCCCCCAGTATAGCTGGTATAGTTGCCCCCAGTATAGCTAGTTTAGTTGCCCCTAGTATAGCTGCCCCCAGTATAGCTGCCCCCAGTATAGCTGGTATAGTTGCCCCCAGTATAGCTAGTTTAGTTGCCCCTAGTATAGCTGCCCCCAGTATAGCTGCCCCCAGTATAGCTGGTATAGTTGCCCCCAGTATAGCTGGTATAGTTGCCCCCAGTATAGCTGGTATAGTTGCCCCCAGTATAGCTAGTTTAGTTGCCCCTAGTATAGCTGCCCCCAGTATAGCTGGTTAAGTTGCCCCCAGTATAGCTGGTATAGTTGCCCCCAGTATAGCTGCCCCCAGTATAGCTAGTACAGTCCCCCCCCCCCAGTAAAGATGCCCAGGAGGGGGAGAAGCAGCGCTAGAAGAAGGGGCAGTGGGGGCAGCGGTGGGGAGGGGGGAAATATCCCCCCCCTCACCTGGGACCCCTCCTTCTGCCGCTCTCTCCCCCTCCAGAATAGCTGCGACAAGTGCGGGGCGGCCGGAGGCGTATAGACAATTACTCACCTAATCTCCGCGTTCCCAGCGTCATGACGTTACAGGTCTCCGCCTCCAATGCCGCCCACTGTGCTTCCACTAATCAGGAAGCACAGTGGGCGGCATTGAAGACAGAGACCTGTGACGTCATGACACTGCGCTCCACGCTTGGAACGTGGAAATCAGGTGAGTAATTGTTCATACGCCTCCGGCCGCCCCGCACTTGTCGCCGCTATTCTGGAGGGGGAGAGAGGCAGAAGGAGGGGTCCCGGGTGAGGGAGGGGGGGGATATTTCCCCCCTCCCCACCGCTGCCCCCACTGCCCCTCCTTCTAGCCCTGCTTCTCCCTCCAGCTGTGCTGCTGTGGGGGGTCGTGGTGACACCCCCCTGGGTGTCTGACACCCGGTGCGCCCCGCCCCCCTGCGCACTATGGTAGGGACGCCACTGATCCCAGTCAATAGCTGATACCCCCTTTTACACGATAAGATCTATTCCTGTTCACAAACGGATGATCAGGGGGCTCTGTATGGCTAATATTGTGGTGAAACCCCTCCCACAGGAAACTGTGAGGACCATGGTCCTGGCATTTTCCTGTCTGTGGACCTTTTTGCATTGTGGGAAATGGCTGTTTACAGCTGTTTCCAACTGCCAAAAAAAGCAAGCAGCAGCTACTTCTACTGACATCACCTACCAGCAGTAAAAAAAATGTCACTCACCATGTGATAAATGTCAGAAATGTCAGGAACGTTTTTCAATGGGCAAACACTGACTAAATCATTTATACATAATTATTGTAAAAATGAAGCACTTTTTTTAATACATTATTTTCACTGGAGTTTCTCTTTAAATGCAAAATGGGATTTTTTTTTTGTAATCAAATTATTTTTTTTAAAGCTTATCAAAAGTACAACGGCACATCCAGATGAAGTCAAATAGACACCAAGTACACAACATATTGTCACAAATCTGAGAAGTTCAATGTAAACAGGCATAGCATATTGAAAGCCATAGAACCAACCCTAAGAACAAGGGATATGCTCATAGTCTATACACTGTTAGGTGCCCTGCTAATGCTTGCACTCAATGTCTGAGAAACCTCAACCACAAGAGTTGAAGTAATAGCATGAAATAGAGTAGCTAGAGAATAGAGAAGAATAGAAAAGAAGGAAGATAAAGAAAGGAACAGAAAAGAAACTAACATTCCCCCAAGATCCCCGGATTTATACCATTCTTCTATATCCACCAGTCCACAAGAACAGCAACAAGCAAATCTACAGTACCCATTAGAACAGGTAGCATTCATTAATTACAAAGATGCATAGTTATACAACCTTAGGCTGTAAGAGCCTTTGCCTTGCCTCGCCTGACATTATCTTGATTTTAACTTTTTGTATTAAAATGACATTATATGGATTTTAACCACTTCACCCCAAGGCGTTTTTACCCTAACGGACAAGAGCGATTTTCACCTTTCAGTGCCCATCCCTTTCATTTGCCAATAGCTTAATCACTACTACACACAATGAAATGATCTATATCTTGTTTTTTTCACAACCAATTGGGCTTTTTGGGGTTGATATTTGTTTTCAGTAATTACTTTATTTTCTATGCATTTTAAAGGGAAAAACAAGGAAAAAATGAAAAAATACACTATTTCTCCAATTTCATCCCCTATAGTTTTCATATAAACACTGTGACTGTGCATAAAACCCACACATTTTATCTGCCTATTAGTTCTGGTTATCACAACATTTTAATTATGTCCCTAGTACAAAGTATGGTGACAATATAGTATTTTGAAATAAAGATGTATTTTTTCTTTGGTGGTTTTTTTTCTCTCACTATTTTCACATGCACGCACGGGAGCGTGCACGTGCGGACGCATGCAAGTGCAAGCACGCACATGGACGCGTGCAGTGGCAGCAGCACTGTCTGACTTATAAAAACGTCTTGGAGCCATTAAGAGGCTCTAGCAGGATGTTTTTATAAGTCAGCTTGTCATTAAGTGGTTAATGTATTGTTACAACTCCAGTTCATGTTTTCCATAGATTTTTGAGGGCTTACATACTGTATTTACCTGTCAGGTGTGTAGCCCAGTGAAGAATGGGTGAAGTATATATGTCATTTCCTGTATGTGTAAAGCGAACTATGACTAATGGACCTGTGAGTCTAAAACATGGCTGCCTACGGTATTCTGTTTGTCAGTTGTGCCAAATTAAAGATCCTGGACGCATTATGCCATGGAGTGCTGTAGGCCGTCTTGTTGAATTCACGGAACTCTCAGTAAACAAACATTACACAGAGATTATTTGACAGGGCTAAAGATGTCACCACCTTTAATTTCAGATTGTAAGAAGCAGGGAAAGATTTTATAATGGGCACACACTGACTAAGTAATTTATAAAGTAACGTAAAAAAAATTAGCTATTTCAATCATTACATTATTTTCACTACAGTTCCTCTTGTGGCTGGTTTCACACTACAAAATGGCATCAGTGTTGTGGTGCGGTGCGCCAGCTGCACCACACCGCCAAAAATAGACCTTCATGGGACACCGCGTTAGTGCATGGTGTTTCCTGTCTGGCATCTGTCCAAACAGGAAGTGATGCACGCTTGCGGTCACTTCCTGTTTTGGGTATGTGAAAGGGTATGGAAGCGTATTGTTAAAATTAATTCCGCGCATGCATGTCGCGACGCTGCAACACCAACGTGTTTAAAGAACCCTGCATCGCCGTAGACTAACATGACTTCCAGGCCGACGCAGATCACCGCAGGAGACATGCAGTAATGTACGTATGTGCTAGCGTTAAATCAGGCACTTCTGGCGTAGCGTACCACAACGTGAGAAGTATGAACTTCCTCATAGACTTTCATTAAGCTGGGGTAGCAGTGCGTCAATGTACCGCACCGCCACAGTGTGATCATTATTTGAACTTTTGCAAACGTTAGATTTATTATGTGTGTACGAGTGCATTTTTACCTGGCACCCAATATGCCAGTAACTGACTAACTGTAATACACTCCAGAGATCTGTATAATGCTGCAACATGAATTACAGCTGTGAAAGCATGGTCAGGGTGCCCCACATTACAGGGCATCCCTGCAGTGTCTCAGGAGATGCCCTAAGCCAGCGGATTACAAATCCTGCATGGTGGGTACCAGGACCCATCTTCACTAGGGCATAATTATTCGGAGAAGATGAGTTCCGTTTTGTCCTATTTTAGTTTATAAATGATCCCATAACTATTAGATCATGTTTTGCAGCATGCAAAGCTACCAAAAAGAATAAAAAATGAGTCTGACTTCAGTAAATAGAATTCTTATTAGTTGCTATGGATGACTGCATGTTGCACACCATCACTGCCTTTTGAACTCTATTACTAAATAAGCTCATATTAAAGCATGCTTTTCCTCAGATCTCCGTACAGTGTTTGCCTTACTCACCTCCCCCACCACTAACGTCATACAGCCCTTTCCCCAGCTATGTAAAGAAAATAAATTATGCACAATCTAGTTGAGTTTTATGCAAACAAGTGTCTCTGAGGAATAAGATTATACTGATCTATGTATGCGAAATCAGCCTTCTAAAACGGTGCACTGAACACACTGGAGGTGATGAAATGAGACAAATACATAACATGGGCACCAGTGCTTACATAGTGGACTGCTGGAATAGGATCAAGGCTGCATTAAGATGTCTGGCCTTGTCTTTTGTGTTCCCACCCAGTCTCAAAATCAACTGTAGAGTTCTAGTTCAATGCTTGAGGGAAGGCAGCCAATCTGTGCAGCTGTCCATCTCTGTCTCTATATTTCATCTACCTTGCTTGCCTTTCTGTTTCTAATTATCTTGCTCTTTACCTCGCTTTATCTCTCCCTCTTCACCATGCTCCTGTTATTGGCTCTGTGGAGCACCATAGCCTCTCTCCTATGCATGCATTTATGCATTACTCCAGCTCTCTCTGCTCATTACCAATACATTTACTGATGCTTCACCTCCCACTAAAATATTATTAGATTTGTAGAATGTGTGCTGCTGCTTTGCCTGCTGATAGCCAATTTCTTCCAGAGCAGCACCTCCTGTCATGTTCTATGTAGCTCATCATGTGGCAAGACAAAAGCCAAATGGGTTAATTGTGCAATTGCCACTGTATCCCAGTGTTATTTGGCTGCAGGCCGGTTACAGTAGTGATGGAGGATTCAGCTAGGAATGTTAGAACAGACTGAACAGGCACAAGATGTATCAGGATTAGAAGGGTTAATTGTTTCTTTGATATCACAGCAGGTCTGCTACTCTATAGGTCAGCGGCTGATTAAGTCACACAGAGTTTGGAGCTAACAGCTGGGGACCTGTAATTAGAGGGTTAATTAGAGGTTCTCGTTATTCATTATTAATAATGGGGACTTGCATTGTTATTAACTATTTATGAGCTAATGGACTGTATAGAAAGCCTTCATCGCTGTGGAAACAATAAGGTATCTCACTTATATGTAAATCAGTAAATTTAAAGTGAAAGTCCACTTTTGCTTAGAAATGCTTGTTGCTTTCACTTCAGCTCTATGCATTGCAAGGAGTTATGACTTTGACCCTAACGGACCAGATCCTAACGAATGTGAATAGATCCTACGTTAATCAACAGGATCCGTTCACATTGCTCCCTTATAACGGTTCCATTTGTCCCATTCTGCCGTAAGGACCACAAATGTGACCAATTACTTAAAGGACAACTGAAGTCAGAAGAATATGGAGGCTGCCATATTTATTTCCTTTTGTAACGATCGGTGTCAGCACGCAGAGAGAATCTGATTATTGGCGATCTGCAGTATCACCAAGAATACAGATATATACCCGATTATTGATGATCTGCAGAATCACCGATAATCCAAGTATAACTAACCTCTGGACACCTATATAGTGTGAGTGTTTGGTGCAACAGTAATGACTTGGAGTAAGAAGTGCAAAAGCCGTCCAGCAGCCTGAGACCTCCAAAGGGGTGGAGTCCCAGGCTGAAGGTAGGAAGGACCTGTGAGTGAGTGACACCTGTAAGATGGATGTCACTAGCAGATCTGGAGACTATCTCTTAAAGGAGAGAGATAGCTCTCAAGGTCGGGCAAGCCAGGTCGGCAACACACGGACAGACAAGGTACATAGACAGAAGGCTGATTCGGTATCCAAAGGCAGGCAGGGTTTGGCAACAGATAATCAGATATGCATAGGGACCGAATCAGAAAGCAGAGGGATAGTCAGAAAAGCAGTAGGTCATAACAGATATCAAAGAATGCCTAGTCTTGGGTGTGAGGTCCATGGTCTCTACACCCTGGAACTAGTCTGGAGTATAATATGATGGTACACAGTATCCCTAGTCTTGGGTGTGAGGTCCGTGGTCTCGACACCCTGGAACTAGTCTGAAGTATAACAGAATGATAACACAAAGTCCCTGATCTTGGGTGTGAGGTCCGTGGTCTCGACACCCTGGAACTAGTCCGAGGTATAACACAATGATAACACAAAGTCCCTAATCTTGGGTGTGAGGTCCGTGGTCTCGACACCCTGGAACTAGTCTGAGGTATAACACAATGATAACACAAAGTCCCTAATCTTGGGTGTGAGGTCCGTCCGTGGTCTCGACACCCTGGAACTAGTCTGAAGTATAACACAATGATTAACAGAAGTAATCTGGCTCAGTGTGAATTCCCAGGTCCTCCCGGTTCTAACACACTGTAGGATCTGACTAAGGTCAGTGTTCGCAACGGCAGACAACTTGGACAGGGGGACAAAATGAGCCATCTTACTGAATCGATCGACTACCACCCAAATGACCGTCATGCCCTCAGACCTGGGGAGTTCGCCCACAAAATCCATGGACAAATGGGTCCAAGGTTCACTCGGAACTGGCAAAGGCTGCAATGTTCCAACAGGTGCCTGACGGGAGGGTTTGCTCCTAGCACACACTGCACACTCTCTTACATACTCCTTACAGTCTGTTGCCAATGACGGCCACCAAGCACATCTAGCAGTTAGATCCTCAGTTCTGGTGGCCCCCGGATGCCCAGCATTCTTGTGGGAATGAAACAGCTGCAACAGTTGTAGGCGAAAAGACAATGGTACAAACATGACCCCCTCAGGCTTCCCCTCTGGAACATCCTGTTGAAATGGCCACAGAGTGACAGTCCAGTCTTTCCAGGTCTCAGTGGCTGCCAGGACCACCTTCTGAGGTATAATGGTCTCAGGGTCTGAGGGCTGTGCTGTCTCGGGCTCAAAACACCTGGATAAGGCATCAGCCTTGATGTTCTTACTACCAGGGGTATACGTGATTACAAATCTAAATCTTGAGAAAAATAACGACCACCGGGCCTCTCGGGGGCTAAGTCTCTTAGCGCCCTCAATCTACTCCACATTTTTGTGGTCAGTGTAAACAGTAATGGTGTGTTCTGCCCCTTCTAGCCAATGTCGCCATTTCTCAAAGGCCAACTTGATGGCTAGAAGTTCCCGATTGCCTATATCGTAGTTTTTCTCTGCGGGTGAAAACCTACGGGAAAAATAGGCACAAGGATGCAGTTTTCCCTGTAAACCGGAACGCTGAGACAGCACAGCCCCTACCCCTACCTCTGAGGCATCTACCTCCACGATAAAGGGAAAGGTGACGTCTACATGTCTCAATATGGGTGCAGAACAGAACAATTTCTTCAGAGTGGAGAAAGCAGCATGGGCCTCTGGGGACCAGTGGTGAGTATCTGCCCCTTTCTTGGTGAGACTGGTGAGAGGCGAGATCACCATAGAGTACCCTTTTATGAACATCCTGTAGTAGTTGGCGAACCCCAGGAATCTCTGGAGAGCCTTCAGTCCCACAGGCTGTGGCCATTCCAAGACAGCTGAAACCTTTACAGGGTCCATAGAGAGGCCAGAGGTCGAGATTATGTACCCCAGAAAGGCGACAGAGGTCACTTCGAAAATGCATTTTTCCAATTTAGCATACAGCATATTCTGTCTCAACTTCTGTAACACAAACCCAACATGTTTCCTGTGTTCTGAGAGGTTGGATGAGAAAATCAGTATATCGTCTAAGTACACCAAGACGAATTTGCCCAACACTTCTCTGAACACCTCGTTAATCAGCTCTTGGAAGACGGCCGGGGCGTTACACAACCCGAAGGGCATCACTAGGTACTCGTAATGCCCGTCGGGTGTGTTAAAGGCCGTCTTCCATTCATCACCGTCCCTGATATGCACAAGGTTGTATGCACCCCTCAAATCCAGCTTCGAGAAAACCTTAGCATTGGTGACCTGGGTAAACAAATCGTCAAGTAAAGGCAAAGGGTAACGATTTTTTACTGTAATCTTATTTAAGCCCCGATAATCAATGCATGGACAGAGGCCTCCATCCTTCTTTTTCACAAAAAAGAATCCTGCCCCTGCTGGTGACCGAGAGGGACGAATAAAGCCTTTAGCTAAGTTTTCTCTGATGTATTCTTGCATAGCTAATTTCTCTGGCCCAGATAAATTATAGAGATGACCTCTAGGGGGCATACAACCAGACCTGAGATCAATGGGACAATCAAAAGGACGGTGAGGAGGAAGTTTATCTGCTGACTTGGGACTAAACACGTCCGCAAATTCTGAATACTGGCTTGGCAAACCTTCCACCTGAATCTTGGTGTTACCCAAGGTTACCTTCGCTAAACAATGATGATGACAATGGGTAGACCAGCTCGTTAGCTGACCTGAAGCCCAATTGATCTGAGGAGAGTGAAGTTGTAACCATGGCATACCAAGAATGATCATGGAAGTCGTCATCCGCAAGACCAGAAACTGTAGATTCTCTTTATGTAACACCCCCACCGTAACCCTTAACTCTGGGGTCTGAGACAGAGGGTATTTACTCTGCAGAGGAGAGTCGTCCACTGCAGTGACCAGAATCCGTTGATTCAAAGGGGAAATAGAAATCCCCAATCCCCAAAGCAGAGGGATAGTCAGAAAAGCAGTAGGTCATAACAGATATCAAACAATGCCTAGTCTTGGGTGTGAGGTCCGTGGTCTCTACACCCTGGAACTAGTCTGAGGTATAACACAATGATAACACAAAGTCCCTAATCTTGGGTGTGAGGTCCGTGGTCTCAACACCCTGGAACTAGTCTGAAGTATAACACAATGATTAACAGAAGTAATCTGGCTCAGTGTGAATTCCCAGGTCCTCCCGGTTCTAACACACTGTAGGATCTGACTAAGGTCTGAGTGCTTCCACGTAAGTGTTCGCAACGGCAGACAACTTGAGACTGACCAGCAGTGACTATATATAAAGCAGCGCTTTCCGGCGCCACCCATCAGTGATTGATAGATTCTAAGGAGTGTCTGCAACACCTCAACCAAATAACTGTGTGTGCTAGGGCTCCAAACAAGAGCAATTATATGGTAGAGAAAGAAAGCCCTTAAAAAAATAGCACCTCCCACAGCAAAATTTGAAAAAGTATAACAAATCTTTATTCAACATTGGGTATATTAATAATCACAGTACTGATGATTCAATTAAGAATAAAACCATTTAAAAACCAAGCAAATATTCCAACATTATTATTATTATTATTATTTTTTATTTATATAGCGCCAACATCTTCCGTAGCGCTGTACATAGTACAAACAAATAATGGGGAACAAATATACGTAAGAAATACAAGACACTGTACAGTCATGACATTGAATAGAGTAAATACAGATACATACATAGTTGATATGTAGTTGGTACATATACATATGTTAAAATTACAGCAGTATGAGAAACACTAGGAGGAGGTCCCTGCCCTTGCGAGCTTACAATCTAGAGGGTAGTGGGGAGGAAACAAAGGGGAAGGAAACACAAGGATTAGTGGGTGAGCCAGTGTGCCTTCAGTGCTGCCTATAGCAAATTATAGGCTTGTCTGAACAGGTGTGTTTTCAGAGTACGTTTTAAGGTTTCCAGACTCGTGGCATGACGAACCGGTTGAGGGAGAGAGTTCCAAAGGAGAGGGACCGCCCGTGAGAAGTCTTGGATGCGAGAGTGAGAGGAGGTGACTAGGATGGAGGACAAAAGGGTCTCCTGTGAGGAACGGAGGGTCCGAGCGGGGAGGTATCTGGAGATTAAAGAGGAAATGTATGGAGGCGATAGCTTGTGTAGAGCTTTGTATGCAAGTGTGAGAAGTTTAAACTGGATCCTTTGGGCAACTGGTAACCAATGGAGGGATTGGCAGAGAGGGGCTGCCTCAGAGGATCTAGAAGAGAGGTGGATGAGACGGGCCGCAGAGTTTAGTAGGGATTGGAGAGGTGCCAATCTGCTTTTTGGTAGACCACAGAGTAGGGTGTTGCAGTAGTCAAGACGGGAGATGATTAGGGCATGCACAAGCATTTTAGTTGCTTCTTGTGAAAGGAAGGGACGGATTCTGGAAATGTTTTTGAGATGGAAGTAGCAGGAGGTAGTTAAAGTGTTAATATGTGGTTTAAAGGAGAGCTCAGAGTCCAGAGTTACCCCTAGGCAACGAGCTTTGGGGGTTGATGCTATTGGGGTGTTCTCTACATTGATTGTGACAGTGGGAGGTGGAACAGAGAGCGAAGGTGGAAATATTACAATCTCCGTTTTGCTCATATTGAGTTTAAGGAAGCGGGATGACATACATGTAGATACAGCGGATAGACATTTGGGGACTTTTGATAGTAGTGTGGAGAGGTCTGGGGCAGAACAATAAATTTGGGTGTCATCAGCATAGAGGTGGTATTGAAACCCAAAAGAGCTTATTATCTGTCCCAGGCCATGGGTGTAAATGGAAAAGAGGAGGGGTCCGAGGACGGACCCTTGTGGTACTCCCACAGACAGTGGGCGTGGAGAGGAGTTGGAATTGGCATAGGAGACCATGAAAGAACGTCCAGACAGGTAGGAGTTGAGCCAGGAGTGTGCTAAGCCCTTGATTCCCAGTGTTGAGAGGGTTTGGAGAAGCAGGGTATGATCAACAGTGTCGAAGGCAGAGGACAGATCTAGGAGTATTAGTACCGAAAATCTGCCTTTGGCTTTAGCAACTAGGAGGTCATTGGCAACCTTAGTGAGAACGGTTTCCGTAGAGTGTTGAGGGCGGAAGCCAGACTGGAAGGGGTCCAACAGGGAATTAGCAGAGAGAAAGTTAGACAACTCTGAGTAAATGTGGCGTTCCAGCAGTTTGGAGGCAAAGGGAAGGAGAGAGACTGGGCGGTAATTAGAAAGGGCAGTAGAGTCTAAAGAGGGTTTTTTGATTAGTGGTGTTATGATAGCTTGTTTAAATGAAGAAGGGAAAATGCCAGTTGAGATGGAAAGGTTAAACAGTGTTGTTAAAGCAGGAATGAGGGGGGAGGAGAGCTGGGGGATAAGATGAGAGGGAATAGGGTCTGAGGCGCATGTAGTAAGATGAGCTTTAGAGATTAGTGAAGAAAGATGCTGTTCAGTTAAGGCAGAGAAGGTTGTTAGCAGGGAGGGGGTTTGAGTGGGTGAGTGGTTATGTGGAGAGGGATAGTTAATAGTAGGGGAGCTGCCGGGCAGAGAGGAAAAAGGAAGAGGTGATTGGACCGGTGAAGAGGGTTGCTTTTGAAAGCTGTTCTGTAGCGTTTCAATTTTGCTCACAAAATATGCTGCAAAGTCCTCTGCAGACAAGCTTGTGGTTGTAGGGGGAGGCGGGGGGTGGAGAAGAGAGTTGAAGGTGTTAAAAAGTTGTTTAGGGTTATGGGATTGTGAAGAAATAAGTATAGAGAAGTATGACTGCTTTGCAAGTGAGAGAGCGTCCCTGAGCTGGAGCAGCGTGTTTTTATAGTGGGCAAAGTCATCTGCGTTGGAGCTTTTCCTCCACTGCCGTTCTGCTGCCCTGGACTGTCTTTTCAGTTGTTTGATGGGTTCAGTCAGCCAGGGCTGTCTGTTGATGCGGCGGGGGCTGAAGTTGGTGAGAGGGGCGGCTGTGTTCATGGCAGCAGAGACTGTGGTGGAGTAGTAGATGGATGCTGACTCGGGGTCGGTGTAGGATGACAGGGAGCCCAGGGGTTTTAGAGAATCAGCTAGGGAGCAGAGGTCGAGGTTGCGATAATTCCTGCATAAGCGTGATGGCTGCACTACAGTAGCTGGAGGAGGCAGGGAGGGGCTGATTGTAAACGTTATGAGATTGTGATCTGAAAGGGGGAATGAAGAGTTATTAAATGTGGAAACTGGACAGAGCCGGGTAAAAACTAGGTCCAAAGTGTGGCCATCTTTGTGGGTGGAGGTTGAGGACCATTGGGAGAGGTCATAGGATGAGGTGAGTGAGAGGAATTTTGTGGTAGTGGAACAGTTAGTGTCTATGGGGATGTTAAAGTCCCCAATGATGATGGAAGGAATGTCAGTGGATAGAAAGTGGAGAAGCCATGTTGAAAAGTGGTCAATGAAGGTGGAGGCTGTTCCAGGAGGACGGTAGATGACAGCAACCTGGAACTGGTGAGGGGAGTAGATGCGGACAGCATGAGCCTCAAAGGAAGAGAAAGCCAGAGAAGGTGCAGGTGCAAGCGGTGTAAAGGAGCAGTGTTCGGAAAGAAGAATTCCCACCCCACCCCCATGTTTGTCACCCGATCTAGGTGTGTGGCTAAACTTGAGGCCACCGTATGAAAGGGCAGCTGGAGACACAGTATCAGATGGGGTTAGCCATGTCTCAGTGAGCCCCAGGAAGGTGAAAGCATTAGTGATGAACAGATCATGGACGTGAGCTAGTTTGTTGACTACAGAGCGTGCATTCCAGAGAGCCCCAGATATGGGAGGGGGAGAGCTGGGAAGGCAAGAAATGGTGATCAGGTTACATCGGTTGCTGCATATGAAACAATCACTCTAAATGCAATATATTGTATAATGACACAATGCTGCTGTCAGATATAAAACCCCACAGTAGGCTCAATATTGAGCCCAACAGGGGGAGAACCCGGGTTCAGTATACAACCTAATGTGATACAGGACCAATAAACACCTGTGCAATAAAAAAAAAACAAAAAACCACACGTATAAATATCACATATATAAGATTATGAAATAAAGTGCACAATTGCTATCCAAGTATACAGTATTACTAGTGATAAGATGCCTAGTAAAAAATTAAGGCAAAGGAGCAGCCCATAGGAAAAAGAGCATGAAGTGGAGTAGTGCATAAAATAGGAGATACTTAGCCCAGAAATGGTGAAGTCAATCTCAGCAGCACAGCAGGGAACAAGTAATCCCCTCAGAGGACAAGATCCCACTAGTTCCGCGAGAGTCACCTCGCTTTATCAAGGCAGACAACTTGAGACTGACCAGCAGTGACTATATATAAAGCAGCGCTTTCCGGCGCCACCCATCAGTGATTGACCAATAGTCACTTGCTCTGAGGTCAGCTGACCAACCTGGTCAGCTGATCCCTCCTCAGCTGTCATAAAGGTTCTGCCTCTCAGCGCGCGCACGCGTATTTCTCAATCTGTGTAAACTAACAGACCCAGTCACACCAGATGCACGCTGCTGCGTGCAAACCGCCGTGCTGGACGCGGAATCAGCCGCCTTGCTGTCAGTACACGCGGCGGCTTTTCCGCGTTCCATTACACCTTTTAAACAATACCAGTTGCCTGGCAGCTCTGCTGATCTCTTTGGCTGCAGTAGTGTCCAGAAACAAGCATGCAGCTAACACCATCATATCTGACAATGTCAAACACCTGATCTGCGTATGCTTGTTCAGGGATTATGGCTAAAAGTATAAGAGGGTCAGCAGGATAGCCAGGCAACTGGTATTACTTAAAATGAAATAAATATGGCAGCCTCCATATCCATCTTGCTACAGTTGTCCTTTAAGAGAGAGGGGGAGGCGGGGAGGTGAGTTTGAAGAGGTGGTTTTGAGGGCTTGTTTAATTGTGCTGAAGGAAGAAGGGAACCTAATGAGATGAGGGAGGGAATTTCAGAGAGTGGGGGGAGGCCTAGAGGAATCTTGGAGTCATGCATGGAATGCATGAATTAGCATGATCAATGTAATGCAAACTACATTCTCCTTGCATTCATATTTTATGTATATGTTATACAGCTTGATTGTGGACTAATAAAAATGACATGAAGTTATTTAGTTGTATTAATTAATAACATTTAAATGCATTTAAATGCAAGGAGGAATTATTTGCATAATTGATCATGGAGAAGCAGAGAGGGTGGTCAGGAGTTCAGGTTTTTGAGTAAGGTTGGAAACGTACCGGTAATTGGGCAAGAACACTGAAGTGCTTTAAAGGGAATGCAAAGTAGCTTGAATATGAATCTGAAGTGAAACGATAAGAGTGTGTGCCAAGGGTTTGGTGATCTCTGCGGATAGGAAAGGGGGTATTTTGGAAATGTTGTGCAAGCTTAAAGGAATACTATCGATTGAAACGACCTTTTTTTTGTAATACTCTATATTAGTGTACAAATTACCACTAGTGCTAGGGGCACTTTATTTATTCACCCAGGTCTCTCTCTTGCTATCCATGCTTAAAAATTCATTTCTCACACAGCTCATAGTAGTTTGGGTGACCCTGAGCTGCTTGGTTACTCTGTCACACAGCTCACAAATATATTTCACTGTGTCACTCACAGCATGCAGGAGACATGAGGAGAAATAGGCTGATCTGAGGTGGTAACAGGTAACTAAATGAGCTGGAATATTGCTGGAATATAACTAGCTATACAACGAGTCTGTGTTTACACTCAGACTGGCTGCCTGCTTGAGGTGATTCACTCCAGGCTGCATCCACTTTACAAGCTGCTGAGAGGGGCAGACCACTGTTTACAATTAGCATTATTAGTATCTTTATCAGTCAAGAGAAGCAAAGATAAACACACATTGCTAGAATCTTAGCCCCTTACCATCATATCAATAGGATTCTTTCAGCAAGGTGATAATTCAACTATAAACTGAGGAGTTGATAGCAACTCCCCTGTGCAGACATGGTCTAAAGCTGGCCACTAACGGTCCAATTTCTAGCGAAAAATCGTTCGAGCGATCAGAAATTCTGATCGGACGAAAAATCGTTCACTACATCATCAACTAACCAATCATTGCTTCCTATCTATCATGACCACCAAGAAAATCCAAATTTTCGTTCGACGAAAATTCATTCGGGCGACATTTTTTTCACTCGTTCATAATCGATCGTGTCCACCAATGGAGATTATTTACAACCAATCCGATCAGAATTTCTGATCGCTCGAACAATTTTTCGCTAGAAATTGGACCGTTAGTGGCCAGCTTTAGCCCTTTGGGAGCCCTCAGTTTTTAGATACATTTGTATCCAACACTGAAACTGACGGAGGATTTTACAGCTGAGAGGAACAGCTGTGTGAGGAATCAAATTGCTCCTAGTACTTGTCCTAATGTGTGCTACAACATACAGCATTTAAAAATAAATGCATACATCGATAGTATTCCTTTAAGTGAAAGGCACTACTAATACTTTGCATATGTGGAGTAAAGGAGAATAAAGAGTGCCTATATAGAGGGGAATATGACTAGATTATTTACAGGTAAGGATATGTCTGGAAGGTGGCAGAGGAGGAGAAGGGGGGTGGGGGGGATTGGTTAAGTTCAATCTTAAAGTGAACCTCTGGACTAAAAATCTACTCAGCAGAACTAAAAAGGCTTGGTGTTTCATTAACAGTTTCACAGCATCAGAACTTTGTTTTTCTTACCAAAGCATCATTTTTAGCTGCATTTTTAGCTAAGCTCCACCCATCAAAGAAAAAAGCCCTGGCTTTTTTCCCTGATGCTGTGCAGAGCATGATGGGATTTCCTATGTTGTTATTCACGGTACCTAGCAACTGGGAGAAGTGCTCAGGGCACAGGACAGTTGGAACTGTGTCTCATGCTCCCTGTCACCTCCTTTCAACCAAAAAGATGGCTGCCATCATGAAATCAAACATTTGCCTGTTCTTTTAAAACAGTTCTATTATGTATATATTTTAGTTAACATAACTAATGTAACTTAATGACAGTATGTTTGTTTAGGCTGGAGTTCCTCTTTAAGTAAGAATCAAAAGTGAGAAATTCAAATAAGACCATGCAAAGGTTTCTGGTTGTTGGTGAAGAAGTGACAGGTCAGGATGGCAAGCAAGGAATTATACAATCATTATAGAAGGATTATTACAGATAAGTAGAAAAAAGAAACATTACATGTGAAGAAGATAAAATTGTCTGAAAATAGATCCAGACACTGCTGAACCATAAAAATCGCCATCACAATTGTAATTGCACACTAATTGTCGATTACAATCCAATCTGAGATTGTCTTGTGTAGGAATGCTTTGGGGTTTCCTTTCTATGTTAGGGTAGCCATACACTGGTCGATAGCCATCAGATCGACCAAGAGATCGATCCCTCTCTGATCTAATCTGATCACAGAGGGATCTATTGGCTGCCCATACACTGAACACAGATTTGAATCGATTTCAGCATGCTGCCTGCCTCGCCGTCCCCAGGTCCTTCCTGCTCCCCTGGCCAGCAGCAATAACATCACCTTTCCGGCCGGCGTGAGTCCCCTGGATACGTGCTGATTCACTTCTTTCGGCGTCCTCCATATCCTCTTCACTTTCTGTCTCATCCTGGGGACTCTACTGTTTGAACTTCGTCTTGCCACAGGACACGACAGGAAGTGAAGAGAATATGGAGAAGAAGGCCAGCCAGAAGAAGTGACAGCACGGACTCGGGGACTTGCGCCGGCTGAACAGGGGATGTTACTGCTGCATCGGTTGCTGCCGAATCGAAAACCGCTAGCGATGCGCTCCCCACCCGCCGCCGATCGAGCTAAATTTTCCATCAGGACCAATCGACTGAATCAACCAATGTCGGATGGCAATCAGTCCATCGGTCAGCGTTTGGGTTATCGATTTCACAGCAGATTAAATCACAGCAATCAAATCTGCTGTATATTGGCGGGAATTCGAGCCAGTGTATGGGTATCTTACGACTTCTGTTTCATTTAGACTAGTGTGTAGACTCTCCATTTACATATCAAAGGGCAGATGCTACAAGGCCTTGAGAAAATTAACACCTAAGGTGCGTACACACATGCGACTATAGTCGTTTGTAACGATCGTTCCCCGATCTTTACCAACGACGATCGTTACAAAAAACGAACCAACGACTATTAAGGCAAACGACGAACGAGGCAAATCGCTACAAAACAAAGTTCTGTCTTGGCGGATTTTTACCACCGACGATCGTTAGCAAAAGTGGTACATCGTTGGAAACGATCGTTCGTACCAGGCTGGACATGCGCATTTCACTTTTTCTCCAAGGAACTTTACAATTTTATGCGCAGGCGCATTAAGTGCTTTTACGTGGTGTAACGTTCGTTCTAACTATGTGATCGTTACACACTTTTTACAACTAACTTTACTTCGGTCGTTCTTTCGTCAATTAAAAGATCGTTCGTCGTTGACAACGAACGATCGTTGTCGCATGTGTGTACGTACCACTAGTCTTAGCACCTAAAGGTAGCCATACATCTAGCGATGTATGGGCAGATTTGACCAAGAGACACATCTCTCTCTGATAAAATATGATAAGAGAAAGATCTGTCAGCTGCCCATACACCACAGGCCGATTCCCCATCAATTTCATGCTTGTGCCTCCCTAACGAAGAATGTCTCCCTGGTGCCCCATGTAAAATATACATTACTTGTCTGCGGCCTGTGCTTGTACCCCGCTGCCTCCGAGATTCCTCATCTGCATAAACGTGCACCCCACGTGGTTCCTAGTAAGGGCGTGCGTGTGTGACATCATGCGCGCGCCCTTACTAGAAACCACGTGGGGCGTTTGTGTATGAAGAGGGGAAGCACCCAGAGCAGCAGAGGGACAAGCGCAGGCCATGGACAGGTAATGTATACTTTACACGGGGCACCGGGGGGGGGCATTCTTCATTGGGGGGGTTTCGTTGTGTTCGTCGATCATCACTAAATTGCATGCTGTTCACGCTTGCGCACCCAATCAAGCAAGTCGGCCCTACATCTTGCAACATGCACGATAGAGAATAGAGCCAATTATCATTCCGAAATTGGTCGCATTGTCGGTCAGGCATGCACTTGAAGGCACACATTTTCATCCAATTCGATTATAATAATCGAATCGGATGGTTGGACAGCTGCCAAGTTGCCTGATGTATGGCCACCTTAAGTGTGAAACAAATGCCAAATCAGAAATGAGGAAGCCTATAGCCAAGGTGGTCAGATTTCTGGTGTACATGTAATTAAGGCACAGGGAAATTTGGTCACGGGGGATTGGTGGGGGGGGAGTCGAAAAAAAGGCTCACCCTGCTCCTGCCAAAGTCCCGGTGGCATTAATTAATATCCCTCCTCCAGGCCACCATGGACACAGGGTTAAGTCGTAATTCGGCTGCCAGCTATTGTTGGCGGCCAAATTATGTTGTTTTTATAGTAATTTGGGCTCTGTCTTTTGACGGCACCCAAATTGCTGGCTGAACGCTGCTATAGCTGCTGACCGCAAGAGAAGGAAGTTTACTTACCCTTGCCGGCTGTTTACTACAGTTGCGTTTCACATCGCATTCCTTGTCAGTCCAGAAGAAGGAAGCATGGGAGTGACATGGAACGCAAGTGGAGCGCATCATATCCAGGCAGTGGCATGGGTAAGTTAACCCCCCCTTCTCCCGCGGTCAGCACTGGCTAATTTAAATTCAGAAATGTAGGTCCAACCCTGTACTTTTATATAGGCCAACATTTCTAGACTTATAGTCAAGGATATAAGGTAATAAAAATGGTGGCAGACAGTTGACCTGATCATAACTGATGCCTTGTGCATCTTTGAGAAGTTAATTCCAAACTGTGCAGATCTTGACAACTGATCCAGCAGATAGATAGGTGAAAAGATAATGACAGGAACAGCTCCTGCATGCATGAGGCAAGATGGCTGAAACAAACAGAAAAACAAGCTAGAGGGAGGAGTTGGCCACAGCTAGAGCTACAAGAGAGGAGCTGTGACAAACATTTAATGGGACTGTGAATCTGCTGCACAGCAAGAAAATGCATGTCTAACATGACACTCCCCGTCTGATATCTTTAGATTTCAAATTATATACAATATTTAAATGATGAGACTTGTGCTGGTACACTTGAAAAACTAGAGGGAAAGTAGGACAATAATAAAAACAGTACATAAATGCTTAGTCTTTTCTTCAGAGGGGAAGTCAACAACATGCACCAATCCTTCTTCCCTCCCTTGAAAACAAAGCTAAGAAACTCCAGAGAACTGCTGCTGTGATGTAAGTTACAGCAACTCTAGAGAATGCCATGGATCAAGTCATTAGTCTTGAAGAGGCATCCTCTTGTTTGAATAGAAGAAGTACCTGTTAATTAATGGGTCTAAAGTAAAGTTGCAGAACCTTCTTTAAACACCCTGACTTTGTCTTTCCGTACCTTCCCATTGCTGCTTTGCATAGTTTTGTTCAGAGCCGGGACAAGGTCCTCAGGCACCCAAGGCTAAGACACCAAAGTGTGCCCCTCCATCCCTCCCACCCCAGCCGTCACACACTGATTGCTATTAGACTAAGGTGCCTCAAGGCCTCCAACACCTTAATCTCTAGTTATCTAGCTTGCAGTCACTGCCATGTATCCCCTTTTCTTATTTCTCTCTACTTCAAACACAATAGGGGAATGATAGCTGAGTGAGTTGTGCCCCCCCTCCTATACTGCGCCCTGAGGCTGGAACCCCTCTCGCATCTGCATCGGCCGGCCCTGGTTTTGGTAATGCATTAATGAAGCAAGAAGTATCCATTGATTCTATCACTTCAATGTGGTCTGCACGAGTGCTTAGGCAAGTTAACAGCAAGGCCCAACATTTACTGTTAGCTGCTCCACCACAAGTCTTGCATGTAACTATGGACCAGGGTCCAAAAACATTAAAACCAACATTAGTGAATGGCGGTTCAGTACTTAAACTTTCTATATTTGGCGCTTTAACGCAACAATCTTCAAGTTCAACGTCAGGCCACCACCACACCTCTAGTTTAAAATACACTCACTGGAGGATGAGATCAAATGTTTAATACCAGCTTAAAATCAACCAGTTTACAACTCACACAAAATATGTCTAATAGCGCAGGTGTAAGAAGCAAGTCGCAGGTAACCGCCTACGTTACCACTCCGCGTGGTCCCAAATCCACCGCTCTCTCCTCCATCACCCTTACACCTGTGCTATTATGTATACCTGTAATAGACATAATGCTTGTAATAGACATACTTTTTTAAAGTGTGAGTTGTTAATTAACTGGTTGATTTTAAGTTGGTATTAAACATTTGAAGCAGTATTACACTATTGGAGCTTTTTCATCATGCATGTCTTGGCCCACTGATTGAGAGTGAAAGGAGACATAGCCCATTGATGACCAGACAGATATGGATTATATACACGCATATGATCATTTGGTATGATCTCATCCTCCGGTGAGTGCGTTTTGAACTAGGGGTGTGGTGGTGGTTTGACGTTGAACTCGAAATTCATATCGGACACGTTGGAAATAATCGATCTGGCAGGTAACTCTAACAGACAATTGTATGGTGTGTACCTAGCATCATTAGAACAGTATTTACCGGCTTTGGCATCAGCTTGTCCTTACTAAGGATGAAACCTGTGCTTAACTTGCCATTTGGGCCTGTAACTGACGTCTGTAGGGTACTGCAGCTATGGCTTCCATTGATGTATCCAGAAAAAAAACATGGATCTCTTTTGATGGCGTTTGTTAAGGATAAAAGGGTGTAACAAAGAGGTATTTTAAGTTTCTCTAATGCTTTCAGTGAGTGCTTCCATGAATCCCATTTTTGTTGTCACAGGCTGATACTTGAAATGTGAAGGTATCTTGTTTGATATCACGCAACAGTCCAAGGCTACGCGGCATAAAGGGCGAGTGAGTGAGATCCTGGTTCAAATTCCTTTATGCAGATGGCATAGTCTTCAGAATAATAATGATTTCATTATGTTCTTTCTGTTAGAAACAATTTTATGCAGTCTGAGATTGGCTGTGGCAAGCATCCCCTGAGTTCTGGTAAGAAGATCAATCGCTTCTTCTTTTGTTGGCAGAGATTTCAGTCCTTGGTTTTCAGAAAAGTTTCTCTCAACAAATTGGCGTGCATCAGATCCAAATTCTTTTTCACCCTCTTGTGAAAACCATAAGTTGCCACCGCAGCTGAAGGGCTGTTACCAACCTCATGCACCTTCATCTGAATCTCAGGAAGTGTCGGTTGTCTTCACGAACTATAAAACAGTGAAACAATTACTGAATGTCAGCTATCACAGCAACTGGTTCTTGCCTAAAACAAATTAAAATTTCAATGAGGTTGTTGTTCAGATTACAGTAGGTCCTGTGAGGACTAACGGTCACTTAAGTCAAAAACCACCCTAACATGATCTGGTTTTGTGAGGGTGGTACAAATCAAAACAAGGGGGATACCAACATTCTTCTCCTTGCATAAGCAATAGATCAGGCTCAGCATAATTTCTCTCAAACACTTTCGGCATAAAGTCAACAAAGTGCATTTTCTTCATGGGTTTCCTGTTCAGAGAGCGCTCTAATGCTGGGAATACACGGTTCATTTTTGAAGTGATGGTTCAATAGATAATTTCCGACATGTCCGATCTCCCTTTCATTCCTTTTCGCCAATCGATTTCTGATAGAAGTGAATGGGAAAAGATAAGAAAAACAAGCGGAAGATACGAGAATCGACTGCAGAATCGAGTGGCAAAAACGATCGAGAGGAGAATCGAGCGCCAGAAACGAACCGTGTATTCCCAGCATTAGGAAATAAAGCATGCTTCTGCTTATTGACCTTACTTTGAACCTGAGCTTCGGTTCGGGATTACTTTAAGTTTAGGTGGTGAGAGGCAGATGCAGGAGTAGGGATCTACATTCTGTTGGCAGGAATCTGGTTGCACTCAATGAAGGTGGGCAATGGTATTTCTATTTTCGCTGAGCTCCATAAATAAAAGTCTATATTAATTAGGAGTATTTGTACCTTACTAGTGATACTTATTCAATGAAATTGTCTGTTATTTAACATACTGTATAATTCCCCTGGGGTGGTAAAGGACATGCTTGTTTATCAACTCCCTGACACCAACAGGGTGAAAATTTCTTACATTTTTTATTACACTGTTAATATACACCACTAGGCAAATTCTCCTAACATGAAAATATACATGAACCCAAGAAATTGAAGTTTTTTTAGGATGTGGAAGGTGTGCTAGTAACTAGCTGCCTATCAGTTTTCCAGTGGGTATGTTAATGAATTCGCTGTAATTAGGGTGTGGAACTCAGTATTTACCGTAATAGTTAATTATCAGTAGTGAGTGGAACTCAGTATTTAATAGTTCATCATCAGTAGCTAAGATGATCAGTGTTATTACATTTGGATGACACAGTTACCAGTAGTAGTACCTGGAGGTCACTCATACTTTCCCTAGTATGTGTGTTCATTTTAAAATAAGCTTCATGCAGCAAATCTTCTAGAATCACCTCTACTTAACTACCTGACTGCGGCAGAAAGACACTTGAGGCTATTTCCTGACTGACTAATTCCAAAGATGGAGATTCTGGTTGGTTAATGCCAGACCATAGCAGTGTACATTCTTTCTCAAACTCACTAATGGGATGAACGTAACATCTCAAATTGGGCTGACAGGTGGCATCTTGTCTGTGTTGTCAGGCAATGTGCCTTGGCCAAGCCACTGCTATCTGCTCCACCAGGAGCGATGATCTGTCTGTGGAGAAGGGAATGCTGTAGATGAGTGATAAAGGTGGAGGTTGCTGAATGGAAATCTACCTCTAGCATGACTAAAGCATACTTCACAAGCTAGATGAAACTCGTCCAAGGTGGACGAAAATCACTCCCTTTACCGAGAATCCAGCATGTGTACAGCAGCCCATGACCTCTTGGCTGCCTGGCAGATCACTTCAACCGAGCAACGGCCAAGAACATTGTTCTCACCACTTATCCCGCCCACCATGTGAATTCGCTCCCACGCCGCTCTGTCCCTTCGCATAGGAATAAAGCACTTGCTATCCTGCAAGCTAGTGGTGCATATGTACAGCCTCTGCCCTGCAATGTTGCCCAAAGGATTGGGTGCCGGTCCCCGACGTGTGACATGCCTTGTATGTGGCTTAAGTGAGTAAGCTCCAAGCAAGGTCTGCACTTATTCCTGTGTTTGAAGCTATTAATTGTACACAGGAACAGCTGGATTCATTTGTTTACAGGGTTTCTCTGGGGAAATCCTTGACACCAGCCAATTGATTGCCATCTGGTGGCTTTCATTTTTTAGTTCAGCTTCCACTTCCTGGATCTCAGTAAACAGTTTGATGCTAAGCAGGACCGTTTCTAGACTTTTTGCTGCCTGAGGCAAACTTTTGAGGACCCCCCCCCCCCTCCCCGATTTGGAATGATCACACAGAACCCGAAAATGTTTACCCTTAGTGTAGGTAGGTAGGTAGCCAGGTATAGGTGCCCCCTGTATAGGGTAGCCAGGTATAGTTACCCCGAGTATAAGTAGCCAGTATAGGTGCCCCAGTATACGTAGCTAGTACTGTAATTAGCCAATATTGTTGCCCCCTGTATAGGTAACCAGTATAGTTGCCCTAGTATAGGTAGCTAGTATAGATGCCCCAAGTATAGGTTAGCCAGTATAGGTTGCTAGCCTAGTATAGTTGCCCCAGTATAGGTAGCTAGTATAGTTGCCCCCAGTATAGGTAGTTTAGTTGCCCCAGTATAGGTTATATAGTTGCCCCAGTATAGGTAGCTAGTGTAGATGCCCCCAGTATAGGTAGTATAGTTTCCCCAGTAAAGGTAGTATTGTTGCCCAGATTAGCCAGGTAGATGGCCAGCCTGCTCCCCCCCCCCCTCCCTGCAGCCGCCGTTCTCCCTACCTTCTGATCCCGCAGCCACATCCTTTAGGATAGGTCCCAGACGGCCCCCTCACCCCTTATAGATCTCAGATCAGTGCGACACGCAGCTGCTGTGCAGAGAAAGCAGGACAGTGGTTCCCCTGGTAGCGACAATATACAGGAAGTAAGCACAGGCGGACGGGACATAGACGGCCACTGCTGCCTTAAGAACTAGTTTCACCTGGCATCATGGGCCATCCACCACTGATGCTAAGAGAATTTTAAGCTCACCCTCCTGTTGGTGAAAGTCCAGCATTGTGTGTTTCCCAAGCAGTCCATATGGTATAACAATTGTACAGGGTGGGCCATTTATATGGATACACCTTAATAAAATGTGGTGGTGCACCATATTATGGGTGTCAGGTACCAGCATTCCTAAATAAACAGTTTCCTGGAAAGTGGATTGGTCGTCGTGGGCCAGTTCAATGGCCCCCAAGGTCTCCCGATCTGACCCCCGTAGACTTTTATCTTTGGGGTCATCTGAAGGCAATTGTTTATGCTGTGAAGATACAAGATGTGCAGCACCTGAAACTACGGATACTGGAAGCCTGTGCTAGCATTTCTCCTGTGTGTTGCTATAAGTGTGTGAAGAGTGGGAGATGAGGGTTGCATTGACAATCCAACACAATGGGCAGCGCACTGACCACATTTTATAAGTGGTCAGAAACTTGTAAATAACTCATGAAAGAATAAAGTTACGTTAAAACCAAGCACACCATTGTTTGTCTTGTGAAATTCCCAATAAGTTTGATGTGTCACATGACCCTTTTCTTATTGAAAAAACAAAAGTTGGATTCAAAATGGCCACCATGGTCACCGCCCATCTTGAAAAGTTTCCCCCCTCACATATACTAATATGCCACAAACAGGAAGTTAATATCACCAACCATTCCCATTTTATTAAGGTGTATACATATAAATGGCCCACCCTGTATAACAATTGTTGTTAGTTTACATAAATGTCACAGGGATGGCTTTTAAAATACACGTTATGGCTCCGGGCCTACTAAAGACCCTTTTATTGCTGAGTCAAAGTTATGCTACCACTATGACCAGGGCCGCCTACAGCACATGATTGACATGAGAGCAGGGAGAGGCCTTGTTCATTCTAGGGCCCTGTGGAGTGTGGACACAGAATCAAACAAACTGGGCCCCAGCTGCTGCAGTAATGTACTGTAAGTTTCCCTCATCCATCCATCCCTGCTGCTGCTGCATTGCTTTTAATCTCTCCCTACTCACGCTGTTTGCTGTGGGGATGCTGTGACTGTGTGTGCTATTGTGCTGTGTATCCGTGTAATTTCATCAGCCTGGGCTGGGGTGGGCTGGTCTCATAACACTGCTCTCTCCAGACTCTCTCCTCCTTGTCCCGCCTCCCTGAGCTGGTGGTGGATTCTAGTTTCGATTTCCTTGCTGTCCACCACTAGCTCAGCTCCACCCCCATGTCTCCAACTCACTTCCTCACACAGCGCAGGGGCTGATGGGAGGTGGAGAAATGGAGAGAGATCAGCTAACAGCCAGGAGAAGCATGTGTGACTGTGACTGAATCTCAGGTCTCAACACAGACAGCAGGACCCAGACAGCACAGAGCACTGCACAGCCAGGCTCTTGAAAAAAGTATGTATTGATGGGTGAGTGAGATTTTTTTTTGAAGGTTTATTATTTTGTTTAAGATACATCTTAATGGGGCTTATTTTAAAGTGAATTTTAGATTATGTTTGTTTATAGTTACCTGGATCTTCCTCCCTCCCCATGAGCACTGTGGCCTCACTCCTTGTCTTCTTGCACTATGCATCCCAGTAATCCGTCCAGCCGCACTCCTCTGCGCATACGCGAGTTGACCCCGCGTGCACCCCTTGTTGCGCTCCCAAAGATGGGAGCATTCTGTGTCTGCGCAGTAGTACCACAACCATGCGTAGAAGCCTACGACTTGCGCGGCGACTGAACGGATTACCAGGAGTCAAAGCGTCAGAACAAAGGGGGTGAAGAGGATGGTAAGAGAGGCCACATTCCTCATGGGGCTGGAGGAATCCCCAGGTCAGTATAAATGAGGCCCAGTGTACCATCTCAGGTACACTTTAAAAGATACCAGAGCCATATGCGTCTCCCCCCTTTGTCACCTAATTTCCCCCTGCAGCCTCTTCTGTGCAACTGGGTCAGTGAGTAAGTTGCAGTAGTGCTCAGGCACTGGCCCGGCTGCGCAAGTCCTATATCGCGCAACCACGGCCAGGAGCAATGCACAACGTACCCGTGACACGCACATGTGCAACTTGCCTACGTGGAAGGGGGTGCAAGGGGGCAAATAGGTAACACAAAGGAAGGGTCCGGAATAGAACGGACATGAGAACAATACATGCCTGGTCCCCCTGTTTTTCCAATTCCTTTTGGCTCTGGTATCCTTTCAAGGGTTATTAAAGTAAAAAAAATGCAGTTTAATTTATCTGGGGCTTCTTGCAGCCCCCTATAGTCATCCTGTGCACGCCCTCCAGTCAGCAGTGGTAACCCCCTCAAAGCTGGCTGGTGATCACAGGAACATTCTACTTATGAGAAGAAATGATTTTCCCATACTGCGCATGCACAGAATGCTGCTGCAAGAAGCCCCAGGTAAGTAAGGCCCGGTTCACATTAGCGGTTGTTTGCCAAACGGACCGGATGACCTGACCGGATCCGGACCGGATCCGGATCGGAACCGTACGGTTCTGATCCGGATCCGATCCGGATCCGGTCAGGTTGCATCAGGTGGTAATCAGGATGCGATCCGGATCCGTTTGGCAAAGTAACGTAAAAAAAAAAAAAATGTTGGGGTCTGGGAGGTCAGCAGAAGGGGGACCTGTGGAATCAGGCCCTCTGCTGTTTAGCACTCACCTCCACCTGCGACATGCTGCCAACATCTCCGGATCCGGATCCAGCTGTGCTGCTCCACTCCAAAATGCTTGCCCACGTGTCCCCAGCCAATATCGCCGCAACAATCCGCATAGGAAGTGGGGTAGAACATCCGGATTTCTCAGCCAGTGTGTTGTGCGGCCTCCGGTTCCCATTGGTTTGTATTGGCCGGATGGTGCAGTCCGGCTCCGCCCCGGATACGGCTGCCGGAGGGGCCGGATGAAAAAATAGCGCATGTTGGAACGGAAGCCGGAGTCCGGATCCGGCCCGGATCCGGTCCGGCTCCGGTTCTGCAGAACGGACCCATGTGAACGGACGCATAGGCTTTAATTGCTATGCCGTGCGTCCGTTCCGTCCGTTCTGCAGGCGGTGCGGCTCCGGCACGGCGATTCCGGAGGGCCACCGCAAGTGTGAACCGGGCCTTAAAGTCTAAAGTAAAAAAAAAGTTAAAAAAAAAAGCAGTTTAATGAAATCCTGAGTAATTGTAATGAAGCAGTGTCCGTACTATTTGTCCAAAATGCAATCTATGGACACAAACTGTGTCCTCCATTCTCTGCCCCTCACAAATCTGTTCAGCTACAACTTGGTCCAGACTAGGGGGTTGGGGTGTTTGAACTACGGTAGTAAAAGTCTGCCCGCATGCGCAGTTCAGGCCGTTTGTATAAAGCATATGAGCAATTTATTCAGAATGATGTGTCTGCGCTCCCGGTGGCTTCTTGAGTGGTGTGCTGCACTCATAGCAGCTGCCAGCAGTACATAAGAAATGAACTGTGAATGCAGGGCAAAGTTTGTTTGTCCAGTATGGGGCCCAAAAATTTCTGAAGGCGGCCCTGAGTATGACTACTACCGTATAACTTTATTTACCCACTATGCCACCAACATCCACTCTGAGGGCTAACTGAGAGGACATATGGCTAGGAAACAAGCTTTTCCTCTGGACCTCTTCATAACTTATTGCAACCTCTACCATTGTAAACCTTTTTAATTCTATGTCGGACTATGTAAGACATTGTCATTTTTCAGGATAGGCACAATGTTGGACATACGCTGATATAGAAACACATGGCTGCCGCTAGGGCCTTTTTCTGTCCCTTAAAATCAAAGTGTTGGATTAAGTCCAACACTGTGATTGCAGCTGGCCCCTACTCTGCTGCTTTGCCACATAATTTAAATATATTTAGCTGGCACATTTGGGTTCGTCGCTAGGGGGAGTGCTGCCACATTTATTCCAGCACAATGTCAGGCTATGTGGATCAAAGTGTCAGACAGAGTCTGACACTTTGACCCACTTTGGTATCATGTGTAATAACATTATTAAGTTGGTGCACGTGCAATAGAGGTGGAGCTACAGCATGCTAGCTTGAGCTAGCCCTGCTAGTGCGAGGAGGTAAGGCCTGTACTCGCCCAATGATATTCCCGACAACAGGGGATACTTTGAGTGATAAACTGTCATTTTTGCAATCTCGTAATGGATACAGGTGCATGATCATGCAAATGTCATTTAGCAGCATGCGCCAATATCGACTTTCACGGTGGATCAGATCTTCAAGATCCCCGACAACTCTTGTGCAAAGTACCATGAGTGCTTGAAGTCTCGTTTGCACCCGCCGTGTGCCATAATGTGACATCACGCATACCCGCCAGGCCAGAAGATGGATGGGCAAACGCTCGTCATCGTGGGATGTCGCTGGGATCCATCTTTCTGGGTTGCGAGGTGAGCTGTAGAGATTCAGCCAGATCCCTCTACAGCAGCATTCACACATCCCTCCCCTCCTCCATTCCAGGGGGCCAGACGGGTGGGCAGGTGCGCGCACGTGGTGGTGGGTGCACAGACATGTGGCGGTGATGACTAGAGCCCGTTTTTAAATGGGCTAAGGTCACTAGTTTAGAATAATGCCCTCAGTGCTAGAAAATGTATGTGCAGATATTGAGAGAATGTCACAATGGGTCAATGATCAGAAGCAAAGTACTGTAGTCAAAACCCAGTGCTGGCATCCAGTCCACCTAAGCTGAATTCACATGCACACTGTAATGCCATTAAGTCTCTAAATATGTTGAAGGGACAAATCTTATCTCCCCCCCTCCAGATTAATTTTGTGGTCTAGCCAACTAGACTGAGGGCCCGTTCAGACTATGTGCGTTCCTAGCCGTTTTTACAGAACGCATACAGAAAGATTTTACGCATAGTAACAGTTACTAATGTTTTCTAATGACCTCGTTCACATGTATGCGTATGAGGCGCAGACGTTTCTCATCCGCATTGCTGCACACAGTTCTGTGCATCACGCACAGAAACGGACACAATGAAAGTCTATGGACGCGTATCAAAAATGCGTACTATTGCGTTTTTAGTGTACATTTCCCTCTGCGGTTCCCATAATTCTTTTCTGTTTCCCGGGTCACGTGTGTGTGCATAATGTGTGTTTTCATGCGTTTTTCAACTTGCGTTTCTTTGAATTTATACGCGTTCTACAAACGCTGACAGTCTGAACAGGGCCTGAGGGTAGGTGCACACATAAAATAACATGAACAAGGCTGCGTTTTATGTCATGTTTCATTTTATGTTGTGTGCGTTTTTACTGCGTTTTTGGTACGTTTGCGTTAGCGTTTTCTTTTTACAGCAGATGCATTCAAGCGTTTTGTGTGCGTTTTAATGCGTTTGCGGTTCACATATAAAAACGCATATGCGTGTTGTATGCGGTTTTTTAAATTGCATTTTATGCAAATAACTAGGAAGACAGGAAGGGGAAATACATCACAAAAGGCATAGAAAAACGCATACCATTGCTTTCCATTTACTTTCATTATGTGCGTTTTTGATGCGTTTTTGCATTTTGCATATTATGCAACAAAACCAGCATTTTTCAAAAACGCATATGCATTTTTTACTGCGGCCCATAGACTTCCATTAGCGGCAAAACCGCAGCGTTTTCCGCAACGCTAGCATTTCTGCTAAGTGTGCTCCTAGCCTCAGGAGAAGAATACAAACTCAGGGGCTATTTTATTAATAGCAATATTCAAACATTTTTATTCAGCATTATAAAGTTATTTAGCAGTCTCGCCTTAACTGCTTTACTGATTCATGTGAAATATGATTTTGGTGACAGGTCTGCTTTAAGCCATTCCCTACCCTTCATACTGTAAACCTAGGCCATACAGCTGCTCATCTTCTTTAACTGATGAATCACCTTTCATTTTGTTTTAATACACAATACTTACTCATCTCCTATCTTGGTAGGAGATCAGAACATACATCTTGTGAACTTCTTTTAATTATCTGTTCAGTAGTTTTTAAAAATTGTTTTTATCATTTATTGCCAATATAGATATCAGTAAGATGTATTCTTTCAATACAGAGGTTAATTCTTGCAATTCCCAAATGTCAGGATGCAAGCTACTTGTTCAAATAAATCACTGAATTTTGGTCTGAGGGGGTTTGTATTTGTACGTTTCAACGCGGTTGCTTAGGAACACTGCAGGAAAAGGACAAGTCAGTTTCGAGCAGCATGTGCATGGCCAATGCAGAATATACTTCATGACACAAAGGCATCTTGAACTTAAACTAGCTTTGTTTATTAAATATAATCATTATTGTGAGTGTGAGGGGATGAGAAGATGCTGTGGCAGGTTCTGCTGACCTGACCTGGGATGATGTGTGTGGTGGGGGTACATGAGTAATATGAGAATGACATCATCCTGTGAGAGTGGATCCTCCCGAGGGAGAAGGGGAAAGCAGGAGGAGGGAATGAGAGAGGAGCAATCACTCTGAAAGCTCTGGATGAATCCCAGTACACGGCATGCTGGCTGACTCCAAGTATGATCGCTTTCGCAATGACTCCATAACTTCTGCAGAGAAACAGATGCCACTGACAGCTGAAGCTATGAGTGGACAAGTAGCCCCTAGTTCTCCAGCCACCTCACCTGCTTTAGGTCAGCCATTTGCTGAACCGCAAGGTCCAGATGAACAAGACATGGCTACTACCTTCTGCATGATGATACCCCGGATGGGACAGTGGAAATTCTCAAGTCCTGCAGCTTTCCTGAGCCGATCTCCATCTGGAGCTAGCAAGGATTTGTCTCTGGAGAAACCGGGGGCTTCTGGGGGACTAGGGTCGGTGTTCGGAGCCTGTGACCCAGTTTGTTCCACACCTTGTACTCTGCAGGTGATAAACCGGTTGCGAGGGGGAGCAGGAACAGCTGGAGGAGGAAGAAAGTCTTCGCGAGCAGAGACATATAAGCTATCTGGAGAGGAGTGGACCCGCAAAGGGAATTTTATAAGCAAACCAGCTCAGGGATGGCTTCATCCTGATGACCGTCTGCAGGGTCCTGGGGTGTCTTATATTGTGAGGGTAAGTCATGCACCACCAAGGACAGAGTGAAACATCTGTGAAGAATCCACAAATGAAAATCATTTTGGGTGGGGCTATTGTGTGCATAATACAGATGCAGCAGCACTGTGCAAAAGTATGTATGTGTGGATGCTGAAGACTATACAGTGTGCTCTTGGTTAAGCAGAAAGCATTGAAATGACTGCAGTGATCAAATACAAAAAAAGAGCTTTCTGCTAATATACGTTTTCTAATAAAATACATTAACCTCTTTTATTCTGATGACCCATAACACTTTGTGATACACCCATTCTTATCACAGTTCTGTGTATTGCCCCTTTAACGAATGGCTCAGCGCAGAGAGAGTAGTGCGCAGGTTGCTGTGTCCTGTTAACTGATTGGCTATGTTCCCTTCTCCCTAGTGCTGATTTGTAAAAGTGCTGATGCAATGTTATTCTCCTTTGTTTTGCTGAACACTGATTGGCTAATGACTTCTTTGTTTTGGAAGGAGCAAAGGAAGGTCTGGTGATGATACTGTAACCATATTACCTTCTAGAGCAGTTGCTTTTAAGCAGTCCTTACAGGCCATTAGCTGCTCGCCAGCATTGCCAAATCAACATTAAATACCATTTTCACTCTAGGCCGCAATGTTTTTCCAGCTTAGAAATAAAAAATTTAAATTATGTAGTGCAGACTTAGTCATCTTTTAAGAAATGGTATAAACCTAACGATCACTGTAGGCACATCTTAAAAAATCAATACATCAATAATAAATTTACATTTCTAATCAAATGGAATGTTAGGCCAAAGCTACGTGGGCAACCCCTGGAAGTTACATCTGGTTACAAGGTTAGCAAAGGCACATCAGGTAAATGGTAACATCTAAAATAGATGATAGGCATAACAGCTGCCATGTTTATGTTATGACAGGTCAAGTTTAAAGGACACCTGAACTGAGAAGGATATGGAGGCTGCCATATTTAAGTCAGTTTAAACAATATCAGTTCCTTGGCTTTGCCCTGCTGATCCTGTGCCTCTAATACTTTAGTCCATAGACCCTGAACAAACATGCAGATCAGATGTTTCTGACTAAAGTCTGACTTAATCTAGTCGGTCTCTTTAGTTGCAAGCTGCATACTTGTTTCAGCTGTGTGATGCAGATACCACTGCAGCCAAAAGGTGCGTAAACATCTTTGATGGATGTAGCCCGTCAGGGATTGGGACCTGATCCCTTCGGGTGACATCGCTGGGCTAGGCTGCACAGATGTGTTGTGTTGCTATGGGGGGGGGGGGGTGGCCTTAGGGATTACAGATTGTAGTGTGCGTGACATCATGGCTGTCACTGGAGGTGAGTTGTCCCACCGGGCTGATTGCTTGCAGGTCGGGAGTAGTGCACCTCTGTACACATGCATGATTATCAGCTGAGGCGGTCATTATCAGCCAACTTTAATCAAGCATGTGTACAAAGCTGAAGAGATTGTTTAGACTGCCAGACAACTGGTATTGCTAAAAAGAAAATAAATATGGCAGCCTCTATAGCCATCTCAGTCCAGGTGTCCTGTAACTAGTCCTCATATATGCCAATTATTAGCATTAAAGGCTTATTGTACATTTGATAACCAGTGCCTTTGTGTACTGCTGGCAACCATTTAGCTAGTGTGATGATGAAGTGTGGAAGGTTAGTGTGAGGGTTTGGCTAAAATAAGGTGGTGCACAAAAGACCGACCCAACTGCCTGTCACATGTGTGAGTATACAGGCAAACGCTGCCCCCCCCGTGTGGCTCTTTCTCTGTCCCTGCTGTGTGTATCCTTTCCAGATTTATTGAAGCCTGTCTCGCCTGCTGCTCTATGAGAGTTACCCGTACAAATGCAGGTGACACAGGCTTCAGTAAAGCCTGGGAGGACACACACAGCAGGGACAGAGGCACATGGGGGCAATGTTTGCCTGTATGCTCACACATGTGACAGGCAGCCAGACCGGTCTTTTGTGAGACGCCCTGTAATGTGGCTATGGTAGCTGGCTTGGATTAGGCAAAATGATCAGGTTAAAGTGTACCTAAGATGAAAGCCGTCTCAGGTACCATACTTGTCTGGAGCTTTCTTAAAGGGGTTTCTTCTGCGAATGAGGAAAAAAATAAAAAGTGGATTTATGCATAAACTATTAAACATCCTTCTGAAATAGTGTAAAAAGTTTTTTTTTAAATGAATGGTTTCATCAATACAACATGTAATGTAAACAGTGACATATGAAGGACTGGGAGGCTAATCCATTTGTTAGGGGTGGTTTTTTTTTACTTTCTTTTCACAACTATAACTCCTGCCTAAGCAGTTTTCAGTGGTATAACCCACTTCTAGCAGGAATCGCTGTTATAGCCCTAACAGCTGAGCTCTACTGAGCTGCTGAATATGCTTACATTGTTGCTAGGCAACCAGAGGCCGTGTAGAGACTCGTTTGTGAAAAGAGTCATAAGCTGCTGAGAGAATGAATCAGTCCCATCTACACCATATGATTCTTTGTCAGATTCGATTCAATATGATTTGATTCATTGATTTGATTCAATCTGACATGTCCGATTCATGATTCGATTCAAATTGAATCGAATCATGAATCGGACATGTCAGATTGAATCAAATCAATGAATCAAATCATATTGAATCGAATCTGACAAAGAATCATATGGTGTAGATGGGACTGATTCATTCTCTCAGCAGCTTATGACTCTTTTTTACAAAGGAGTCTCTGCACGGCCTCTGGTTGCCTAGCAACAATGTAGACACATTCAGCAACTCAGCAGAGCTCTGCCCTTAGGGCTATAACTGTGATTCCTGCTGGAAGTGGGTTATACCACTGAAAACTACTTAGGCAGGAGTTAGGTTTGTGAAAAGAAAGAAAAAAAAACACCCCTAACAAATGGATTAGCCTCCCAGCCGTCATCCGTCACTATTTACATTACGTGTTGTATTGATGAAACCATTCATTTTTTTTTAAAAAGCTTTTTACACTATTTTAGAAGGATGATTAATAGTTTATGCATAAACCACTTTTTATTTTTTTCCTCATTCGCGAAAGAACCCCTTTAAGCCACTCGGGGAGACAGCGAGGGACTGAGTGGCCTCAAGGGAGCTTAACAATGCCCCAGGTAAGTATAGAACATGAGATAGCTTTCATCTCAGGTTATCTTTAAGTTAGTTTTGATATTTTTGAATAAAGTTTAGTTTTATGCTTTTTTGAAATGGTTACAAAAATTCAGTCAGAAGTTTTTCTTTGAAATCTGAATACAGTGAGGAAGGGTTATTGCGGTCTGTGCTCTTGTTGGAGAGATTCCCCATCACTTCCTGTTCTGGGTGGTACATGCACCAGACAGGAAGTGACAGAAATACTCTCCATAGGACTCAGCCAGCCCTACAAATCTCTCAGGGTCCATTCACACTGAATCAGTTGCTGTCAGTTATAACTGAACAGGCAAGTGATGTGCAATCCAGTATCTATGTTTCTCTATGGGTCAGTTCACTGCTATAGAACAATTAATCAATCAAACTGCATTCATTTTTCAAAGGTCGGTGTGAAAAAGGCCATAGGCATTAAAACAGTAGCAAGAAATGAGGACACATTTTCATAAAAACAACCAAGACAGCAATGTAAATGTGCTAGATTTTCTAACCATCCTCCACTTTGTCAAAAATAAAAAGTTTTGACTTGAGTTCTGTTTTAAAGTTAGGCTTAGGTTAGGCTTTCGCTTCTGGTAAGAATCGGACTGGGCCACAGTAGTACAGTTTTTTTCCTCGGTGGGCCCTGCCTCCAGGTCTCTGGTGGGCCCCCCTCCTTGTCTGACAGAGCTCCAATTGCTGCCTGTAGCACAAAAATTCTCTTCTCAGTGCTGTAATCACTCATGCTGAGAGCAGTGACGTAGCTAATGAGCTGTAGGCCTCGATGCAAATTTTACAATGGGGCCCCCAAGCACTCTATACATAACAATTGATACGACGCACCAAAACCTGCCAATGGCAACTACAGTGTCAGAGGTGCAAGAAAGGGATGCAAAATAGCTTGTTAATGATTACCACTGTTCAAAGTATCTATAGAAGTGATTATTATGAGCACAGGACCAATAGAGAGGTAATACTGTAGTTGAGGGAGGGCCCTTCGGGGCCCCTTTGGCCCAAGGGCCCCAATACGGTCGCAACCTCTGCACAGTAGGCGATTACTTTATATTGAAGGAGGGAACTCAATGCAAAGTTTTGCTGGGCAGCAGTGTCTCTGAATTACAATGAAAAATTGATCTCCTAAGAGAAAACTCAGGAGAAAAAGTGAATTGCATATGGGCCACGGTGTGAAAGTATTACCTAGGAGAAAACGCAGGAGGAACACTTTAGTTGCATATGGCCCATAATGTGAACTAAGCCAAAGAGTTCGGATTTTACCAGTTAATGTGAGGTGCAAAGTTTGGATTAGGGTTATAAGAAGAGTCAAAGCCCAACAGAAGGAAAAAATGCATTTTAGTTGTGGATGGTGTGCAACAGGGTTAAAAACTCAGCAGAGTTTTTATTGCTGTGTGTGGCACACTAATAGAGAATTATCATTACTTTCTATCATTCCAGGTGCTAAACTGGTGTCAAATCATGTCCACAGGTCACATGGACCGCACTAATCCTTAAAGGGCAACTGAAGCAAGAAAGATATGGAGACTGCCATATTTATTTCCTTTTAAGCAATACCAGTTGCCTGACTATCCTGCTAATCCTCTACCTCTAATACTTTTATCCATAAACCCTGAACAAGCATGCAGCAGATCAGGTGTTTCTGACATTTTTGGCAGATCTTAAAGATAAGCTTTATGCTTTTTTTCTGGCATTATTCAGACACTACTGCATCCTAATAGACCAGCAGGACTGCCAGGCAACTGGTATTGTATAAAAGGAAATAAATATGGCAGGTTCCATACATTTCTCACTTCAGTTGTCCTTTAAAGTGATACTGAAGTGAAAAAATACTTATGATGTAATGATTTGTGTGTAGTACTGATAATAAAACATTAGTAGCAAAGAAAAGAGTCTTCATATTTACATTTTTACATATATAGCTTTTTTTTATAACATTAGATAATTCTGTCATATTTGTAATTACAAGCCACACTCTGTATTTTAAACTAAAAAACAAGCAGAGCTAATGACCCTTTCAACTTACCTGCTGTAAAAAATCTCATCTAAATCTGTCTCTGACTGTTTCTTTGATGTACAAGTTCTCCAGAAAACACCGACACAAGTTGGGTCAGAGAGCTCAGAGAAGGTCTTTAACATACAAAACAACTGAAGTTTCTTAACTCTTCCTCTACTGTAAACAATATGAGACTCATATCTGTGCTACTAATCTTCTGGGTCTTATACTGGGAATACACGGTACGTTTTCGCCGCTCGATTGAGCCATTTAGATGGCTCGATTGATAATTTCCAACATGTCTGATCACCCGCCCGATCGATTCCGCACGCATCGGGGACAATGGAAAAAGATAAGGAAAACGAGCAGAAGATGAGAGGTTAGCCCGCAGAATCGAGCGGGGAATCAATCGGGCTGCAGAATCGAGCCGCAAAAACGCACCGTGTATTCCCAGCATTAGCTGTACTACACATACAATTCATTATATCATACGTTTATTTTGACTTCAGATTCCCTTTAACCACTTTACCCCCGCGTGTACGTATTTCTCCGCCCCCTTTTTCCATCCTTTAACAACCAGGGACGGAGAAATACGTACTTTCCGCGTTCCCGACGCTGTCCGCGCTCCCGCTTGTAAACACGCCGCCCGCCGCTAGTAAACACGCCGCCGCCCGCTCGCCCAGAGATCAATGAACGGGAAAATCCATTCCCGTTCGTTGATCTAAGCCCCGCAATGATCCGCTGCTCTCCTATGGGCAGCGCGATCATTGTGAGAAAAAACTCACGTGTCCAGCCTCCTTATACTTCCTCCAAGCTTCCGGAAGGAAGCTTGGAGGTCGCATTAAAACAAAAAGTTACTGTGGCCATCTTGTGGCCAAATAGTAAACTACACCCTACACATTTTTCACATACAAATAAATGACTTTTACACATAAAATTAACTCATTACCTCCCACACTCCCCATTTTTTTTCTTTTTTGTAATTAAAAAAAAATTAAAAAATTTACAATTAAAAAAAATACATAAATAGTTACCTTAGGGACTGAACTTTTTAAATATTTATGTCAAGAGGGTATAACACTGTTACTTTATAAACTATGGGCTTGTAATTAGGGATGGACGCAAAAATGAAAAAAATGCACCTTTATTTCCAAATAAAATATTGGCGCCAAACATTGTGATAGGGACATAATTTAAATGGTTTTATAACCGGGACAAAAGGGCAAATACATTTCATGGGTTTTAATTACAGTAGCATGCATTATTTAAAAACTATAATGGCCAAAAACTGAAAAATAATTATTTTTTTCCCCACATTTTTCCTATTTTCCCATTAAAACACATTTAGAAAAAAATAATTCTTGGCATAATGTCCCACCTAAAGAAAGCCTAATTGGTGGCGGAAAAAACAAGATATAGTTCATTTCATTGCGATAAGTAATGATAAAGTTATAGACGAATGAATGGAAGGAGCGCTGAAAGGTGAAAATTGCTCTGGTGCTCAGGGGGTAAAACCCCTCAGTGGTGAAGTGGTTAAGGCCCTTTTACACTTACCATGTCACATCTTCGTACACTCCCTTGCTGCAGCTTGTCAAAGTGGCCATTAAAGTCTATGAGATGTGACACACTGCGGTGCGACACAATGCAACAGAAGTGCTCTGGGCGCCGCAGACACAAGCTGCAGATTTTTGCCCTGCATTTCCCAGAACTCACGTGTTCAGTTTTCTTTTTTTTTTTCTTCAGTCTCACCGCAGATATAATGTGGGGTGAAAAATTTCAGCAGCGGTGCAATTGTTCTGAATCGCACAGCTACAGCCAGGGTCGGACTGGGACACTAAGGGCCCACCGAGGAAGTTTCAGCCTGGGGCACCCGCCCCCCCCCCCCACGCTCCTCCTCCCCCCACGCTCCTCGCTCCCCCCCCCATCCCATTTTGGGCTCACATATACATGTACTGTAGAAATTTTGCATGATTTTATGGTAGGGAATAGATTATAAACACTTCTGAGGACAGTGTCCAATAGGGATATGTCCGCATGCGGCGCGCTCAGCGCGCCGCAGCAAAAATGAATGAGTGTCGCCATGCACTGGAACATGGGCGTGATCATGATGGGTCATGGGCAGACTTTAAAAAAAAAACACACAAAATAAGTAGCGGTTTTATTCACAGAGATTAGGTCCGACCAGATACATTTTAGATAAAATAATCAAGTAGTTACATGCCTCATGATAATTCATCAAGTAGTCAAATGGCAGCAGATTTTCCGACAAAATGCAATCAGATTGGCGGCAGATATCCCCACAAAATGCAAATAGATTGGCGGCAGATATCCCCACAAAATGCAATCAAAGTGGCGGCAGATATCCCCACAAAATGCAATCAAATTGGCGGCAGATATTCCCACAAAATGCAAACAGATTGGTGACAGATATCCCCTCAAAATGCAATCAAATTGGCGGCAGATATCCCCACAAAATGCAATCAAATTGGCGGTAGATATCCCCACAAAATGCAAATAAATTGGCGGCAGATATCCCCACAAAATGCAATCAAAGTGGCGGCAGATATCCCCACAAAATGCAATCAAATTGGCGGCAGATATCCCCACAAAATGCAAACAGATTGGCGGCAGATATCCCCACAAAATGCAATCAAATTGGCGGCAGATATCCCCACAAAATGCAATCAAATTGGCGGTAGATATCCCCACAAAATGCAAATAAATTGGCGGCAGATATCCCCACAAAATGCAATCAAAGTGGCGGCAGATATCCCCACAAAATGCAAACAAATTGGCGGCAGATATCCCCACAAAATGCAATCAAATTGGCGGCAGATATCCCCACAAAATGCAAACAAATTGGCGGCAGATATCCCCACAAAATGCAAACAGATTGGCGTCAGATATCCCCACAAAATGCAATCAAATTGGCGGCAGATATCCCCACAAAATGCAATCAAATTGGCAGCAGATATCCCCACGAAATGCAAACAGATTGGCAGCAGATATCCCCACAAAATGCAATCAAATTGGCGGCAGATATCCCTACAAAATGCAATCAAATTGGCGGCAGATATCCCCACAAAGTCTGGTCCCCTGTTAGTGGGGGCTCCCATGCTGGAAGGGGGTGCAGTGGGCACAGAACGGCAGGGAGGGGGGGAAGCCTCCCCCTCCTCCCTCACCTGGAGCTCCCCCCTCCCTCACCTGGAGCCCCTCCCCCCCAGTTTAGGTAAGCAGGTCACAAGTGTCCCCAGTTAGGTAGGTCTAAGTTCCCCCCCAGCTTGGTAGGGGGGGCAGTGGGCACTGAAAGCGGCGGGGAAGCTTTCTCCCCCCCCCCTCACCTGGAGCCCCTCCGTATAGGTAGGCAGGCCGCAGGCGCAGGTCACAGGTGTCCCACAGTGCAGGAAGGGGGGCAGTGGGCACACAGAGCGGCGGGGAGGGGGGAAGCTTCCCCACCCCTCCCTCACCTAGGGGCCCCCCTTCCGCGCTCCCCCTTCCGTACTCCCCCTCCCTCCAAAATCTCAGCCAGCGGCAGCGAGCGGGGAATAGCTTACCGGCATGAAGACATCAGTCATCAGAGGAGATCCATCGCTCTGCGTGCCGCTGGCTGGTCTCCGTCTCTCCTGCAATGCAATGACCAATCACGCTCTTGCAGTACTTCCTGTGAGAGCGTGATTGGTCAGTGCATTGCAGGAGACGGGAGACGGAGACCAGCCAGTGGCACGCAGAGCGATGGATCTCTTCTGATGACTGATATCTTCATGCCGGTAAAGCTATTCCCCGCTCGCTGCCGCTGGCTGAGATTTTGGAGGGAGGGGGAGTGCGGAAGGGGGAGCGCGGAAGGGGAGGGCCCCTAGGTGAGGGGGGGAATCTTCTCCCCTCCCTGCCGTACTTTGTGCCCAATTTCCCCCCTTCCTGCGCTGTGCCGGCTCTGGGGCCCCCAGGAGGCGGTGCCCACCGATGGAATCATCGGCAGTTCGGTGGGTCAGTCCGAGGCTGGCTACAGCAGAAATAAGCATGCAGCTAATCCAGTGAGAAACTTCTGATCTGCATGCTTGTTCAGGATCTATGGGTAAAAGTAGAGGCACAGGATCAGCAGAACAGCCAGGCAATTTGCATCCTTTAAGAGGACATAAATATAGTAGCCTCCATATTCCTCTCAGTTCAGGAGTTCTTTTAATCATATTTGTAGTCCCAAAAGTCACTTGAGGCACTCATGGGATGCTATGATAAAGAACCTGGACTGATATTGCATGCTGTGGCCTTGTTTAAATCTATATTCTTATATGCAAGGTATGTGAGTGATACCCTGTCATATATCACTCTGTAGTAGGGAGTGAGTGCAGTTATTTGGGGTATAGAAGTCCTAAAAAGAAATAAGTTACCCTGCCACAGTTGTAATACTAAATAAAACATTTTTTTTGTAGCAACAGAATCCATAAGGTTTGGTTCCCATTTGTTGCAAAACACATACCCCCTCTGTATGTTTTCTGCAGCTCTGAGAAAGGAAGGCAGTGAACTGTTAAAATAGGCTTTGCTTCCAGTTGTTAGAAAAAATGGAACACAAAAGTCCTAACCTGCTACGTTTTCCGGGCGATAGGATGTGTTACCCATAGCCACCTATGGTGCTAAGGCATCCACTCCGGAGCAGAGCATGACAAGAAAACACAGCGAAGCTGACTTTGAACTTTTCTGCTCTGTGGCCAATGGATTGTCACCAATGGGAACCTCGCCACAAGCCTATTACACACTTTCAATTAAGTTTGACCAATCACGGACCAATTTAACCACCTTCATGAAGTATGAGGGTTGACAGATATTGAATACTATGACAAGATTATGTAGGTAAACCCTCATACTACATGGTAATGATGTTAGCTACGAATACGTAGCTACTGGTAATTGAAATTTAAATTAGATTTACTTAACTATAGCCGATGCGTTCCAGTTGCAGTCCATGTAAAGCCACTACTTCCTCCTTTCGGGTTTGAAGGTTTAAGTAGTACAAACAAAACAAACACAGAACATTTATATCATGCTTTTCTCCTGGCGGACTCAAAGCGCCAGAGCTGTAGCCACTAGGACGCGCTCATTAGGCAGTAGCAGTGTTAGGGAGTCTTGCCCAAGGTCTCCTACTGAATAGGTGCTGGCTTACTGAATAGGAGGAGCCAAGATTCAAACCCAGGTCTCCTGTGTCAGAGGCAGAGCCCTTAACCAGTACACTATCCAGCCAATTAGGAGAGTTATGTGGGCCACAAGTGGAACACATCAGCTATAGGCGACAGCATAGGTAAATTAACCAACCTCCCTGTTTACATAGATTTTGAAAAAGGCATATATTATGTTCAACCTCACTACTTAGCTCCAGTTATTCTGAACCAGAGGAAGGCAAAATAAAAAGCAGAAGTAAATATGGGGAGGGATACACCACTCTGTGAAACACCACATGGGTAAATATTGTAACAATGAACACATTGGTGCCAGTGGGAGTGTGGGGTCTGCAGGCAGACACTGTACAGGAACTACAGCTACACTGCTTTGCACTGAATCAAGCACTAGTAGTGCAGGTACAGGGTAGGTGAAAAAGGTATAATGTACCTACTATAGGATTTTTCCAAACATATCTATTTATTGCAGATTTAGTGGACACAAAAGAGCTTCTGACATGGAGCCAGACAGCCAGTCAATGCAAAACATTAGTGCAGGTGGCAGTTTGCATAGTAGTTGACAAGGTTTCATTTAAAATGTATCTTATTTAATGGTGCAAGGTGATAGACTGTAATAGGTGAAGGATCGAAATCAAGTAGCTATCTAATAGTATAATACCTGATTTGCCAAGCATCCTCTAGTGTATGGCCAGCTTTACTATACAATATTAGTTGTTCTAGTTTACAGCTTTCATGAAATATAAGATTATATTTGCAGATTAAACAAATCGTCGGAAAAACACAAAAGCAATTGCACCTTGTGTGAAACTGTATGGAAAAATGTGTTATAATTTGGAAAATTCATAATCCCATCACATTGCAATCACCATTTTCAGTGGAAAAGGTCCCTTACTGACACCATACTAGAAATGACATCAGGCTTTTTTTTACCCTGGGGCTTTGCGTTGCATACACTGTAAAAAAAAAGGATTGCAATGCAACAGAAGGAAAAAGTCACATCACACGGTACACTTGCAATGTGAGGCATACAGTATGTAAAAAGTATGCTTCACTGCAGCTGTAAACACACATTGTCTAGTACCGCACAGCATAACTCGTACAATTCTTATAAATTCTGTCACACCGCACTAATAATGTTCCAATGTGAACTCACCAGTGCAATATGTCATGAGACAGAACACCATGTACCCAACTGTGACATTTTTAGGAAACAGTTGGTAAAACATGATACCATTAGCAAATAGCAAAACAGGAATCTGAATTGCAAATTCAGAGATTTTTCCAGTGACAACAGTGTGTAACATATTCACAAGTGTCCATCTGATCTTTATCCATAGACCTTGTAATTGAGCATTCTATACTTGTGTATACATGGCATAACAAACCCCTTTGGGATTAGCACTATGGAGTTTGTGCATAAATCAGTTATACATGTTGCTTTTAGTGCCTTACTACATGGTGAATGCATATAAAATAACTGTTGGATTGCAGATGTTATTGTATTTGTGGTTTTTCAAGCATTACAATATGGAAGCAAATATGGCTTATACTTAGGTCTCTTAAGCTGGTGAAAAGTGGGAAGCATTAGAGGGGCAAAATGATCTACCCAGAGTGGTCTGGAATTAAAGTGTACTCGAGCTGAAGCTTGGTTACAAAATGAGATATTTACCTAAAGAGAGGGAAGCCTCAGGATCCTATTGAGGCTTCCCTCAGTGATCTGATGCCCCCCCCCCCCCCCCTCGCACAGCACACATATGTGGTAAAAGATATAAATTAGAGTAAATAGCTTTACATGAAGAATTATGAATATATTACATAAGAAAATAAAGACTGAAATGTGCAAAATATTAAATTCTTTATTTCTGGCAAAAAAACTTCACATATCAGAAATGTTAACACAATGCCTATAAGTGCATAACTCTAGTCCCAGGACTGTAAATGCATAAAATCACACAACTATCCCTAATTAAGGATCTTGTATCACAATATGGGTTGTTAATAAAAGCAATAGCTTACAAGAATGCAACCAATATGATTGATACATACAGGATTTCTAGCACTTCACAAGTATATTGAAAGATAAGATATCCACCTTACTATTCAGATGCTCTGTAACCAGATAGCCAGGGTAGAGATCCCTGTCTCTCTCTCTCTCAACTTCAAAGAAATTCCTTGCTGAGCCTGTAGTTTTATGTTCTTGTGCTGCTGATGAAGTTCAGCGTGAGGCAAAGCTGCAGAGTGTGATGTGATACATGTATTTTAGTGTTCTCTGCAACGACTCTGGGCAGTGAAACAGTTAACTGCAAACTCTCCTGCTCTGTGAAGAGGTCGGGACATTTGACCAGTGCCCCGTGATGCCGTGATAGAGGCTGCAAATTGTTAGAGCCACGGCGAAAACGTGACACTTGGCCGGTCTGACTTTTGTCTTCCATCAGTGCACCCATGCAGTAGCCTGTGCATGTAGGCCCGTGCATGTGCAGTAAGCTGGAGCCATTCATTTACAAGAGGCTCTGTGCTACTGCATATGCGCGGCCATGCTCGTAACAGGAGAGAAGTGTGGCCCTGATGTAGAGGGGGGCTGCACTGAATGAGGAGGGGACATTGTAGCACAGAGGGAAGCCTCAATAGAATCCTAAGGCTTCCCTCTCTTTAGTTAAATATCTCTTTTTGAACCCGAGCTTTGGCTCGGGTTTCTTTTAAAGAAGAACTTCAGGTTCTGCTAAACAAAATAATTTCCATACTTATCAGTATTTGCAATTAATATTTGAAAACTGGATCGTTGCAGGGACTGCTTCCCTGTAGTTATGCTGGTGGGTGGAAAATACACAATAGTGATATCACATATATATCCTATTTTCATCCCTAATATCCTCCCATTTCCACTATCCAAAGTGCTTGTTCAGCACCTACAACTCCATTCTCCACCCCCCTCCTCCTTCATCTTGCTTATCAGCTGAAGAATTTGCAACATACTTCACTGATAGAATTGACAAAATCTGAAGTGAATTCTCCATGCAGCCCTGAAATCCCACCTCCACACCTCTCATTGACTGTTCTCTAACTGCCTTCTCTCCACTCTCTGAACATTCTCTCTCCTATATAATATCCAAAGCTCATCTAAACATCTGTTCTTTGGATCCTATTCCCTCTAATCTCATTCCACAGCTATTCTCCTCTAACATGCCTGCACTAACATGGCTATTTAACCTGTCCCTCTCCACTGGCATCGTTCCGTCCCCACTCAAAAAGGATATTGTGACACCACTACTTAAAAAAAACATCTCTAGATCCTACCACACTCACCAACTACTGCCCAGTGTCACTTCTCAATTTGCATCCAAATTACTTGATTGTCATATACACACTGAATTAAGCCATTATTTATCTGCTAGCACCCTGCTTGATCAGTTCCAGTCTGGCTTTCGCTCTAACCACTCCACAAAAACAGCTCTCACTAAAGTTGCCAATTATTTTCTTACAGCTAAATCCAAAGGTCATTTTTCCATACTCAACCTTCTTGATCTATCATCAGCATTTGATACTGTTGACCACACCTTACTCCTACAGATACTTTCATCTGTAGGCATAAAGGGCCTCGCTCTCTCATGGTTATCTTCCTACCTCTCTGGAAAGTCCTTCACTTTCTCTTACTCAGATCACATCTCTTCTCCTCATCCTTTGTCTGTGGGGGTTCCTCAAGGCTCTGTCCTTAGCCCTCTCCTCTTTTCCATCTACATGCATGGTCTTGGTGACTTAATCAACTCATTTGGGTTTCAATACCACCTATATGCAGATGATACACAACTGTAACTCTTGGCCCCAGGCCTTAACTCCCTCCTCACACGTGTTCCTGACTGCTTGTCTGCTATATCCTTCTTCATGTCCTCTTGCTTCTTAAGACTTAATATGAGTTAAACAGAACTTATCATTTTCCACTGTCTCTGCCCACTACTCTGCATGAAATAACAATAAATGTTAATAACACTCCCATAACTTCAGTTCCCAAAGCACAGTGCTTAGGGGTAATAGTCAACTCCTCTCTCTCTCTTTTATTCCTCATGTTCAATCCCTAACCAGCTCCTGTCATCTCCAACTCAAAAACATATCTCGCATCCAACCTTTTCTCACTCACAACTAAAATGTTAATACATGCTCTTAAAATATTTTGTCTGGACTATTGTAACATACTACTGTGTGGACTACCCTTTTAACAGACTGGCCCCGCTCCAGTCAGTACTGATCTCAGTTGCCTGTCTCATTCATCTTTCTTCTCGATCTTCCTCTGCTGCCCCTCTCTGTCAATCTCTTCACTGGCTGCCAATTAACCAGAGGATCCAGTTCAAACTCTTAACCCTAACCTACAAAGCTCTCCACAATCTCCCCTGTACATCTCCTCACTAATTTCCAGATACCAACCCAATCGCAATCTCAGATCTGAAAATGATCTTCTGTTGTCCTCCTCTAGAATTATGTCCTTACATTCACGTTTGCAAGATTTTGCATGTGCTTCACACGTTTGGAATGCCCTCCCATCCCAACACATCCTTCACTCGCCAACCTTTATTACCTTTAAACGCTCTCTGAAAACTTAGCTGTTTCGACAAGCATGTGCTGTACCTTCCCCTTTGTCCTAAGACCAAATTGCACTCCTACTAGATATCCTAAAGCTAAAACACACTGCCTCTACATGTTTATTGTATAATACTCCTCCTCTTGTTCCTCCCCCCCCCCCCATTCCCTTTAGATTGTAAGCTCGCAAGGGCAGGGCTCTCTCCCCCTTTTGTGTCCTGGAAGTCATTATACATTTAATTCATCATGTTACTTTTATCACTGTCATTACCAATTCTGTATCTTGTATTCTGTATTTTGCATCGTTTTTGTATTTTCTCACCAATTATGTATTTTGTCGGTATTATTATGTACCCCATGCTTGTTTCTTACTTTCTACAGCGCCACGGAATATGTTGGCACTTTATAAATCAATAATAATAATAAGAGAAGGAGAGCCTTCAATTCTAAGGTAATAGGGTAGATCTACAGGTAGGGGGAGCTGTGTACAAGGTGGTGGTCAGTGGCTAGTTAAGGGTCTTACGTGTCTAAAGGTCCGTACACACGCCGGACTGGAGGCAACGACGGGTCCGTCGTCGCCTCCCGCTGGGTGGGCGTTCCAACGACAGTCCGGCGTGCGTACGCACTGTCGGCGGACTGATACGGCTGCTTCTGAGCGATCCGCCCGGCGGATCGCTCAGAAACAGCCGTATCAGTCCGCCGACAGTGCGTACACACGCCGGACTGTCGTTGAAACGCCCACCCAGCGGGAGGTGACAACGGACCCGTCGTTGCCTCCGGTCCGGCGTGTGTACGGACCTTTAGGTGAGATTATTTGCTGTGAGCTTTCGGGTTCTGCCTAAAGATATCACCTGTGGATGAGTGACAAACAGATTGTGGAAGGGACGTTCCAGAGAAATGGGAAAATTAAGAAGATTGTGTATGTGAGAATAAGGAGAGGTGCCTAGAGAGAAAAATATTGTTGGTAAAGTGAAGATTATACTGTATACAGGGCAGTATCTGGAGACAAGTGTGATTAAGAAGGGAGTAGCAAGATTGTAGAGTACTTTGTAGGCAAGAGTTAGGCTACATTCACAGCGGAGCACTGCGATGCAACCTAATGGCTGCATTATAGCACAGAACGTCGCATTGTCAAGCACTACCTGCTATGCACAGATAACTTGCTATGCAACATGCAGATAACATGCAGGGCAATATTCATGTTCATTGCGTTGTATTCCTGCTTTTACAGGGATAGCTTAGAAGGGTGCTTGATTTTTATCCTTTGTGTGATAGGCAGCCAGTGAAATGGCTGATTGAGCAGGTTGGCAAGCATTACAGGAGTGAGAGGAGAGGTAGATTTTAATATGTAGAATATGGATACTCTGCGCATCATGGCCCGGGCCTTACACAATACACATATTGTCATATTAGCCTACCTGTTAATTTGGATTGCCCCAGTTCCAAGCTGCATAGAATAAACATTGTACGCAAGCATTGCTTGCATGCATGCCAAAACTATCTGCATTTAATTAATCATCACTACTTGTACGATTACGTTGTTATTTATTATGAAAATGTGTATCTTGTGAAAAGTCATTATATTTTGTAAAAATGTTTTTTAGGGGACACTCTGCCTAATTATGGTATTTAGGGATTTATGCTGGCTAATTATGTTGTTTGAGGGAACATGCTGCCTAATTATATTGTTTTGTGAGACACTCTGCCTAACGATCAGGGGCATAGCAATAGGGGTTGCAGGGGTAGCGACCTCATCAGGGCCCTTGGGCCAGAGGGGCCCCATGAGGCCCTTCCTAAACCAAAGTATAAGCTGTTTATTGGTCCTGTGGTGGTAATAATCACTTCTATAGATGCTTTGAATAGTAGTAATTATTAACAAACTGTTCCCCATCCCCTTCTTGCACCTCTAATACTGTAGATCAGGGCTTTTCAACCTTTTCACCAATTGTACCACTTTCATTGCCTGAAAATCTTAAGTACCACCAGTGTGCCTTCGCTGCTGCGCAGTAGATTGGACGCAATCGGGCTTGGCTGTTTCTGCTGGAGCCTGAACGGAGAGCAGCTACTGCGCATGCACACACACCGACAAGGAGAACTTTGGGGCTCCCAGCGCTGGATCCCATCTGCTGAGGAGGAAGGGGGAAACCTCTTTAGGATACAAAAATGGCGGTTGAAAAATGACAGTTGGAAAATGGCAGTTGGAAGATGGCAATTGGAAAATGACAGTTGGAAAATGACAGTTGGAAAATGACAGTTGAAAAATGACAGTTCGAAAATGGCAGTTGGAAAATGACAGTTGGAAAATGGCAGTTAAAAATGACAGTTGGAAAATGGCAGTTGAAAATGACAGTTGGAAACCGGCAGTTGGAAAATGGCAGTTAAAATTTAAGAGTTGGAAAATGGCGGTTAAAAATGGCAGTTGGAAAATGGCAGTTGGAAAACGGCAGTTAAAATTTGACAGTTTAAAAATGGCAGCTGGAAAATGGCAGTTGGAAAACGGCAGTTAAAATTTGACAGTTTAAAAATGGCAGCTGGAAAATGGCAGTTGGAAAATGACAGTTGGAAAATGGCAGTTGAAAATGGCAGTTCAAAAATCGACAGTTGGAAAATGGCAGTTGAAAATGACAGTTTGGAAAATGGCAGTTGGAAAACTTCAGTTTAAAAATGACAGTTGAAAAATGACAGTTGGAAAATGTCAGTTGAAAAATGACAGTTGGAAAATGTCAGTTGGAAAATGACAGTTGGAAAATGGCAGTTAAAATTTGACAGTTGGAAAATGGCAGTTGGAAAACGGCAGTTAAAATTTGACAGTTTAAAAATGACAGTTTAAAAATGACAGTTCGAAAATGGCAGTTGAAAATGACAGTTGGAAAATGGCAGTTGAAAAATGGCAGTTGAAAAATGGCAGTTGGAAAATGGCAGTTGGAAAATGACAGTTGGAAAATGACAGTTGGAAAATGGCAGTTGAAAATGACAGTTTGGAAAATGGCAGTTGGAAAACATCAGTTGAAAAATGACAGTTGGAAAATGGCAGTTGGAAAATGACAGATGGAAAATGGCAGTTAAAATTTGACAGTTGGAAAATGGCAGTTGGAAAACGGCAGTTGGAAAATGGCAGTTAAAATTTGACAGTTTAAAAATGACAGTTGGAAAATGGCAGTTGGAAAATGACAGTTGGAAAATGGCAGTTGAAAAATGACAGTTGAAAATGACAGTTGGAAAACGGCAGTTGGAAAATGGCAGTTGGAAAATGACAGTTGGAAAATGGCAGTTAAAATTTGACAGTTGGAAAATGGCAGTTAAAAATGGCAGTTGGAAAATGGCAGTTGAAAATGACAGTTGGAAATGGCAGTTGAAAAATGACAGTTGGAAAAAGGCAGTTGGAAAATGACAGTTGGAAAATGGCAGTTAAAATTTGACAGTTGGAAAATGGCAGTTGGAAAATGGCAGTTGGAAAATAGCAGTTGGAAAACGGTAGTTAAAATTTGACAGTTGGAAAATGGCAGTTGGAAAATAGCAGCTGTAAAACGACAGTTGGAAAATGAGAGTTGGAAAATAGCAGTTGGATAATGACAGTTGAAAAATGACAGTTCAACTGTCATTTTTCAACTGCCAAATTTAAACTGTCATTTTATAACTGTCTTTTTTAAACTGTCATTTTCCAACTGTCAAATTTCAACTGTTTAAAGGACCACTACTGAAAAAGTAAGCAGTTAAAGGAGAATTGAAGTGAGAGGGATATTGAGGCTGCCATATTTACACTCACCTAAAGGATTATTAGGAACACCATACTAGTACAGTGTTTGACCCCCTTTTGCCTTCAGAACTGCCTTAATTCTACGTGGCATTGATTCAACAAGGTGCTGAAAGCACTCTTTAGAAACGTTGGCCCATATTGATAGGATAGCATCTTGCAGTTGATGGAGATTTGTGGGATGCAAATCCAAGGCATTAAGCTCCCATTCCATCACATCCCAAAGATGCTCTATTGGGTTGAGATCTGGTGATTGTGGGGGCCATTTTAGTACAGTGAACTCATTGTCATGTTCAAGAAACCAATTTGAAATGATTCGAGCTTTGTGACATGGTGCATTATCCTTCTGGAAGTAGCCATCAGAGGATGGCTACATGGTGGTCATGAAGGGATGGAGATGGTCAGAAACAATGCTCAGGTAGCCGGTGGCATTTAAACGATGCCCAATTGGCACTAAGGGGCCTAAAGTGTGCCAAGAAAACATCCCCCACACCATTACACAACCACCACTAGCTTGCAGAGTGGTAACAATGCATGATGGATCCATGTACTCATTCTGTTTACGCCAAATTCTGACTCTATCGAGACTCATCAGACCAAGCAACATTTTTCAAGTCTTCAACTGTCCAATTTTGGTGAGCTTGTGGAAATTGTAGCCTCTTTTTCCTATTTGTAGTGGAGATGAGTGGTACCCGGTGGGGTCTTCTGCTGTTGTAGCCCATCCACCTCAAAGTTGTGCGTGTTGTGGCTTCACAAATGCTTTGCTGCATACCTCGGTTGTAACGAGTGGTTATTATAACCAAATCTAACTCTGATCAAATCGGCGTGAACTAGATGGTGAGCAAATCAGCATGAACTAGATGGTGAGCAAATCAGCGTGAACTAGATGGTGAGCAAATCAGCGTGAACTAGATGGTGAGCAAATCAGCGTGAACTAGATGGCGAGCAAATCAGTGTAAACTAGATGGTGAGCAAATCAGTGTGAACTAGATGGTGAGCAAATCAGTGTGAACTAGATGGTAAACAAATCAGTGTGAACTAGATGCTGAGCAAATCAGTGTGAACTAGATGGTGAGCAAATCAGTGTAAACTAGATGGTGAGCAAATCAGTGTGAACTAGATGGTGATCTAATCAGTGTGAACTAGATGGTGATCTAATCAGTGTGAACTAGATGGTGATATAATCAGTGTGAACTAGATGGTGATATAATCAGTGTGAACTAGATGGTGATATAATCAGTGTGAACTAGATGGTGATCTGATCAGTGTGAACTAGATGGTGATATAATCAGTGTGAACTAGATGGTGATATAATCAGTGTGAACTAGATGGTGATATAATCAGTGTGAACTAGATGGTGATATAATCAGTGTGAACTAGATGGTGATATAATCAGTGTGAACTAGATGGTGATATAATCAGTGTGAACTAGATGGTGATATAATCAGTGTGAACTAGATGGTGATATAATCAGTGTGAACTAGATGGTGATGATGTTAGAACCATATCAGCTCAGACTCCTACTGTGTAGAGCTAGTCAATGAGATGCAAATAATTCCGAGTTGATGCAGAAGTATGCAACATTTGAATACAAATTAATGTAACTTAAAAATTGAAGGTGGAATTCAATTGGTCCATTTTCATAATTTATATAATCCTTCAAAACAGCATGCCTTCCATGTTATATATCAAAAGGTCGGAAAAGGTTGAAGAGCAAATGTGATTCTAAAAATCTAAAATTGACTGCTATGAGATAGTAAAAGATTGCTACTCAATTGGGTCATATTAGACCATAGTACAATTTGCTGAAAAGTAAATGAATGATTGTGCAGTTGCAGTCTCGTGTGCACCCACAGTGAACTTTTTTATATAAATCACAGAACGCATTCATTTATTAAAGCCCTAGCCCAGGCTCCAGTTTTTTTTTGTTTTTATTTCTGCTACACATGATAATATTATTAGCGATGCATAATATTCTGTGCATTAGGCAATTCATATATTTAAAGCAGCAAGGTGGCATAGTGGTTAGCGCTCTTGCCTTTTAGCACTGGGTCCCCAGTTCAAATCCCAGCCAGGTCAACATCTGCAAGGAGTTTGTATGTTCTACCCGTATCTGCATGGGTTTCCTCTGAGCACTCTGGTTTCCACCCACATCCCAAAAACATACAGATAAGTTAATTGGCTTCCCCCTAAATTGGCCCTAGACTATGATACATGCACTATACGATACATACATATGACTATGGTAGGGACTAGATTGTGAGCCCCTCTGAGGGGGGCCCTCTGTACTCTGTACAGCACTACGTAATATGTTGTCGCTATATAAATACTTAAAATAAATAATACCTAGCCTAGTGATAACTGGCTAGGTTCTGTAACTTCTTTCCCAGTTGAGATGACAATGTAATTTAATTTCACTGAAAAAAACTCTGTTCAGACTCCTTTCCTATCCCATCATCTCATACATAAGGTAGTCAGAGATGACCTTGGATGATGCAGCAGCCATTTTCTACCTGTAAGCAAATATTACCTGACTACACCCACCCCAACCTTTTGCTTAGAAATTAACTTTGTGTGACCAGTACCCCAGCTACAGCAGAGTGTCCTGATAAAAGCAATGTTGCAGTGTTGGCCACAAAGAGCTGATCTTTCAATATTTTGGGTGGAGCTGGAGAGCAAGAGCTGCTTGTTACTGGGAACAGGTGATATTCAGATGAATTAGGCTCAACAATGCAGGGAACTTTGCCTGTTTTGGTTTGTTGCCCTTTGTCAAGTGCCTATTTGCTTAGAACAACAAATGTGTGCATCAGCAAGGAATGGAGCTAGAGGGCTCAGCCAGCAAGATCATTTCAATATATTTATTGCAAAACTACAGATATGCCATGCACAAAATATTGTCGCTATGTAAGGCAAATGTACTATCCTATGCATTAAATAAACAGAAGGTTGATAAGGCCCTTTTAGCAATTTATGATGTTTCCTAGACTGTATTTGGATGTTGGGACTCTTTTTGCTGACTTTTAGGTCTGATGCCTTTAAAAAATATATTTAATAATCTATCTTTAATATGCATTAGTATAGGGGTCTAACAGAGAGAGGTTATTATAACGACAGCATGTTGTTGTTGGTTTTTTTTCATCCAAAGCCATACCTTCCTTTCAGTTTTGCTATTTATACTTTGAGGGTAGTTTCTGTCTGATAGGTTAGAGCCACAGGCCAATCAGTCCTGCTGTACAGATCTTGTCTGTGCTAATCAGCCATTTGTTCTGGCTAATAAGATGGGGATTTCCCTAATCACTGGAAACTATGAATAGCATCACTGTCACTGAATACAGTGTTATAGGCTCCATTTAGAAACAATTCTTTCTATTCTGTTTTAATTTTTTTCCTATTGAAAGGGCCATTGGGACATCAGAAGCTGGCAGAGAGAATCTGCTTAGCAGTCTTTACACAAAAATGGGGAAAAAGCACTACTTAGTTTTCACAAAGATGAGCAACATTTCTATTGTTCTCATAAGCAGTCGGTGCTATGGTCATTCATTTCCATGTGTCATGCAGGGACTCCAGATGCATAGACATTGCTCTGCAGCATCTGTAAATATAATAACTGTATGATGTATGGCTTAGTCAGATCAGTATTGTCTGCAGGAGCTATTAGTGACTGCTAGCAACACTCAAGGCATTAAGGCAAGAAAAAGCCTTCAGTGAGTGAAGTGCCATTATATTCTTGGTGTATGGCGTCATTATTTATTATTAGTGTACATACACTGGATGATATTATCATTGTCTGTTTATAAGATGCATGCTGGACTGTCTTGCAGTTTGGCTTTTGCCAGCTTGGAAGTTGAAAGCTTCTAAAAAGAAAGGCAAGCACATGATTCCATATTACAGTATAGTAGTAATATGGACTTTACACTACTTTTGTGTTTACTTCCATGCAGCCAGATATATATTTTCACCATTAACATATAATGATCATTTCATGGTCTGTTACATTGTTAATTTGGCAGAAAAGAAGACATCCATCCATCAAGTACAACCATAAAAAAAAAAAAGAAAGAAAAATCACAGTCCTGAACCTGCATATATCCCAGTTGATCCAGAGGAAAGCAAGAAAAACAAAACAATAAAACATTAGGGCCTGAGCCCACTAACGCAGTTGTGTCCGCTTCTGTCCACTTTTCAGCATCTTTGACATTGATGTGTAACTGAAAAGCAGACACAACTGTATCAGTGGGCTCAGGCCCTTACAAGGCTTGGACTAGTTAGCTTTAAAAGGGGAAATTCCTTCCCAACTTCTAATTGTAGTCTGATAAATACCCTGGATCAACATATAGTATTTATAACCATGGATGCCCTACATTGCAAGGAATCCAGACACAGATCATGTCCCCTTGTCCTTTGTACAAACCTATGGACAAAAAGCTCATTTTCCAAGCTTTAGTACTGCCCTCTGATATATTATATATATTATGTATACATGCTAACCAGGTCACCCCTTAGGCGTCTTTTTTCCAAGCTAAATAAGCCCAGTTTGTCCAACCTTTCTTGGAAAGTGAAACCTTCCATTCCTCTGATTAATTTAGTTGCTCGTCTTTGTATCTGCTGTAGAACATCATTGTCTTTTCTATACTGTGGTGCCCAAAACTGTATCCAATATTCCAGATGTAGCCTCACAAGTGATTGATACAGAGGGAGTAGTATACTAGCTAGTAGCTAGAAATAGTAGTATACTAGTAGTTGTAACGATCGGTAAAGCACAGAGAGGATCTGATTACCAGTGATCTGCAGAATCACTGGGAATACAGATGTATACCAGATTATACGTGATCTGCAGTATCACTGATAATCCGATATACTAGCTAACCTCTGTTCACCTGAGTAGAGTGTAGTGTTTGGTGTAACAGTAACACTTTGAGGACTAGGCCTCAGTGCAGCAAGGAGTACTGCACAGATTCCTTCCGCAGACCTGAGCTCCCCAAGACGGGAGGAGTCAGACTGACAGTAGGAAGGATAGTCTGAAAGTGACCCTCAGGAGGAAGGGTCGCTAACAGAGCGAGGAACCGCCTCTAACGGTAAGGTCGGTTCTCGAGGTCGGACAAGCCAGGTTGTACACACACGGACAGATAAAGTACAAGATCAGGAGGCAAAGACGGAGTCAAAGTACAGGCAGGGTTCAGCAACGGGGTATCAGATATATCGGGGTACAAAATCAGGAGGCAGAAGCAGAGTCAAGGAACGAGCCGGGGTTCGGCAACAGAGTATCAGAAATATCGAAGTACAAGATCAGAGTTCAGGAGGATAGTCAAGGCAGGCAAAAGTCATAACAGATAATCACAATCAAACTAGTACTTTAGCTATCAACAGAATCTAGCTAAGTGTAGGATTACAGCTCCAGCTGGTCCCGGCACACTTGCGGATCTGACTACGGATCTGGGTGCTCCCACATATGTGATCGCACGCCAGACAAAGAGCAAGTGAACAACCAGCAGTATATATACTCTAGGACCTTTCCAGGACCTCCCTAATTGCTGGTCCAATGAGAGCAGTGGAATTTGTCAGCTGACCCAGCTGGTCAGCCGACTCCCTTCTAACTGCTATTTAAACTCTGCCTCTGTGCTCGCGGGCGTGTAAGTCTGAATCTTGGTGGACTATCAGTCCCAGCCACACCAGTACTGTCATGCAATGTATCTAGTGCGGGGGCCGCCTCTGAAAGGATTCCGCCGTTACCAATGCGGATTCCGCCGCACTGCCTATGCGGCATGCGGCGTTTTTTCTGCGTTGTGACGCCATGCTGGACGCGGAAACGGCCGCCTCACCTCGAGAGACAGCGGCCTTTCCGCGTTTCCTTACAGTACCCCCCCCCCCCCCGAGGAGTGGACTCCGGACAACTCCCACCAGGTTTCTCGGGGTGTAAGGCATGAAACTCCCTCACCAACTCATCCGCATGCATACGGTTCCCAGGTACCCATTGCCTCTCCTCGATGCCATACCCTTTCCAATGTACGAGGTACTGTACCGAGTTTTGTACCTTGCGAGCATCTAATATTTTTTCCACTTCATATTCGGGTTGGGTATCTACCAACACAGGAGGAGGAGGAGTAGGACCCACCTGGACTGCAGGTTTAAGAAGGGACACGTGGAAGGACTTCACCCCCCGCATGCTGGTGGGAAGGTCAATGGTATACGTAACATTGTTAATCTTTTTAGTCACGGAAAATGGGCCCACAAACCTGGGACCCAGTTTGGCAGATGGCTGCTTCAGGGTCAAGTGACGTGTGGACACCCAGACTAGATCTCCTGGCTGAAACTTCCATTCCACGGACCGTCTCTTATCTGCTTGACCCTTCTGACTCTGGAACGCCTTCTGCAAATTCCCCTTAACAATTCCCCAATTGTCCCTGAGTGACCTCTGCCAATCCTCCAGTGCAGGAAATGGGGACGAGACAACTGGAAAAGGGGAGAATTTGGGTGACCTCCCTGTTACAATCTGGAATGGGGAAAACCCAGACGAGGAATTCTTTAAATTATTTTGGGCGAATTCCGCGAAGGGCAAAAATTTCACCCATTCACTTTGTGCCTCTGCAACGTAACATCTCAGGAATTGCTCCAGAGATTGGTTAATGCGTTCTGTCTGCCCATTCGTCTGTGGGTGGTAGCCTGACGAGAACGACAATTTCATGCCCATTTGGTGACAAAATGCCCTCCAGAATCCAGACACAAACTGGACTCCCCTATCAGACACAATGTCTTCCGGAATGCGTGAATGATAAACAATTTGGCTAATTCTTGAGCCGAGGTGAGTCCTTTCAGGGGCACAAAATGGGCCATCTTGCTAAACCGGTCGACTACCACCCAAATAACAGACATGCCTTCAGACCTGGGCAATTCCCCCACAAAATCCATGGACAGGTGGGTCCATGGCTCACTCGGGGTGGGCAAAGGCTGCAACCTTCCTACAGGTGCCAGCCGGGAGGGTTTACTCCTGGCACATACCGCACACTCCTTAACAAACTCCTTGCAATCTGTTGCCAAGGAAGGCCACCAAGCACACCTGGCAATCAGATCCTGCGTTCTGGCCGCTCCAGGATGACCAGCATTCTTGTGGGTGTGAAAGAGTTGCAGAACTTGTAACCGGAATGGCAGTGGGATAAACAAGACCCCTTTGGGTTTCCCCTCAGGAACATCCCGCTGAAAGGGACCCAAAATCTCTGTCCAATCCTCCCAAGTCTCCGTGGCGGCTAACACCAGTTTCTGCGGGATGATGGATTCAGGAGCGGGGGGCTGTGCTGTCTCAGGTTCAAAACACCTGGAGAGGGCATCTGCTTTGACGTTTTTGCTGCCTGGAGTGTACGTGATTATGAACCTGAATCTCGTAAAAAATAAGGACCACCGGGCCTGACGGGGACTCAGCCTCTTAGCCCCCTCGATGTATTCCAAGTTCTTGTGGTCAGTGTAAACAGTGATCGTGTGCTCTGCCCCCTCTAACCAGTGGCGCCACTCCTCAAATGCCAACTTAATAGCCAGAAGTTCCCGGTTGCCTATATCATAATTTTTTTTCTGCAGGTGAAAACCTGCGGGAAAAATAAGCACATGGGTGTAATCTGCCCTGCAACCCAGACCGTTGAGACAGCACCGCCCCCACCCCAACTTCTGAGGCATCAACCTCCACAATGAAGGGAAAGGACGTGTCAACATGCCTCAAAATTGGTGCTGAGCAAAATAATTTTTTCAATAGAGCAAATGCCGCCACGGCTTCAGGAGACCAGTGGTTGGTATCCGCCCCTTTTTTCGTGAGACTGGTAATTGGGGAAACTAACGTGGAGTATCCCTTAATGAACCTCCTGTAATAGTTCGCGAACCCTAAAAATCTCTGCAAGGCCTTCAACCCCACTGGCTGTGGCCACTCCAACACGGCTGTGACCTTGGCAGGATCCATTGAGAGGCCCGAGGTGGAAATTACGTATCCCAGAAACGTGACCGTGGTCACTTCAAATATACACTTTTCCACCTTAGCGTAGAGCCTATTCTGTCTTAATTTGTTTAGGACAAATTTCACGTGGACCCTGTGTTCGGAGAGGTTATTGGAGTAAATTAGTATATCATCCAGGTATACCAGTACGAATTTACCCAATACCTCCCGGAATACCTCATTGATTAGTTCCTGGAAGACGGCTGGTGCATTGCACAACCCGAAGGGCATCACTAAGTACTCGTAATGCCCGTCGGGTGTGTTAAAGGCCGTCTTCCATTCATCGCCCCTTCTAATGCGGATTAGGTTGTATGCCCCCCTCAGATCTAACTTAGAAAAGATCTTAGCAGTAGTGAGCTGCGTGAATAAGTCGTCTATCAATGGTAACGGATAGCGATTCTTCACCGTGATTTTATTGAGACCTCGGTAATCGATACAAGGTCGAAGACCCCCGTCTTTCTTCTTAACGAAAAAGAAGCCGGCCCCAGCAGGTGACCGAGAGGGCCGAATAAACCCCTTGGCCAAGTTGTCACGAATGTATTCCTGCATAGCCAACTTCTCGGGACCGGACAAGTTATACAGGTGACCCCTAGGGGGCATACAACCAGCACGGAGATCAATGGGGCAATCGAACGGGCGATGAGGAGGTAATTGATCAGCAGACTTGGGACAAAAAACATCAGAAAAATCGGAATATACCTCGGGAACACCCTCCCACGTAAACCTTGGTCTGACCCAATGTCACCTTCCCCAGACACTGCTGATGACAATGATCGGACCTATTGGTTACCTGGCCCGTAGCCCAGTCGATTTGTGGAGAGTGGGCTTGTAACCAAGGCATGCCTAGGATAATAGTGGAGGTTGACATATGTAAAACGAAAAACTGTAATTGTTCCCCATGCAGTACCCCTATCGTGACCTTCACCTGCGGAGTCTGTGACAGGGGACGATCCCGTTGCAGAGGGGAATCGTCTACTGCCGTGACCTGAATGGGGGGTATCACAGGAGTGAGCGGAATACCCAACTCCTGAGCAAACTCAAAGTTCATAAAATTGGCCGCTGAGCCTGAGTCAATGAAAGCCTCAGTAGCCACAGATTTCTTCTCCCATGTAACTGTACAAGGGAGAAGCAATTTCTTTTCTTTAAGGGGTGCAAGTGGCGTGCCTAGGGTGTCACCCCCCACTACTCCTAGGCAAATTTGTTTCCCGACTTGTTCGGGCAGTTGATCCGCCATTCTCCGCCTTCGCTTCACCTGGGTCAATTTCGAACAACCAATCTGCATTGGTTCGGGTGGAGGCAAGGCCGGAGGAGATGAGACAGATGAAGATGGTGTTACTAAGGGTGCAGCGGAGGGTGCCGCATATGATGTTACCCTGGCACGGTGACTGCCCCGAATCTGCCTCTGATGGCGTAATCGACGGTCGACTCGAATGGCCGATGTGATGGCCTCATCGACTGTCCTGGGCTCGGGCAAGGTTAGCATTAAATCGGAGACCTCCTCCGATAACCCAGACAAGAAGTAATCCATGAGGGCAAAATTATCAAATCTGGCCGTGACTGACCATCTGCGAAATTCTGCCGCGTAATCCTCGACTGAACCCCCGTCTTGCCGCAAAAGTTTGAGCTTCCGCTCAGAGGTTGCCGCAAGGTCAGGGTCGTCGTAAATTACGGCCATGGACTTAAAGAATTCCTCTACCGAGGTCAGAGCAGTATCGGTAGGAGGCAGGTTGTATGCCCATGACTGGGAGTCACCAGTCAGCAAAGTTTTAATAAAGGTGACCCGTTGGGTCTCAGTCCCCGAGGATCGGGGTCTCAACTCGAAGTACGATAACACTCTACTCTTAAAATTCCGGAAGTCAGACTTGTGGCCGGAAAATTTATCTGGTACGGGCATACGTATGTCAGCACTAGGAGGGGATCGCACTGAATCAACTGACGTCTGGAGAGTTCGCACAGAGCCTGATAAGACATCAATCATAGTCTTGTGGCTACCCAGCACTTGGTTGATGTTTTCCACCGAAGTGGCAAGTGCGCCCAGACGGTCAGTGTGTGCGTCCATTTGCATTATTTGGTCTAGCGTTCTGTAACGATCGGTGAAGCACAGAGAGGATCTGATTACCAGTGATCTGCAGAATCACTGGGAATACAGATGTATACCAGATTATACGTGATCTGCAGTATCACTGATAATTTGATATACTAGCTAACCTCTGTTCACCTGAGTAGAGTGTAGTGTTTGGTGTAACAGTAACACTTTGAGGACTAGGCCTCAGTGCAGCAAGGAGTACTGCACAGATTCCTTCCGCAGACCTGAGCTCTCCAAGACGGGAGGAGTCAGACTGACAGTAGGAAGGATAGTCTGAAAGTGACCCTCAGGAGGAAGGGTCGCTAACAGAGCGAGGAACCGCCTCTAACGGTAAGGTCGGTTCTCGAGGTCGGACAAGCCAGGTCGTACACACACGGACAGATAAAGTACAAGATCAGGAGGCAAAGACGGAGTCAAAGTACAGGCAGGGTTCAGCAACGGGGTATCAGATATATCAGGGTACAAAATCAGGAGGCAGAAGCAGAGTCAAGGAACAAGCCGGGGTTCGGCAACAGAGTATCAGAAATATCGAAGTACAAGATCAGAGTTCAGGAGGATAGTCAAGGCAGGCAAAAGTCATAACAGATAATCACAATCAAACTAGTACTTTAGCTATCAACAGAATCTAGCTAAGTGTAGGATTACAGCTCCAGCTGGTCCCGTCACACTTGCGGATCTGACTACGGATCTGGGTGCTCCCACATATGTGATCGCACGCCAGACAAAGAGCAAGTGAACAACCAGCAGTATATATACTCTAGGACCTTTCCAGGACCTCCCTAATTGCTGGTCCAATGAGAGCAGTGGAATTTGTCAGCTGACCCAGCTGGTCAGCCAACTCCCTTCTAACTGCTATTTAAACTCTGCCTCTGTGCTCGCGCGCGTGTAAGTCTGAATCTTGGTGGACTATCAGTCCCAGCCACACCAGTACTGTCATGCAATGTATCTAGTGCGGGGGCCGCCTCTGATGCGGATTCCGCCGTTACCAATGCGGATTCCGCCGCACTGCCTATGCGGCATGCGGCGTTTTTTCTGCGTTGTGACGCCATGCTGGACGCGGAAACGGCCGCCTCACCTCGAGAGACAGCGGCCTTTCCGCGTTTCCTTACAGTACCCCCCCCCCCCCCCCCGAGGAGTGGACTCCGGACAACTCCCACCAGGTTTCTCGGGGTGTAAGGCATGAAACTCCCTCACCAACTCATCCGCATGCATACGGTTCCCAGGTACCCATTGCCTCTCCTCGATGCCATACCCTTTCCAATGTACGAGGTACTGTACCGAGTTTTGTACCTTGCGAGCATCTAATATTTTTTCCACTTCATATTCGGGTTGGGTATCTACCAACACAGGAGGAGGAGGAGTAGGACCCACCTGGACTGCAGGTTTAAGAAGGGACACGTGGAAGGACTTCACCCCCCGCATGCTGGTGGGAAGGTCAATGGTATACGTAACATTGTTAATCTTTTTAGTCACGGAAAATGGGCCCACAAACCTGGGACCCAGTTTGGCAGATGGCTGCTTCAGGGTCAAGTGACGTGTGGACACCCAGACTAGATCTCCTGGCTGAAACTTCCATTCCACGGACCGTCTCTTATCTGCTTGACCCTTCTGACTCTGGAACGCCTTCTGCAAATTCCCCTTAACAATTCCCCAATTGTCCCTGAGTGACCTCTGCCAATCCTCCAGTGCAGGAAATGGGGACGAGACAACTGGAAAAGGGGAGAATTTGGGTGACCTCCCTGTTACAATCTGGAATGGGGAAAACCCAGACGAGGAATTCTTTAAATTATTTTGGGCGAATTCCGCGAAGGGCAAAAATTTCACCCATTCACTTTGTGCCTCTGCAACGTAACATCTCAGGAATTGCTCCAGAGATTGGTTAATGCGTTCTGTCTGCCCATTCGTCTGTGGGTGGTAGCCTGACGAGAACGACAATTTCATGCCCATTTGGTGACAAAATGCCCTCCAGAATCCAGACACAAACTGGACTCCCCTATCAGACACAATGTCTTCCGGAATGCGTGAATGATAAACAATTTGGCTAATTCTTGAGCCGAGGTGAGTCCTTTCAGGGGCACAAAATGGGCCATCTTGCTAAACCGGTCGACTACCACCCAAATAACAGACATGCCTTCAGACCTGGGCAATTCCCCCACAAAATCCATGGACAGGTGGGTCCATGGCTCACTCGGGGTGGGCAAAGGCTGCAACCTTCCTACAGGTGCCAGCCGGGAGGGTTTACTCCTGGCACATACCGCACACTCCTTAACAAACTCCTTGCAATCTGTTGCCAAGGAAGGCCACCAAGCACACCTGGCAATCAGATCCTGCGTTCTGGCCGCTCCAGGATGACCAGCATTCTTGTGGGTGTGAAAGAGTTGCAGAACTTGTAACCGGAATGGCAGTGGGATAAACAAGACCCCTTTGGGTTTCCCCTCAGGAACATCCCGCTGAAAGGGACCCAAAATCTCTGTCCAATCCTCCCAAGTCTCCGTGGCGGCTAACACCAGTTTCTGCGGGATGATGGATTCAGGAGCGGGGGGCTGTGCTGTCTCAGGTTCAAAACACCTGGAGAGGGCATCTGCTTTGACGTTTTTGCTGCCTGGAGTGTACGTGATTATGAACCTGAATCTCGTAAAAAATAAGGACCACCGGGCCTGACGGGGACTCAGCCTCTTAGCCCCCTCGATGTATTCCAAGTTCTTGTGGTCAGTGTAAACAGTGATCGTGTGCTCTGCCCCCTCTAACCAGTGGCGCCACTCCTCAAATGCCAACTTAATAGCCAGAAGTTCCCGGTTGCCTATATCATAATTTTTTTCTGCAGGTGAAAACCTGCGGGAAAAATAAGCACATGGGTGTAATCTGCCCTGCAACCCAGACCGTTGAGACAGCACCGCCCCCACCCCAACTTCTGAGGCATCAACCTCCACAATGAAGGGAAAGGACGTGTCAACATGCCTCAAAATTGGTGCTGAGCAAAATAATTTTTTCAATAGAGCAAATGCCGCCACGGCTTCAGGAGACCAGTGGTTGGTATCCGCCCCTTTTTTCGTGAGACTGGTAATTGGGGAAACTAACGTGGAGTATCCCTTAATGAACCTCCTGTAATAGTTCGCGAACCCTAAAAATCTCTGCAAGGCCTTCAACCCCACTGGCTGTGGCCACTCCAACACGGCTGTGACCTTGGCAGGATCCATTGAGAGGCCCGAGGTGGAAATTACGTATCCCAGAAACGTGACCGTGGTCACTTCAAATATACACTTTTCCACCTTAGCGTAGAGCCTATTCTGTCTTAATTTGTTTAGGACAAATTTCACGTGGACCCTGTGTTCGGAGAGGTTATTGGAGTAAATTAGTATATCATCCAGGTATACCAGTACGAATTTACCCAATACCTCCCGGAATACCTCATTGATTAGTTCCTGGAAGACGGCTGGTGCATTGCACAACCCGAAGGGCATCACTAAGTACTCGTAATGCCCGTCGGGTGTGTTAAAGGCCGTCTTCCATTCATCGCCCCTTCTAATGCGGATTAGGTTGTATGCCCCCCTCAGATCTAACTTAGAAAAGATCTTAGCAGTAGTGAGCTGCGTGAATAAGTCGTCTATCAATGGTAACGGATAGCGATTCTTCACCGTGATTTTATTGAGACCTCGGTAATCGATACAAGGTCGAAGACCCCAGTCTTTCTTCTTAACGAAAAAGAAGCCGGCCCCAGCAGGTGACCGAGAGGGCCGAATAAACCCCTTGGCCAAGTTGTCACGAATGTATTCCTGCATAGCCAACTTCTCGGGACCGGACAAGTTATACAGGTGACCCCTAGGGGGCATACAACCAGCACGGAGATCAATGGGGCAATCGAACGGGCGATGAGGAGGTAATTGATCAGCAGACTTGGGACAAAAAACATCAGAAAAATCGGAATATACCTCGGGAACACCCTCCCACGTAAACCTTGGTCTGACCCAATGTCACCTTCCCCAGACACTGCTGATGACAATGATCGGACCATCTGGTTACCTGGCCCGTAGCCCAGTCGATTTGTGGAGAGTGGGCTTGTAACCAAGGCATGCCTAGGATAATAGTGGAGGTTGACATATGTAAAACGAAAAACTGTAATTGTTCCCCATGCAGTACCCCTATCGTGACCTTCACCTGCGGAGTCTGTGACAGGGGACGATCCCGTTGCAGAGGGGAATCGTCTACTGCCGTGACCTGAATGGGGGGTGTCACAGGAGTGAGCGGTATACCCAACTCCTGAGCAAACTCAAAGTTCATAAAATTGGCCGCTGAGCCTGAGTCAATGAAAGCCTCAGTAGCCACAGATTTCTTCTCCCATGTAACTGTACAAGGGAGAAGCAATTTCTTTTCTTTAAGGGGTGCAAGTGGCGTGCCTAGGGTGTCACCCCCCACTACTCCTAGGCAAATTCGTTTCCCGACTTGTTCGGGCAGTTGATCCGCCATTCTCCGCCTTCGCTTCACCTGGGTCAATTTCGAACAACCAATCTGCATTGGTTCGGGTGGAGGCAAGGCCGGAGGAGATGAGACAGATGGAGATGGTGTTACTAAGGGTGCAGCGGAGGGTGCCGCATATGATGTTACCCTGGCACGGTGACTGCCCCGAATCTGCCTCTGATGGCGTAATCGACGGTCGACTCGAATGGCCAATGTGATGGCCTCATCGACTGTCCTGGGCTCGGGCAAGGTTAGCATTAAATCGGAGACCTCCTCCGATAACCCAGACAAGAAGTAATCCATGAGGGCAAAATTATCAAATCTGGCCGTGACTGACCATCTGCGAAATTCTGCCGCGTAATCCTCGACTGAACCCCCGTCTTGCCGCAAAAGTTTGAGCTTCCGCTCAGAGGTTGCCGCAAGGTCAGGGTCGTCGTAAATTACGGCCATGGACTTAAAGAATTCCTCTACCGAGGTCAGAGCAGTATCGGTAGGAGGCAGGTTGTATGCCCATGACTGGGAGTCACCAGTCAGCAAAGTTTTAATAAAGGTGACCCGTTGGGTCTCAGTCCCCGAGGATCGGGGTCTCAACTCGAAGTACGATAACACTCTACTCTTAAAATTCCGGAAGTCAGACTTGTGGCCGGAAAATTTATCTGGTACGGGCATACGTATGTCAGCACTAGGAGGGGATCGCACTGAATCAACTGACGTCTGGAGAGTTCGCACAGAGCCTGATAAGACATCAATCATAGTCTTGTGGCTACCCAGCACTTGGTTGATGTTTTCCACCGAAGTGGCAAGTGCGCCCAGACGGTCAGTGTGTGCGTCCATTTGCATTATTTGGTCTAGCGTTCTGTAACGATCGGTGAAGCACAGAGAGGATCTGATTACCAGTGATCTGCAGAATCACTGGGAATACAGATGTATACCAGATTATACGTGATCTGCAGTATCACTGATAATTTGATATACTAGCTAACCTCTGTTCACCTGAGTAGAGTGTAGTGTTTGGTGTAACAGTAACACTTTGAGGACTAGGCCTCAGTGCAGCAAGGAGTACTGCACAGATTCCTTCCGCAGACCTGAGCTCTCCAAGACGGGAGGAGTCAGACTGACAGTAGGAAGGATAGTCTGAAAGTGACCCTCAGGAGGAAGGGTCGCTAACAGAGCGAGGAACCGCCTCTAACGGTAAGGTCGGTTCTCGAGGTCGGACAAGCCAGGTCGTACACACACGGACAGATAAAGTACAAGATCAGGAGGCAAAGACGGAGTCAAAGTACAGGCAGGGTTCAGCAACGGGGTATCAGATATATCAGGGTACAAAATCAGGAGGCAGAAGCAGAGTCAAGGAACAAGCCGGGGTTCGGCAACAGAGTATCAGAAATATCGAAGTACAAGATCAGAGTTCAGGAGGATAGTCAAGGCAGGCAAAAGTCATAACAGATAATCACAATCAAACTAGTACTTTAGCTATCAACAGAATCTAGCTAAGTGTAGGATTACAGCTCCAGCTGGTCCCGGCACACTTGCGGATCTGACTACGGATCTGGGTGCTCCCACATATGTGATCGCACGCCAGACAAAGAGCAAGTGAACAACCAGCAGTATATATACTCTAGGACCTTTCCAGGACCTCCCTAATTGCTGGTCCAATGAGAGCAGTGGAATTTGTCAGCTGACCCAGCTGGTCAGCCAACTCCCTTCTAACTGCTATTTAAACTCTGCCTCTGTGCTCGCGCGCGTGTAAGTCTGAATCTTGGTGGACTATCAGTCCCAGCCACACCAGTACTGTCATGCAATGTATCTAGTGCGGGGGCCGCCTCTGATGCGGATTCCGCCGTTACCAATGCGGATTCCGCCGCACTGCCTATGCGGCATGCAGCGTTTTTTCCGCGTTGTGACGCCATGCTGGACGCGGAAACGGCCGCCTCACCTCGAGAGACAGCGGCCTTTCCGCGTTTCCTTACAGTAGTGTACTATCTCAAGATTGTTTTAATTCCTGGTTTATGCATCCTAGAAATGTATTTGCTTTATGGTGGCCATATATTTAGCGATTTAGCTGTACGATCGACCATTCGATTTTATCATTTTATAGAATTGACAGTATATTGAGTGTGTTCCAGAATTCCCAATCGATGAAAAGTGGCTGCTATCATGTCGAATCGACCAGCTTAGTCGATCGAGCAGGATGCAAGATATTGGTCGATCGCACAGGAATCGGCTACTATTCACATGTCATGCGATTGACTCTGAATCGATTTTGCATTCAGAGCATGGAGACTCATCATTTGTCAGATCAAACGTGAAGGTGAATCGCAGGTGAATCGCATAGGATATCATTTGTAGTGTGTGGGTCACTAGTCGATCGACTTTCAATCAACAATACTGAATCCTTAATAAAGCAGATCGCTTTGTCAGTTGAATCAGAATTGCTAGATATATGGCTAGCTTTAGTTGCCGCTGCTTGGAATTCCATATGATTATATGACTTCACTTGTTTTCAAAATGTATTCCCAAGTCCTTCTCCAAGTCTGATGTTCCCAGCTGTATGCCACTTAGCTAATATGGTGCTCTACTGTTGGCATGTCCAAGGTGCATGACTTTACATTTATCTACATTTACTACTTCATAATGGGCAACAGTACCATACATTGCTGTAGATACATTGTGTTATTGATTTGACTTCTCTCAGCATATCTGAGTTTACTCCTGGCCATCTAGGGCTGTTTCACACGTTGGAAACCTAAGAAGTTGCCTGTGGTACCTTTGGTATGGGGGGAGTACCAGAGAACCAAGTCAAATACACTATGTTTTATGGAATCATTATATATAGCTGCAATGTTAAGGCGAGATGATAAGGCCCAATGGTATACAAGTGAAAAACACATTCTGAGGATATGCTGCAAAATCTAGACCTCCATAGCGAAACAACCTCCAGTGATTAGCATAGCTTTGCGACCTGATGGGCTTATTATGTACAACACAGAAATATCCCTCTACACTGAATCTCTAGACTATAAAACTTAACTTTTAATAAAATACTAAAAGAGCAATCTGGCTAGTAGATATCTTATGTCACTTGCAAATATTGCAAATATTGCAGGGCCTACTCTGTCAGTCAATTGGGAGATAGCTAGTTGCCATCCAAGGTTCTATTGCAATATAGATAAATATTAAGTTACACAACCCCCACCAAACAACCCAACATGTTTCACTTCAAGACGAAGCTTTTTCAAGGGAAAAGTGCTTTTAAAAAGTGCTATTAGTGATAAGGTGCAAAGATAACATTCTAAAAACAAGTATAAGATATAGCCTATAGGCTCATGACATTATAGCAGCCATGACATAATAGGCTTATGACATTATAGGCTGCTATAATGTCATGAGCCTATAGGCTATATCTTATACTTGTTTTTAGAATGTTATCTTTGCACCTTATCACTAATAGCACTTTTTAAAAGCACTTTTCCCTTGAAAAAGCTTCGTCTTGAAGTGAAACATGTTGGGTTGTTTGGTGGGGGTTGTGTAACTTAATATTTATCTATATTGCAATAGGACCTGGGATGGTAACTAGCTATCTCCCAATTGACTGACAGAGTAGGCCCTGCAATATTTGCAAGTGACATAAGATATCTACTAGCCAGATTGCTCTTTTAGTATTTTATTAAAAGTTAAGTTTTATATTCTAGAGATTCAGTGTAGAGGGATATTTCAAAATCAGGGTCTGTTTCAGTTATGGGCTTATTATGTAACTGATTGATAATTGATTTAGATTTAGATTGATAGAATTGATTTAGATTTGTTCTTGGTAGATAACAAAACAGAAATGTGCCTTCAAGGAAGGCATTTACGATTATTCAGGTTGGAGTGAGCATATGAGGTCTCCCACAATGCATCGCTGCTGTATATGCAGATCAGCCTTTTGTTGTCCCTGTAAGCTAAACACACCTTGAGAAGCACTGGAATGCAATGATGTGTCAGCTTGTTAATTGTACAGAGCCGCACTAATCCAAAATGCACACAGACTGTTTCGGACTGGTAAATCCTCATCAGTAAATGGCATGGATTAATAAAGCTCTGTGGGGTAGGACTTGAAACACAGTTACCGATTGCCCAGCAAGCTCATGGTGAATCAGAACTCGTACTTTGTAAATTGTCACTATAGCTAGTAAACTACTGTCAAATTAGTAATTTCACATTTATGGAAATGTACATGCCACTATTGTTATAGGGGGAAGTGGGGTGAAAGTGAAAAGGGGGTTAAATGGCCAGGACCGGGCATGTGAGCAGCTAATACAGTGACGTTTTCAAACTACACAGCACTGTATGTATTTGTACGTGTGTCGCTGGATGTCCTGATGTGTATTTCCCTCAAGTTTTTGTACTATGTACAGTGCTACGGAAGATAATGGTACTATATAAATACAATAATAAGAAATAATAAGAAAGCTGACTATTCTGTGATCAATGCAATCAATTTTAGTTTCAGATTTTTGTTAAAAAAGCTTGCAAATCAAAGGGCAGGGTTGCCTGTAATTGTTGCCACAGCCATACCTACCAATGAAAAGGCTGTGGGTCATTATGGAGGCATAGCTGTGATGGTGTGAGCTGTTGGCTGTGCTCCCTGTGCGCCCCCCCTTCCCGCTATGAATGACAACAATGTGATTCAAGGGCTTTGTATGGACTGCGTGGAGTATCTGGAGACCTTTTTTATATTGCAGAAATGAAATATTTCTTGTTAGTGCTGCACAAGGCTAAACATGACTTTTTGGTTCTTTACATGGTGTCATTCATACCAATGTGGTATTGTGTGCACCACCGATAGCCATCTTGCATTCTGTATTTTGATACATTACAGTGTCACTAAGAGCTGGCAACTGTAACCAATTTCTTAGCCTTCAGTAGTTTATCAAGCCTGATCTCTGCCATATCGAGACATAAAAAGTACTCAGTCAGTGGCGTTAAACAGCGCTCAGTTACCTGGTGAGCGATATGTACATGAAGTTAATCAGGACTTTGTTGAGCATGTCTGCCTGCAGATGCTTCTGGATGATATGATGTCATATACCTTTGGACAGTTTCCCAGTTATATATGGCAAACAGATTGTTGGCCAGAGATAAATGCCTAGGGACCAGCATTGGTCTTCTTGTACAATATCGCCTCTGGGTGTCAAATCTGGTCTTTATTCAATCTGACATTGCTAACTTGACTTTCTTCCAAAGTTTCTGGTTTTAACTGGTGTGCAATTAGGTCACCACACTTTCCTTATTTCTATAAATAGGATAACAGATCTATTCAGAAATAGACTACCAACAGAGACACTAGGGGAGTTTACTAATTCTGTTGCACAGCTAGCGATACAAAACATGAGCAGTGTGCATCCGATTCACTTATGCTGTATGTAGCAGTGCAGCTTGGTTTACAAATCATAGCCCTTTAAAGTGACACCAAAGCGAAAAAAAACTTATGATATAATGCAGGGGTCAGGAACCTTTTTGGCTGAGAGAGCCATAAACACTACATATTTTAAAATGTATTTCCGTGAGAGCCATACAATATGTTTCAAACTGGGACAGTAGGGCTCACGTCCCTGTTGCCATGGTGATGTGTATACAGTTGATCTGCTGGGCAGCGGAAGTCCCAGACACGTCTTCAGCTTCTCTTGGGTTTCAGCAACTTCCCCGAGAGCCAGACAGGAGAAATACCAACTAACAGCTTGTACAGTTAACTAGCTGACTTGGAAATTGATTCAGTTTGTAGGATGAAATCCCCGCACTTTGGCCCAATAGGCTGCCTTTCAAGTGACAGACAGCCTATTGGACCAATCAAAGTGCAGGGATCTTGTTATACAAAATCACTGGACCTCACTGGTCCAGAGTGGGACAATTGCAGCAGCCGTTAGTTTTGGGGGTAGCGCGAGTAAGCTAGTAGTGTGCATGCTACAGGCGTAGCGTGCCTACTTTGAAAATTTTACTTGCGCTGCCACACTAAGCTGCGCTGCTTGAGCAGTGTAGCTTAGTGAATCAACCCTACTGATTTGTATGTGAGCCAGATGTAGCCATCAAAAGAGCCACATCTGGCTCCTGAGCCATAGGTTCCCTACCAGTGATATAATGAATAGTATTTGTAGTACGGATAATTAATAGAACATTAGTGTAACGATCGGTGGGCGCAGAGAGTATCTGATTACCGGTGATCTGCAGTATCACCGGAAATACAGATATATACCAGATTATAAGTGAACTGCAGTCTCACCGATAATCCGATATACAAACTAACCTCTGATCACCCGAGTAGAGTGTAGTGTTTGGTGTAACTGTAACACTAAGAGGACAAGGCCTCAATGCAGTAAGGAGTACTGCACAGATTCCTTCCGCAGACCTGAGCTCTCCAAGACGGGAGGAGTCAGACTGATAGTAGGAAGGAATATCTGAAAGTGACCCTCAGGAGGAAGGATCGCTAACAGAGCGAGGAACCGCCTCTAACGGTAAGGTCGGTTCTCGAGGTCGGACAAGCCAGGTCGTACACACACGGACAGATAAAGTACAGGATCGGGAGGCAAAGGCAGAGTCAAAGTACAGGCAGGGTTCAGCAACGGGGTATCAGAAATATCGGGGTACAAAATCAGGAGGCAGAAGCAGAGTCAAGGAACGAGCCGGGGTTCGGCAACAGAGTATCAGAAATATCGAGGTGCAAGATCAGAGTTCAGGAGGATAGTCGAGGCAGGCAAAAGTCATAACATATAATCACAATCAAACTAGTACTTTAGCTATCAAATATCTAGCTAAGTGTAGGATTACAGCTCCAGCTGGTCCCGGCACACTTCAGGATCTGACTACGGATCTGGGTGCTCCCACGTATGTGATCGCACGCCAGACAAAGAGCAAGTGAACAACCAGCAGTATATATACTCTAGGACCTTTCCAGGACCTCCCTAATTGCTGGTCCAATGGGAGCAGTGGAATTTGTCAGCTGACCCAGCTGGTCAGCCGACACCCTTCTAACTGCTATTTAAACTCTGCCTCTGTGCTCGCGCGCGTGTAAGTCTGAATCTTGGTGGACTATCAGTCCCAGCCACACCAGTACTGTTTTGCAATGTATCTAATGCGGGGGTCGCCTCTGATGTGGATTCCGCCGTTACCAATGCGGATTCCGCCGCACTGCCCATGCGGCATGCGGCGTTTTTTCCGCGTTGTGACGCCATGCTGGACGCGGAAACAGCCGCCTCACCTCGAGAGACGGCGGCTTTTCCGCGTTTCCTCACAGTACCCCCCTCCCGAGGAGTGGACTCCGGACAACTCCCACCAGGCTTCTCGGGATGTACAGCATGAAATTCCTTCACTAACTCGTCCGCATGCATGCGGTTCCTAGGTACCCATTGCCTCTCCTCAATCCCGTACCCCTTCCAATGTACGAGGTACTGTACCGAGTTCTGTACAGTACGTGAATCTATGATCTTCTCCACTTCGTACTCGGGTTGGGCATCCACCAACACGGGAGGAGGAGGAGTAGGACCTACCTGGACTGCTGGTTTAAGAAGGGACACGTGGAAGGACCTCACCCCCCGCATGCTGGTGGGAAGGTCAATGGAATAAGTAACATTATTAATCTTCTTGGTCACGGAAAATGGGCCCACAAACCTGGGACCCAGTTTGGCAGATGGCTGCTTCAGGGTCAAGTGACGTGTGGACACCCAGACTAGATCCCCTGGCCGAAACTTCCATTCCACGGACCGTCTCTTATCTGCTTGACCCTTCTGACTCTGGAACGCCTTCTGTAAATTCCCCTTAACAATTCCCCAATTGTCCCTGAGTGATCTCTGCCAATTTTCCAGTGCTGGAAATGGAGACGAGACAACTGGAAAAGGGGAAAATTTGGGTGACCTCCCTGTTACAATCTGAAATGGGGAAAACCCAGACGAGGAATTCTTTAAATTATTTTGAGCGAATTCCGCGAAGGGCAAAAATTTCACCCAGTCACTCTGCGCCTCAGAAACGTAGCATCTCAGAAATTGCTCCAGGGATTGGTTAATGCGTTCTGTCTGCCCATTGGTCTGTGGGTGGTAGCCTGACGAGAAAGACAATTTCATGCCCATTTGGTGGCAAAATGCCCTCCAGAATCCAGACACAAACTGGACTCCCCTATCAGACACGATGTCTTCCGGAATGCCATGCAGCCGGAAAATGTGAATGATAAACAATTCAGCCAGTTCTTGAGCCGAGGGGAGTCCTTTCAGGGGCACAAAATGGGCCATTTTGCTAAACCGATCGACTACCACCCAAATGACCGACATGCCTTCAGACCTGGGCAATTCCCCCACAAAATCCATGGACAAGTGGGTCCATGGCTCACTCGGGGTGGGCAAAGGCTGCAACCTTCCTACAGATGCCAGCCGGGAGGGCTTACTCCGGGCGCACACCGCACACTCCCTAACATACTCCTTGCAATCTGTTGCCAAGGAAGGCCACCAAGCACACCTGGCAATCAGATCCTGCGTTCTGGCAGCTCCAGGATGACCAGCATTCTTATGGGCGTGAAAGAGTTGCAGAACCTGTAACCGGAATGGTAGTGGTATGAACAAGACCCCTTCGGGTTTCCCTTCAGGAACCTCCTGCTGAAAGGGACCCAAGATCTCTGTCCACTCTTCCCAAGACTCCGTGGCGGCTAACACCAGTTTCTGCGGAATGATGGATTCAGGAGTGTGAGGCTGTGCTGTCTCAGGTTCGAAACACCTGGAGAGGGCATCTGCCTTGATGTTTTTGCTACCTGGAGTGTATGTGATTATAAACCTGAATCTCGTAAAAAACAAGGACCACCGGGCCTGACGAGGACTAAGCCTCTTAGCCCCCTCGATGTACTCCAAGTTCTTGTGGTCGGTGTAAACAGTGATCGTGTGCTCTGCCCCCTCCAGCCAGTGGCGCCACTCCTCAAATGCCAATTTAATGGCCAGGAGCTCTCTGTTGCCTATATCGTAGTTTCTCTCTGCCGGAGAGAACCTACGGGAAAAGTACGCACAGGGGTGTAGTCTTCCCTGTAACCCTGATCGCTGAGACAGCACAGCCCCTACCCCGACCTCCGAGGCATCGACCTCAACAATGAACGGATAAGCGGTGTCGACATGTCTCAGGATTGGTGCGGAACAAAACAATTTTTTCAGACTAGAAAATGCATTCTGAGCCTCCGGAGACCAGTGGGTAGTATCTGCCCCCTTTTTTGTGAGACTGGTAAGGGGTGCAATGATCGTGGAGTACCCTTTTATAAACCTCCTATAATAATTTGCAAAACCCAGGAATCTCTGGAGGGCTTTCAGACCCACAGGTTGCGGCCATTCTAGGACAGCTGTGACTTTAGCAGGGTCCATTGACAGACCTGAGGTAGAAATCACATACCCCAGAAACGTGACGGATGTCACCTCAAAAATACACTTTTCTAACTTGGCGTAGAGTCTATTCTGTCTTAATTTGTTTAGGACAAATTTCACATGGACCCTGTGTTCAAGGAGGTTATTGGAATAAATTAATATATCATCGAGGTATACCAGTACGAATTTACCCAATACCTCCCGGAATACCTCATTGATTAGTTCCTGGAAGACGGCGGGCGCATTGCACAACCCGAAGGGCATCACTAAGTATTCGTAATGCCCGTCGGGTGTGTTAAAGGCCGTCTTCCATTCATCGCCCCTTCTAATGCGGATTAGGTTGTATGCCCCCCTCAGATCTAACTTAGAAAAGATCTTTGCAGTAGTGACCTGCGTGAATAAGTCGTCTATCAATGGTAACGGATAGCGATTCTTTACCGTGATTTTATTGAGACCTCGGTAGTCGATACAAGGTCGAAGACCCCCGTCTTTTTTCTTAACGAAAAAGAAACCGGCCCCAGCAGGTGACCGAGAGGGCCGAATAAACCCCTTGGCCAGGTTGTCACGAATGTACTCCTGCATGGCCAACTTCTCGGGACCGGACAAGTTATACAGGTGACCCCTAGGGGGCATACAACCAGCACGGAGATCAATGGGGCAATCGAACGGGCGATGAGGAGGTAATTGATCAGCAGACTTGGGACAAAAGACATCAGAAAAATCGGAATACACCTCGGGAACACCCTCCACATACACCTTGGTCTGACCCAATGTCACCTTTCCTAGACACTGTTGGTGACAACGATCAGACCATCTGGTTACCTGACCCGTGGCCCAGTCGATTTGTGGAGAGTGGGCCTGTAACCAAGGCATACCTAAGATAATAGTGGAGGTTGACATGTTCAAAACGAAAAACTGTAACTGTTCCCCATGCAATACCCCTATCGTGACCCTCACCTGCGGAGTCTGAGACAGGGGACGATCCCGTTGCAGCGGGGAATCGTCTACTGCCGTGACCTGAATGGGGGGACTTACTGGAGTGAGAGGAATACCCAACTCCCGAGCAAATTCAAGGTTCATAAAATTGGCCGCTGAGCCAGAGTCAATAAAAGCTTCAGTGTCCACAGACTTATCCTCCCACGTAATAGTACAGGGGAGAAGTAACTTCTTCTCTTTTTGGGGTGAGAATGAAGTGCCTAGGGTGTCACCCCCCACTACTCCTAGGCAGACCCGTTTCCCGACTTGTTAGGGCAGTTTCGCACCCTGTGCCCTGCTTCTGCACAATACAGGCACAGTTGTTCTGTTATTCTCCGCCTACGTTCCACCTGGGTCAATCTTGATCGACCAATTTGCATGGGTTCGGGTGGTGGTGAGGCTGGAGAGGGTGACACCGGTGGAGATGCCGTTACTGCGGGCGTACCAGAAGGTGCCACATACGAAGTCACCCTGACCCGGTGACTGCCCCTAGTCTGCCTCTGATGGTGTAGTCGACGATCGACTCTGATGGCCGATGATATGGCCTCATCGACTGTTGCGGGCTCGGGTAAGGTTAGCATCAAATCAGAGACCTCCTCCGACAACCCAGATAGAAAATAATCCATCAGAGCAAAATTGTCGAATCTGGCGGTAACAGACCACCTACGAAATTCTGCTGCGTAATCCTCGACCGACCCTCTGCCTTGCCGCAAAAGTTTGAGCTTTCGCTCTGAAGTTGCCGCAAGGTCAGGGTCGTCGTATATTACGGCCATAGCCTTAAAAAATTCCTCGACTGAGGTCAGAGCTAAACTAGTGGGGGACAGGTTGTATGCCCAGGACTGGGAATCACCAGTTAACAGTGTTTTAATGAAAATGACCCGTTGGGTCTCAGTCCCCGAGGATCGGGGTCTTAACTCGAAGTATGACAACACTCTACTCTTGAAATTCCGGAAGTCAGACTTGTGGCCGGAAAATTTATCAGGTACAGGCATACGTATGTCATCACTAGGAGGGGATCGCACTGAATCAACTGACGTCTGGAGGGTTTGCACAGAGCCTGAAAGGGCATCAATCAAAGCTTTGTGCTGGCCCAGTGCTTGATGAAGGTTATCCACCGAAGTGGCAAGCATACCCAGACGACCAGTGTTTGCGTCCATTTTGTTTTTTGGTCTGGCGTTCTGTAACGATCGGTGGGCGCAGAGAGTATCTGATTACCGGTGATCTGCAGTATCACCGGAAATACAGATATATACCAGATTATAAGTGAACTGCAGTCTCACCGATAATCCGATATACAAACTAACCTCTGATCACCCGAGTAGAGTGTAGTGTTTGGTGTAACTGTAACACTAAGAGGACAAGGCCTCAATGCAGTAAGGAGTACTGCACAGATTCCTTCCGCAGACCTGAGCTCTCCAAGACGGGAGGAGTCAGACTGATAGTAGGAAGGAATATCTGAAAGTGACCCTCAGGAGGAAGGATCGCTAACAGAGCGAGGAACCGCCTCTAACGGTAAGGTCGGTTCTCGAGGTCGGACAAGCCAGGTCGTACACACACGGACAGATAAAGTACAGGATCGGGAGGCAAAGGCAGAGTCAAAGTACAGGCAGGGTTCAGCAACGGGGTATCAGAAATATCGGGGTACAAAATCAGGAGGCAGAAGCAGAGTCAAGGAACGAGCCGGGGTTCGGCAACAGAGTATCAGAAATATCGAGGTGCAAGATCAGAGTTCAGGAGGATAGTCGAGGCAGGCAAAAGTCATAACATATAATCACAATCAAACTAGTACTTTAGCTATCAAATATCTAGCTAAGTGTAGGATTACAGCTCCAGCTGGTCCCGGCACACTTCAGGATCTGACTACGGATCTGGGTGCTCCCACGTATGTGATCGCACGCCAGACAAAGAGCAAGTGAACAACCAGCAGTATATATACTCTAGGACCTTTCCAGGACCTCCCTAATTGCTGGTCCAATGGGAGCAGTGGAATTTGTCAGCTGACCCAGCTGGTCAGCCGACACCCTTCTAACTGCTATTTAAACTCTGCCTCTGTGCTCGCGCGCGTGTAAGTCTGAATCTTGGTGGACTATCAGTCCCAGCCACACCAGTACTGTTTTGCAATGTATCTAATGCGGGGGTCGCCTCTGATGTGGATTCCGCCGTTACCAATGCGGATTCCGCCGCACTGCCCATGCGGCATGCGGCGTTTTTTCCGCGTTGTGACGCCATGCTGGACGCGGAAACAGCCGCCTCACCTCGAGAGACGGCGGCTTTTCCGCGTTTCCTCACAATTAGTAGTAAAGAAAAGAGTGCCATATTTCTTAAACAAACAAGAAACAGTGAGAGACAGGTTGAGATAAGTGCTTCAGAAAGCAGCACTTTAGCCGTTCCAAGTTGCATCGGAGAACTCAGAGTAGCTCTTTTGCATAGATAACAACTGAAGATTCTTAATCCTTCATGTACTGGAAAAAATATGAGACTCATATCTGTGCTACTAATGTTCTTTTTCTTAGCTGTACTACACATACAATTCATCATATCACAAGTTTATTCTCACTTCAGATTCCCTTTAAAGCTTAGAAATACAACTTCACCATACAGCAAAAATAACAAAAACACATCCCAGCCACCTTCCAGAAAAGAGAGTTCATTGTTTCCACATATTCCATCACAGAATCCCAGATCCATGACTAGTCACTTTCATTCTAGGGTCCATACACGAGTGGTAGAGGGTAATGCAACCTACGCAAACAATAAAACAAAAACTAGAAAAGAAGCCCACTGGGCCAGTTAAAACTAAATAAAACCTGTTCAGGTCATTTATTGTGGGATGGTCCAATTTTGCCTCAGATAAAAAAAACTCTTCAAATGACATCAGGAGACACATATACACATTCTAGGGTTTTGACAGAAACACTCAAAAAGGACCTTTTGTAAACTCTAAAGTGTGCATAGCTTAAAGGGGAAAACAAACCCTAACATTACTCTGGAGTATCTTCTTCAAAAAGTAACCTACATATATACAACATATTTTCTAGTCAAGTGTGCAGGTGTTCAATCACAGACAAATTATATCAGTAACAGGCAGAAATAAATCAGTACATTTTTGTGATAAGCAGGTAATAATTGTGATATTCTAAAGGCAGGCTGGTGGTGATCAACAGGTTCAATCAGTCAAACAGTGAGCAATAGATGTTTGTGGCAGGCAGGTAGTATATGATTGTTTTAGTGGTAGGATGACAGTAACGATTCCCTCCCCCTCCCCCCCCCCCCACGTTTTCCACTGTGAACCCTATCATCACATCAGATCAACCTTTTCAAGAAACATTAGGTCTAGGGGCTGTGGACTCCAATGGATCCTTCTTATGGCTATATGCAAACAACAGGTAAAGTGCTCCCAAGTCCTTCCCTTGAGAATCCACAAATGTTCTCAAAATCTACTTTAGCAGTTCACTGAAAAGCTCACAGAGGCCATTGGTCTGCAGTTGACAAAGAATAGTCATGGTATGTCATTATGTTGTATTTTCTAGGCATGGTTTGACTAAGTAGGTTGATCCCCCCAAACGTTGTTTATTGCTTGTGCAAAGTCTGTTTATAAATAAGACAGCTTCTATTGAAATTGGATGGTGCCGGTCTCATCGCTTTAAAACAGGATTGTAGCTCACTGTGCTGCTGAACCAATAGGCCAGGCACATCGTTCTAACAAATGAATGAATAACAGATGGACAAAACTGAGTGTACAGAGTACACATGTTGTTAAAGTTTACAAAAAAAAACCCTTTCTGGGCAGAGTGGGATGGGATACCAGAGATTACCCCTGACGTAAATCTTAAACTGATAGGAGCAAACAGGTAACTAAGGACACTACAGACCAAAAATAGTAATAAACTTGTACTACCAATCATGCCCATACCATAGCCATAGCAAACATTGCTTGCAAGTGTTATCATGACCATTATGTTTTAATCTTCTAAGTAATTTTTTCCTAAAAAGGGCTTCCAGTAGTGGCCAGCTCCACACTAAAACTAATCTGTGCATCTGCATATTTACTGAAATGTTTTCCAACTCTTTACACGATAAACACATGGTAGGCTTTGAATAATTGCCTTTATGACAAAACATAATTTGTAATATTGTAAAAAGCATCAGGAGATGTGCCAAGATTTGTATTCCTTCCATGGCTAGTCACAGAAGAGGGCGTCATTTGTCCTACCCTCTAGAAAACTCTACTATGTATCTATTACCAGGGGTCGAGTGTATCTATTACCAGCGGCACGCACAGTGTCAACTCGCCGGAACAGGAGGAGGTAAGTCCCGCCCACTGATGCCCGCTGCCAGCCACCGCCGCAAACGTTCTGGAGGGGAGAGCCAGGAAGAGGAGCCCCAAGGTGAGGGAGGGGGGGGTCTAGACGTTCGCCCTTCCCCGTTGCTCTGCACAATGCTCCTCTCCACTGCGCTGCTCCCCTCCAGCTGGGGGGACACCTGGCTACCGATTCTGGGGATGCCTATAGACTGGCTATACTGGGGACACCTATACACCTGGCTACATATACTGGGGACACCTATACACCTGGCTACATATACTGGGGACACCTATACACCTGGCGACATATACTGGGGACACCTATACACCTGGCGACATATACTGGGGACACCTATACACCTGGCTATACTGGGGCCACTATACACCTGGCTACATATACTGGGGACACCTATACACCTGGCTACATATACTGGGGACACCTATACACCTGGCTATACTGGGGCCACTATACACCTGGCTACATATACTGGGGACACCTATACACCTGGCTACATATACTGGGCACATATACACCTGGCTATACTGGGGGCATCTATACACCTGGCTACATATACTGGGGACACCTATACACCTCGCAACATATACTGCGGACACCTATACACCTGTCTATACTGGGGACACCTGAACACCTGGTTACATATACTGGGGACACCTGGCTATACTGGGGACACCTATAGACCTGGCTACCTATTCTGGGGACATCTATACACCTGGCCACCTATTCTGGAATGTCTCTACATCTGGCCACCTATTCTGGGGACAACTATACACATGGCTACTTATACTGGGGAAACCTATCGACCTGGCTAGCTATACTGGGGGTACCTATTTTGGGGGAACTGCTGTCAGACCTGTATTTTTGGGGAACTGCTGATGCCAGATTACGTGTATTTTGGGGAACCACAGCCAGATTGTGTATGTTGGGGGACCACTGCTGCCAGATTACATGTATTTTGGGTGTTACGTGTATTTTGGGTGATCTACTGCCAGGTTTCGCGTATTTTGGGGAACTGCTTCCAGATTATGTGTATGTTGGGGGAACTGCTGCCAGATTGTCTATTTTGGGGGAACCACTGCCATATTATCTGTATTTTGGAGGAACCTCTGCCAGATTATGTGTATTTTTGGTGAAATGCTGTCAGATTACATCTACTTTTTCGGGATACACTTCGACAGAGCTCAAACTTCCCCTGGCAGACCTTTTATACCACTGCTAAGGCCATGTATATTTGACCCCATCCATGACCACACCCACGCTATGCTTAACCACGCCCATTTTTTGGCGCTACGCACGGGGCAGGGATTTTTAAGGTGAGTCCACTCACCTCTTTTTTCAGGACTAGAGCCCTGTCTATTACCCTAGATAGCAAAACCTCTAATATCTTGTAATGCTCCATAACATTTAGATAAAACAACATAAAATGTAAGAAATAATATTGTTGCTTAACACCCATGTTCCTTATTTTTGTGGTTCACAAAGATAAGTCTGCCCCCTACCACTAGAAAGATCCCTGCAGATTACCTGACTCATCATTTATTATTTCATTTATAGCAGAACTAATGTGTTAACTGACGTAATGCTGACTTCTAACATTACATCCTCTCTCTTTTTCACGTTAGTACATGGGCTGCATTGAAGTTCTTCGCTCTATGAGATCACTGGATTTTAACACAAGGACTCAAGTCACAAGGTGAGTAATACGCTAAGAGGAAAAAAAAGTAAAATTAACAATACCAACTAAATTAATATATACAAGGTAGCACCAAGAAGTACTAACATAGCACACACAGGTTTTTGCCATTGGTATTCTGCCTTGCACAAATTATCAGGATAATATGCAACTCTGATCTCTTGACTCGTGCTGCATCCCTGGTGGCTAGCCTTCTCCCAACCTAACGTAGCCCTAAAATCCTCTCTATCCTATGCCTAAAGGTGGCCACACATGATACAATAAAAGGATCCGATTTTACAGCAATTCGATAAAAACGATCGGATATCCCAAAAAATCGAAAGCTTTTTTTTTTTCATTCGACTGAAAAATCTGATCGGATATACCGTTTTCTTCGATTTTTATCGATCCGGAATGCCAGATATTTTTCTTCAATCTTTCTAAAGATTGTATGGTGTGTGTTAGATTGTCAATTTATTAATATATACACCCTAGCAATTTTGTCAGCGTTTCCAATAATTTTTTATCATAATTAGGGAAAAATTGAACACGTGTGTGGTACATTGGTCATATTTTTGAAATGTTACATTCAGTCAGAAAAATTGATTGCAATTCTTAAATTGAACAGATAGTTGAAAAATTGTATGGTGTGTGGCCACCTTAACTCTAATCTCCCTCCAATACTGTGCTTAATAACCCTAACTAGAACCTATTCATGATACTATAAAACCAACAGCCCTGCACCTAACCCATAACACTGCAAAATCCTAGTGTAGCAATGAATGAAGTTATAGCAAATTGTCAATATCAGTTGTCCCTGGTAATTGTTTATGTGACTAGATAACTGTGTGACTCCACAAAAAGTAAAAAAAAAAACAACTAATGCTAAATACATTTTCTGTAACAGAGAAGCCATCAACAGGCTATATGAGGCTGTCCCAGGAGTCAGAGGCACCTGGAAAAAGAAGGTGAGTAAGCTGATCCATGAAGGCTTTATCTGCCTATGTAAAATAACCATAGGCTGAATCCTTTTGAGCATGCAGTGCTTTTCTTGATGCATGTGGAGACAGAAATTCTAATCACAATGCTGCAGCTTTCTGTTCTACTTTATTTCTGGTTCTTTTCTTTTAGGCACCAAACAAAGCGTTAACTTCCATTCTGGGCAGAAGTAATCTTCGTTTTGCAGGAATTAGTATTGCTGTAAACATATCCATTGAAGGACTTAACCTCAGCATCCCAACCTCTCGACAAGTAAGTATCTGTTACATGATTAAAGCTCTTGCTCAGTGCTACAGTATGCATTACATTCTATAGCCATTTTATTTTAGCACAAGTTTATAATATACTTGAAATATTAATTACAGTACTTCAGCATCCTGTACAGGCGTTCTTCTTGTGTGTTGTTTGGCATTGGTTCATGCTGCTCAAAGCTTTAACTCCACCCCCATTTTTAATGATGTGTTGGGGTGGGGGAGGGGGGGAAGAGAGGAAGGGGGGGGGGGTCTTGGATTAGGTCAGGGCTTCTACTGGGATTTTATTGAAGTCTGAATATGCAGTGGGTTCATTTCACGCATTTCCCATTGCTCTTTTGGTTGTCACAGAGTGCAGAATTGAGGTTAAAGGTGACCACACACCATACAATTTTTTTATATATTTTCAATTCAAAAATTGCAATCAATTCTTCTGACTGATTGTAACATTTCAAAAATCAGACCAATCAGACCACAGGCAAGTGCCTACCTGCAAAAGAGTGCAAGCCCCACTTATGGGATATAATACACACCGAGCATACACATGACCTATCTACCACTGGAGGAGGATGTTAGTTTCCTGTAACAGCTTGCATGCAACCTATTAAGTACTCGTCCCTCCCACTGCGAAGAAGTCGATCCTCCATGGGAGGGGCCTAACACTAACTAAATCCTAACCTATGTATATGCATAGCCTGGGCTGGGTGCGGCTAATCAAATAAAATCAAAAAATGAAAATTGCGCAAAAGGTGGATCAGCGCAACACCAGGCCGCCTCCAAATGGCCTCCAATCAGAGATGCGCTGAGCCCCCCAAGAAACTACAAACGCACCTTGAACCCAAACAGAAGCTCTGCATATACACCAAAAGCATGGCTGTTAAGTTAGGAAACTAACATCCTCCTCCATCCTCCTTCTTCGCAGTGGGAGGGACGAGTACTTAATAGGTTGCATGCAAGCTGTTACAGGAAACTAACATCCTCCTCCAGTGGTAGATAGGTCATGTGTATGCTCGGTGTGTATTATATCCCATAAGTGGGGCTTGCACTCTTTTGCAGGTAGGCACTTGCCTGTTTTTAAGTAGCGCTGTTCGTTTCCTTGCTATGTACTAATTTAATTCGTTTTTGGTCAGCTGCTCCCACTTAACAGCCATGCTTTTGGTGTATATGCAGAGCTTCTGTTTGGGTTCAAGGTGCGTTTGTAGTTTCTTGGGGGGCTCAGCGCACTTCTGATTGGAGGCCATTCGGAGGCGGCCTGGTGTTGCGCTGATCCACCTTTTGCGCAATTTTCATTTTTCGATTTTATTTGATTAGCCGCACCCAGGCTATGCATATACATAGGTTAGGATTTAGTTAGTGTTAGGCCCCTCCCATGGAGGATCGACTTCTTCGCAGTGGGAGGGACGAGTATTTAATAGGTTGCATGCAAGCTGTTACAGGAAACTAACATCCTCCTCCAGTGGTAGATAGGTCATGTGTATGCTCGGTGTGTATTATATCCCATAAGTGGGGCTTGCACTCTTTTGCAGGTAGGCACTTGCCTGTTTTTAAGTAGCGCTGTTCATTTCCTTGCTAAATACAGATATACAACCTGACTGCACTAATGGAAATGCCTAGTGCAGTGTGACGTTTGCGGAATCGTTTTCGTGGTCAGCGCACGAGATGCGCACTGACACAGCGAAAACCTTCCACAAGCGTATAATTGGGTGAACCCAGGTTAGGTGCAAGGCACCAGCAGAGGGCAATCCCCACCGGCAGATGGCGCTGTGGAGTGCAGACGAGTACAATCGCTGCACGGCCACAGATGCCAGATGGGGATTGTACAGATCAAGACAATGCGGGGCTGAACAGCCCATAAAGAGAAAGAGCACAGGGACAGGACGAATGTGTGTTCACCAATCTAGTCGCGACCCTGCGACGGTGAACACACATCAGCAGAAACAAAAGTAGGAACGCGATCGCGAGAAAGGCGATCGCCAGAAGTGACACAAGACAGACTAGAACAGAACACAAGAGGAGCAAAGGCACAGCAAATAATACAATGAGAATGATACAGAAAATAACAAACGCTAACTAAATGCGAACACCGCACTCATTCGCAACAGCGAACGCGTTTATGCGCGGTCTCCGCGTGTTAAGCACAACAGAGACAAGCACGCCTAACTAACCACCAACAGACAAACACGAAACAAAGAACGTGAACGCTTGCTTAACGGTTACCTCACCGAGCCTACAGCAAGCGCCCGTATCAGACAAGACAGACGAACGAGAAACAAGAACTAGGCAGAAAGGATCCACCGCTCTTCCCCCAGAGCAAGTGTGATCCAAGCAGGAACACAGATCAGAAAGATCCACAGCCGCTAACGCTAGCGGCTAGTGCGATCTAAACTCAGGAACAAGAAAACAGATCAGAAGGATCCACAGTGCTAGCGCTAGAGGCTAATGCGATTCAGGAACACAGAACAGAAGGATCCACAGCACTAGCGCAAGGCGAGTGCGCTCCAGGCAAGACAGATCAGAAGGGGCTACCAGTAACAACCGCTGTTCCAGTTAGCACCCAGACACACAGAACGATTTCCTGCCGACCACCGCTGGGACAGGACAATCGCAACAAACAAACAAACAGATATGCAATCCTAACTGCACTAGGGAAACTAAGTAGTGCAGTCCCATGAATTACTCTAAGCTAACTTTAACAAAAAGTAGCATGGCTGACACTCTAGGAGTGTTTACTACAAACCCTGAAGGAATGACCAGCAAAGGACTCTGGGAAACATAGCTCTTTATACTGCCAGTTATCAAAGGAGGCAGGTAGGGGTTTTGCATAACGAATGTATGCAAATTCCTCAGCAGCAGAACAGACCAGAAACTTGCAATGGAAAGACAGGTCTCTCTTCCAGAGACCTGCAGCCCACAGACTAGAGGAATGGTCAAACAGCTGTCTGCCAGTGCAGCCATCTGAGCGGATCCTCACATGCAGTTCCAAGGAATTACTCTAAGGTAAACTTTAACAAAGAAACAGGACTGATACTCTAGGAGAGTTCATCAGTAACAAACCATGAAGATGACCAGCCAAGGATTCTGGGAGAACATGGTATTTATACTGCCAGCCTTCAAAGGAGGCAGGTAGGCGATTTGCATAATGAATGTATGCAAATTCCTCAGCAGCAGAACAGGTCTGAAACTTGCAAAGCAAACACAGGTCTCTTTTCCAGAGAACTGCAGCCCTCAGGAATGGTCAAACAGCTGTCTGAGCGGATCATTACAGTACCCCCCCCCCCTCTAGGGACGGATTCCAGACGTCTCTCAAAACTGGCGTTTCCAAAAAACTCTAGCTGAAGACTCATGAAGGTCGGGACAGCCCGACAAGGCCCAATTCTAGAGTCAATCGTCCCGAAACCGACCTCGTCAGAAACAGAAGCCACCAAAACATGCCCATCAGTACTACAAGCCTCAGCGTAACACCCATCAGAACTGTGAATGCCAGGGAAGAAGCCATCGACACCCTCCAGGCAATACCCACAACTTTCCAGGGAGCGTCTGAAAATACCAAACCTGCCACAATACCTGTTCGAAGTGTCCCTTTCAACACAAAAGCCACTGTTGATCCTATCCAGGGTACCAAGCAAAATTTCTCCCGGAATCTCCCAGAACCCTTTAAAGCTCCGCAGAGATCCCAAGAGGCCAGAACGCTCACCAGGCTCACATGGAGAACTACCAAGAACCCCTATGGAACCTATGATTATTCCGGATTCAGAATTACCAGGACACCCATGAAGATCAGGACTTTCAGGGACCACTTTTGGGCATGCAAGCAGGCAGGCAATATCAGAACATGTCTCCACCGAGGAAGCATCTGAGCATGCTGGTAACCGAGGCACACTTGGGCTTTCTGTATCACAGAGCACATCGGGGTACACCAGCACAGGAGAAACCTCAGGACATGTCGGGGAACTGCCAACCTCAGAGTCCGACACAACAAGACTAAAACCAGGACCGGGCAGAAAATCATCACGAGTAGAAATCACGGGTACTGGTCTTTCAAAAGAAGACTCGGACTCAGACTCAGAAATTTCTGTGACTGTAATATCATCTAACCAAAACTCATCATTGACTACACATGAGTGAAGCTCCACAAGAGCTGCAAAGGTAGTCAGCACAACAGCGATGTCCACTGAAGTGGGCAAAACCTCAGACGGATCTGGGGGGCAGAAGGCATCTCCTAGAAGTTCTGCACCCTTTAGGAGGGACTTGGAAACCTCCAAAACATCAAACAAGATCTCAGGAGTGTTATTTTCCAAGTTTTCTGACGAGGATTCTGAACTTTCCATGTTACAGGGCCAAACATTAAATACCTCCTGCGGACAGGGCAGATGTCCCAGGAATGGTTCTACCATATGCTGAGACTGAATTTCATCATCAAGACAAGGATACACAGGAATATCTAGTGAAACTTATGGTGGCCATACATGGTACAATAAAAACGTTCGATTATCCCGTTTATTCGATCTAAATGATCGAATCGAATGAAAGTTGAAAATATTTTTTTTCCGATCAAGAAATTCGAACGATTATCCTGTTTTTTCGAGAAAAATCAGATTGGACATGCTGGAAAAATCTTCATATTCGATCTAACGGAATAATCGAACTAAATTATCTAATCGAAAAAAAAAAATGAAAAATTGTACCATGTATGGCCACCATAACTCTGACTCTCTGAGTTTCGTTTCACTGCAGGCAGAATCCTCCATAGCAGTCAAACCAGACTGCAATTCTAAAATAGCAGAGAAACAGGTGAGAATAGTAGCAATACCTAGACGAGCCTCTAGGGTCACTGCAGGAGATTTTGTACAAGGCAATATTGACTCATCCAGAGTACAGGGTGGGAAATCATTACTTTCCTCAGTATCAGATTCGCAAAACCAAAGCGCTGTCTCACCCCTAGACTCGGCTAACAATGTCGAATCCGAGGAGACAGAACGCAAAATTTGCGAATCTAAGATCGCTTTAGGTTGCGAAACTGACGCTTCCAAAGCGCAAGCCTCCGCAATCTGTGGAGCGGACTGCAAGGTGTTCAAAGGGTTACTTTTGAGGCTGCATGGTTTAGGAATTTTCTCCATAGCAGGATTATGTGAAAAACAGGCATCAGATCGCACAGATTCAAACTCCAAACAAACAGAAGAGAATCTATCAGAATTCACACAGGTGTCCACAAACAAGGCACACCCATTCATTTCAGGTCGCACAGTGTTTAAACTCACTTGCTTTACCCCAGAAAGGCAGGAATAATCATGTGACAACGGTGTCTCTTTATTGGAATCAATTGGTTGGTGTGTGTGCAATTCATCCAAAATCGTCTGCCACACACAAATCACCGGATCCACAACACACTCGTCACACTCATCAGAATCAATCAAAATGTACATAGAATCGAGACAATCATTCAGAATATCTTCACTTTTTGCGATGTAAAAATCGCAAAAGGCCTTCCAATCAAACTCCAATTCCTCCATCAAAGCTCCCAACTCCCATGGAGCAAATGGAGGTTCAAACAACCCTGTATCAAGGTAAGATTCATATGGGCTGGGATCAGGAATATGCACAGATTTTTTAACTGCTTTAATATAATGTATGATCCTACCTATAATAGGATCCACATATGCCATTGCCTTAGGCAATGAAATCTGAAGCAAATCGAACATTCCCTCTACCCTGGGAATTTCGGTTGGGCTGGTCATCCTGTAACGTTTGCGGAATAGCTTCCGTCGTCAGCGCACCAGACGTGCACTGCTGCAGTGGAAATCCTCCACAAACGTGTAATTTGGAGAACCCAGGTTAGGTGCAATGCACCAGTAGAGGGCAATTCCCACCAGCAGATGGAGCTGTGGAGTGCAGACGAGCCCAGCCTCTGCACGGCCACAGATGCCAGATGGGAATTGTACAGATAAAGGCAAAGTAGGGCACGATAGCCCTCTAAGAGAGAGAGCACAGAGACAGACTAAATGTGTGTTCCCCAATCTAGTCGCCACCCAGCGACGGTGAACACACATCCGCAGAAACAAAGCAGGAACGCAATCGCAGGAGAGAGGCGATTGCCAGAAGTGACACAAGGCGGAACATCACAGAGCACGAGAGTAGCAAAGGCACAGCAAAGAACAATGAGAAGGTAAAGAAAATAACAAACGCTAGCTAAACGCGAACACCACACTCATTCGCAACAGCGAACGCATTTACGGCGCGGTCTCCGCATGATAAGCGCAACAGAGACAAGCATGCCACCCTAACTAACCAACGAGACACACAAACACGAAATAGAGAACGAGAACGCTTGCTTAACGGTTACCTCACCGAGCCTACAGCAAGCGTTCGTATCAGACAAGACAGAGAGAAGGAGCAGCCAGCACCAACCGCAGCTCTGGCCTACACTCCCAGACAGAGTTCAGAAGGAACCACCGCTGCTACCGCTAGAGCGAGTGCGATCCAGACAAACAAACAAACAGAAACAGGAATAGGTCAGATAAGATCCACCGCTCTTCCGCCAGAGCAAGTGCAATCCGGGTTCAGGGACAGGACAGGAAGGATCCACTGCTCTTTCCGCCAGAGCGAGTGTGAACCAAATACAGAAACAGAGATAGCAGAATCCACTGCTCTTTTCCACCAGAGCAAGTGTGATCCAAGTACAGAAACAGAGCTAGCAGGATCCACTGCTCTTTTCCAGACAGAGCAAGTATGATCCAAGTACAGAAACAGAGCTAGCAGGATCCACTGCTCTTCCGCCAGAGCGAGTGCGATCCACATGGCAAGACAGACAGGAGTAACCAATAGCAACCACAGCTACGGTAAAACTCCAAGACATGGACTAGAGAGATCCACTGCCACTAACGCTAGGGCAAGTGCGATCCAGGTTCTGGACCAAACGATTCACCATCGCCAACCGCTGGCGACAGTGCAATCGCAATGACAAGACAAGACAGAACAGGCAATACAGATATAGAACCTGACTGCACTAATGGGAATGCCTAGTGCAGTCCCAAGGAATTACTCTAAGGTAAACTTTAACAAAGAAACAGGACTGATACTCTAAGAGAGTTCATCAGTAACAAACCATGAAGATGACCAGCCAAGGATTCTGGGAGAACATGGTATTTATACTGCCAGCCTTCAAAGGAGGTAGGTAGGTGATTTGCATAATGAATGTATGCAAATTCCTCAGCAGCAGAACAGGTCTGAAACTTGCAAAGCAAAGACAGGTCTCTTTTCCAGAGACCTGCGGCCTCTAGACTTAAGGAATGGTCAAACAGCTGTCTGTCTGTGCAGACAGCTAAGTGGATCATTACAGGGACAAGCTCAGGCTGCAGACAGGTAATGTATCCTTTACACGGGGCACCAGGGGGACATTTAATTTAGGGGGGCACAGCGTTGTGATGGCGAGGCGGCAGATGTGGCGCACAAGGCAGATTCCGGATCGATTTCAGCATGAAATTGATCGGGAATCAGCTTGTGGTGTATGGGCATCTGACAGATCTCTCTTATCAGATTTGATAAGAGAGAGATTTGTCTCTTGGTCGAATCTGCCCATACATCACTAGATGTATGGTTACCTTAAGGGTAAATTTGCCTCATCAGGATGCATTCAGCAACAAGCTTGACAAAGGCTGTAACCATTTCTACTTTGTTAAATACAGAATAAAAACTTAGCTAAAACTCCAGTTTCAATGTGTAAAATAGCTGCAATAGATGGATATATGTTTTATTTCCAGATTATCGCTAACCATCATATGCAAGCCATCTCTTTTGCATCAGGAGGGGATGTGGTAAGGCTCAGTTTTGTGTGTCCATTTCTTGGTTAGAATGTGAAGTAGAGCAATGACAGGTTTCTGTTCTCCCACAGGATACCACTGATTATGTGGCATATGTGGCCAAGGACCCAATAAACCAGAGAGGTAACAAATTCAAAACTTTTTATATTCATGCTCATCTATTATCAGACGAACAGGTGAAGGGCAGATGTAAACATAACCAAACAGGAAGTGAATATACAATTTGAAAATCGTTTTTTACCAGATAATAATTACATTAAATAATTTTTCAAATAAATACTCTTAAAATGCAGAATTGTAGATAAGTTGTTCGATTCCCACACACATTGTATTCACCACCTGTGATTATAAATACATGTGTAGCACAGTCTCAGAACAAACTGTCAGTTTTTGCCAAGCACAGGGCTTCTGCAACTACATTTAACATGCTTCACATCATTGTTGTGCATCTGTTTGAGTGCCAGCTTAGTGCCACACTTAATTCTTTTGAAAGTCGGCGGTTTCCTGGCTATTTCTATAGGTAAGAATTAAAACCCTTGTTTTAACTCCATTTTATGGCGGGAGATCTCTTCACACTTCTTATTGGTGTTACAGTTGACTCTTAAAAAACAAACTGTATGAAGGTTGGCATGTAGAAGAAGTTGGGAATGGATTCCCCAATGAGGTAATTTTTAGTAAAAACTCCAAAGACAGGACTTGTTTGCTGATAATTCTCTGTCAGGAGATGCCCTCTATCTTCCTGCCATGGTTCCCAGATATAACATGATCAAATTCATCCCACATGGATGCAGGTTGCAGTAAGAACCTAACAAAGGGTCAAAAGTGAGGAAGATTGGTCTGAATCTGTTCACTATCACTATTCCTCACTTAAAATGCAAATTCTAGTCTGGTCCTGTTGATGCTTTGCCCTTCATATTCCAATGAGGTTTCAAGCAGAAATCAAATAGGCATACGTGGATTATTGTGCAGCATTGGCTTTCTATCCAACACATTATAAAACTACAGACCCACTACTCTCTCCCCATCTGCTTTTCCACAACACCTAATGACTGTTTCTATGAGTTCTCCCTTGAAATGAATCACGCGTCTGTCTTCTTCATGATGATTCAATAGACTACATGCAGATTCAATCAAAACATCTCTTTATCTGTCATAAGTGGAATTGAGCATATGGCCACCCTCACCATTCCCCACTTTTCATGACAGTAGAATAGAGTTTTGGCTGAACTTCTACTTTTGTTGTTAAGATGCTACCGTATTAAAATGTTGTATTCTTCCGATCATCCTAGCACAGACAGTTGTAAACTGAGATATTGTACATACTGTAGTTATGTCTTTCTGTGTACTCATTTCATCCCAGTTAGTTAACTTTGAATACCTAATTTAATTACTGAGTAACCAGACAGAGGGTAGGTAGAGATCTTTTTGTGCAATTTATCGTTCTATTGGCTGCTGTAGCTACAGCTCTGGCTTTAGATTGTGGCTGTTTGAACGTCTCTTCAGAATGTTTATTGAAACATTTGTGTTCAAACATACATGTATGTACACAGTCATATTTTCATCCAACAACAATATGGCCACTGTTTTATATTTGCACTTTTCACTTTACCACATGGAGACAACATTAAAGCAAAGCAGGATTATAAAATATTGCACGTAAAGGACCACCATCACAAAAATCGTAAAATTGTAAATACATGTAAACAAATACAAATAATTAGTTTCTTCCATAGTAAAATGAGCCATAAGGAGATGAGCTGGTCCAAAACCTGCCGCTTCTGTCAGATTTCTACTGCCTACTGTAAGTGACAGCAACATAGGAGAAAAGTCATTTATAGCTCATTTTACTCTGTAAGAAACGCATTTCTAATTTCTATTTGTTTACGTGTATTTTAAATTTTACAATTTTTGTGATAGTGGTCCTTTACTTTTTCTAAACCTACACTTATGGATACTTCCTTGTTGGATGCAATGTCTGTCAGGAGATGCAATGTCCTACTTTCTCTGCTAGTTTTGACTGTCATTTAAGTTTGCTAGCAGAAATCCTTCATACAAATCAATTGATTCTCCACCAGTAATCTTTTTAGACTGATCAATACAACTCTTCATTGGGAGGTAAGGCAAAAGCATCTTTCAATTAGTCTTGGTATACATCAGCAGATAGAAGTATACAAATGAAAAAAGAAGTCTGCAGCTGGAAAAAAATACTCTTTACTTTTATATTAATAATGATTTTAGTTGCTGCATCAACTTTTAACCCATTGTTATAAATAAGTAAGGTGTCAAAATAGCCCCCATTTACCTATCTAACTGTTAGGTGCTGGACATATTGAGAGTCCCTTCATTATTAATGGGAAGTCCTTCAGGACCTACCTTCACATGCGTGGAGGTAGTAATGCCCACAGCCTCCTTGGCAGCCTCCATATTTCAGAGTTTTGGTTTCACAAATTTCCAAATATGAATCGGGTTTCAGGAAGACTGCTGTACACATTAGCAAGGCTGGTGTGCTTATCTGCGCTCCGAATTTTGAGTAAATTAGATAGCACCACCTGACCAGGAGATATTGAAAAATCTGTGTGCCCATGAGCATGGTGCTTTGTGAGGAGGGAAGAATTTACTACCTCTTTCCTCTTGTATAGCCCCCTTTCTTATTATTACTGATGGTCATGCGAGCTGGTAACTGGAGCTAGGGGAATCTCTGTGCATGGTGCTTTTAAGGTGGGAATAATATACCGCCCCTTTCCCCTTGTAAAGCCTCATTCCCTACTACTGTTGGTCATGGGAGCTGGTAACCAAAGCTATGGGAGACATTCTTGTGGTATCTCAACATGATGCAACCAGCTTCTGTAGCTGGGACAAGCATATCCCAGGGGTGGAGATGAGACAACATCACACTGTTTGATTTGAACTGCAGGAATGCAGTTTAAATCAAACAAAAGCACAGTCCTGCTTTGTGTTATCAGTTAAAGTGAATCTGTAGTGTAAATAGAAAGAAAAAACAGATACTCACCCAAGGAGAGGGAAGGCTCTGGGTCCTATAGAGCCTTACCATTCTCCTGCCGGTCTCCTCATTCCCCCGCAGGCTCTTCTGTTTGCCTCTCCCGCTGTGGGAGACTTCAAGCCAGACTGCAAACAGGGGTAACCTGCGGGGGAACGCAGAAACTGGGAGGTGTCTGCTTTGGGCAGGTCTTGAGTCCTAAAATCAGACACACAAGATGGCCGAAAAGCTCTTGTGAATAATTAAAGCGGTCTAACACCCAGCATTTCAACTTTGCTTTAAAAGATTGTTTACAGCTTAGAAACTATTATGCCAGATTTTTGTTAAGCAGAAATTCACTGAATGGGTTAAACATGACATTTTAGTTTTGCATTTAGCTAGAAATCCGCGTCTGAGGTTTAGATTTAGATAGGGGGAATCTTTGTTTGGAATGCAAATAGACTTCTGAAAAGCCTGTCTGTGAAGCCCTCTGTGCTCTCTCCGAGAGGTGTTTGTTTATTTACATTGTATATAGATACATTTGTATCTTAACCTCAGCACGGACGCGGATTTCTAGCTAAATGCAACACTAAAATGTCATGTTTAACCCATTCAGTGAATTTCTGCTAAAAAAAAATCTGGCATAATAGTTTCTAAGCTGTAAGCAATCTTTTAAAGCAAAGTTGAAATGCTGGGTGTTAGACCACTTTAAGTAATACCAAATGAGATTATTTACGCTCAACATGCACATATACATTATGTATGTACATAATTAGGAGCTAAATGACAACAAAACTTTCCCCCATAGCTTTCAATTGTCAGTGCATCATCAAATTCCTAAAATAGGATAAAACAGATTTTAAAGGCACTAATCATATTTTAGAGTATCATCTCCTCCATGTCTATTACCGTAGCTCTTTTTGAATGATACATTGTTGCAGAGAACATAAGTCATAGATGTAAGAGCAACCAAGTAGCTACATTAAAGCCATAAGGTTGTTAATTAAGGATATAACATAATGGTGGTATTACTCATAGCTGCACGATGACATAGTTTTGCTGTATAGTGATCTATAGTGTCACCCAGCCACACTGTGTTCTACCCATAATCCTGTGGAGAATATGGCATATGGAAGATAACACTACAGTGAGCTGAGCTCAGTATGACATTAGGCAGTGAGTGGGGGGTCCTAAGATCTCAGGAGGACAAATCCTGTATCATATCTGCTAAGCTATTTTAGTATTATGTAGTTGTTGGTTTACGTAGATGTTTCATAAGATCATGCACAGCAGGCAAGAATGGAAATCTGCTCCTTTGTAGTTGTAGGAGGTCCACAATCATTATGTTGCCAGAACACCATATTGAATACTCATAAATATTTATCGCTGCCCACATTTGTTCCATACGCTGAGTTTAAACACTACAAATACGTAACTGACAATATACAGCTTTTTTTCAGAATAATAAAGTTAACTGTTGTTTATCTGTTGTCTGCTCTGACATCTTATTAATGTACAGTTTTATGTCAGTTTTGGTTGAAGTGAAATAAAAGCATTAAATAACACCTATCTGTGATTCTGGAGATTTTTCCAGTATTGCAGTACTAAATTTGGCAAGCGCCCTCATGACAATGTGGGTACACCTCCCTGCTTATTTCCCTATCATTCATGTTCAACAATATCATAATGATGCCGAGAAGAGAGGGTCTTCTGAATTACATGATTTGAACTGATCAGGTCTGAATATTCCAACAAGATGTACAAGCTTTTAATCAGTAGAGATATAGGTGAACAGCTCGCCTGCAAACAGTTATGGGCCTGTACTACTTCCGGGTTATGCTCTCTGAGTAGTACGCATTGCCCTGGCCCGGCGGTGCATGTCCTTGATTGTGCACGCAATCAAGGACGTGCAGCACTGGGACAGGGCATGTGTACTACTCAGAGAGCGTGACCCGGAAGTAGTACAGGCCCATAGCTGTTCGCAGGCAAACTGTTCACTTACATCTCTAAGAATCAGTCTTTAGGAAAAAAGTTTAATGCTGACCTCTTCTTTACACCTTCTAAGTACACCTGAAGTGAGAGGGATATGGAGGCTGCCATGTTTGTTTCCTTTTAAGCAATACCATGTGCTTGCCAGTCCGGTTGGCTCTTGCTGCAGAAGTGTCTGAATTACACACCTGAAACAAGCATGGAACTCATCCAGTCAGACTTCAGTTAGAAACATCTGATGTGCATGCTTGTTTAGGGTCTACGGCTAAAAGTATTAGAGGAAGAGGATCATCAGGACAGCCAGGCAATTTGCATTGTTTAAAAGGAAATAAATATGTCAGCCTCCATAATCCGCTCACTTCAGGGGTGCTGTAAATTGGTATTATACTCCCAAAACTAACATTTCAGTAACTACTCATAGATGCATAAAGGAACATTTGAAAACACTCCCAAGCATTCTATTAGCATGAGAAAAAGTGAGCCAATTCATGAGTGTCTATGCCAGAAGTCAGCTGTTAGGCTATACCTTCTTAAAGTGGGTATACTCCCAAAACAAAAATTTCAGTAACTACTCTTAGATACATAAAATAACATCTGAAAGCATCCCCAAGACTTTTCTCTGCGTAAAAAGGTTTACCGGTACTTTCACGGCAGCAAGCAGTACAGGATTGCTTATCTCTGGCTCATTGGCAAATGTAATAATTGCTGGCAGCAATAATCTCTTTGCCTGCATCTTCACTCCACCCCCTCCTTTTCTGCTGAGGTGACTCAGCTGTTGCCAGAGTGATGTGTCTATTCAGCAGAGGGAGCAGCATCAAGACACAGGCAGACAGTGTCTCCTAGCTGGCAATGATTACATTTGCCAATAAGCCAGAGATAAGCAAGCCTGTACTGCTCTCTGTAGTGAAAGTAAATGTTATTAACTCACAGGGAGTGTTTGGGAATGTTTTCTAATGTTCTTTTATGAATATAAGAATAGTTACAGAAATGTTAGTTTTGGGAGTATAATAACTTTAAGAATGTATAGCATAACAGCTAACTTCTAACCTAGCCATGAATTGGCTCACTGTCTCTCATGCTAATAAAAGGGTTCTATTCATCACAGAAATAATGCCATAATGTGAATACTATTCAGTAGTCCCAACATCCAGTGGTCATTTGACTGGTCTTTAGAATACTTATATTGGGATGCAAATCCATCTTTTTGCCTGGAGTTGGCCTTTAATGACCAAAGCATTAATGAAATTCAAAGGACATAATTATGCTTCATGGCTACAAGATATGAGCCATCTGGGGCACTATGACTTCTTGACATTATTAACAGCAATTATTACAAGCATGGATCTCACAATACTGCAAACCCGTAAGCATAAGAGCAAGTTCTATGTAACAAATATTACATAATTATGTTTTCACTGATCTAGCAATGGCAAACGGGTCAGACATATTTAGCAGTAATCTATGAAGACTGACAAATGTGTAGAGGATAAATGAAAAAGAAATGGAAAGAAAAAAGTAATGCAAACATGTAATAAGAAGACCAAATAAAAGTATTTTCTGCTATCCTACTCTAGGGATATGGTGCATGAAAATTAACATTACAAAGTCTGTCCATTACTCCTTTCCTTCTTTCACACTTCAAGCCATTTGTGGATTTCATCTCGGTGTTAATCTGTGTTTTTGTCTCTTGCTATACCCTTGCTGTCCTACTTTGAACCATCCTTGTCTTCCCATCTCTCCCCTTGTGTCCCTAAATCATCCGCAGCCTGTCACATTCTGGAGTGCTGTGATGGGTTGGCCCAAAGTGTGATCAGCACTGTAGGACAAGCCTTTGAGTTGAGGTTCAAACAGTTCCTGCACAGCCCCCCCAAAGTGGCAGCACCCCCAGACAGGTATGCTGAGAAAATAGCTCAACCCTCTCTCTGTTCTAATGTTAGACTTTTCAGCCAAGCGTTGCCATTAATTAAAATATGTCATATGCAATATCATGTCTTGTATACCCATATTTGAAATACAAAAATAGAGTTAAAAGGACAAGTATAGCAAAAAATTGTAAATTTCAAAATATAGTACATTTCTACAAGAGTAAAATGCACCATAAATTACTTTTCTCCTATGTTGCCGTCACTTACAGTAGGCAGTATTAATCTGACAGATCTGAAAGGTTTTGAGCTATTCCTCCATCTCCTCATGGGGGATTCTCATTATTTCCTTTATTCTTGAAAAAACTACTCAATGGAAACGATCTATGTAAGGATGCCGGCCGGCCTTCCTACTTGCTTGCATGCTATTTTGGCAGTTGGACTGAGCAACTGCTTTTGAAGTGCTTATGAAAATAAAGAAAACCCAGACGAGGTTTAGTCGTAAACCTGTCAGATAGGAAAAAAGTAATTTGTATTGCACTTTATTCTGGAAGAAATGTACATTTTATACAAAAGCATTTAAAATTTTACAATGTTTTGCTATAGTAGCCCTTTAAAATAAATGAGTGTTGTACCAGTGTACTAACTCCAGTCCTCGACTTGTTATTAAAACCTGGGCATTTGATTGATTTGTACATATAAATGAAGGCAAACATTTGTGTTGCCCATATCAGTGCGATTCTCCTAGTTTTTTTTATAGTGCAAATCGATTAATCTTCTTTCCGTTTTGTACCATCCTGTGCAATGACCTTGGGAAAATCACGTTGATTTACTGTTTGGATTAATAAGTCCACAACACTCAAGCACAGATATATGCTATATTATGAATACATTGCCTTTTTGCATTTTGCCTAAAGGCTGGAATTAACAGCTGCTCCATTCTGTAACCTGAAATGCAAAATCTGTAATTTTAGCCTGTAAATTGTGTTGGCCCATTTCCTTTATATGTCATTTTTCTTCTGCAGGGTTGTTATTGGAAGTGAAGATCTTGCGTGGGGTGCTGAGGATGAACAGAATTCAGAACACAACTATTACAACAGCATTCCGGGCAAAGAGCCCCCTCTTGGAGGAGTACAGGACTGCAGAATGAGAGATCCTGCCTCACTAACTCCTTCTAACAGTCAAATGGCAACCAATGGGCAGTGGGTACAGGTGAGACAGACACTTCATTTTCACTTTCTTACATCCAGTACCCACATTGTACCTGATTGTTGTATTATCATCAAACTCTGTTAGCAGCTTTGCTTTTTAAAAATGTATGCATTCATATTGTTTTATTTCACTCTTTAGTATATAGTTTTTATTGTGAGCATAGATTCTGAATCATTGGTCCAGGATTGTTTTTTTATTTACAATGACGGTAATTTATTTCAGAAATTATACCATTTTTGTATTTGTAAATGTTTACATTTTTTGTATATTCTGGCATATATTTATTTAACTTCCCTGGCAGTTCATTTCTTTCTGGATTTGTGGGTCTAAACCCGGTACATTTTTTTCCAAGAATTTTAGGCCTCCAATTCTTAAAGAGACTCTGGAACAAAATTGTCAGCCTTGTTTCTTCTATCCTATAAGTTCCTATACCTGTTCTAATTTGGTCTGTCTTACTGCAGCCTTTCCTAGTTGCACAGTCGCTGTAATATCCTGTTATCTAATCTAATCTTCTTTCCTTTGTCCGCTTTGTCGGCTCAGGCAGGCAAGAATGTGCTGCTCTGCTTTTGATGGGGAGAATTATTATTATTATTATTGATTTATAAAACGCCAACATATTCCATGGCGCTGTACAAAGTAAGGAACAAACATGGGGTACATAATACAGACAATGGTGTACACTAATATACATGATACATAATTAGTGACAAAATACAAAAAATTATACAGCATACAGAATACAAAATACAGAATTGGTAATGACAGTGATAAAAGTAACATGATGAATAAAATGTATAATGATTTCCAAGACACAAAAGGGGGAGAGAGCCCTGCCCTTGCGAGCTTACAATCTAACTGGAGAAGCTATACACACCCTCTCCAAGCCCCCTGCAGGCTCTGTATGAGTCACAGACTGAGCTTCTCTGAGCCTATCACAAGCTGGTTAGCAGCCATGTCTTTTGTTTGTAAACACTGCCTAAAACTGGCAATTACAAGCCAGGATTGCAGCAAAGAGTGGCAGAAAAAGACCAGAGGGGCCCAGGAGAACATAATGAATAGAATGGTATGCTTTTTATTGTAAGAATTTTAGAGTACAGCTTCTCTTTAAGTCATAACTCACCAAAATATGTCCAAATAAAGGTCTTAGACACCCCGCGTATAATAAAAGACTAATACACAAAATTGTTGAAATAAATGTATGGATACACTTAAAAATGGTGAATCAGACTATACAGTATGTACATCTATAACTACTATACTTCCCGCATGTGGTTTATTTTGAAACAGGGAATGGCAGAGAGGGCGACATCACATTCAGGGCAGTAGAAGCGTGATGCCTTTCAGACTTTTTTTCCTTTTCTATCAGTCTTAGGCAGGTAGGCAGAGGTTGGTACAGGCGGCATGAAGAGAGTAGTCAAAATCCAGGCAGAGGTCGGTGCAGGTGGAGGGCACAGAGTAGTCAGAATCCAGGCAAAAATATGTAACAGTAAGGCAGATTGGCAGAAGCACTTAGCTCAGAAGCAGTTGGGAACCAAATTACTATATTCTTAACATCCTGTGCTTTCAAATGAGGTTATCTGCCATCTCTGCCACGGTAGTCAGGTGACACAGGGGAGAGATCAAATTACAACTTGTGATTAGAGACAAATGAGGAGTAATTAGACAGGCTAAACTCTCTACATACATACAGGCTGCATTTCTCTCTGTTTACCTTCTGTCCTGTATTCAGGTCCAGAGGGAAATAAGACAAGCTAAGCTCTCTACATACAGTGGGATGCGAAAGTTTGGGCAACCTTGTTAATCTTCATGTTTTTCCTGTTTAAATTGTTGGTTGTTATGATAAAAAATGTCAGTTAAATATATCATACAGGAGACACACACAGTGATAGTTGAGAAGTGAAATGGAGTTTATTGGATTTACAGAATGTGTGCAATAATTGTTTAAAGAGGAACTGTAACATCAAAATGTCCCCTGGGGGGTACTCACCTCGGGTGGGGGAAGCCTCAGGATCCTAATGAGGCTTCCCACGCTGTCCTCCGTCCCTCGGGGGTCTCGCTGCAGCCCTCCGTACAGCGGCGACGTAAATATTTACCTTCCCGGATCCTGCGCAGGCGCTCTGGTGGCTGTCGGCTCCAAAGTAGGCGGAAATACCCAATCGTCGTTGGGTCTGCTCTACTGCGCAGGCGCAAGTCTCCGGCGCCTGCGCAGCAGAGCGGACCCGACGGAGATCGGGTATTTCCGTCTAGTTCCGAGCCGAAAGCAGCCACAGCGCCCCCGCTGGAGCCTGCAAAGGTAAATATTGAACTGACAGTCGAGTCTGTCGCCGGCTGTTTGGAGGGCTGCAGCGAGACCCCCGTGGGACAGAGGACGGCGTGGGAAGCCTCATTAGGATCCCGAGGCTTCCCCCACCCGAGGTGAGTACCCCCCAGGGGATCTTTTTGATGTTACAGAGTCTCTTTAAAGAGACTCTGTAACAAAAATTGCATCCTGTTTTTAATCATCCTACAAGTTCCAAAACCCATTCTAATGTGCTCTGGCTTACTGCAGCACTTTCTACTATCACCATCTCTGTAATAAATCAGCTTATCTCTCCCCTGGCTGACTTGTCGTCCTATGTCTGGTAGACTGCCAAGTTCTTCAGTGTTGTGGTTCTGCTATGCACTCCTCCCTCCAGGCCCCTCTATGCACACTGCCTGTGTGTTATTTAGATGAGGGCAGCTTCTCTCTTCTTTCTTATCTTTTACAAGCTGGATAAATTGTCCTCTGAGCTGGCTGGGCATTCACATACTGAGGAATTATAGACAAGGGCAGAGCTGTTTGCAGCAAAAAACGAGCAGCCTGACACTTCAGTGCATGAGAGCTGCAGGGGACAGAAGGTAAACACACAAATGATCTCTTGAGATTCAAAAGGAAGGGTGTATACAGCCTGCTTGTGTATGGATGTATTTTCTATGTGTGGACATACTGTACATCAACCTACTTCCTGTTTTGGTGGCCATTTTGTTTGTTTATAAACAAACTTTTCAAAACTGTTTTTAACCACTTTTAATGCGGCGGGGAGCTGCGAAATTAAGACAGAGGGGAATAGGAGATGTCCCCTAACGCACTGGTATGTTTACTTTTGTGCAATTTTAACAATACAGATTCTCTTTAAACAAAATTAGGCAGGTGCATAAATTTGGGCACCACAAAAATGAAATGAAATCAATATTTAGTAGATTCTCCTTTTTACATAAATTACAGCCTCTAAATGCTTCCTGTAGGTTCCAATGAGAGCCTGGATTCTGGTTGAAGGTATTTTGAACCACTCCTCTTTACAAAACATCTGTAGTTCATACAGGTTTCATGGCTTCCGAGCATGTACAGCTCTCTTTAACTCACACCACAGATTTTCAATTATATTCGGGTCTGGGGACTGAGATGGCCATTCCAGAAATGTTGTACTTGTTCCTCTGCATGAATGCCTTAGTGGATTTTGAGCAGTGTTTAGGGTTGTTGTCTTGTTGAAAGATCCAGTCCTGGCGCAGCTTCAGCTTTGTCACTGATTCCTGGACATTGATCTCCAGAATCTGTTGATACTGACTGGAATCCATGCGTCCCTCAACTTTGACAAGATTCCCAGTCCCTGCACTGGCCACACAGCCCCACAGCATGATGGAACTACCACCATATTTTACTGTAGGTAGCAGGTGTTTTTCTTGGAATGCTGTGTTCTTTTTCCGCCATGCATAAAGTCCCTAGTTATGCCCAAATAACTCAATTTTAGTTTCATCTGTCCACAGCACCTTATTCCAAAATGAAGCTGGCTTGTCCAAATGTGCTTTAGCATACCTCAAGCAGCTCTGTTGGTGCTGTGGACAGAGGAAAGGCTTCCTCTGCATCGCTCTAGCACACAGCATCTCCTTGTGTAAAGTGTGCCGAATGGTTGAATGATGCACAGTGACTCCATCTGCAGCAATATGATGTTGTAGGTCTTTGGTGCTGGTCTGTATGCTGACTCTGACTGTTTTCACCATTCGTCGCTTCTGTCTATCTGAGATTTTTCTTGGCCTGCCACTTCGAGCCTTAACTTGAACTGAACCTGTGGTCTTCCATTTCCTCAGTATGTTCCTAATTGTGGAAAATCTCTGAGACAGCTTTCTGTATCCTTCCCCTAAACCATGATGGTGAACAATCTTTGTCTTCAGGTAATTTGCGAGTTGTTTTGAGACCCCCATGTTGCTACTCTTCAGAGAAATGTAAAAGAGGAGGGAAACTTACAATTGACCCCCTTAAATACACTTTCTAATACTTGGATTCACCTGTGCATGTAGGTCAGGTGTCACTGAGCTTACAAAGCCAATTTGAGTTCCAATAATTAGTTCTAAAGGTTTCGGAATCAATAAAATTACAAATTTATGCACCTGCCTAATTTTATTTAAACCATTATTGCGCACTTTCTGTAAATCAAATAAACTTAATTTCACTTCTCAAATATCACTGTGTGTGTCTCCTATATGATATATTTAGCTGACATTTTTTATCGTAACAACCAACGATTTATACAGGAATATCATGACGAATAACAAGGATGCCCAAACTTTCGCATCCCACTGTACATACTGGCTGCATTGCTCTGTTTACCTTCTGTCCTGTGCAAGAGATCGGGTCCAGAGGGGGGATTAGACAGGCTAAACTTTCTCCATACGTACTGGGTGCATTTCTCCATTTTCCTTCTGTCCTGTGCAACAGTTCAGGTCCACTTTAAATTTTGTCACGCCACTTGCGTACCGCCGCACAGCCGCTGATTGGCCACTGGGATCCAGGAAGATGAGTTGAGATGGGAATCCCGGTGGTCAGTAATGGAAGCCTGGAGTCCCGCTGAGGAGCGCCAATCGCGGGTGGGACCTGGGTAAGCAGTAGCAGCAGTTATTTTAGCTAGCCGGAGTGTAGCTCCTTACCGCTCCCAGCATCTAATTCCTCCACCAGGGAGGTTAAAGTGTTATTGAATTTATACTTACATTTGCTTAAAATAACTTAAATGAAGCACTGAACATAATATAAAATACATGCATTGCTGATTCTACATCTGTGTTAAAATATATACTTTTCACTTGTCGTCAGCAGCTGTGACCTAAATACTATTTATAATAACATTACACTATATACTAACTATGTACCTATATGCTATATAACCACGTTATACCATATACCTATATAATATATAATTATGCTACACTATATACCATATTTACAATATATGCACCAATACACAACAAAACATCACATTATACAAGTCTAAGCTACACTACACTGTGCTAAACTACACTATAATACTCTATTATAATACACTACGGAATACTATACAACAAAATACTACACCTAAACTATAACACTAACACATTTAAAACAATTTTTTTTATATACAAGCTAGCTAGCTAAGAGAGAACAGATCACTACTAGCAAACAGCAGCGGGCAGACATCAATGAACAGGCTGCTTTGTTTTTGATCACAGTGGTCACATGATCACTGTGATCATGTGACTTACAGAGTGCCAATTGGCTGCTCAGCTACTAGCCACGGGACCCAGCTGCAGTGTAAAACCGGGTCCCAAAATACCAGGAGGAGAGGCACACAGACACACTGCTCACGCAGAGCTCTCCTCCATTGTTATGATCACAGTGATCACATGATCACTGCGATCAAGTAACCCGCAGAGCTGCGTTTGGCCGCTCTGACACTACCAATAGGACCTGGCTATAGTGTACTGCCAGGTCCCGTGGGATACTTTCAGCAGCGGTGATGGGTGGACACGGAAACCAGCGGTCATATATACAGTGGGTTGCAAAAGTATTCGGCCCCCTTGAATTTTTCCACATTTTGTCATATTACTGCCACAAACATGAATCAATTTTATTGGAATTCCACATGAAAGACCAACACAAAGTGGTGTACACATGAGAAGTGGAACGAAAATCATACATGATTCCAATTTTTTTTTTACAAAAAAATAACTGCAAAGTGGTGTGTGCATAATTATTCAGCCCCCTTTGATCTAAAGTGCAGTCAGTTGCCTATAGACATTGCCTGATGAGTGCTAATGACTAAATAGAGGGCACCTGTGTGTAATCTAATGTCAGTACAAATACAGCTACTCTGTGAGGGCCTCAGAGGTTGTCTAAGAGAATATTGGGTGCAACAACACCGTGAAGTCCAAAGAACACACAAGACAGGTCTGGGATCAAGTTATTGAGAAATTTAAAGCAGGCTTAGGCTACAAAAAGATTTCCAAAGCCTTGAACATCCCACGGAGCACTGTTCAAGCTATCATTCAGAAATGAAAGGAGTATGGCACAACTGTAAACCTACCAAGACAAGGCCGTCCACCTAAACTCACAGGCCAAACAAGGAGAGCGCTGATCAGAAATGCAGTCAAGAGGCCCATGGTGACTCTGGACGAGCTGCAGAGATCTACAGCTCAGGTGGGAAACTCTGTCCATAGGACAACTATTAGTCATGCACTGTACAAAGTTGGCCTTTATGGAAGAGTGGCAAGAAGAAAGGCATTGTTAACAGAAAGCATAAGGAGGCCCGTTTGCAGTTTGCCACAAGCCATGTGGGGGACACGGCAACCATGTGGAAGAAGGTGCTCTGGTCAGATGAGACCAAAATGGAACTTTTTGGCCAAAATGCAAAACGCTATGTGTGGTAGAAAACTAACACTGCATCCCCACTGTCAAATATGGTGGTGGCAGCATCATGCTCGGGGGGTGCATCTCTTCAGCAGGGACAGGGAAGCTGGTCAGAGTTGATGGGAAGATGGATGGAGCCAAATACAGGGCAAACTTGGAAGAAAACCTCTTGGAGACTGCAAAAGACTTGAGACTGGGGCGGAGGTTCACCTTCCAGCAGGACAATGACCCTAAACATAAAGCCAGGGCAACAATGGAATGGTTTAAAACAAAACATATCTATGTGTTAGAATGGCCCAGTCAAAGTCCAGATCTAAATCCAATCGAGAATCTGTGGCAAGGAGCTGGAGCTGTTTTGCAAAGAAGAATGGGCAAGGATTTCAGTCTCTAGATGTGCAAAGCTGGTAGAGACATACCCTAAAAGACTGGCAGCTGTAATTGCAGCAAAAGGTGGTTCTACAACATATTGACTCAGGGGGCCGGATAATTACGCACACCCCACTTTGCAGTTATTTATTTGTAAAAAATGTTTGGAATGGTGTATGATTTTCGATCCACTTCTCACATGTACACCACTTTGTATTGGTCTTTCACGTGGACTTCCAATAAAATTGATGCATGTTTGTGGCAGTAATGTGACAAAATGTGGAAAACTTCAAGAGGGCCAAATACTTTTGCAACCCACTGTATACAGTAGCAATAAAAAGGATGTGAACCCTTTGGAATTATATGGATTTCTGCACACATTGGTCATAATAAAATGTGATCTGATCTTAATCTAAGTCACAATAAAAGACAGTCACAGTCTGCTTAAACTAATACCACACAAATAATTAAATTGTTCCATGTTTTTATTAAACACACAATGTAAACATTCACAGTGTAGGTGGAAAAGGTATGTGAACCCTTGGATTTAATAACTGGTTGAACCTCTTTTGGCAGCAATAACTTCAGCAAAACGTTTCCTGTAGTTGCAGATCAGCCGTGCACAATGGTCAGGAGTATTTTTTGACCATTTCTCTTTACAGAACTGTTTCAGTTCAGCAATATTCTTGGGATATCAATCAAAAACAGATGGCACATCCGAAGTGAATCTATAGTGGTTCTATATAAAACATATATCCAACGTTTTGGAGCCACATAGGGCCCCTTTGTCAAAGCACAATTTGCTTGAAGGCAACAATCTGTCTGCCGCTGTAATAAAGCTCCAGTAGGATTAATCACCCTGGCGTTCTATTAAGATCGCCAGGGCGGCTGCGGGAGGGTTTTTTTTTTAATTAAAAAAAAACTATTTCATGCAGCCAAATGAAAGTTGGCTGCATGAAAGCCCACTAGAGGGCGCTCCGGATGCGTTCTTCTGATCGCCTCCGGCGGCCAGAAGTAACACGGAAGGCCGCAATGAGCGGCCTTCCGTGTTTTGCTTACCTCGTCGCCATGGCGACGAGCGGAGTGACGTCATGGACGTCAGCCGACGTCCTGACGTCAGCCGCCTCCGATCCAGCCCTTAGCGCTGGCCGGAACTATTTGTTCCGGCTGCGCAGGGCTCGGGCGGCTGGGGGGACCCTCTTTCGCCGCTGCTCACGGGCCCTACGTGGCTCCGAAACGTTGACTATATGTTTTGTATGGAACCAATAAAGATTCACTTTGGATGTGCCAGCTCTTTTTGATTGAACATTGTACAAAGAGCGTCATCCGTCTTTTTTCAGCTGACACCCCCCCCCCCCCCCCCTTTGAGACAATGGGTTTGATCCTGTGGTGTGTGCGAGACAACACAATAACCAATATTCTTGGGATGTCTTGTGTAAATCGCTTTCTTGAGGTCATGCCACAGCATCTCAATTGGGTTGAGGTCAGGACTCTGACTGGGTCACTCCAGATCCAGAACACATATCTTGTTCTATTTAAGCCATTCTGTTGTTGATTTACTTCTGTGCTTTGGGCCGTTGTCCTGTTGCAACATCTTCTGCTGAGCTTCAGCTGGTGGACAGATCTCCTTAATTTTTCCTGCAAAATGTCTTGATAAACTTGGGAATTCATTTTTTCCTTCGATGATAGCAATCCGTCCAGACCCTGATGCAGCAAAGCAGCCCCAAACCATGATGCTTCCACCACCATACTTCAGTTTGGATGAGGTTTTGATGTTGGTGTGCTGTGCCTCGCTTTATCCACACATAGTGTTGTGTGTTTCTTCCAAACAACTCAACTTTGGTTTCATCTGTCCACAGAATATTTTGCCAGTACTGCTGTGGAACATCCAGGTGCTCTTTTGCAAATGTTAAACGTGCAGATTTTTTTTTTTAGACAGCAGTGGCTTTCTCTGTGGTATCCTCCCATTGACTCTATTCTTGTTTAGTGTTTTATGTATCATAGATTCACTAACAGGGATGTTAGCATATGCCAGAGACTTTCGTAAGTCTTTAACTGACACTCTAGGACTCTTCTTCACCTCATTGAGCATTCTGCGCTGTGCTCTTGCAATCATCTTTACAGGACGGCCACTCTTAGGGAGAGTAGCAGCAGTCCTGAACTTTCTCCATTTATAGACAATTTGTCTTATCATGGACTGATAGACATCAAGGCTTTTGGAGATACCTTTATAACCCTTTCCAACTTTATGCAAGCCAACAATTCTTAATCGTGGGTCTTCTGAGAGCTCTTTTGTTTGAGGCATCATTCACACCAGACAATGTTTCTTGGGAAAAGCAAACCCAAAACTGGTGTGTGTGTTTTTTTATAGGGCAGGGCAGTTGTAACCAACACCTCCAATCTCATCTCATTGATTGGACTCAAATTAGCTCTTGGAGATGTCATTAGTCTAGGGGTTCACATATTTTTTCCACCTGCACTGTTAATGTTACATGGTGTGTTGAAAAAAAAACATGGAAACATTGAATTATTTGTGTGGTATTGGTTTAAGCAGACTGTGATTGTCTATTGTTGGTCTGCACAAAACCTTATTCTGTCCTCCTCCAGAATCACCTGTGCTCACATGTACAAGATTTTTCCCGAGCAACACCCCTCTTCTGGAATCCCCTTCAAAAACACATCCATCATTTTTTAACTTTGGAAATCTTTAAAGAGAACCCGAGGTGGGGATCTTAGAATGAAACCTATACACAGAGGCTGGGTCTGGCTATAGTGCCCAGCCTCTGTTGCTATTTGAATCCCCCCTAAGTCCCCCCTGCACGCCGTTCTAGCCCATAAATTACAGCCGCGCTGTCGGGCAATGTTTACCTAGCTAATGTCATTCACGCCGCTCCCCCCGCCTCCTGCAGAGCGCCGGTCCCCGCCCGTGTCCCTTCCCTCCAATCAGCGGCGAAGGAAGGGACACGGGCGGGGACCGGCGCTCTGCAGGAGGTGGGGGAGCGGCGTGAGTGACACTAGGGAGGTAAATACAGCCCGCTGCGACACGTTGCGTGTCGCCAGCGCGGCTGTAATTTATGGGGGAGAGCGAAGCGCAGGGGGGACTTTGGGGGGATTCAAATAGCAACAGAGGCTGGGCACTATAGCCAGACCCAGCCTCTGTTCATTCTAAGATCCTCACCTCGGGTTCTCTTTAAAGTAGGGTTAAGCTGTATACATGATAAATTTAAATAAAAAAAACATTGTTCACATTAATTTGCATGAATAGCATCAAATCATAATTGTTGAAAACACTTCTTGCTCTTCTCAGCTTCAGAAGTAAGGGAATGCAGCAGGTACAAACAGGTACATACTCGTGACTGCAATAATTATTTATGCTGGGGGGAGGGAGCAATTGTTTATATGCATTTTGATCAATGTAGAATTCATTATTTATGAAACTGTTTGATACCACTTACTCCCTCAAAACTCATTTTTTCAAGCAAGCAAATGCTCTCACTTATGCCATTCCCCCTCAGCCTCTGGCCATACTGTGCTTATTAATTAGTCAATATAACCTAAAAACACACTGCCTCTAGGTGTACATATTGTATATTACCCATTACCCTTAACTCTTGTTTCCTCCTTTTTCCTTTGGATAGTAAGCTTGCAATGGCAAGGCTCTCTCACTATTTTGTGTCTTGGATTTTGCTATACATTTTGAACCTTATGTTACATTTGTCATTGTAATTACTATGTCTACGAATTCAGTTGTATGTACCAATGTGGATATGTTGTACATACCATTGTCTTTAATATGATATACCCCATGTTTGTTTGTTTTTCCTTGTACAGAGCCACAGAATATGTTGGTGATTTATAAATTACTAATTGTAATACTCCTATTTATCACTTTTGCTGTTATTGGCACTGTGCTGATAGTGCTATGAAGGGGGAACTGGTGATTAGTGCGAGTGATGAACAGCTAAGTTTTTACTTATCAATTAAAGTACATTAGGCTTTTTAATTGCCACCATAAGGGTATTATGGTAGTGGCAGTTCTTGACTATTCAGCACTCCATTTTTGTGACTATCACTCTTCTAAAAATAAATACCGTAGTCCTCTAACTTGTTTCTTGTTAGGAGGATAGCAATGTTATTTGGGAAAGAGATGAGCTGTATTCTTTTAGGCCCCTTTAAGTATTAAGTGCTTCCAGATGGTTATACCTAAATATTCAATTCACATGATATTTCTATACTTGTTTACTGTGCCATTTTATAAACTGATTCTTATTCTAACCTTGTTCTTTGTAGATAGGAGCGCTTACCAAAAGGCCAGCAGCATCGCATTTAGGGTCCCAGTGGGAACTAGAAGATCAAGGTAAGTGTAAAGTAGACTCTACTAGTGTTAGCATTTCCAGCTTTCAGCTTTCAAACCTGAACTTATAATAAAGTCATGAGTTTAAACAATTGTATTTATCCTACTCCTAAATAGAATCTTTCCACAAAAAGAGAGAATGACTAGCACTTCGGCTGTATAAACTCACCACATCGATGCTGGCCACCGACCAATCATCCTCATATGGCCAATCATTAATTCTATCCAACAAATCCATAGTATCCCTCAGTAGCGATGGGAGGTCAGACAGCAGGGGCCTAAGGGTGTGGTCCAGGTATCGGGACAGGGGCTCAGTGAGAGACCTCCGTCCCGACACGGTCGGCCTGCCCGGTGGCTCCACCAGGGACTTAAAAATCTTCGGGAGGAAGTACCACACTGGGGATATAGGAAAAACCGGAAGCAAACCTTCACCGACAGATTTAGTTATCACTTGTTGCTCTACCCCTAATCTTAAGAAGGATCTAAGCTGTCTCTGGTAGGTCAGGGTTGGACTCGATTTCAATCTGACATAACAATCAGTACAGTTTAAACGCCGATACGCTTCCTTTTTATAATAATCAACACTCATGATTACAATATTTCCGCCTTTATCGGCTTTTTTTACAATTAAGTCCTCCCGTGATCTAAGCCAGGACAGTGCCTTAACTTCCATAGGTGTTAAAGAGAAACTCCAACCTAGAATTGAACTTTATCCAAATCAGTAGCTGATACCCCCTTTTACATGAAAAATATAATGATTTTCTCAAACAGACCATCAGGGGGCGCTGTATGACTGATTTTGTGCTGAAACCAAGCTCTGAGTACCGCGGTACTCTGGGCAAACTGCCACAATGTAACAATGTTCACAGACAGGAATTAGCTGTTTACAGCTGTCTCTAACAGCCAAAACAGCTAGGAGCAGCTACATAACCTGCCCACAGTAAAAATGTCACCATGTAATAAATGTCAGAATGTAAATCGGGGAGAGGAAAGATTTTACAATGAGCAAACACTGACTAAATCATTTATACATAATTATGGTAAAAAATGAAGCACTTTTTTTACTACATTATTTTCACTGGAGTTCCTCTTTAAATTTGGTTTATCTTTTGGATATATCAAAGCCTTCATTTCCCTCAGCACAGTTTGTTGAAAAATATCAAGAGAGGATCCCGCCATTACTGGAAAAGGTTTAATACATTTACATGGTTTAAATGCTTGCAGGACATCCTCAGTATTTTTGTTCTCTCTTAATAAATCTTCCAGGATCTGCAGACATTGCAGGTCCTGGGTATTTGATAACTCTGGAGGTATGAAACCTAGATTTCCTATCAGGGGGTCTCCCTCAGATTCAAACCCTTCACCTTTTGACTGCTTAATGGCAAAAAACTTGTCAATGTTCAATCGTCTGATGGCCATATACAAATCCACTTCAAATCTGAAATACTCAAATTGTTGGACAATTGCAAAATGTAAACCCTTCTTTAGAGTCTGTAGACATTCATCAGGTATATGCTCTCCACTTCTATTTACTATTTGTAATTCTTCCTTAATAGGACCCATTATTTCTTCATTTCCTCCTATGGCAGCCCCTTCCAGGTCACCTGCCTCTTCTCTCCTCCTCCCCCTTCGCCTACCCCCTCTCCTTCTCCTCCTAAAGGGACATCTTTTCTTTTGGGGTTACCCTTCTTATTGGATTTCTTTTTATTTGATCCTCCATCATTGTCTGAATCGGACCCAGAATCTGTTGTCCAACCTTCCCTCAGATGGCGTCTAGGGAATCGCCTTGGTGGACACTGGGGAGCTGGAAACCATTCAAAAACCTTGCCATTAAGGAAGTCCTCTTGATCTCTCAAGTACTTGGACAATTTTCTTTCCTTAGTTTCCTTTTCAACACTTTCAACTTTTTTATTAATTTTTGTAGATATGCTTTTAAATTTCTCCTCCTCCACCACCTCTTTAAGTTGTTGCTGCAGCTTCTCCCCTTCCTCCATCACTTTTACATGTTCCTGTGCTGTTCTTTCTTTTACTAAACTGGTAAGATTTTTCCAATGTAGTAGGTGAAAATCTTGTCAGATAGGGAGGAGCGCTCTCCATCGGGGGCCTCCTCTGGTTTTTATCATCTGCTGCCAATAAATTGTTTTTATGGTAACACGAGCACTGGTGCCCGCCTTTTCTATTTATCCTAAATAGAATCTCCCTGAAATCCCACAGCTTTATTTTGTTTATCAGGATGGTTGTTTCAAAATGTTATACAGCAACTTTTTAGAAAAATCTATACCAATTTACTTATCTGTCCCCTGCAATTAGAAGTGTTTCTTAGCCATATGTTTTGTGAGCTGTATTTAATTATCAATGAAGGTTAAAAGACCTCTGTCGCGAAAACCTTAAAATGTAAAATACACGTAAACATATACAAATAAGAAGTGAGCTTCTTCCAGAGTAAAATGAGCCATACATTACTTTTCTCCTATGTTGGTAAAATGAGCCATACATTACTTTTCTCCTATGTTGCTGTCATTTACAGTAAGTATTAGAAATCTGACGTTACCGACAGATTTTGGACAAGCCCATCTTCTCATGGGGGGTTCTCAGGGCTTTCTTTATTTTTGAAAGAACTTAGTGAATGGCAGTTGCTCCATCCAACTGCCAAAATAGTGTGCAGCGAGCAGGGAGGCTGGCCAGCATCTTTGTATAAAGATTTTTCAGGGAATGTCTTTATAAAGAATAAAGGCCATGTTGAGAATCCCCTATGAAGAGATGGACTAACCTAAGACCTGTCGGTAATGTCAGATTTCTACTACCTACTGTAAGTGACAGCAACATAGGAGAAAAGTAATTTATGGCTCATTTTACTCTGGAAGAAATGTACTTCTTATTTGTATGGGTTTTACATTTTAAGATTTTCGCGACAGTTCCACTTTAAGATACGTACTCATGCAAGAAGACCTTTTGCCTGCAGGGATCTGAGCATGATCCCTCTGATGGACAGTTCATGGCCAAATACAGATATGTTGTGAGGCTACAACCTTGCCTGTTGCTTTTGGGGGAGGAGGGGAGAAGGGACAATCATGTGGTAGATGATGGAATAGCTTCCAACAGGAGAGGTAAGGATCTTCTTGACATTATCTTTCCCGGAAGCAATAAATACAAGAGTATACATGGTTTAAGAAAGTACTTACAAACCCCAGGCGGAGGGTGTTCACTTTTTAATTCACGTGCTTTTTCTCTGTCAGGGTCATCTAGTGATGTAGTCCAAGCATCCAATGGGCGTGCAGCAGGTCTTCGAGATTATGAGGAACATATGTATGTCAATACGCAGAGTTTGGAAGCACTGAATATGGACAAAGAGCCGTATATGATTCCAGAAGACAGTCCAAAGAGGGACCTGTTTGACATGCGTAGGTGGTCTTGACAGCTGTACCTATATAGTTATGACTGCTTGTATTCATATTTTAAAATGAGATAAAAATCAAAAGCTGTCTTTGTAAAATACCAAGTGACAGAAATAGTGTGATCTGAAAATGACAGAAATAGTGTGATCTGAAAATGACAGAAATGGTGTGATCTGAAAATGACAGAAATGGTATGATCTGAAAATAACGCACAGTGAACAAGTGTAGCATGTGAGCCAGTAGCTTTTAATATGGAATGCTGTAGTTATTAGATCCAGGCCATGATTTTAAAACTTCTAAAGTCTTGCAGTCAGTTTATGGATAGCTGCACACATAGCTAACCACATCGCTATGGCATGAATTACTGCCACATCTGTACATGCAAGAATCCCTGCAAAATATGCAACGGAGATGCAGTTTCACAACTGGGTTGTGAGGTACTGTCCTTGTGATGTACACTTTAGCAGGTAATAAAAGTACATCACAAGGAAGCCAATCAGAATGGTTATCCCCAGTAACCACTTTGACTGAATAAACTTAGAACTGATGTTGAAATATAAATATGTGCTTCTGTTTTCAGATTGTCATGGAAATGCTGATAAGCCTCTTTGTGATAGCAAGCATGATAGCTCTCCCTGCATCTGTGCATAGATATGTTTCATAACAACAATTAAGAGCTGTGGTGCTATCTGTTTCTACCTAGGATGTTGTGATTATTGATTAACCTTTTTGCTCAAGGCGCTATTCCTCCAAATGGCTAGAATTTATCCTTAGGTGACATGCTGAAAATCATTATATTTTAGTTTCAAATACTTTTTTTAAAGATATCCACAAGAAAAACAAGGTACAGCCAATCATTCAAAGAGCCCCATAGGAGCACATAGAAAATAAAAAAACAATAATTCCACTTAAAAGTCTCTGACCGGATTCCTGCAAGTGACATGTAGCATTACCATAAACGCACAGAGAGTTCTGCAGAACTAAAATGATCAACTATCAGAGTCTGTAGTCAAACAAAGAAAAGACATCCATGTTAGGATATAATAACCAAACTGAGTTGCCAGCTTGTGCTAATAATAATATAAATCTTTATTTGAAAATAATGGTACATAAATATAAATCTAAGTCGGCGTAGGAAAAAAAATGTTAGTAAAATTAAAAATAAATGTATTCAGATTTGGTCCAAGTTCATACCTCCGTTGGTGCAACAAAAGTCAGTACTTGGCTGTTTTATTGTATGCGGTACAAAGTTTGTATGCCATCTTATTGGTGGGCACCTGTCTCGGTCATTAACACTGAATCTATCAGCAATATCGGGAAGGACTGGGCACCATGACAAAATGTCAGTGTGGTCACACACAGCTGGGTATAGATTAGGAATGTTAGGGTTAGGGGATAGGGATGGTAGAGGCTAGCTTTAGTTGTTAAGGTTATATAGGGTTATATTTAGGCACCAGGAAGGGGTTAGGTGTCAGGAAGGTGTTAGGAAGATGGTTAGAGTTAGGTGTGATGAAGGTTTCATGTTAAAGAAAGTTTAGAGTTAGGTATCAGGAAGGAGTAATCCTTAAGAGAAATGTTAATGTTATGTGAGGAAGGGGTGAATGTTAAGGGAAAGGATAGTGTTAAGCGTCTGGTGGGTCAGGCGTTTACGCTAATGAAGAGAGGGTAGGGAAAGTCACCTGGAAAGGAATTTCAAACTAAGGTAATAACTTAGGGTTAGACAGGCTGGGAAAGCCTAGGCTGAGGCAAGGGCTCCATGAGTACTCAGCGACTTGTCTGTCTCCTCCTCTGACCTTCCCCTCTGGCTCCTCTCCTTACCAAAAAATGAAGTTGGTAAGCATGAGAAGCCTTAGGTGGTACCTTGCCTGGGTCCTCATTTTACCCTTAATCCATCTGAATTCAGGTGACTGAAGGGGAGATGCACTGAAAACACCAATAAAAATAATGGTTCCTATCCACAATGTCCACTCACACTGAATTTATCAATGTACCTCTGAGGGTGGCAAAGCCTTATCCCCAAGTAAAAGACCATATTTGAATAAATCAAGATCAGGTTGGCTGGATCATTTATCGTCACCAGTAATTCCATCCGAGAAAAAACATAATACATCAGGCCTGCTGCATTATTAGAAATGTAAATAAATAATTTACCAGTTTTGGAAGGAATGAAAGGTAATAAATATTTCTAATCTTAAAAGTCATTTAAAGGTTGCCAAATAGTAAATAATTCATGCAGAAAAATTATAAAAAGAAGTCAGTAGAAAAGTATTTTATAATTTAATAGTCTACTCAGTTAATGTGTCAGCTACCTATCTCGGAGCATATACAGTATAACTAAGGAGTTTCCTATCTTAAATGATTTGACATAATCTGAAAAAAACGGAAACAGAGCAGAAAGAAAGTGTAGCTAATAGTACAAATAATCCGGCTGTATAACAAAAACAAAAAGTCAGTAAAGATGTTGCATTGCAAATAAACTGTACATAGAGCATTAGTGGTAGAATAACATTTACACACCAGGTTAGAGGTAACAATATCTGTAAAAACTGAAGGTCTTCCTACATTTTCTAAAATAGTGCAGTAGCATAGATCACAGTATTGTGAGTGCTTATCTGACAGATCGCAAACTCCAGCTGTGGCATAATTACTAGGGGAATAGTCCTTACAGTAGTAGGGGTCCCAGGGCAGGGAGCCCTTAACTCATTACTCTCCCCCTCTAATACAGGCTTACCTTCTTTAGAGCCCTCTGGTACCCTTCAATGACAGCCATGCAGAGCAGCATTGCACAGGTATTGTTGTAGCTACCAATCACAACATGTGCTACAGTATTGTTGATTACACTTGTTAGGAGTTGGGTGTAGCTAGGCCTCTTGCACACTGCAAGCGATTCCGATTCAGATTCCGCTTTTAAATCAGTTTTTACATCCGATTCAGATTCTGATTTGCAGTGTGCAGGGAGCAAACTGCAAATCTGAATCAGAATCGGATGTAAAAACTGATTAAAAAGCGGAATCGGAATCGCTTGCAGTGTGCAAGAGGCTGTTATGAAGGTGTCTCACCCTTGGCAGAGGGGCGCCCTAACTATTTGGATCACTATGGTGAGTGCAGTAGGGTGAATATAGCAATAATCTATAACACTTGTTTATTCTTATCACTGTCACATCAGGTTTTAATCAGTATAGAAGTGCACATCAATGATATAATATAATTTTTTAGCAATAAATGATACAATCTTTATTGTATAATCTTACTGTATCTGTGTAATATGAGGGACTACCTAAAGTATCAGAACAAAGTATACTCACTCAGTTTACTCACCCTACTACATAGATTTGGAAAGATTGTACAATCAAGATTGTATTGTTGATGGGTTCCTAAAAAGTACCCATACTCTCTACATTTTTTTTCATTGATATAAGGCCCTATTGATCATTCATTAATCAGTACATGAAACAAACATTGATGTGGAGTTTTTTTATTTTTAAATTTACATTCACCCCATCGGTTTACAACACTATTATCGAATTCTATGTCTGGTCTTGTGCCCTCTTTTACCTCTTGTGTGTACAGAGGCTGAAAGAAAGAATGCTTATTTATTAGAACATTCAACAACAATAAAACACACCCCATTTCTTTGTTTTAAGGTCCATTCGAAGATGCATTGAAACTCCATGAGTCTTGTCTGACAGTGCCCCAAAAGGCAGAAGATCAATGGCCAAGTCCACCAACAAGAAGAGCACCTGTTGCTCCTACAGAAGAACAACTCAAGGGAGAACCATGGTACCAAGGAAAAATGAGCAGAAGGGAAGCAGAAAAACTTCTTCAAAGAGATGGAGATTTTTTGGTCAGGGACAGCATCACCAACCCAGGACAATATGTTCTCACAGGCATGCACAAAGGACAGCCTAAACATTTGTTATTGGTGGACCCAGAAGGAGTGGTAAGACGTTTCATGATGACAGTGGCATGCATGAAAAGCACTGCTCAGAGCCCTATAGACCCTTTGTGAATCATGCAAATTTAAAATAGACTTCCTATAAATGACAGCTTTAAATTAGCTTGGATAGATGTGCAAACATTTTATGTCTCTATAACAGGGGTTATTGAACCAAAGCAAGTAGTAAGTAAGCTTACTATTTATATCAATAATTTGCATAGCGGGTGGCACTGGGGCCCACTATTTTACCATTTATAGCTGCTAATTGTAGCCTTTGACATTGGTACCTATGGTGGCAAAGTCAGGCGGGGGGAGTCTTTAAGGTTGGGTGTGGGGGTTAAAGAGAATCTGTAAGAGAAAAAAACCCTTTTGGGCATATTTTTCTCGGGAGGGGGAGCCTCTGGATCCTAATGAGGCTTCCCCCATCCTCCTAAGCCTCACAAATCCAGTGCTGGCTTCCCAAAAACCACAGGCAGCTCAGTAGCACCTGCAATATTTACCTTTCCCGGTGGCTTTCTGATTGGGTTCAGGAGGAAATAGCCAATCCCGATTGGGTCCGCACTACTGTGCATGCGCAAGTCGCGTGCTCCTGAGCAGTAGAGCAGACCAGAGTAGGCTATTTCTGCCTGAGCCTGGTCAAAACGCAGCTACTGCGCCTGCACTGGATCACAGTAGGTAAATATTTACCTCGCTGGTGTTTGGGGGCTTCCAGCGCTGGATCGGCAAGTCTTCAGAGGACAGGGGAAGCCTGATTGGGATCCACAGGCTTCCCCCTCCTGAGGTAAGTATCCCCCGGGGAGGGAGAAGGGGGGTTTTCTTACAGATTTCCTTAAGGTTAAGCACCACCAGGCAGTTTTAGGGTTAGGTTGCATCAGGAAGGGTTTTTAGTGTTTAGTGGCACCACCAGGGGAGGCTTAGGGTTAGGCAGCCCTGGTGGAGTCCTCAGTGTTAGGCACTACCTTGGGGGTTTTAGGGTTATTGGTTACTGTTAGGCTTTGAGAGGGAGGGCTAGTGTTAGGATAAGGATAGGTTATAGTAATATATTGGTAAAAGACTACCAATAGTTTAATATCAGAATTACCTAGTAGAATATCGGTAATTTTATAGATAATCTACTAGCGGCTCTACTAGCGGATAATCTCCAGCACCCGTTTACATGTAAGCTATTGAACAGCTTTATCGCTTTGTTTTCTGTCATATCCATATTATGTCCAAACATTTATTAACTATAATTTATTTTTAATCCACTGCAAAAAAATATATATATGGAACTCGAGTCAAATATTTCTTTCTTATTTTTTTTATTGTTTAGTTTTTGGCCAGCAATAGCATAGAGCAATTATGGTGTCAAAATACATTAGTGTTTTGTATACTTGGCACAGTTTCAGTATGAGCAGAGCCAATAAATGTCAGACTATTCATAATTTCTTTTTCCACAGGTCCGGACAAAAGATGTGCTATTTGAGAGTATCAGTCATCTGATTTCCTACCATCTACATAACCAACAGCCAATTGTTGCAGCAGAGAGTGAACTGCATCTTAGGCAGGTGATTGCTCGAAGAGTAGTACCCTAGGTAAGATATCATAGCGAAAACGCCACTTATCTTCAACAAGTCCTACAAAATAACACAGGATGAGTAAAGTTTTTGTACCAAAATCTTCAACATTTTTTCAAAAATAAAGACATATTACCTGTATAAGAGAAAGTCAACAGAACTACATAGATGTGACGAGAACAGAGGCGCCAAAAGATTAAAAACAGTACTTAAAAGGTTAAAAAATGCTTAGGAGGCAGTGGTGGACTTACCTCCTGCAAGCAGACACAACAAGCTGTGTATTTCGAACAAATTAAATTTATTGGTACACTCCGGGGGGTAGTCGCAACGCGTTTCGCAGGCAGAACCCGCTTCCTCAGGCAATAGTGAGTGGAGTACACAACTGGGGACAAGAGGCATAATTGATGTATATTCCCAGACATATGCATAGGTGAGTATGACAGACAAAGTAGTGGTATTATGTACATAGGTAAGTATAACAGATAAACAGTAACCTCTGTATAGGCAAGTATAGCAAGTCTAGGGTGGTAAACACTAAATATATGTATATATGTGTATATATATGTATACACTGGTATATAAGGCGATATGGGGAAGCGGAGTGAGGTATACTGTGGAGAGTTAGGATAGTTAGGGGCCATGGCAGGGGTGGGGAACTTCCTTATTTTTAGTGTATGGACATGTGTGTATATATATATGCACCCATCTCGCTTTGTGAGTGGGGGGGTATACAAAGTATATAGGTGTTTATAGAAAGAATGGGGGGGCAAGAAGGCGGGGAACCCTAAGTACGTGGAATGGTATAATAGGGGTATGGGAAGTGTGGAGGGAGGGGGTTGATATCATTACACTCGCTGTGGGGTGCGGGGGAGAAGGAAGGGAGAGAGAGGGTGTGTTTTATTTGGGGAGTATAAGGGTCCATGCGGGACCAGACCGAGACTAGTAGGGGGCATGTTGTGCAGTGTTCATTAAGTATGCATTGCGATAAAGGGGAGTGATAGACAAGTTTCACTTACCAGCATTAGGTCCGGGTAACACCTGGCGCCTTGTTACCATGGTGCTCCGGACCTGCTGTTTAAATGTGGCAGAGTGGCGTGTCTAGACCTATCAGAGGTCGGAGGCCGGCTCTTGGTTTCCCGCCCCACGGGGACGGTTCCTCTGTGTCTTACGTCCAGTGCGACCGTTTTTGTCGCAACTGGATGATGTAGTGGGTAGGGGATGGACGTAGCGTATTGCCGTCATAATCAGGGCGGCACACTCACAGCGGTGGGGTATCCCATGTGACGTCATGCGTGTGCACTACGCATGCGCTAGATGTCGCTGCGGCCATATTTGTTTTGGGAGAAGCTGGCTCCCCCGGCGAGTCTCGCCGCTATGGAAAAAAAGGGGGTTTGTGGGTGCGGGGTGGTGCGCACCCACAAACCCCCTTTTTTTCCATAGCGGCGAGACTCGCCGGGGGAGCCAGCTTCTCCCAAAACAAATATGGCCGCAGCGACATCTGGCGCATGCGTAGTGCACACGCATGACGTCACATGGGATACCCCACCGCTGTGAGTGTGCCGCCCTGATTATGACGGCAATACGCTACGTCCATCCCCTACCCACTACATCATCCAGTTGCGACAAAAACGGTCGCACTGGACGTAAGACACAGAGGAACCGTCCCCGTGGGGCGGGAAACCAAGAGCCGGCCTCCGCCCTCTGATAGGTCTAGACACGCCACTCTGCCACATTTAAACAGCAGGTCCGGAGCACCATGGTAACGAGGCGCCAGGTGTTACCCGGACCTAATGCTGGTAAGTGAAACTTGTCTATCACTCCCCTTTATCGCAATGCATACTTAACCACTTCAGGACCACAGTCTTTCTACCCCTTAAGGACCAGGCACTTTTTTTCCATTCAGACCACTGCAGCTTTCACGGTTTATTGCTCGGTCATACAACCTACCACCTAAATGAATTTTACCTCCTTTTCTTGTCACTAATAAAGCTTTCTTTTGATGCTATTTGATTGCCCCTGCGATTTTTACTTTTTATTATATTCATCAAAAAAGACATGAATTTTGGCAAAAAAATGATTTTTTTAACTTTCTGTGCTGACATTTTTCAAATAAAGTAAAATTTCTGTATACATGCAGCGCGAAAAATGTGGACAAACATGTTTTTGATTAAAGAAACCCCTTCAGTGTATATTTATTGGTTTGGGTAAAAGTTATAGCGTTTACAAACTATGGTGCCAAAAGTGAATTTTCCCATTTTCAAGCATCTCTGACTTTTCTGCGCACCTGTCAGGTTTCATGAGGGGCTAAAATTCCAGGATAGTACAAATACCCCCCAAATGACCCCATTTTGGAAAGAAGACATCCCAAAGTATTCAGTGAGAGGCATGGTGAGTTCATAGAAGATTTTATTTTTTGTCACAAGTTAGCGGAAAATGACACTTTCTGACAAAAAAAAAGAAAAAAAAAAAGTTTCCATTTCTTCTAACTTGCAACAAAAAAAAATGAAATCTGCCACGGACTCACTATGCTCCTCTCTGAATACCTTGAAGTGTCTACTTTCCAAAATGGGGTCATTTGTGGGGTGTGTTCACTGTCCTGGCATTTTGGGGGGTGCCTAATTGTAAGCACCCCTGTAAAGCCTAAAGATGCTCATTGGACTTTTGGCCCCTTAGCGCAGTTAGGCTGCAAAAAAGTGCCACACATGTGGTATTGCCGTACTCAGGAGAAGTAGTATAATGTGTTTTGGGGTGTATTTTTACACATACCCATGCTGGGTGGGAGAAATATCTCCATAAATGACAATTGTTTTATTTTTTTTACACACAATTGTCTATTTATAGAGATATTTCTTCCACTCAGCATGGGTATGTGGAAAAATACACCCCAAAACACATTATACTACTTCTCCTGAGTACGGCGATACCACATGTGTGGCACTTTTTTGCACCCTAACTGCGCTAAGGGGCCCAAAGTTCAATGAGTACCTTTAGGATTTCACAGGTCATTTTGAGAAATTTAGTTTCTAGACTACTCCTCACGGTTTAGGGCCCCTAAAATGCCAGGACAGTATAGGAACCCCACAAATTACCCCATTTTAGAAAGACGACACCCCAAGGTATTCCGTTAGGAGGATGGTGAGTTCATAGAAGATTTTATTTTTTTGTCACAAGTTAGCGGAAATTGATTTTAATTGTTTTTTTTCACAAAGTGTCATTTTCCGCTAACTTGTGACAAAAAATAAAATCTTCTATGAACTTACCATACTCCTAACGGAATACCTTGGGGTGTCTTCTTTCTAAAATGGGGTCATTTGTGGGGTTCCTATACTGCCCTGGCATTTTAGGGGCCCTAAACCGTGAGGAGTAGTCTTGAAACCAAATGTCGCAAAATGACCTGTGAAATCCTAAAGGTACTCATTGGACTTTGGGCCTCTTAGCGCACTTAGGGTGCAAAAAAGTGCCACACATGTGGTACCGCCGTACTCAGGAGAAGTAGTATAATGTGTTTTGGGGTGTATTTTTACACATACCCATGCTGGGTGGGAGAAATATCTCTGTAAATGACAATTGTTTGATTTTTTTTTACACACAATTGTCCTTTTACAGAGAGATTTCTCCCACCCAGCATGGGTATGTGTAAAAATACACCCCAAAACACAATATACTACTTCTTCTGAGTACGGCGATACCACATGTGTGACACTTTTTTGCAACCTAGGTGCGCTAAGGGGCCTAACGTCCTATTCACAGGTCATTTTGAGGCCTTTGGATTCTAGACTACTGCTCACGGTTTAGGGCCCCTTAAATGCCAGGGCAGTATAGGAACCCCACAAGTGACCCCATTTTAGAAAGAAGACACCCCAAGGTATTCTGTTAGGAGTATGGTGAGTTCATAGAAGATTTTTTTTTTGTCACAAGTTAGCGGAAAATGACACTTTGTGAAAAAAAAAAACAATACATATCAATTTCCGCTAACTTGTGACAAAAAATAAAATCTTCTATGAACTCATCATACACCTAACAGAATACCTTGGGGTGTCTTCTTTCTAAAATGGGGTCACTTGTGGGGTTCCTATACTGCCCTGGCATTTTACGGGCCCAAAACTGTGAGTAGTCTGGAAACCAAATTTCTCAAAATGACTGATCAGGGGTATAAGCATCTGCAAATTTTGATGACAGGTGGTCTATGAGGGGGCAAATTTTGTGGAACCGGTCATAAGCAGGGTGGCCTCTTAGATGACAGGATGTTTTGGGCCTGATCTGATGGATAGGAGTGCTAGGGGGTGACAGGAGGTGATTGATGGGTGTCTCAGGGGGCGGTTAGAGGGGAAAATAGATGCAATCAATGCACTGGGGAGGTGATCGGAAGGGGGTCTGAGGGGGACCTGAGGGTTTGGCTGAGTGATCAGGAGCCCACACGGGGCAAATTAGGGCCTGATCTGATGGGTAGGTGTGCTAGGGGGTGACAGGAGGTGATTGATGGGTGTCTCAAGGTGTGATTAGAGGGGGGAAATAGATGCAAGCAATGCACTAGCGAGGTGATCAGGGCTGGGGTCTGAGGACGTTCTGAGGTGTGGGCGGGTGATTGGGTGCCCGCAAGGGGCAGATTAGGGTCTAATCTGATGGGTAACCGTGACAGGTGGTGATAGGGGGTGATTGATGGGTAATTAGTGGGTGTTTAGAGGAGAGAATAGATGTAAACAATGGATTTGGGAGGTGATCTGATGTCGGATCTGCGGGCGATCTATTGGTGTGGGTGGGTGATCAGATTGCCCGCAAGGGGCAGGTTAGGGGCTGATTGATGGGTGGCAGTGACAGGGGGTGATTGATGGGTGGCAGTGACAGGGGGTGATTGATAGGTGATTGACAGGTGATCAGTGGGTTATTACAGGGAATAACAGATGTAAATATTGCACTGGCGAATTGATAAAGGGGGGTCTGAGGGCAATCTGAGCGTGTGGGCGGGTGATTGGGTGCCTGCAAGGGGTAGATTAGGGTCTAATCTGATGGGTAACAGTGACAGGTGGTGATAGGGGGTGATTGATAGGTGATTGATGGGTAATTAGTGGGTGTTTAGAGGAGAGAATAGATGTAAACAATGGATTTGGGAGGTGATCTGATGTCGGATCTGCGGGCGATCTATTGGTGTGGGTGGGTGATCAGATTGCCCGCAAGGGGCAGGTTAGGGGCTGATTGATGGGTGGCAGCAGTGGCGTACTTAGGGCATTTGACACCCGGTGCTAGGTATTGAAAGACACCCTCCCACCCATGGTCCACCGCCTGCGGCGCGCAAAGCGCGCCGCGGCGAAAAAATGGGCGTGGCTATGACCGGATGGGGCGGAGCTAATTTAAAAGTGCACCCAAGTTTTAGTCAACCTTTCTCCAGAAAATTCACATCATTGCGCAGCTTTTCTCCAGAAAATACACAAAATGTCAGAAGCTTTCAACATAAAATACACGTAATGCGAGAACATTTCACCAGACATTACACGTTATGTGAGCAGATTTCACAAGAAAATACATTCAATCATGTCGGCAGATTTGACCAGAAAAAAATCATTCAATCTTGCGGTAGATTTGACCAGAACATACACAATGTCAGCACCAGATTTCACCACAAAATACACAATATCGGTAGTTAAACTGACCACAAAATACACAATGACGGTAGTTAAACTGACCACAAAATACACAATGACGGTAGTTAAACTGACCACAAAATACACAATGACGGTAGTTAAACTGACCACAAAATACACAATGTCGGCAGTTAATCTGACCACAAAATACACAATGTCGGTAGCAGATCTGACCACAAAATACACAATATCGGTAGCAGATTTGAGTGTTGGCAAGCTGATAGCCTGGTGGGTAGGTGGTTAAGGGTGAGCAGCCTGATTGCCTAGTGGGTAGGTGGGCAGCCTGCTGGGTAGCAGTGGTGGGTAGGGGGGCAGCAGTGGTGGGTAGGTGGGCAGCCTGCTGAGTAGCCTGGTGGGTAGGTGGGCAGCAGTGGTGGGTAGGTGGGTAGCATGGTGGGTAGCCTGGTGGGTAGGGGGGCAGCAGTGGTGGGTAGGTGGGCAGCCTGCTGGGTAGCAGTGGTGGGTAGGTGGGCAGCCTGCTGGGTAGCAGTGGTGGGTAGGTGGGCAGCAGTGGTGGGTAGGTGGGCAGCCTGCTGGGTAGCCTGGTGGGTAGGTGGGCAGCCTGCTGGGTAGCAGTGGTGGGTAGGTGGGCAGCAGTGGTGGGTAGGTGGGCAGCCTGCTGGGTAGCCTGGTGGGTAGGTGGGCAGCCTGCTGGGTAGCCTGGTGGGTAGGTGGGCAGCAGTAGTGGGTAGGTGGGCAGCAGTGGTGGGTAGGTGGGCAGCAGTGGTGCGTAGGTGGGTAGCAGTGGTGGGTAGGTGGGCAGCAGTGGTGGGTAGCCTGGTGGGTAGATGGGCAGCCTGCTGGGTAGCCTGGTGGGTAGGAGGGCAGCAGTGGTGGGTAGGTGGGCAGCAGCGGTGGGTAGGTGGGCAGCAGTGGTGGGTAGCCTGGTGGGTAGGTGGGCAGCCTGCTGGGTAGCCTGGTGGGTAGGTGGGCAGCAGTGGTGGGTAGGTGGGCAGCAGTGGTGGGTAGCCTGGTGGGTAGGTGGGCAGCAGTGGTGGGTAGGTGGGCAGCAGTGGTGGATAGGTGGGCAGCAGTGGTGGGTAGGTGGGCAGCAGTGGTGGATAGGTGGGCAGCAGTGGTGGGTAGCCTGCTGGGTAGCCTGGTGGGTAGGTAGGCAGCAGTAGTGGGTAGATGGGCAGCCTGCTGGGTAGCCTGGTGGGTAGGTGGGCAGCAGTGGTGGGTAGGTGGGCAGCAGTGGTGGGTAGCCTGCTGGGTAGCCTGCTGGGTAGGTGGGCAGCAGTGGTGGGTAGCCTGGTGGGTAGGTGGGCAGCCTGCTGGGTAGCCTGGTGGGTAGGTGGGCAGCAGTGGTGGGTAGGTGGGCAGCAGTGGTGGGTAGCCTGGTGGGTAGGTGGGCAGCAGTGGTGGGTAGGTGGGCAGCAGTGGTGGATAGGTGGGCAGCAGTGGTGGGTAGGTGGGCAGCAGTGGTGGATAGGTGGGCAGCAGTGGTGGGTAGCCTGCTGGGTAGCCTGGTGGGTAGGTAGGCAGCAGTAGTGGGTAGATGGGCAGCCTGCTGGGTAGCCTGGTGGGTAGGTGGGCAGCAGTGGTGGGTAGGTGGGCAGCAGTGGTGGGTAGCCTGCTGGGTAGCCTGCTGGGTAGGTGGGCAGCAGTGGTGGGTAGGTGGGCAGCAGTGGTGGGTAGGTGGGCAGCAGCGGTGGGTAGCCTGGTGGGTAGGTGGGCAGCAGTGGTGGGTAGGTGGGCAGCAGCGGTGGGTAGCCTGGTGGGTAGGTGGGCAGCAGTGGTGGGTAGGTGGTGGGCAACAGCGGTAGGTAGGTGGGCAGCAGCGGTGGGTGGCCGGGCCGGTGCACCTGTAAAAGAAAAAAAAAACATTCACTTACCTGCAGATGAAACCTCTCTTCCGAATCCCAGGCAGCCTCCGCAGCTCCTCTTGAATGTCCCGCGCCGTCTCCTGCTACGTCATCAGTGCAGGGCTACGGGAAGATGGCCACCGAAGCCCGCACTGGAGACAAAAATAGACGGCAAGATGGCGTCGGCGGCCATCTTGCCGTCTATTTTTGTCTCCAGTGCGGGCTTCGGCGGCCATCTTCCCGTAGCCCTGCTCGGGTAAACTGAGGGCGGCTATCAGCCGCCCTGTCAGTGCCCGTTCTGCCCTTGGAGGGGAAGCGCCGAAGGAGGGGACCCAGGTGAGGGAGATGTGGGGGGGTATTTCCCCCCTCCCCGCCGACGCTGCCACCCCTCCTTCAGCGCTGCTTCCCCTCCTGTGTCATCAAGGCTTCTGGGGAGGCCTTGATGACACCCCCCCTGGAGCTGACACCCGGAGCGGAGCGCTCCTGGCCGCCCCATGGTAGGGACGCCACTGGGTGGCAGTGACAGGGGGTGATTGATGGGTGGCAGTGACAGGGGGTGATTGATAGGTGATTGACAGGTGATCAGTGGGTTATTACAGGGAATAACAGATGTAAATATTGCACTGGCGAATTGATAAAGGGGGGTCTGAGGGCAATCTGAGCGTGTGGGCGGGTGATTGGGTGCCCGCAAGGGGTAGATTAGGGTCTAATCTGATGGGTAACAGTGACAGGTGGTGATAGGGGGTGATTGATAGGTGATTGATGGGTAATTAGTGGGTGTTTAGAGGAGAGAATAGATGTAAACAATGGATTTGGGAGGTGATCTGATGTCGGATCTGCGGGCGATCTATTGGTGTGGGTGGGTGATCAGATTGCCCGCAAGGGGCAGGTTAGGGGCTGATTGATGGGTGGCAGTGACAGGGGGTGATTGATGGGTGGCAGTGACAGGGGGTGATTGATAGGTGATTGACAGGTGATCAGTGGGTTATTACAGGGAATAACAGATGTAAATATTGCACTGGCGAATTGATAAAGGGGGGTCTGAGGGCAATCTGAGCGTGTGGGCGGGTGATTGGGTGCCCGCAAGGGGTAGATTAGGGTCTAATCTGATGGGTAACAGTGACAGGTGGTGATAGGGGGTGATTGATAGGTGATTGATGGGTAATTAGTGGGTGTTTAGAGGAGAGAATAGATGTAAACAATGGATTTGGGAGGTGATCTGATGACGGATCTGCGGGCGATCTATTGGTGTGGGTGGGTGATCAGATTGCCCGCAAGGGGCAGGTTAGGGGCTGATTGATGGGTAGCAGAGACAGGGGGTGATTGACTGGTGATTGACGGGTGATTGACAGGTGATTGACAGGTGATCAGGGGGGATAGATGCATACAGTACACGGGGGGAGGGGTCTGGGGAGAATCTGAGGGGTGGGGGGGTGATCAGGAGGGGGCAGTGGGCAGGGGGGGGGATAAAAAAAAAAATAGCGTTGACAGATAGTGACAGGGAGTGATTGATGGGTGATTAGGGGGGTGACTGGGTGCAAACAGTGGTCTGGGGGGTGGGCAGGGGGGGTCTGAGGGGTGCTGTGGGCGATCAGGGGGCAGGGGGAGGGAAATCAGTGTGCTTGGGTGCAGACTAGGGTGGCTGCAGCCTGCCCTGGTGGTCCCTCGGACACTGGGACCACCAGGGCAGGAGGCAGCCAGTATAATAGGCTTTGTATACATTACAAAGCCTATTATACAATGTAAGTGCGGCGATCCGGGTGCTAGTAACCCGCCGGCGCTTCCGAACGGCCGGCGGGTTACTACGAGCGGTGGGCGGAGCCAGTCCCCGGCGGCTGATCGCGTCACGAATGACGCGATCGCCGCATAACCACTCCCGCAGCCGCCCCCGCCGATGGGCGTATTGCGGTCGTTTGGGCCCGGACTTTGCCGCCGCCCATCGGCTGGGGGCGGTCCTTAAGTGGTTAATGAACACTGCACAACATGCTCCCTACTAGTCTCGGTCTGGTCCCGCATGGACCCTTATACTCCCCAAATAAAACCCACCCTCTCTCTCCCTTCCTTCTCCCCCGCACCCCACAGCGAGTGTAATGATATCAACCCCCTCCCTCCACACTTCCTATACCCCTATTATACCATTCCACGTACTTAGGGTTCCCCGCCTTCTTGCCCCCCCATTCTTTCTATAAACACCTATATACTTTGTATACCCCCCACTCACAAAGCGAGATGGGTGCATATATATATACACACATGTCCATACACTAAAAATAAGGAAGTTCCCCACCCCTGCCATGGCCCCTAACTATCCTAACTCTCCACAGTATACCTCACTCCGCTTCCCCATATCGCCTTATATACCAGTGTATACATATATATACACATATATACATATATTTAGTGTTTACCACCCTAGACTTGCTATACTTGCCTATACAGAGGTTACTGTTTATCTGTTATACTTACCTATGTACATAATACCTACTTTGTCTGTCATACTCACCTATGCATATGTCTGGGAATATACATCAATTATGCCTCTTGTCCCCAGTTGTGTACTCCACTCACTATTGCCTGAGGAAGCGGGTTCTGCCTGCGAAACGCGTTGCGACTACCCCCCGGAGTGTACCAATAAATTTAATTTGTTCGAAATACACAGCTTGTTGTGTCTGCTTGCAGGAGGTAAGTCCACCACTGCCTCCTAAGCATTTTTTAACCTTTTAAGTACTGTTTTTATTCTTTTGGCGCCTCTGTTCTCGTCATATTGAATATCCACCCTTGGTCGAGGGGGATACCCCATCTTTTTCCTATCTACAGAGAGCGACTTCTTATTCCTGAGTGAGGACAGGCAAATCTCCTCACCTGCGTATATAGTGGTTGCCTGGAGGTAACCCGTGTTTGTGAGTATATTGTACTCTTCTTTAACTTTTCACATTATCATAACCTACTACACTATATTTTGGCTCTCGGTTCTTCTCTTTACATAGAACTACATAGATGATGATTAATACAGGCCCTTTTGAAGCCTAGTTGCTTCGGTGCCCAAAACACTATAGTCACTATAGTCCCTATTCAATTAACTTTTCTCCTGAGCTTTCTCAGAGATATTTATCAATATAACATCTTTTAAGCCCTTGACAAGCAAGAGTATATTTAAATTCAGTTCGGTATTACTCATATAACTACGATTTTTCAGGTGCTGAAGAATTATTTCTTAGATAAAACAAAAACATTTTCTCCTTGGAGAAATCTGTAGAGAAAACTTAACTGGATGGGGGCCCTATCCATCTATATACTACTGAGCAAGAATCAACTGGTTTTGTTTTACATTGGGATTGTGTACTGAATATTCATTTTAATAAAAAGTTACACATACAGGCAAAAAAATAGCATGCTTACAAATGTAGTTCTGCCTAGCTTAAATTAGGAAAGCTTGAATGCTAATTTCTAGGTAAAACTCTTATAAAGTAAAATACATGGCATATTGTGTGTCTTTCAGAGTAATCTGCTCTTCAAGATGATCCATTTTCAAAGTGGGAAGCAAGAGGAGGCACTCAAGGAACAGGTCACAAGTGTAAAAACACGGACTGGACTAAAGCGGCCCTCTGTTCGCCCTTCTGCCTAATACACCACATTTCTGCTTTGTTCTACGACTGTACTTGCCTGCCACTAGAGGGAGTAGAGGACATTCAGTACTCTAGAAGAGGATCATGCCAAGTATCAGTCATCACTGTTGACTGGCTGTGACAATTAAAACTATTACTGTTAATAATCATTCAAGGAAGGGTGGCTTTGTTGTAGGCACTGACATGTGGAACGACGTCTTTAATACAGACCTGTAATTACCTTCTTTTTTTTTTAACTGTCAAAGACAATCTATACCAGTGAATATATTTTCTGTTTTGTTATAAAATCTTACTCCTACTTGGTCCTCATTTTCAGATACACCTGTGCATCTTCCATGCATGGCTAATGTATTTTCAGAATTAATTGTGCTGTGAACCATTGCTAGGAAAATGATTTACTTTTTGTTAATCATTTATAGCGGCATGATCATTAAGATCTGTTACGCTGCACTGATAAAAGTCTATCAAAGTCATTTTGGGCACAAAGCGGCACTATTGTTAAATTAGTGAAACTTAAATTAAAAATATGATAATCACACTGTAAAATAACATAATTATGTGTTAAATAAAAAAACAAACAAACAATTAAACTCAGATAAAATGAATCAGTCAATTACAACGTTCAGAAGATTGCCGTTGGGAATTGCTTTTCCTGAAGAATGTTTGGACCTGCATACAGAGGGTTAAATAAGAGTGTTATTTGTGTGAGAAATATCCACACCTGGGGGCTGTGAAAGTAACACTGAAACATTACAACAACTTCTGCAGCTCCCAAGGGGATATATGAGCAAATGGCACTCTTTACTCTTAAGTTGCGATGCTCCGATGGCAACTTAGCACCTCTAGGATCTCCAGCAACAACTATGGACTTGGGCCACTGCTAGCTCCATTACTCTGTAAAATCAGAAGCATACTGCTTGTGTGCCATCATCTGACGTGCGCAGTACACATCTTATTTCACAGGTTAACAGATCTGGCCATGGTTTAGCTCGTAAGTGCTGCTGAAGGTCAAAGAGGTGCTTTGCTGCCAAAGGGGCAGTGTAACTTAGCATAAAGGGTGCCATTAGCTCAAAAATCCCTGGGGGAGCTGTGGAAGTCACTGGAATGTTCCAGCACTGCTTTCACAGCTTTAAGAGGTGGATTTTGATGACAAACACAGCTTTTTATAAACCCTATTTATAAAGGAATGCATTTATCCAAAAGTTCAAAAGACAGCATTCATCTGAAAATTATAAATGAGTGATCCCTTTTATCATGGTTTAATTAGGTTTTTTTTTTTCTATTTAACACGTTATCTTATTTTACTGTGTAATTTATTTCTTAATTACAACTAATTTCACTATAATGCTTTTTTAAACAGTAGGGTAACCAGTCCAGAGCCAAGGTCTTCCAGTGCGCAAGGCAGAGTTGCTAACGTGTGCCTCCCCCCACCCATCAGACCCTGGTTGATTGTTCAGGCCCCTTCCCTCATCAATCATTTACTCAGGCTTATATTGAGGGGTGTTCTCCAGTGCCTTCCCTCCCCTCCCTTATCAAATCAGAGCCTGCAGCTTCCTTACTGAGAGAATTGCCACCCCCCATTTACCCATACATAGGGTTACGTATCCACATACTCACCACCCCTTCTGACATGCCCCTTGTATTATAGAGTGGATAGAGATAGGCTGGCACATACGCCACCTGTCAGCACTCATCCACTGATCAACATAATGACAGCTGGGGATGAAAGGACAGTTGGGCAGATGTCTCTGCTCTGAATTTGTGCCTGGCCACAGGTGCTCTGATTCAAATGCACCACCTCACTTCCTTACTCAAAGCTGGCAACTCTCTTGCCTCTGACTCGGCATGGCCCTGCTACCAACTATGAGATATTTTTTTACTATTTTGGTGATACCAGTTTAAGAATGTATTAGTTAGTATGGGTTTCTGTACTTTCTACTGAATTACTGCTCTTTGTAATTTCTTCTTATTCACACTAGACAATATGTGCACAAGTGCGATTTTGAGCATGCATTCTCAATGCAAAAAGGGATCCGTTTTAACACAAACTTCGGTGACTCCAACACATTATAATCTGATGGGAAATTGTGTGAATAGTGTTCCCGGGCGTGTTACATCACAATGTGCTGAAACGCTTTCTGTATTGTGAACAGTCAATGGACTTTCTTATCACAATGCATGTCGCAAAAATATGCTCCAGCATATAGTGCAAATGAGCCTTAAGAGAATCTGAACTAACATGAAAAAGCAGCCTGACCTCCCCAGTATACAGTCAACACCAATAGGTTATAGAAATGTCAGATACTCACCCTCCCCACTCCTCTAAGGCCACTCCAGGATCTTCAAATAGACTACTGAAAACAGGCTTTTACTGGTGATACTACGAGTGACTTCTCAGTGTGACATGAGATGCCACAGTGACTAATCAGTGAGACTGAGTATGGTTAACCTGCAGCCAACCGCTCCACGCCAGTTGACGTGAACGTGGCGGCAGCCCCAGGACCGCTCAACGACAATTGTCGTGAAGTCATGGGGGCGAAGAATACAGGGGATCCAGCACGCCTATGCGCACGTATCCCTGCTTGAATGACTCCGTCATCAGTCTCCCAGCGGAGATCGCTGCTAGGAGAATGTTAGATGGCGAAACCACAGTATATTTACATGATACAGTGCTGAGATCTATGGCAGCGCTGTACTGGGGACAACCATGTGATACGGCTGTCCCTGTGGGAGGCCTATGACAGCCGATCGCTGTCATTGGCTGGTGGGGGAAGGGATGGTGGGGAAAAATGTATAAATAAATAGGAATATTTATTAAAAAAAATGTATAAACAAGTTAAAAAAAAACATGTCGGCAGCGACCAGAGTCCACCAACAGAAGCCTCTGTTGGTGGGCAGAAAAGGGGGGATCACTTGTGTGCTGAGTTGTACAGCTCTGCAGCAAGCCCTTAAAGCTGCAGTGGCCTAATTTGTAAAAAAAATAGCATGGTCAATAGGGGGGGGGGGGGGGGGGGTTGGTGTAAGCCTACGGTCCTTAAGTGTAGGATTAGAGGACATGGGCAATACTCTGAAACTTCCAGAAGTGGCTTAGCTTTAGTGTCATTGGTTGCATAGGCCCCACAGTATATTGTGAGTGCATGAGTGTGTGTATAACACAATCACAGCACAATTCTGTGATACAGACCACCAAAACATGAATCAAATAGCTGCAGTGTGAGAAGAAAAGTCGGAGCAGCTAAGTGGAGGTGGGGCATTTTGATAATCATTACCACTATTCAAAACACATACATAGGTGATCATTAACACTATAGGATCAATAAATAGCTAATACAGCAGGTGAAGGAAGGCCCTAGTTGGCCCTTTGGTTCAGAGGCCTGCATGCAGTTGCAGTCTCTGCCTGTAATATTACTATAACATTGTCTTGCAGTCTGACTTATCTGGAGTAGGGAGGTTGAATATTTGATACAGGTCCCCCTCATGGCATCCTGTGTGGTGTCAGGGCTGTTTGTCATTTTTATTTTAGATTCATTTTAAATAAATATCAGGCTTTCCTCCAGTTCAGTCAACAAAAAGATCTATTGAAGCGGTACAGGCCTAATGACTATGTGTAAAATGTTGTAGCCTATTGCAGTTAGACTTGTTTTACTGTGCTTCAGTTTGATCAGGAAGTTCTGCTTGTTTGCTCTGGGTGAACGTACTTAAATGTTTACTACTTAAATAAGCTTTAAAATGCATAACATATCTCTCACTATGCCAGACTAGTTAACTATATAGAAGCAAGTAAATGGAGAAGCACCAGATACTCATACTTTACTCTTTCCTGTGGCGGTATAGCTTGTCAAACTGGATACAGATCCCTTGCTTTTGTATATAATGTGATTTTACAGGTGTTAACTTACTAGTGTTCTTTATCTCAGTAAGCATAAGCAAGTACATTTATTGGGTCCAGCCAGGTGAATGCAAAGATCCTTCACAAACATCCATCGTATGGCTTCTAAGGAAAATAATTATAAATAATTTAAGGTGTTATGAAAATGGCAATGAAGAAATTTGTTTGGTGCATCTGTTATCTAAAACCTTCAATCAGATTTCAGCTCCTGTTTTTTGGACTGAGTTGGAATGATGACAGCGGTGGACCAATATGGACAAGCTAACTTTCAGTATCTAATAAATAAAGCCTACGCTGCCTTCCACATGATCACAACACTCTCCGAAGCAAGATCTGCAAAGAAGCCAATGAGTCTGGCTGCCTGCTACTATGTTGATGTTGTCCGTTAGTGACTGTTTGCATATTTCCTTTACTGCAACCCTCACCCCATGCAGGATTTTCATAGTAAGAAATGCTTACACAAGAAGACTGCCAGACCTTTTTTTCACACTGGAAATACAGATTAGGGCCGCAGAGACAATTTAGCCTAACATTATGTTTTTTGGAGACAACAGGAGTCCCTAGAATAAACCACTGCAATCACAGAGAGAGGGCACAAAACTTTTATGGAACTACTGTTCTTGTTGTGAACTGGACCCAAAACCTTAGTGCTGCACTTATTAGTCATTGCGAGGAATGGTATTGGGCAATGCAGTGGTTGTGTTTGAGGGGGTTGAGAAATATTGCCTTATCCTGAATTCCATTGGCTGGTTTTAATTAAAAGACAAAGAAAATATGTGTCCTTTCTAAACAGTTGTTTTATTGTCATACTGTACAAGTGTTGTTGGTCAATACATGCTGAATGGTTTTATTTATTTATTAAACCCCCGGAATTTAAATATACTTTGGATAATGGGTAATTTGGAATGTCACTACTGGTAGATCTGGTGCATTCCTTTTTTACAAAAGAAATCAAGTTTCCCAAAATATTTTTGAATGCATCTTTGTCCAGTGGTGGACATAATGGCGACCTATTAATGTTTAAGGCTGCTTTCACAGTAAGACGTTACAGGCGCACATTAGAGCAGCCTGTAAAGCAGCCCAACTCACGGTAATGAAAAATCAATGGGCTGTTCACAGTGCCCACGTTGCGTTACATTGTAACGCTGCACGCAGGGGCGTATCTGGGTAATATAGCGCCTATGGCAAACACTGAAATTGCGCCCCATATCCATACCGGAGGTCTCCCTTCAGTATGGATATCCAGAGGTGTGTCCATCCCAGTATAGGTAGCCAGAGGTGCCCCCCTCCCAGCATAGGTATTTAGATACCCCCCCCCCCATATAAGTAGCTTCCCCAGTATAGGTTGCTAGAGTTAGCCCCCCAAGTATAAGTAACAAGCGGCATCCCTCAGTATGGTAGTGGAGCATGAGAGAGGAGGGGGCCGAGGGAGGAGGAGACGGCCATGGCGCCCATGGTGCTGTGGCGCCCATGGCATGAGCCATGCTTGCACCCCTCTAGATACGCCTCTGGCTGCACGTTATTTAAAAGTGCAGCATGCTGTGCGTTCTACGCGGCTTTATCCACGTTAGACTGTTTGCACATGCTCAATATTGTGGTTTTTTTTTTTGTGGAGGAGGGGAGAGTCCGCTATTGTTAGCCACACGGCTAATTAATATTCACTGCACTGCCGTGTAGTGATTGGAAGTTTGGCTCGATTCATTGAATCGATTCATTGAAAAGAGCCGAATTTCCTATCTCTACTGTTCAGAATTGATTCATTGAAAAGAGCCGGACTTCCCATCACTAGGCCCAGTCCTGCTGCTCTGAATCGATTCTGAACAGTAGAGAAAGGAAGTCCGGCTCTTTTTAATGAATCAATTCATTGAAAAGAGCCAGACTTCCCATCACTTCTGCTGTGTTTTCTTCCTGGAGCGGCTGCTGATTGGCTGGCGGGACCATGTGATGCGGAGTGTTCCGATCACGTGGTCCCTGCAAGGTATGAGACAAAACAGGCGCACCAATGGCCGCACAACGCGGCTCACTCTGCCGTCCTCCTCCAACACCAAAAGTCATTGCGTTAGGGGCACGTTATGCGACCATAACTGTCACAGACCGCTAGGCCGGTCTGCGGATGGGGTAAATCGTTCAGCGTCAGAAATCCTCTTACACGGTCATTTGTTCATCACGAAGGGTAACCCGCGTTCGCAATTTGATGAACCGACTCGCGAAGGGAGCGTTCTGATACCAACCGAATCACTCCACACACATACAATTCAAAGATCTGCCACCAAGCGAGTTACACAGCCCGCTACTGTAATTATACTAGGACTTGGAGAACACTTTAGTAACCCCTAGCAGTATGCAGGAACCTGGGTCAGATCGTTATATCTGGGCCGGGTTCTCGCATACGGGTTATAAAGGTGTATTGCTATTAAACACAGGGTAGCGAGTTCAGGAGAATAGGTACGATTGTGTATGTTCAGCAACAGGTCATAACCGCTAAACGATTTTTAAACGTTTAATAACACAAATGCATTACATACAGTTATATACACCTATTAACATATAAAACACAGAGCTTAAAAATAAAAAGGATTAAAATCAGAAAGTTCTTACTTAGTTAGCTGAGCAGTCCATTTGAAGGATGAAGAAAATAGTCCAGTTTAAAGTAGGCATTCAGGTTAAAGTCTTTGTACACAACATGCGCCCGGTTCTCCTTGAGCACATGCCTAGAGCTTCCTGGTAGATGGGAATTGAAGAACTGGGAGGAGTCCCTTGCAAACGCTTTTTACTGACCAGAGTTTTGGGGCGGTCACTACCTGGAAAGTAGGTGTGTTTGAGGCAGGGTTACCTCCTGGCAGTCAGGTTGCCACCCACAGACTTGGAGCAAGGAATGTACCAATTATTAATAATTTGTGTAATTCCGCCCCAGATGGGTGCATCGCAAATCCGAGACCATATTCATAAGCAGCATGCGACTCTGTATTAAATGAGCAAATTTGGACAGAGGCGCCAGGCAGGTTAAAATGATCTAAAAACAACTAAAAAGGAGGAGTACAGGTGGACTTACCTCCTGAAATGATGGACAATCAAGATTGTTCAAATCGCAAATAACAATTTATTTTGGCACTCCGCAACGCGTTTCGCAGGTATAACCCGCTTCATCAGGCAAGGAGTGCAAGCTCAAAAAGGTCCAATAGTGGCAATGCGGCAGAGGCGCATTGCCACTATTGGACCTTTTTGAGCTTGCACTCCTTGCCTGATGAAGCGGGTTATACCTGCGAAACGCGTTGCGGAGTGCCAAAATAAATTGTTATTTGCGATTTGAACAATCTTGATTGTCCATCATTTCAGGAGGTAAGTCCACCTGTACTCCTCCTTTTTAGTTGTTTTTAGATCATTTTAACCTGCCTGGCGCCTCTGTCCAAATTTGCACAGTATATAGTCCACCTTGGGTGGAGGGGACTGTCCCCTTCTTTCTATCTACAGAGAGCGACTTCTTAAACCTGAGTGGGGTCAGGTTCTAATACTCCCCACCTGCAGTTCAAGTGGTTGCCTATGTGGTAACCCGTGTTTGTGAGTATATCCACATCTGTTAATTATTTCGCCAACAATTGTTAGACTTACTGCACTATATTGGGCTCTCGGTTTTTCTTTTTGTTTCAAGTGCATCTGTATTAAATGAGACTATACACGCCTAGTCTGTCGAATTTGCTCTACGCAGGCCGGATAAAGTGGTCTCTCTATTGATTCCTGATAGCCAGAAAATTATAAAATCATGTGAGTGATAGAACTGATTTCTGGGTATCAGGAAATGTGTTTGTTGTCTTTCTGTGCCAAACCCATCTTGAATTATTAATAAAGTAAATGTCCCCATTGTGTGAAGCTATAAGCTTGGAGGGAAATTTGAAGTTCAACCAGTTTGAGCTGGTTTGGTGGAACATGAGCTGTGTGACCAAATGGCTGCTCCCCAGGTGGTCTGGCCACTTGTGAATTCTTTCCTGACCTGAACAGGATGTGGGGGAGGGCTGTACTCCTCCCATGCTCTCAGAAGAAGAGCAAAGAAAGGCATTTGTTATTCTACCCAGGGCTGACAGTAACTGTGTGGGGCCATACGAAAATCGTTGGCGTTTACGCGCACGACTTTCCGTAATGTCCGTCACATCTCCCCCTTACCAGTCGGACGCACAGAGTGGGTCTGCATGACCCGCTCTACGCGCCGCTTAGCTACTGAACGGGTTCTCGACTTCTTATCTGACTGCCCTTTAGACAACTCACCAGAAGCATAAGGCCTCATGGTCCGGTGTGTCCCAGTGTCCGCTTTGCGGACGGTGCGATGCACACCCACAGGCTTACCTCTAAAGGCCTGGCTGGGTTTGCGTAGCGCTTCCTGTAAGGGAGAGAGTCGTTGGCTGACATCCGGGTCACTTCCTGACTCTCGGGTGTCAGCCTGCGAATCTGGAAGCAGCGTGGCATACCCCTGCTCTAACTGACTACACCTTGGCACAACATTTTGGTCAGCACAACCTAGGTGGACATTAGAGCACATTTTAAAAAACGAATCAGCCTTTACCGGGGTGGCGAGGCTTGCCCCTTCTCCAGGAAGGATAGAGGGTGGACCTCTGGGCCGTTTTGCACTGGGTTGCTTCTGCAAGGGGAAAACATGCAAGGGTGAGACAGGGAAGGAGCGGCCTGTCTCCACCAGCTGTTTGTTAACAGCAGGCAATGGTGGAGCACTCTGGCTGTCATAGGAGGAGGGGAGGTCTAGGCCCCCAGCTGCCTGCTCTGACACCTGGCCTGCTTCCACTGCCAAGCACGGATATGACCCAGGCAACACAAGACTGTTACCTCTTAGGTTAGAGGCAATCACACTTAAACATAAATCATTTTTAGTAATAGGAGATTCAGCATGAAATCTATTAGCAACATCTGGTACAACATTAACATCACAGTTACGTTCATTTTTCACATCATGTACACAGGTATCTGGAACAACAGTGACAGGTTTAGAATCAGACAAACCGTGATTAGACAGCTGTCCATTAGAAGCAGGTACCTCTTCCTTGCCTCCTTCCCTAGGAGGGCTAGGTACCATTACCCTTGCTGCCTCCCTCTGTCCCACCCCAAGCTTGTACAGTACCTGAGTGGGTCCAGACTGGCAATCCGGGGTGTTGATCACAGGTTCATAAAAGGATCGTAGGGTGCCAAGATCGGTGCCCAACAGCACAGGCACTGGGATGTCATCTGTCACCCCCACAACTTTTGACTGGCGTCCCCTTCCCCAATTGAGAACAACACGAGCTTTGGCGATGCGTGCGTGTGTGCCACCAACTCCCACAAGTGTGACACGCTCATTAGGCAGGAAATTCTCCCTGGCTACAAGATGAGAGCGAACCAAGGTAAGCTCTGCACCTGTGTCGCGGAAACCAACAGCGATCTGGTCGTTAGCTTCCACGACTTGATGATTTCCGGAAAGTCGAGGATTTGCTGCTCCCATGACGAGGTAGGCGTGGGCAGTAGAGGATGCGCTAGCCACTTCTGCGCTAGGCTCTGGAGACGGCGTCCTCACCTCGGGGCAGGCAGACTTGAGGTGTCCTCGCTGTCCACAGTGGTAACACTTCGGAACATATGTGGCATCAGGCGGATGAGTAGCAGGTGCAGCATCCGGCCTCTGTGGCTGTGGGACCCGATTCCCACGGTTAGCAGGGGGAGGAGAGCTGGGTTGCATAGGTCTCCCCCCTCTCTAGCTCGGGACTGGAGGTTTGCGGCTGTCCGGCACACGGGTGGCCACAAAAGTGTCTGCAAGTTCTGCGGCAGCTTTGGCGGATTCAGGCTTCCGCTCCAAGACAAACTGCCGGACATCTGGAGTGCAGCAGTTCAGCAACTGCTCCTGCACGATGAGGTCCTCCAGACCTTGGTGAGAGTCTTTTTTGAGGCCCCGTGACCACTGCCTGAACACAGTCAGCAGGCGACTCTCCAGGTCGGTGTAAGAGTCGGTGTGGCCTTTCTGCAGGGAGCGAAACTTTTTGCGATAGACCTCTGGGGTCAACTGGTATTTGGCGATAATTGCAGCTTTTATCGCCTCATAGTCATTGTCTTTCTCAGCGGGTAAGTCCACAAACGCCTCAAGCACTTTGTCCCGCAAGTTGGGTGTCAGATATCTCGCCCACTGCTCCTGGGGCAGATGATGCTGACGGCAAGTCTTTTCAAATGAGTGTAAATAAGTGTCCGGGTCGGTTCCCTTCTCCATTTCTGGGAACTTAAATTTTGGAGTCCCAAACAGGCCTGCTGTGGGCCGGGGTTCCAGAGCACTTTGCGAGGGATTTTGGCCTTGCGCTCGCAGTTTGGCCATTTCAAGGTCATGTCTGCGTGCGGCTTCTCTCTCCTCTCTTTCCGCTACTTGCTCAGCCCGCCACCGGCGTTCTGAAGATTCCCGTTCAGCCTGGCGTTCTGCGCGGTCAGCATTTTCTCTGACGATCTGCATGTACAGCTCAGGATTTGTCTCCAACAGCCTTTGTAATCCTGGTTGCATTCCAGCATCAGGAACACAGAACAGGTTGGCATGGGCGGGCTCCTGCCGGCCACCATGCTCCTCAGCAGTTACAGCGACCGATTCAGACGCGGTCCCGTTTTCCTCTGGGTCTGGAAGTAGGTTGCTTTGCTCCAACCGCTCACTTTCCTCTGCCCCAGTTACAGCACCGTCTGAACCAGGAGTGTGCTCTCCCAGCATCTGCTCCGGCTGGGTATTCAGTCGCAACAAGTCCTCGATCAATTGAGATTTCTTTTTTCTATATGTCATAATGCCTTTTTCCTCACACAAGTTTACTAGGTCTGCCACTGACATTTTCTTGTATCTTGCTGCAGCCATTTTTGCCAAATAAAAGATAGGATAGCAAAAGAGATTGGGGGGGAACTCTGTGCTACACGTTTAGTCTATATAAATGGTAATGCAACGGTTATCGACCACAGATTTTTGATCTGTTCTGGCAGGTTAATCAAATAACGTTGCCGTTGATGTTCTGAACATACACAAATCCCAGTAAGCTGCCAAACAATGTCACAGACCGCTAGGCCGGTCTGCGGATGGGGTAAATCGTTCAGCGTCAGAAATCCTCTTACACGGTCATTTGTTCATCACGAAGGGTAACCCGCGTTCGCAATTTGATGAACTGACTCGCGAAGGGAGCGTTCTGATACCAACCGAATCACTCCACACACATACAATTCAAAGATCTGCCACCAAGCGAGTTACACAGCCCGCTACTGTAATTATACTAGGACTTGGAGAACACTTTAGTAACCCCTAGCAGTATTCAGGAACCTGGGTCAGATCGTTATATCTGGGCCGGGTTCTCGCATACGGGTTATAAAGGTGTATTGCTATTAAACACAGGGTAGCGAGTTCAGGAGAATAGGTACGATTGTGTATGTTCAGCAACAGGTCATAACCGCTAAACGATTTTTAAACGTTTAATAACACAAATGCATTACATACAGTTATATACACCTATTAACATATAAAACACAGAGCTTAAAAATAAAAAGGATTAAAATCAGAAAGTTCTTACTTAGTTAGCTGAGCAGTCCATTTGAAGGATGAAGAAAATAGTCCAGTTTAAAGTAGGCATTCAGGTTAAAGTCTTTGTACACAACATGCGCCCGGTTCTCCTTGAGCACATGCCTAGAGCTTCCTGGTAGATGGGAATTGAAGAACTGGGAGGAGTCCCTTGCAAACGCTTTTTACTGACCAGAGTTTTGGGGCGGTCACTACCTGGAAAGTAGGTGTGTTTGAGGCAGGGTTACCTCCTGGCAGTCAGGTTGCCACCCACAGACTTGGAGCAAGGAATGTACCAATTATTAATAATTTGTGTAATTCCGCCCCAGATGGGTGCATCGCAGATCCGAGACCATATTCATAAGCAGCATGCGACTCTGTATTAAATGAGCAAATTTGGACAGAGGCGCCAGGCAGGTTAAAATGATCTAAAAACAACTAAAAAGGAGGAGTACAGGTGGACTTACCTCCTGAAATGATGGACAATCAAGATTGTTCAAATCGCAAATAACAATTTATTTTGGCACTCCGCAACGCGTTTCGCAGGTATAACCCGCTTCATCAGGCAAGGAGTGCAAGCTCAAAAAGGTCCAATAGTGGCAATGCGGCAGAGGCGCATTGCCACTATTGGACCTTTTTGAGCTTGCACTCCTTGCCTGATGAAGCGGGTTATACCTGCGAAACGCGTTGCGGAGTGCCAAAATAAATTGTTATTTGCGATTTGAACAATCTTGATTGTCCATCATTTCAGGAGGTAAGTCCACCTGTACTCCTCCTTTTTAGTTGTTTTTAGATCATTTTAACCTGCCTGGCGCCTCTGTCCAAATTTGCACAGTATATAGTCCACCTTGGGTGGAGGGGACTGTCCCCTTCTTTCTATCTACAGAGAGCGACTTCTTAAACCTGAGTGGGGTCAGGTTCTAATACTCCCCACCTGCAGTTCAAGTGGTTGCCTATGTGGTAACCCGTGTTTGTGAGTATATCCACATCTGTTAATTATTTCGCCAACAATTGTTAGACTTACTGCACTATATTGGGCTCTCGGTTTTTCTTTTTGTTTCAAGTGCATCTGTATTAAATGAGACTATACACGCCTAGTCTGTCGAATTTGCTCTACGCAGGCCGGATAAAGTGGTCTCTCTATTGATTCCTGATAGCCAGAAAATTATAAAATCATGTGAGTGATAGAACTGATTTCTGGGTATCAGGAAATGTGTTTGTTGTCTTTCTGTGCCAAACCCATCTTGAATTATTAATAAAGTAAATGTCCCCATTGTGTGAAGCTATAAGCTTGGAGGGAAATTTGAAGTTCAACCAGTTTGAGCTGGTTTGGTGGAACATGAGCTGTGTGACCAAATGGCTGCTCCCCAGGTGGTCTGGCCACTTGTGAATTCTTTCCTGACCTGAACAGGATGTGGGGGAGGGCTGTACTCCTCCCATGCTCTCAGAAGAAGAGCAAAGAAAGGCATTTGTTATTCTACCCAGGGCTGACAGTAACTGTGTGGGGCCATACGAAAATCGTTGGCGTTTACGCGCACGACTTTCCGTAATGTCCGTCACATCTCCCCCTTACCAGTCGGACGCACAGAGTGGGTCTGCATGACCCGCTCTACGCGCCGCTTAGCTACTGAACGGGTTCTCGACTTCTTATCTGACTGCCCTTTAGACAACTCACCAGAAGCATAAGGCCTCATGGTCCGGTGTGTCCCAGTGTCCGCTTTGCGGACGGTGCGATGCACACCCACAGGCTTACCTCTAAAGGCCTGGCTGGGTTTGCGTAGCGCTTCCTGTAAGGGAGAGAGTCGTTGGCTGACATCCGGGTCACTTCCTGACTCTCGGGTGTCAGCCTGCGAATCTGGAAGCAGCGTGGCATACCCCTGCTCTAACTGACTACACCTTGGCACAACATTTTGGTCAGCACAACCTAGGTGGACATTAGAGCACATTTTAAAAAACGAATCAGCCTTTACCGGGGTGGCGAGGCTTGCCCCTTCTCCAGGAAGGATAGAGGGTGGACCTCTGGGCCGTTTTGCACTGGGTTGCTTCTGCAAGGGGAAAACATGCAAGGGTGAGACAGGGAAGGAGCGGCCTGTCTCCACCAGCTGTTTGTTAACAGCAGGCAATGGTGGAGCACTCTGGCTGTCATAGGAGGAGGGGAGGTCTAGGCCCCCAGCTGCCTGCTCTGACACCTGGCCTGCTTCCACTGCCAAGCACGGATATGACCCAGGCAACACAAGACTGTTACCTCTTAGGTTAGAGGCAATCACACTTAAACATAAATCATTTTTAGTAATAGGAGATTCAGCATGAAATCTATTAGCAACATCTGGTACAACATTAACATCACAGTTACGTTCATTTTTCACATCATGTACACAGGTATCTGGAACAACAGTGACAGGTTTAGAATCAGACAAACCGTGATTAGACAGCTGTCCATTAGAAGCAGGTACCTCTTCCTTGCCTCCTTCCCTAGGAGGGCTAGGTACCATTACCCTTGCTGCCTCCCTCTGTCCCACCCCAAGCTTGTACAGTACCTGAGTGGGTCCAGACTGGCAATCCGGGGTGTTGATCACAGGTTCATAAAAGGATCGTAGGGTGCCAAGATCGGTGCCCAACAGCACAGGCACTGGGATGTCATCTGTCACCCCCACAACTTTTGACTGGCGTCCCCTTCCCCAATTGAGAACAACACGAGCTTTGGCGATGCGTGCGTGTGTGCCACCAACTCCCACAAGTGTGACACGCTCATTAGGCAGGAAATTCTCCCTGGCTACAAGATGAGAGCGAACCAAGGTAAGCTCTGCACCTGTGTCGCGGAAACCAACAGCGATCTGGTCGTTAGCTTCCACGACTTGATGATTTCCGGAAAGTCGAGGATTTGCTGCTCCCATGACGAGGTAGGCGTGGGCAGTAGAGGATGCGCTAGCCACTTCTGCGCTAGGCTCTGGAGACGGCGTCCTCACCTCGGGGCAGGCAGACTTGAGGTGTCCTCGCTGTCCACAGTGGTAACACTTCGGAACATATGTGGCATCAGGCGGATGAGTAGCAGGTGCAGCATCCGGCCTCTGTGGCTGTGGGACCCGATTCCCACGGTTAGCAGGGGGAGGAGAGCTGGGTTGCATAGGTCTCCCCCCTCTCTAGCTCGGGACTGGAGGTTTGCGGCTGTCCGGCACACGGGTGGCCACAAAAGTGTCTGCAAGTTCTGCGGCAGCTTTGGCGGATTCAGGCTTCCGCTCCAAGACAAACTGCCGGACATCTGGAGTGCAGCAGTTCAGCAACTGCTCCTGCACGATGAGGTCCTCCAGACCTTGGTGAGAGTCTTTTTTGAGGCCCCGTGACCACTGCCTGAACACAGTCAGCAGGCGACTCTCCAGGTCGGTGTAAGAGTCGGTGTGGCCTTTCTGCAGGGAGCGAAACTTTTTGCGATAGACCTCTGGGGTCAACTGGTATTTGGCGATAATTGCAGCTTTTATCGCCTCATAGTCATTGTCTTTCTCAGCGGGTAAGTCCACAAACGCCTCAAGCACTTTGTCCCGCAAGTTGGGTGTCAGATATCTCGCCCACTGCTCCTGGGGCAGATGATGCTGACGGCAAGTCTTTTCAAATGAGTGTAAATAAGTGTCCGGGTCGGTTCCCTTCTCCATTTCTGGGAACTTAAATTTTGGAGTCCCAAACAGGCCTGCTGTGGGCCGGGGTTCCAGAGCACTTTGCGAGGGATTTTGGCCTTGCGCTCGCAGTTTGGCCATTTCAAGGTCATGTCTGCGTGCGGCTTCTCTCTCCTCTCTTTCCGCTACTTGCTCAGCCCGCCACCGGCGTTCTGAAGATTCCCGTTCAGCCTGGCGTTCTGCGCGGTCAGCATTTTCTCTGACGATCTGCATGTACAGCTCAGGATTTGTCTCCAACAGCCTTTGTAATCCTGGTTGCATTCCAGCATCAGGAACACAGAACAGGTTGGCATGGGCGGGCTCCTGCCGGCCACCATGCTCCTCAGCAGTTACAGCGACCGATTCAGACGCGGTCCCGTTTTCCTCTGGGTCTGGAAGTAGGTTGCTTTGCTCCAACCGCTCACTTTCCTCTGCCCCAGTTACAGCACCGTCTGAACCAGGAGTGTGCTCTCCCAGCATCTGCTCCGGCTGGGTATTCAGTCGCAACAAGTCCTCGATCAATTGAGATTTCTTTTTTCTATATGTCATAATGCCTTTTTCCTCACACAAGTTTACTAGGTCTGCCACTGACATTTTCTTGTATCTTGCTGCAGCCATTTTTGCCAAATAAAAGATAGGATAGCAAAAGAGATTGGGGGGGAACTCTGTGCTACACGTTTAGTCTATATAAATGGTAATGCAACGGTTATCGACCACAGATTTTTGATCTGTTCTGGCAGGTTAATCAAATAACGTTGCCGTTGATGTTCTGAACATACACAAATCCCAGTAAGCTGCCAAACAATGTCACAGACCGCTAGGCCGGTCTGCGGATGGGGTAAATCGTTCAGCGTCAGAAATCCTCTTACACGGTCATTTGTTCATCACGAAGGGTAACCCGCGTTCGCAATTTGATGAACTGACTCGCGAAGGGAGCGTTCTGATACCAACCGAATCACTCCACACACATACAATTCAAAGATCTGCCACCAAGCGAGTTACACAGCCCGCTACTGTAATTATACTAGGACTTGGAGAACACTTTAGTAACCCCTAGCAGTATTCAGGAACCTGGGTCAGATCGTTATATCTGGGCCGGGTTCTCGCATACGGGTTATAAAGGTGTATTACTATTAAACACAGGGTAGCGAGTTCAGGAGAATAGGTACGATTGTGTATGTTCAGCAACAGGTCATAACCGCTAAACGATTTTTAAACGTTTAATAACACAAATGCATTACATACAGTTATATACACCTATTAACATATAAAACACAGAGCTTAAAAATAAAAAGGATTAAAATCAGAAAGTTCTTACTTAGTTAGCTGAGCAGTCCATTTGAAGGATGAAGAAAATAGTCCAGTTTAAAGTAGGCATTCAGGTTAAAGTCTTTGTACACAACATGCGCCCGGTTCTCCTTGAGCACATGCCTAGACCTTCCTGGTAGATGGGAATTGAAGAACTGGGAGGAGTCCCTTGCAAACGCTTTTTACTGACCAGAGTTTTGGGGCGGTCACTACCTGGAAAGTAGGTGTGTTTGAGGCAGGGTTACCTCCTGGCAGTCAGGTTGCCACCCACAGACTTGGAGCAAGGAATGTACCAATTATTAATAATTTGTGTAATTCCGCCCCAGATGGGTGCATCGCAAATCCGAGACCATATTCATAAGCAGCATGCGACTCTGTATTAAATGAGACTATACACGCCTAGTCTGTCGAATTTGCTCTACGCAGGCCGGATAAAGTGGTCTCTCTATTGATTCCTGATAGCCAGAAAATTATAAAATCATGTGAGTGATAGAACTGATTTCTGGGTATCAGGAAATGTGTTTGTTGTCTTTCTGTGCCAAACCCATCTTGAATTATTAATAAAGTAAATGTCCCCATTGTGTGAAGCTATAAGCTTGGAGGGAAATTTGAAGTTCAACCAGTTTGAGCTGGTTTGGTGGAACATGAGCTGTGTGACCAAATGGCTGCTCCCCAGGTGGTCTGGCCACTTGTGAATTCTTTCCTGACCTCAACAGGATGTCGGGGTGGGCTGTACTCCTGCCATGCTCTCAGAAGAAGAGCAAAGAAAGGCATTTGCTATTCTACCCAGGGCTGACAGTAACTGTGTGGGGCCATACGAAAATCGTTGGCGTTTACGCGCACGACTTTCCGTAATGTCCGTCACAATAAAGTCCCCTAAAACGCAGCGTCCTGGTCCTGGTGGGAAAGAGGCCTAAATAAATTAACAAGATCTTTTAACTTGACCATAATCCCTTCACAGCATACTCCAATTATTCCCCATTTTTGTGTGCCTTTTTTTTAGCTCAGTGGCTAGAATTTCCCCAGCAATACAGGGCTACTGGGTCATCTTATTTTTATAATTGTAAGAAATGGGACGAGTTTCATTTGGTTCCTTTGAACATTTTGTTCTCTTATGATATTGAATTATCATTGGTTAAGAGGCAAACTCATTTTTTTGTGTTCTTTGGTCTATTCATTAAGTGTAATGCCTCTGCATGCAAACTCCAGGTACACTTATTTTGACAGTTGAAATTAAATATTTTCTCTCCCATACAGATTTCCTTCCCCCTGGCTTTAGAAACTATTGTCCTTGGGCAGGGAGCACACTTATTTGATTTGTGCACGTGTTGCCACAGACAGCAAAATGCAGAAATCTGGTCATTTTTCATTTAAAGGGATACTGTAGGGGGGGTCGGGGGAAAATGAGTTGAACTTACCCAAGGCTTCTAATGGTCCCCCGCAGACATCCTGTGCCCGCGCAGCCACTCACCGATGCTCTGGCCCCGCCTCCGGTTCACTTCTGGAATTTCAGACTTTAAAGTCTGAAAACCACTGCACCTGCGTTGCCATGTCCTCGATCCCGCTGATGTCACCAGGAGCGTACTGCGCAGACACAGACCATACTGGGCCTGAGCCGTATGTTCCTGGTGACATCAGCGGGATCGAGGACGCGGCAACGCAGGCGCAGTGGTTTTCAGACTTTAAAGTCTGAAATTCCAGAAGTGAACTGGAGGCGGGGCCAGAGCTTCGTTGAGTGGCTGCGCGGGCACAGGATGTCTGCGGGGGATCATTAGAAGCCCCGGGTAAGTTCAACTCATTTTCCCCTGACCCCCCTACAGTATCCCTTTAATGTTTATAGATGATGCCATGTCCAGCGGCCAGCGTAACAAGTATCTCATGCTGAATCTTCTAATCTTGTAATGTTATTTAAACATTATATTATTTTGTTGACTTTTGTGTTTTTGTTTTAATCTAGCCATTTTTTTTTTTTTTTTATAAAAATGCCCATACTCACTCTTATTCAAGGAGTGCAAAGTTGTTTTCATTCTTCATTGAACCCATTGAATATCATTATTGTAGCATTTTGAATTTACTAAAAATTGTTCCATACAGTAACTATGATTTATTCTAAACTACTGGTATATGTCCAGTAGTTTCTTCATGTGCCCCGGTTGAGCTTTCTTTAACTGGCTTGGCAATCTCAGTTGATAAGTGTAGAACCCACACATTTTACTACAGGAAAGTGCAACTGACTTGGGGTACACATTCATTTTAGTGAAACCTATGCAGGATTCACATTAGCTCTGCAGTGCTCTGTTTTTACAGCATACTTTGGCATGCAGAATTTTGTTCACTGATGCATGCAAAACAGGCCATGAGGCCAAATGTAAAGTTTATTCTCACAAATGTACAGATTCTTACTCCCCTAAGCACAGTGGGCTGCATACACCAAGCTGGTTTGCTTGAGTTTGAATGTTGAATTTTCAGTGGTGACGAACAGAAAATTATCTTAACATGCAAATTTCCACTGGCCCAGAGAGGAAATTAAATCTAGCCATTTAAAGCCTCTATATGTCTTTTAATTAACCAGTAGCCAGGTAACTTACTGGCAGTTGCTGGACTTGACTGGCTTAAAGGAAACCTGAGGCAGGGGTAAAAAGGTGACATTTACTTACCTGGTGCTTCTTCCAGCCCTCATAGTCTGAGGCTGCATTTCCACTTGTGCGGTGGGAATAGTTGCGGGAAAAATTCGCATGCGGATGATTTTCATAGATGACGATGTATGCAAATTTAACCATGGCAGTGCTGGTGTGTTTTTCCATTGTTTCTATGCGAATTCGCATGAAAATTCGCATACCCAAACCGCGTGCGAATTTCCTATTAAATACATTGTATGCGATTCGAATAGCGATATGCGATATGCGAATTCTGATGGCTCTGCCATGCGAATTTTTTCTGCACAGAAAAACGCAAAGGAATCCTGACAAGTGGAAACAGTCCCATTCACTTGAATTGCTATGCGAATTCGCATCCGAAAAATGCATGCGAATTTGCAATAGTGGAAACGGGCCCTTAGAGGTTCCTCTGTGTCCTCCTTGCCCCTTCCATTGTACCACTGTACCCCTCAGAAAAATCTCTGACTAGTCTAGTCACAGACTTATGTGCGTTTACGATGCCTTCTGCACGCCTCATTGGCTGGGAGCATCTTGTTTATGCACAGCTCATAAACACTTGTAACTGCACATGTGCAGAGCAATCTAGAGGAAGGACCTGACAAATAAGTTTACAGAGTTGGGGGAGGAAGGAATTAACACATAAAGGGGGAGGGGCGTGTATGTCCAAAAGATGGGGTTGGAGCTAGGAAAGATGACAGGTATTCAATGGTAAACAGATAAATGTTTATGGCCTTCTGGAATTAGTTGAAGGCTGGGCAAATATGATGGAGGAGGGAGTTCCATAGAGTAGGGGCTGCTCTGGAGAAGTCCTGGAGCCTTGCGAGTGAGCAAGTGATGCAAAGGATGGACATCCCTTAAGTGTTGATGGAGCGGAATGGAGAGAGCAGGTCGGGAAGTATCTGTGGAAGAGATTCAACATGTATGAAGGGGAGGTATGGTGGATGGATTTGTATACCAGGCAGAGCAAGTTAAAGTGAAAGGACTTGTGAAGAGGGCAGCTGAACAGGAGTGGCAGGAGGAGTGAACGAGTCTGGAAGCTGCATTCATACTGGATTGCAGGGGTCAGAGTCTGTTCTCAGGAAGTCCAGAAAAAAAAACATTGCAGTAGTCCAGACTGGAGATGACCAGAGCATGGACCAAGATTTTGGTGGTGCTGGAGGTTAAGTAGGGACAAATTTTGCCAATGTTGCACAAAAGTGGCAAGACCTGGAGATGTTCTGGATGTAGGGGGTTGAAGGTTGATGAAGATCTTCCTAAGTTCTTCCTACATTCTATCAGTGTATGAGATCACTATACTGCTCCATGGTTTCTGATTCTATCCATGGGAAAGGTCCTTTGACAACATTTATCATCAACATGTAATGCTAATTCATCATCCTCCCCTAGGCATTTCACATAATACAACCCTTCAGCCAGGATACTTGGACAATTATTAGGAAAGTCAAGTAGCTAGAAGACTTGTTAGCTGGAGTTAGTGGATTACCTGTAATATGTATATATATATATATATATATATATATATATATATATATAAGCTGATGGCCCAGGGCTGCCGGGGTATATATTTGGTTGGTGTTGGCTCCACCCACTTTTTCTAACCCTGTTACGTTTGAGAACCCTACCATTAAAGGACTTCCGAGGCCAAAAACAAGAAAATGACACTATACCTTTTTAATATCAGAATCCACGGAGGACGTCCAGCGCGTCCCCCGCACCGTTCCGCCGTCATTGCAGCCCTTTTCGTTCCCCCATGGCTCGGCCCGACCCCACTGAACGGGTCGCATGGATGCCACAAGTAAGATGGCCGCCGCCTTGAGCCGCGGCTGCGCAGTACGCTTTGCCGCGAGTGCGACTGCGCAGCCTTGGGCAGCATAACGGGACTCTGTACGCGGCGGGAGGTGGGCTAAAGGCTGCGCAGTCGCACTCGCGGCAAAGCGTACTGCGCAGCCGCGGCTCAAGGCGGCGGCCATCTTACTTGTGGCATCCATGTAACCCGTTCAGTGGGGTCGGGCCGAGCCATGGGGGAACGAAAAGGGCTGCAATGACGGCGGAACGGTGCGGGGGACGCGCTGGACGTCCACCGTGGATTCTGATATTAAAAAGGTATAGTGTCATTTTCTTGTTTTTGGCCTCGGAAGTCCTTTAACAGTGTAAGAATGGCTGCAGTTTACATTTTCCCAGTGAAATATGAATTTGTCTCCGCCCACTTTTTGGTTATGGGGATGAAAAGTATCCTATATGATATTCCATGTAATGTACTATGTGTGTGCCAAATTTCATTCAAATCCGTTCAGCCATTGTTGCGTGATTGAGTAATAAACATCCAAAATTTCGCATTTATAATATTAGTGAGATTTATATAAAATTGTAGTGGGTGCTTTTTGTCTTTTGGGATAGCGCACACAGTGCAAATCAAATCTGGAGATAGTCTTTCTTTATGATTCACCATCGCTAGTGTGTATTTGTGTTGTCCACACAATTTACAGACTATTTACAATATTTCATGAAAAATGGGAAACAAAACATACTTTGCCACTAGATGGGCTGCTAACTATAGCTTAATCACTTCAGCCTTCAGTCGTTTTTCACCTTATGCATCCAAGCAATTTTCACCTTCTATTTATTCGCCAATAACTTTATCACTACTTATCACAATGAATTGATCTACTGTATATCTTGTTTTTTCTGCCACCAATTAGCAGGGCCAGTTGTAGCTACACTGGGGCTCTGGGGCAAAATTAACCTTGGGGCCCCCGACACACAACCTCTGTGCTTCCCCCCCCCCCCCCCAAAAAAAAAAAACCAGTATTTAGTGGCTTTTGTAAGAGGGGCTCTGGTAGAAAGTTAGAAGTCCGGGCACCCGACCACACCTGAACAGGGGGTCACTGGGTTCTGGAGGAGAGAATGAGGGTTGTTAAGGGTGCAGGGTTTTAGCAAACAGGGTGTTACTGGGATCTACAGGGGAGAGAATGGTGGGAGGGAACAAGAATTACTAGAGTCTGCAGGGGAGAGAACATGTTTACTGGAGTTTACAAATGAGAGAACGAGAGTGCAGAGGAAAGGGAACAGGGTTACTGGAGTCTACAGGAGAGAGAAAGTGGGTGCAGGGGAGAGAGGAGTCTGCAGAGGAAAGAATGAGGATGCAGGGGGAAGAGAACAGGTTGCTGGCATCTGCAGGGAGGACAGTGAGGGTGCGGGGGGGGGGGGGGGGGGAGAACAGGGGGTTATTGGGGTCTGCAGGGAGAAGAGTGAGGTTGCAGAGGGAGAAATCAGGTAATTACTGGGGTCTGCAGGGGAGGAAAGTGAGGGTACGTGTGTGTGTTGGGAAAGGCATTACTGGAGTCTGCAATGGAGAGAATGGGGTCTGCAGGGGGAAGTGAAGAGGGGATTAATGGGGTTCCCAGGGGAGAGAGAGTGTGTGTGTGTGGGGGTGGGGGGGAGGAGAACAGGGGGATACTGGGGGCTAGAGAGATGACAGTGAGGATGCAGGGTGGGGGGGGGGTTGAGTGAGAGAACAGAGGGATACTGTCAGGCGACAGGCAGCAGGCTTGAAGTCCCATACCAACCCCCCATGTCAGGCCAGGCTTCAACTTCAAGAACTCTCCCACCCCCCACCGGAGTGAGCAATTAAGCCTGACTCACCAGCGCAGAGTCAGGCAGGCAGGCAGATCTGAGGCGATTCCGTCCAGCCAGGTCCAGCCTGAAATAACAGCAAGCATCTTCCCTCCTCGCAGGCATGGACGCACTGACGCGATGTCCATGCCTGTTTCACATGGGCAGAGTACCGCGTTATGACTGGCTGCGTGTATGTAATGCACACAACCTGGTTACCATGGAGACCAGGAAGCTGCCACCACTGCCAGGAGGAATCTGCTCCCCGACTCAATTCTCACTCAGCCCAGGCAGACTGAAAACATTGAGCAGGCAGCCAAAGTATCTGGCGGCTGCTGTAGCTGGGACGCACTTCAAGTGGTCATATTTTTTTGGATGGCAAAGGGGGCCCCCAGGGACTCTAGGGCCCAGAGGCAATTGCCCCCTTTGCCTTACTTGTTGGGCCGGCCCTGGCAATTAGCCTTTCTTTGGGTGGTACATTTTGGTGGAAAAAATTCATTATATCTCAGTTGTCGGCGATTAAAGCTTTAAAGTAATACATGCTACCATAATTAAAACCCACGTATTTTATTTGCCCATTTGTCCCGGTTATTACATAAATTAAATTATGTCCCTATCACAATGTATGGCACCAATATTTTATTTGGAAATAAAGGTGCATTTTTTCAGTTTTGCGTCCATAACTATTTACAAGCTAGTAATTTAAAAAATATTAGTAATAAACCCTCATATTAAAAAAGTTCAGACCCTTAGGTAACTATTTATGTTGTTTTTTTTTGTTTTTGCTTTGTTTTTTTGTTAAAAATTTTATTTGGAAAACAAATGTATTTGGGTATTTTTGGAAGTGTGGGAGGTAAACAGTTAATTTTAAATGAAATGTATTGTGTTTATTAAAAAAAAAAATGTATGTAGATGTAGTTTTACTATTTGGCCACAAGATGACCTCAGTCATTTTTTAAAATTTCCATCCTGTGAGTGCTCTCGCTTACAGGAAGTGTAGGAAGGACGTGATTTTTTTTTCCTTTTTTGTTCAGAAAGATCACGGCTTCTCATAGAAGCCGTCGGTCTTTCTAATGTGGACTTAGATCAATGAATGGGAACTACATGCCCATGTGTCCCACTGCTGATCGCCGCCGCTTGGTTCCCCTACACAGCCTGGTGGCCGGCAGAAACATGGAGATATCCATTGGGCTGCAAAAGACTTCACAGTAGACCAATGAAAATTCTTCCTGTTGCTAGGGAGAATTGGTCTATTGCTTGCCGGCCTCCCGGCTGAATACAGAGGGGCCAAGCAGTATTGATCGATGGCGCGACAAGTGAGCTGCGAATGCTTCAGATGGGCGGAGTGTATGGTGCAGAGCTGATGCAAAATGGTGCGCATCTGCTTAGTGTATGCGCTTACCGTCTCCATTTTGCATCCGCTAAAGCAAGATCTGAGCCTAAGGAGATAGACTAGAGAACATTGGTTAAGAAAATGAATGCCCTCATCCAGTGCTGGATCTTGTATAAAGCAATGTGAACAAAAAATAACTACTGGGATACTATTCAAGGAACACAAATCACCCTATATTAACCACTTCCGGATACCGGGTGGTTTTGCTGATCGGTGCTGCGTGGGCTCTCCAGCCCGCAGCACCGATCAGCTAGCAGCCAGGCCGATCAGACTTCCCCCCTTTTTTCCCCACTAGGGGGATGTCCTGCTGGGGGGGTCTGATTGCCGCCGGCTGCTTGCGCTTGCGGGGGGGGGGGCTCTCTTCAAAGCCCCCCTCCGCAGCGCTTCCTGGCCGCCTTCCCCTTCCCTCCCTCTACCTCCCCCTGTGAGCAGCGCAGGACGGAATTCCGTCCTGCGCCTGATGGGATAGGCTTCAGCCTATCAGGTGCCGGCGGTCCCCGGCCAATCAGAGGCCGGGGATCGCCGATCTCCGCCACGGCGCTGCTGCGCAGCAGCGCCGTATACATGTAAACACCGGGGAAGATCTTCCCCGTGTGTTTACATTTACCCTGCGAGCCACGATCGGCGGCTCGCAGGGTGTTCACGGAGACACCCTCCGTGAACTGACATGGAACGGCCGCTCGTATGCAATCCACTTCAGGATTCAGGGGCGTAGTTAAGCGTACGCCGAATCCTGAAGTGGTTAAACATACAATAAACCAATGGTTAATAGCGCTCAACGGTCACTATAATCAGTCTCTAAAACATCAATTGGATAAAACTATGTAAGATCCAATTGATGTTTTATAGACTGATTATAGTGACTGTTGAGCGCTATTGACCATTGGTTTATTGTATGTTTAATTGGAGGGGAACACTCCCCTTTAAGGTCTAGCGATCCAGCTACCACAGTAGATTTGCCATTTGCAATTTTAATTACATAATAGTGTGTTTTGTATAGGAATCTTCATAGGCCGAAGGAGCGCACTTTTTTCATAATTGTGTGCACGCTATATTAGCTTGACATGCTACTTTGCATCCTGTAATCAATGGATGTAATAAAACCTGTCTAAGGCCTGCAGACAATAATAGTCTCTGTGGAGCCAAGAAAAAAATCAATCAAAGTCCAAAAAGATCTTGCATTGCTTCTTTAAATTTCAGGAATGCTGTGGACTCCATGTATCACACATATATATTATGATTTGCATTATACATGTCATGCAAGATTGCACAGGAAAGTTGAGCAAGCAATATGCAGCAATAGTATAGCATGCGTCACTGCTGTTAAAACATCCAGCTAACAATGATCATGGACAAAAAGAGATAGAGCGATCTCACCCATATCTGATTGTCGAACTGCCTGACTAGATTCTGAGGAAAGTCCATGCATCCATGGCTTGGGGAAATTCCGCTCTTAAACTGTATACCATGGCCTTGTTTCCCAAGGGTATACCGTAAGTGTAATCCAGGTCTGCTCTGATTGCTGAGCAATATGTGCATATGTCATCTCCGCTACTCCATCATGGATGTTGTGGTATTAGTTCAGTGACGTACACAAACCATCATTGGTGCAAATGTGTAGAGAGGGTTGCACGTGTTGACCGGTTTCACTGAGCATGACGGCTTTTTCAAGACAACTGAAATGTCCGCAATCACTTGCTGGTTTAACGTAATCAGTGTAAAGAGATGTCTGCGCTCTTTACGGTACCCTGAGGTATATGACACTCTTCAACAGTAATTCAGTTCCAACACATGCACCAATCTGGTTGTCCACGGTGATCTGAAGTCGCAATCCTCAGAAAAAGAGACAAAAAGATACAAGGATGGCCGTAATAGTGTAGTATCCTCTTAATTTCATGCACCTCCACCCTTGCATGTGCAATACGTATTAACAAGTGAACACCAGCACATTCATATATGCAGAGCGCTCACCAGCTAAATATGCTGCTCAATCACAAACAGCAAAGATCGCATAATCAATCATCATCCACAGTAATTCTCTTGGCTCCTCTCAGCTGTCAGTCAGTAGTTCCTCAGATGAAAAGACAATAAAAGTACATGGTGCAGTATCCTTTCGGTATTATTACTCCTACACCAATAAAACCGTGAGCACAGTATTCTGCACCTGCCACTCAGTGCCTTCACACCTGTGTTTTAGGGCCCGCAGTCACCACGTGGTAACCACCACACTACAATACTCTACATCAGCAGTGTGATCCCGCACCAGTGTCAAACGGTTGCGCCCACCAGATCAGGGTGCTGCTCAATCACAAACAGCCAATATCGCTTTGTGTACGCTTAACATATGCTTCCCAGCTTCTCCTCTCATGATAAATGCTCCACTCCTAAACAGACGCTTCTATAGCGCAATAATGACTTTAATATGAAGATAAAAGTTGTGATATCACACTCACATGTTCCAAATGTAAAAACGCATATAGTAAAATAATCCAGTGTCCTGGACCCTTCATATCTAAAGAATGTATATAAAGAGATAATCCATATACAGATTGCTCATGCTTGAGGTATGTCAGGCTGAACTAAAACTCCCTAATGTTTTTTCCGGTTTGCGTATTACCAAGTATTACATGCACTTTCCTGGTATCTACAGCTCCACCATGCCATGTGAGCGCAGTTTGGCAGCGTCCCGGTTGCCCTCCACACTTCTCCTGTGTTGGAATTAATAAAAGATGGCCCAGCCAAACATCTCATTGGAGATATTTATAAAGTACTGGTTGAACACAAAGACCTCGCACATACTAACCAGTTTAAGTCGCGATGGTCAGCACTGATATCTGACTTAGACGACGAAGATTGGGAGGAGGCCCTTGCAGCATCATAGCAGGTCTCGCAATCTACATGAAAGTCTTACCCTACTATATATTTTACATCAAACATATTTAACCCATTCTAGGACGCACAAAATTAATTGAGCAGTCCCTGATATGTGTCCTAAGTGTCGAGCCCTGACCCCCTCATTTATTATGGGAAAGCCCACCTGTCAGCGAGTTCTGGCAGCAGGTTGTAAAAGAAATCCTGTCATAAAAAAATACCCCTCTGGGGGATACTAACCTCGGTAGGGGGAAGCCTCTGGATCCTAATGAGGCTTCCCCCGTCCTCCGGTGTCACTCCGTTAAGTGCCCGGATCCCCCGAAGTGCAGCGATGTAAATATTTACTTCTCTGCAATCCTGCACAGGCGTACTAGTGGCTTTTCATTCGGATAAAGCAGAAATAGCCGAACCCGATCGATCAGCTCTACTGCACAGGCACAAGTCCTTTTGCACCTGCGCAGTAGAGCGGATACGATCAGGCTCGGCTATTTCTGCCTAGCCCGAAGGAAGAGCCGCTACAGTGCCTGCGCTGGATCCCAAAGAGGTAAATAAATCATCCCTTGTCAGGCTTGTCGGGGGACGATTGCGTGAGGCTTCGGGGGAGCCAGCGCTGGATTGCCTGCAGCTACAGGGATGGGGAAGCCTCATTGGGACTCTGAGGCTTCCCCCTCCCGAGGTAAGTACCCCCAGGGGAGTTTTTGTTTGAGTCTCTTTAAATTCCTTCCTGATAAGATGGGTTGTCCCATGTCTACTGACTTGACGCAATGCATGTTAGGTGTATTTTCCGATGCGAGCTTACAGGTAGACACCAAAAAGTTCCTGCCTGAAATCCTATTTGCAGCAAGGCAGGAAATTGCATTGAAGTGGCTAAGCCCTCATGTACCAACTAGATCTGAATGGATGAGAAAGATAGATAAAGGCCTACCATATAATAAACTAATTTATGGTTACAGAAATGCACAAACTACATTTCATAAAATATGGCATAGGTGGCGTGAGCGATAAATCTGGCTCCTCGGCAAGAAATGTGTCCTCCATACCGAGATCATGTCCCCTTGTCCGTTGTACAACCTCAGGGACAAAAAGCTTACCTGTCAAGCTTTATTTATTGCCCTCTAATCTCTAATGTATTTATACATATTAATCAGGTCACTTCTCAGTAGCCTTTTTTTCCAAGCTAAATAAGCCCGGGTTGTCCAACCTTTCTTGGAAAGTTAGATTTTCCATCTTTGGTGCCCATTTTGTTCTAGAAGTTCAATGTTTTTTCTATAGTGTGGTGCCCAAAACTGTATCCCATACTCCAGATGTGACCTCACAATTGATTTATACAGAGGGAATAGTATACTACCATCTCAATATTTTATTTCCCGTTTTATGCATCCCAGAATTTTATTTGCTTTAGCTACCACTGCTTGGCATTGTATAAGATTACTTAACTTGTTATCTACCAGTATTCCCAAGTCCTTTTTCAAGTTTTATGTTCCCAGCTGTATGCCATTTATTTTGTATGGTGCTTTACCATTGGTATCTCCAAGGTGGATGACTTTACATTTATCATCATTAAATTTAATCTGTCATGTGCCTGTTCATTTGACCATGTTGTCAAGATCCTGAAGTAATATTTAATTATTATTCTTTGTGTTGATAATTCTGCACAACTTTGCATCATCTGCAAAAATTACTACATTACTCTGTATTCCATCTACTACATTATTAATAAATACATTGAAAATAATTGGACCAAGTACTGACCCCTGTGGGACCCCACTGCTAACAGTTTCCATTTTGAGTATGTTATGTAGGCCACTTTTCGCCTTCTATTCCTTAAAGTGGACCCAAATAAAAAATACAAGATTTCAGAAATAAAATGTATTTTCTAAATTATAATAATAAATAGCAGCCTTTTTTCAGCTGCATGATGACAAAGATAAAATATTTTACATTTATTGGAGGAACCCCTCCCCTCCTTTCATATTGCCGGGACAAAATCCGGCAAACTGGTGGAGTAGGTGGTGTCCAGCAAAGGTGGAATTGCTAATGGCTGCCACCTGTATAACCCTAGTTATGAAAAGAGAAGGGTGAAAAGCATGCACTGAAATGCTCATAGGCTTGAAGGAGTGTTTATTTATTTTTGTATGTGTCAGAGTGGTGCAACTAAATATTTTCAATTAAAAAAATGTTTGGTTTGGGTCCGCTTTAACCAGTTCTCTATCCACATACACACATTTCCTCCAAGTTAAGTTTGCAGATGATACGACTGTCATTGGGCTTATATCAGACAATGAGGAAGCTGCATACAGAGAAGAAGTTAGGAACCTGACTGCATGGTGCGACATTAACAACCTGTTATTAAATACAAAGAAGACCAAAGAAATTATTCTGGACTTTAGGACCACCAAAAAGACCACTCACCTACTGCTAATGATCAATGCAGAGGCTGTGGAGAGAGTTTCCAGCTTCACATTTTTGAGAGTCACCATCGCAGAGAACCTGTCCTGGGCTGACAATGCTTTAGCTCTAACTGGCAAAGCACAACAACGCCTCTACTTTCTGAGAAAACTAAGGAGCGCTAACCTCCCACAGAAGCTGCTGGTTAATTTCTACAGATGCACTATAGAAAGCGTTCTGACCAATTGCATGACGGCCTGGTACAACAGCTGCACGAAGGCTACTAGAGAAGCCCTGCAGCGAGTTGTTAAAACAGCAGAAGCCATTATTGGCACTGAACTACCATCACTGGAACTTTTGTATAATACTCGCAGCGTGAGAAGGGCCAAAAACATTATCAAGGACAACACACACCCTGGAAATACCCTGTTTGAGCTCCTTCCATCAGGTAAACGTTTTAGAATTTAGATCAATCCGCACACACACAAACAGACTGAAAGACAGCTTTTTCCCATCCGCCATAAACTTGATAAACTCTGAATCCTCTCTGAAATAATTAACACTGTGTACAAATTGTTTAAACATCTGTCATACCTGGCATTGTATAATTTCTTCTCTTCCTTGTTACTATCACTATGTTCCCTATATGCACCGTGAGGTTGTCATGAAAAGTAATTTCGTTGTGCTACACAATGACAATAAAGTGAATTGAATTGAATTGAATTGAAGTCCCTGTATCCTCAGCTTCTGCACAGGAGTTTCCAGTGATCCCAAAAATGTGTTTATTAGGCATCTTTTGCCAATAAATAAACGGGATGAAGCCACAGCAATTTTAATACATAAAATGTTAAAATTGGTAGATATTGGGTGTGTGACACTGGTGAGTCATGATAAATCCATATGAAAGAGGTAAATCAGTTTTGCACTGCCATATAGAAAGTGGGCTTATAAACAGTGAAATAGACAGATCGTGTTTGAAGCATATGGAACCACTGGAATAATAACACAGGGACAGTTAATAATGAGTGGAATAGGTGTATTTGTACTTCTAGACCAAAGACCCAACTAAGACCAATCGCACTTGAACTACTGAAAAGTATGTCAAATAGCCACATGCATGTGTACAACTCCCCATCTTTCCAATGCTTGTATTATTTACTTACTAGCACTATATCTCCCAAAATGTTTTGCCTATATTTTATAATCGGCAATCATAGGCCACTGTGGTTTTCTTTATTGCTTGGTCCTTTATACTAGATAAGATCGTGTTTTCTATTATATTTATTATCTATTCAGACTGTATGTAACCTGTTTACTACTACTGAAATAAGAGAACCACCTTCTGTGTAAGGCTTTTCAGCATAAAATATATTATGATTTCCATTTTTTATGTTTTTTTACCATGATTTTTTGTAACAAAAACAAAACATAAACAGTGTTAAATTAAAAAAAAAAAAAGAATGAATGAAGAAAGTACCAAAAATACCAGTTGAATGGAGATAAGTAAATATGCTATATTTTGAGTCACCTGATACTTCAAGATCAGTTTACCCGCAATTTAAAGTCATGGTGTGCTTGGCATTGGATGTATTTGAAGATGGCTTAGTAACCTTAACACACATCAAAGCTATTATATTCCTTGAGGATAATATGCAAATTAAATTTCATAAATGTCACCCTGTGCTTTACAGTATTTACCACCACAAAGTGGACACTACAGTAAATGTGCATTGAAAAAAAAAAGTACATTTGCAAAAGTGCTTGGCACTGGCGTACCAATAGGGGATGCGACCCCTTCTGTCGCGGGGGGGTCCGGGGCCCCCCTAGGGCCCGCTCAGGGTCTTTTGGGGGCAGGAGGGGTCGCAGCATAAGAGGAGAGTGTGGCAGATCGGTGGGGAGGGGGGAAATTCCCCCCAATCCCTCACCTCGGGCTCTCCTCTCTGCGCTCCCCCTCCTGCAATCATTGGTAAAAAAGCGGGCAGGCAGCAGCAGCGGTGGCGGCAGGATGATACATTACCTCCTTCTCGCTGGAGGACATCCGTTCTAAGAGCATCTTGCAACTTCCTGTGTAAACAGGAAGTTGCTCTTAGAGAACGGAAGTCCTCCAGCGAGAAGGAGGTAATGTATCATTCTGCCGCCACCGCTGCTGCTGCCTGCCCGCTGCCACCAATGATTGCAAGAGGGGGAGCGCTGAGAGGAGAGCTCGAGGTGAGGGAGGGGGGGAGGAATTTCCCCCCTCCCCACCGATCTGCCACACTCTCCTCTTATGCTGCGACCCCTCCTGCCCCCCAAAAGCCCCAGAGCGGGCCCTGGGGGGGTGAGGGGATTGGCCCGGATTTTTTTTTTTTGCAGGGGGGCCCGGGGATTTCTAGGTACGCCCCTGGTGCTTGGGGCACCTACAAAACAGCATGATTGCATTTGCTTGTGATGAAATTGTAGACTTATCATTAGCTATGTGCTTCGCAATAATAAATGTCCTTCACCCTTGATTGAAGATATATTTACCTCTCTGGCTGGAAGACCAAAGTTCAATAAAGTCGATCTATTACAGGCTTACAAGCAAAAGAGGAAGGTGCCAATTCCTTACTATTAACACACCAAAAAGACTGCACGCACAGGTACAACTGATAAGGACCTCGCTCTCTCCTGGATATCTTCCTACCTCTCTGGAAGGTCTTTCACTGTTTCTTATTCAGATCAGGCCTCCTCTTCACATCCTCTGTCTGTAGGGATACCTCAAGGCTCTGTCCTCGGTCCCCTCCTCTTCTCCGTCTACATGCACGGTCTTGGTAACTTAATCAGCTCATTTGGTTTCCAATACCACCTATATGCAGATGATACACAACTGTACCTCTCGGCCCCAGACCTTAACTCCCTCCTCACACGGGTTCCCGACTGCCTGTCCGCTATTTCCTCTTTCATGTCCTCTCACTTCTTAAAACTTAATATGAATAAAACTGAACTAATAGTCTTTCCACCATCCCTGTCCACCCCTTTGCCTGATATTACAATAAATGTTAACAACAAGTCTATAACATCAGTTCCCAAAGCACGGTGCTTGGGGGTAATATTTGATTCTTTTCTCTCATTTACTCCTCACATTAACTCCTTAACCAGCTCCTGCCATTTCCAACTGAAAAACATAGCCCGTATCCGACCTTTTCTCTCCCATGATACAACCAAAATGTTAGTACATGCTCTTATTATATCTCGATTGAACTATTGCAATACATTGCTTGGTGGACTTCCAACTAACCAACTAGCACCGCTCAATTCTGTACTGAACTCTGCTGCTTGACTCATTCATCTCTCCTCTCGCTCTTCCTCTGCTGACCCTCTCTGTCAAGCTCTTCACTGGCTACCAATTAATGAGAGGATTCAGTTCAAACTCTTAACCCTAACCTACAAAGCTCTCCACAATCTCTCTCCCCTGTACATCTCCTCACTAGTCTTCTGATACCAACCCAACTGCAATCTCAGATCTGCACACAAGCTTCTTCTATCCTCTTCTACAATTACCTCCTCACATTCACGTGTACAAGACTTCTCACGTGCCTCACCCCTCCTCTGGAATGCCCTTCCACAACACATCCGCCACTCTCCCACCTTTGAAATCTTTAAACGCTCCCTCAAAACCCACTTTTTCCGACAAGCATATTCTCTAGCTTAGGCCATGCACCCGCCACCCACTAAATAACCTAATTACGCACTGCCTGTACATATACTGTATACTTTCCCACCTCTTGTTTCCAACACATTCCTTTAGATTGTAAGCTCGCAAGGGCAGGGCTCTCACCCTTTTGTGTCATGGAATGTTATTAATTTAATTGCTTGCACACTGTTAGACATTTATACATTTTAGTCATCATGTTAAATCAAATTGTAATCAGCAGTGCTGTATCTTGTATCAGTGTTCATATTTGATGTACTGTATATCATTGTCTGTATCATTATGTATCCCTTGAATGTTTTCTTACATTGTACAGCGCCACGGAATATGTTGGTGCTTTATAAATAAATAATAATAATAATAATAAGTGATTGGTATTTTCTAAGCTCTCTCATTTGGCAAAGAGTGATGAATCAGGTTTTTAGGGAAATTTTCATAATCAGTATTACTTAGATGATATAACTGTGGAAAAAGTCAAAAGACAGTATAACTTGAAGAATTCAGGCTGGGAGCCAGAAAAGGAAAATGAGCATTCTTTCAAAATTCTATACAATATTCTGGCTATGTTATTGATGAATGGGTTACCCAAAATGAGGGTCTGATTTACCCATATTGATTATAATCGGGTTGTGGGTAGCAGGCTGCAGGTCAGGTAGTTAAAGCAAGCATAATACATAATGTTATGGGCATTAGAGGAAAGAGACGTAGGAGCACAGGGCAGGCATAGAAGCACATGGGAACAGAGGAACTGTTGAGAGACACTCAGTTTAGCTGCATCCATAGTTATCTGGCTATTGCCCACACACGTGTTACTGCATATAAGACTAGTTAAAGACAGGCTTTTACTGTCAAACAGGTACTCACCCTTAAGGTATGTACTCACGTTGCAATTTTACCGACCACCGATGATCTTTTGAGAGGCCAGCAGTAATTTCCACAATATTGTGACGTGGGTACAGGCGCATGACCACCCAAACGCCGCTTAGTGTCGCATGGCAATAACGACCGTCACGGTGGATCAGATCATTAAGATCCATGACGACTCCCATGCAAAGTACCGTGATCACTTGAAGTCTCGTTCTCGCCCTTCATGTAACATTGCGCGACCTCGCACTTGACAGGAAGAGGCATCGCTAATGATGGTCATCAAGAGGACGTTGCTGGACCCATCAGAAGTGAGTACAGAGCTTAATATCTGAAAATTGAGCGTGGACTCATTGTCCATTCCTTCTTCAGAAAGTGTTGCAGCTCATAGCTGCAGTGGCACAAGTGTTGCACTGTCCACCACAATGCATGCTGGGAGAAGTATTATATTAATGTGACTACTGGCTGGAATATGTGGTCACATTAGTGTACTACATCTCCCAGTGTGCATTGCAGCTGCCAGGGTGACACTTTCATTGCTGCAGCTATGAGTTGCAGCACTTTCAGAAAATGTATCTGCGCATTTAGACAGGGAACTAGGAAGCAGTGCCCTGAAGATAATTGTGCATTAATCTGACCCCAGGGCCCACATTATTTATGAACCTCTCTTGAGGAGAGGTTTGTTTTAGATTTTTTTTATGGTGTTTATGTCTCTTTAATTGTACCCTGCACAGCCTAAAGGAGAAGGGGTCAGGAATTGGGTGCTCCATTCTGCTAATTTTAATTTAAAGAGACTCTGATATCTCAAAAAAAAAGTATTTTTATTTAACAAATAATATTTGTTTAATAAAGTTTAATATCTTAGCCCTAACTAAACCGCCACATTCCTGCCGCTGTAAACTATCTAAATCCCCCCAAACTCCCCGGTGGGCAATCGGGGCAGCGCTTCTGTGAGAGGCAGAGCTATGAGCTGTAGCTTTGCCTCTCAGTGGGTCTGTCAGCCCGGATCGACGCCTCTCCCCCGCCCCTCTCAGTCTTCCTTCGCTGAGAGGGGCGGGGGAGAGGCGGAGATCTGCCGCTGACAGACGCGTGTGAGACAGGGCTGCAGCTCATAGCCCTGCCTCACACTGAAGCGCTTAGGGCAGCAAAATCCACGACCAAGAAAGTTGTGGCTTTTGCAGGGGAGAGGGAGGGCGAGTTAGGGGGGATTTAGATAGTTTACAGCAGCGGTTTAGTTAGGGCTAAGATATTAAACATATTTGTTAAATAAAAATACTTTTTTTGTGACTGCAGAGTCTCTTTAAGGACTGTTACGCCTCTGTTTTTATTGATTTAAATTCAAGTTGAGAAAACAAATCTTCAAAACACCTTTTTGGCTTTGGTTCGTGTGTAAAATTAGGTTTCATTTACTCTACAGCTTTCCAATGAGACTTTCAATGTGTATCTTAGAAGAAATGGAAAAAGGAGATTGTGGGTCTGGAGGCTTGGTGGGCAGATGCTGGTATCAGGTTCAAAGCAGTATGCGGGTTGGGAGCAAGTAGCGGTCGTGGGTGTGAAAAATTAGACCTGTCCCGATTGTGAGTACCAGGCCATGGCCAATGGTTTTGGGTAGGTCTGAAACATGACAGCCAACAGTTAATACCATTGGTGAAGCCTGCAATACAGTTGTAAAGAAGATTCCAGGTTTGTTTGAGGCCAAGGACCCACTGAAGAACTTTCAGCTGAGCTTTGGGATCGCTGTCGATGAAAGTGGATGGAGGTGCACACACTGGAGCAATTGCGATTTACCCAAAATCACAATCGTTCTGCCTGCACCATTTCGCTAGAAATCACAATTCTATGTTAAGTATAGGATTGATGCAAAACCGCTATTCAATTGCTATACATAGCATTTTCAGCTCTTGTACAACTCTGAAACCACTAGCTTATCCAGAATCCCATGGAAAACTCCAAAACTGCAAATTTTTAATCACAATTACTTTTGCAATCGCTAGCACTTAAATAAAATTGCTACAAAAAGAACCAGGAATCATTGCTGGAGTAGCCTTACTAAAATGCTAGCAAAAATGCTGAGCTATTGCAACTGCGATAAGCAATCTGTAATGGGTACCAAGCCTGAGATTCTGTCTAAATCGCTGCTAAAGGATAGTGAGATTTGTTGACCTATAAGCAGCAGAGATGAAATGGACAGTTGACAACAATGCTGGAGAAGAATGGAATTCTTTGTTATAACCACTTGTGCATAAATACAGGGTTCAGTGATTTGAGGTATTTAGAGGTAATTCATGTGCTGCTTAGTGCAGCCTTACTGAACTAATGCATCAGGCCCAATCATTCTTATATCCCTTTTGGAGAATGTATATTTTATGTACATGCTCAGACATATAGATTTTCAGGGGTCTATGTGCTTCCTGTCTGAGTCTATAGAAAGGAGTAAACTGGTGTGGTATAATTTAAAATGCATGGCCACCTCTGTTGCAAACCATCTACCCAGGGGCGTAGAAACAGCCCCTGCAAGGGATGCAGCCGCACGGGGCCCCAGAAGCTGCAGGGGGTCCTGTGGGGGGAAGAAGTTCCTTTTCCCTGTCCTGGGAGACTGACAACTAAGGGCGTGGAAAGAAGAAGCTTTCTGCTCTCTGCACAATTGTTCTAATGACTGCATGTGCTCAACCACTCATAATGAAAGTTTTGTAGACAAAGTTTTGTAGACAATCCCTATTCCGTGTGCAGCAGGCTCTTGTGTAAAGGGCCCAGCCCCCAACCCTTTCTACCCCTCCCCAAGTGCTGTGAACTGTAGTGATGCCAGAGGAGTCTGAAGAGCCAGTTCTGCTCCATCAGAGGAGGACAAAGTGAGTGGAATAAGAAGGTGAGGCTGGGTGAACACTCATCTGTCACTTTTCTGTGTGCATTTTTTTCTGTATGCATTTTCTGCACACCACAGGGTGCATATGCAATTAACCTTTTCACCTGAGTTTTCTCCTAGGAGATAATTTCTATACACCAGAAAAAAAGCTATTCATTCGGCAATAACAATAATAATTGAGAAATCTTTTCTCCAAAGTACAAAAATCTTTATTCAATAGGTAACATGTCAAATAAAAACAATTAAAAACTACTAAATGCAGCAGGGCATAGTGTCATAATAAATACAATGATCTATGATGCAAGTCACAAAATAACACTGGAAGACAAGGGCTGATACAGTAAAAAGTACAATCTGGGCCAAGCGAGCAACGTAGGGAAACAGAGGTATATATAATGCAGACACCCGATCCAGGTGTGAGAAATGTAGGAGGCAATAGACAAGCCTACTACTTGCGTGCAAATGGCGCAGAGACCTCTATGTAGAAAAGTAACAGTATCTTACCACAAACGTCCCCAGGAAAACACCAGCCGTGCTGCCCCTTACGTGTATCGCACCAGTCCGTTGCTTTTCAGAGGATAGTGAGGTACGCGATCATTCCCCATTAAATACAAGCGCTTCCACCCTGACTGTCTGCACCACATGGCCATGTCATGCTGACGCAATGGCGTTGCGGGTCATCACGTGACGCGCTTGCCCAATCGTATCCTTTCTAAAATCGCTGCAATTGGTATAGGAGAAAGAAAAGAATATAAATTAGGAAAAAATGCTAGTAGAAGTAAGAAAATTATATATATACTAGTAGACCCAAGCCTGTTTAAAAATGGGCTCTGGGTCTTTTTTTACCACCGCCGCCACCGCCGTCAGTCACTGCGCATGCACCCGCGGCGCGTGCCCTCCACCCACCCACCTCGCTCCCTGATCCCTCCAGCAGTCCCTTACTGCGCACATGCGCAGTAACAAAATACCGGGGACACAGGGACACATAACTGCTGGACGCAGCGACACAGGCAAATTATTATAGAGGATAAGAAAAATATACTCGTATCTAGCAATTTATATAAGCAGAGAGATATAATGTACAAAAACTTGGAAAAATGTATATATCGCCACCTTGTGGTAAAAAATGAAAAAACATACAGCAATACAAAATACAAGTGGATACAAATACTTGTGCAAACAATGTGTTGACACAGTAAAATACATCAGTGACAATTTAACAATGTGCAAAAAAATAAGATTAAACATGCTCTCTTTAAAGTGCATCTCGCATGACAAATGTAAACAATAAAAAATAATAAATAAATGTGAAAAAGATTTTCTGTGCAAAAAATTTTTTCGCATAAAAAATGCAAGGGACTGGTATAATGTCCATTAAAGTGATCCTCGTGCAAATGGTGATCGTAAAAACAATCACGGAATTTCAACATAGGAAATATCCACATAATAATGTCCTGAAGTAAAAAATACAAAATATGTGTGAAGTAAAACACAAGAACAATTATCACAAAAAGCAGCAGTGAGCTGGTTTTTTTTTTTTTTTGTGTGCAAATTTTGTGATTTTCATCATAGATCATTGTATTTATTATGACACTATGCCCTGCTGCATTTAGTAGTTTTTAATTGGTTTTATTTGACACGTTACCTATTGAATAAAGATTTTTGTACTTTGGAGAAAAGATTTCTCAATTATTATTGTTATTGCCGAATGGATGGCTTTTTCTCTGGTGTATAGTACTTACGTTATACATCCTAGGCGATGTTATAGAATTGGCTCACATGTTGTGTTACCCTAGGAGATAATTTTTCATTTTCTATTAAATTAACTTTCCAGCACTCAGCAAATGAAAAGGTACCATAAATTAGCCTACTTCTTTGCCTACTTTTTGGTACTTTTTCAATTGCAAAGTTGTGAAACGTTATTCTAAATAGAAGATGAAAAATTATCAACTAGGTGACAACACAGGAGAAAAAAACAATTGCATATGGGCCATTGCGTGTCTGTATGCGTAAAAACATGCATGTTTTATGTTTTATCACAGAAGCTAATGTAATTGATAGAGAAAATGTGTACAGTGCTTGACTGCTGTCTGTTATTATCTGCATGGGGAAAATACATCCAAGTTTGCACTAGCCAATTGAATAACATTGGTTCTCAGTTTACCTGTGCAGAAAGCGAGGGGGGGGGGGGATGGCGACCCATTCAAAATTTTGCAGGGGGCCCAGTGATTTCTAGTAATGCCCCTGAACCTGATATTAATGTACACTGTAAGTTAAATGTAAGTTATTAATTTGTAACACACTTTAAAAATGATTACAAGGTGTGTTCTAGTGTTTTGTATAAAAAATAAAAAATAAAATAAAATAAAAAAAGTATAATCTATATACCCTAAATCCAGTAATAATAAAACTATGTTATAAGCATCTCCGGAGCCCAGCCTCTAAAGTTCTAATATGCCTAGTTCTATTTATTTCTGTTTTTTTTATTTTATGGTTGGGAAAAGGGTGAGGCGAGTGACAACGTTAGCCTTTGCCATTTCTCTGCTGTGGCCCCGATTTTAGACTTTTCCTTTTACTTCCTGTCATCTGTGATTTTGCTACTGTGACAGGAAGTGCTGCACTTATATTAAATCCTCACATCACTTCAAATCTTAAACAATCCAATCAGATTCATGGAATCAATCCGATTTTCGGATCAATCTGATCTGATTGGTTAGGAGATTTTTATCCATTAGTGGTCCCAAACGATCATTTCTAATCGTTCATACGATGGATCGTTTGTAAACAATGGATCGGCAAATTGTATCATTAGTGGCCATCTTAAAGATAAAACACTTTAAGATTGGAGGAATCAGATTGGACCAATCGCATTGCACCTTTGGACCAATCACGTTGCACCTTTGGACCAATCACGTTGCACCTATGGACCAATCGTGTTGCACCTTTGGACCAATCGCATTGCATGATTGGACAAATCAGATAGAGAAAATGTGTACAGTGCTTGACTGCTGTCTGTTATTATCTACATAGGGAAAACACATTCAAGTGTGCACTAGCCAATTGTATACCATTGGTTCCCAGTTTATCTGTACAGAAAGTGTGTGTGGGGGTGGGGGTGGGGGGGGGCATTTAAAGTTTCACGGGGGGGCTCAATGATTTCTAGTTACGCCCCTGCTTCTACCGCAGAGTTTCAGGAGTTACATCATAGCCAATGAACTACATGGTCTCAGTTGGAAGAAATGGTTTGTTTTGCTATTGCAATGGCATCTGAAAATCGTGACATTGCTCATTAATGCAAAGATCTTTCAAAAGAAGGATCATGAAGCAAATAGCACTAGTAATTCTTATTCAGATGTCTTTAGCCAGCTTTAGACAAAGAAAAAGCAAAGATGTGTTCACTGCTTGACGTAATCTCAGCAGGGTTGAGGCAATTCTAGTTGGATCAGGATTTGTGTGGATGATATGCTTACCTATAATTACAACATCTCAGTGACAAGATACAGTAGCCTATAAAAGCTTATTATCTGCTGAAAATGAATCTAGCGGAAACTCTGTTAACAGAGAAAGAAATAAATGTAATACAGTTGTGTCAATAAATGAAAACAATGCCTATTCCACATTGCTATAAATAGCAGTATACTCAGTGCTGGATTTCTTTAAAGGTCACATAATCCACGGCCTAAAGAAATGGCTACTGTACAGGGGAGCAATCACAAAATAAGTGTGTTGTTGTTCAGACACTATTCAATCAAGTCTGACTCTTTGCGTTCCCATGGACAGCGTGCCAGGCCTCTCTATCCTCTACTGCCTCTTAAAGCTTGCCCAAGCTCATGTTTGTTGCTTCCATGATACTATATAGCCATCTCATCCTCTGCCATTCCCTCTTTCTTTTTCCTCATAATTCCCCAGCTTCAGGATCTTCTCCAATGAATCCTGACTTCTCATTATGGGCCCGATCCATTTAACTTTTTCTCCTAAGTTTTCTACTAGAAGATCATTTTTCATCTTCTGTTAAACATTTTTAGCACTCTACAATTGAAAAAGTACCAAAACGTGGTAGAAATTTATTGTCAAAAGTATTCTGAGTATTTTCTTGCTTGCTGGGGTCTTAAAAGGTATTTTAGTGATAAGATGTTCATTTATTTAATGATTAACTGACTGGATCTTCTTGCAGTCCAAAGGACTCTCAGAACTTCTCCCCAGCACCTTAGTTCGAAGGTGTTAATTCTTTGGTGTACAACCTTATATGGTCCAACTCTCACAACCATACATTACTACTAGAAAAGCCTTGTCTTTAACTATACAAACCTTTGTTAGCAAGGTGACATCTGTACTTTTGATTTCATTGTCTAAGTTTGTCATTGCTTTCCATCCAATGAGTAAATGTCTTGTAATTTCATGGCTGCAGTCACTGTCTACAGTGATCTTTGAGAACACATCCAACACTGCTTGCATTTCTCCTTCCTCTACATACCCGCAAGGGATTTTTTTTTTTAATGTTGTGCCGTAGGTCAACTTTTGGATTCTCCTCTTTCACTCTCGTTAAGAGGCTTCTTAATTCTTCTCCACTTTCTGCCATAAGAGTCCTATCTGCTTATCTGAGGTTGTTGATATTTCAGCAATCTTAATTCCAACTTTGCTTCATCCAGTTCAGCATTTAAGGTGATATACTCTGCATATAAGTTTAATAAATATGGTGACAGTGTACAGCCTTGTCGTACACTAACCCAATCAGTTGTTGTCACGGACGGTTGTGTGGCCGCAGACGTGTCCTTGAACCGCCCGTGAAGAAAATGCGATCGCAATCGATTCTCTGCATCGATCGCGATTAAGATCGATAGAACCTGGGCTCTCTCTTCCTCTCAGCAGAGAACTAGCAGTAACTTAGGTGTAGGGTGCTGTCACGGAACAGCCGGGAGAAACGTGGGCAAATCTGGAAGATTCACAGTCGATTTTTCTGATTTCCTGGTCAGATGTGCGCAGTCATGGCAAGTGATCAGAGACTGACATTTCTTAGTTTAAAAGACTGTTTTTTTTTCTCTCTCCTTCCTTCCACCAGAAGGCAGGAGCCTGCTGCAGAGTGTCCCCGGCACCCAACTGTGCTAATGGCCCATCCGTCAGATGAAGTTGATAAGCAGCATGGCAGAACCAATTTATTTGGGAAAAAGTCAGACTCTCTGGCTACAATCCCAGCAGGGGAGCTGACACGTAGCTTGCTGCCCCCAAGCTTCAAAAGAGCCTTCACCTAGGAATGACCTGCTGTAAATCCCAGATGTATATAATATTCCATAAACTGCTATATGTGTCATATTTTCTGTATTGCCAGGCTGGCAGACCCTCCAAACTAACAGAGCATGCAGGGCCCTGTCTGGCGCTGGTTCTGAGAAAGTTTCAGAGCATTCTGAGGTAAAGACTGCCAGTTAGGCAGTTCGAAAGTGCCCTGATGATGCCACAGGAGTCCCACCCGTCATGTCTGGTATCAGGGCGCTGGGTAAATCGGGACGAATCTGAAATTGTTAGTAAATCTGCCCTGACCTGTACGGTTCTGTGAGATAGAGCCCATATATGGTTAGATATGATTTCTGGGCTCCAGGACAAGGGGAGGACTCTCATATTCTAAGGGGGTGTGTGGCTCCCGCCCTCACTCCCTCCTCCTGGATCAGGGGCATAAGAATGGCAGAGGAGCCAAACTCAGTGTCCTCCACTTTGAACATCATCCTTGATTATATCCTTGCCAGCTTGAGGACATGCTGGCACCTGGTGTGTTTGGACTTTGAACTGAACTGAAACAAGGAACTTTACAAGTTTTCCCAGAACGGACATCTTTCCACGAACCTAAGTATTTTATCCTTTTCTTTTCATACTGCGCTACTAATGTCTCAATAATTGTTGATTTTAATGATTGTCTGTATATATTAATTATATATATTGCATTTTTAATAAACCAACGCTATCGTCATTTTATTGATTCAGCTACCCTGCTATTCAGCTGCACAAACTGAACCCAGACTTCTGGAGAGACGCTACTTTTGTTGCTAGCTAGACAGAATAGAGTGTGTTTAACCGTTTTTATTTGTAGATCTAGGCAGCCAGTCAGTGAGTTCCTCTGTCTCAGAAAACAGAGGTGGTGGCAGTTATACCCTGAAATAGTGTGTAATTTGTAATTACCGTAACTCACAGGCTCCCTTCTGGTCGGTCTGCTGCCAAATTCTGATGGTTTCTGCGCACCGATCGTGACCACAGCTTGCATGGTCGGTGTGCTGAAACCGATTGGAAGGCAATTTGCGTTCCGGCCACGAGGGGTCTTGTGACAGTTGTACCATGTTCAGTTCTCACAGTTGCTTCCTCAGGAAACATGTAGGTGATCTGGTACTCCCATCACCAACAGCCAAAGGCTTTAGTATATTCAATGAAGCAGAAGTAAATGTTTCTATGGAACTTCCTTGCCATCTCCATAATCATCTGCCTCTTCGAAAACCAGCTTGCCCTTCCACTAGTTCTCGGTTCACATATTGCTAAAGCCTAGCCAGCAAAATCTAGCTCATAACTTTGTTAGCACGTGAAACTGCAATTTTTTGGTAGTTTAAACGTTCCTTGGCATTTCCCTTTTTTGGTATTGGGATGTAAATTGACCTTTTCCAGCCCTGTGGTGTTGTTGTTGTTGTGGTGTTCCAGTAGGTGTAAGAAAGCCTGCATTATATAAGATGAAGGGAGTCAAGCTGGACACATCCAAATCCACTGTGGTTGAAAACAGCAACCAACATGAAGACAATCTGGGACTCAACCTTATAATTACAGATAATGTCCTTTATTAAATAATGAGTATTAATGACAGGGGAGGTTGAACATGAAAGAGGGGGCTGCTGCACATGGAAGATCAGGTTCCAGTTAGCAGGGCCGGCCTAAGGCAGAGGCTGCGCAGGTGCCAGCCTCTGGGTGCCGTGCCATCAGGGTGTATTCTTCTAACCCCTCTTTTCCCCCACTGTCCCCTGTTCCACTCAAACTAACCTCCCCAGGTCCCTGACTCAAGTCACATTTGTTCCTCTTCTCAGTGGTATCCTTGACACCTCCTGAATCAGAAGTGGACTGGCCTGGGTGAGGGGTGGGAGATTTTCCCTAGGCTGCCCACTCCTTCCTCGAGAAATTGGTGTTGGTTTGTGGCAGTACTGGCCAGTAGAAACAGCCACTCAATTCTATGTACCGCCCCTGCATGGTCCCACAAAGCAATGCCCCTCCCACAAAGACAGACCTTCATATAGTCCAAGAGTCCCATCAGCTATTATAACTGCAGTCTGCAGCAGACAGCCCAGGACCCTGGCTGCAGCTGACCAGTGACCACACCAGGTTCTGAAAGATGTTACCATGCCCTATTTGAAGCATGTATGGAGAGGGTGACAGAAGGGGTGACAGAGGCAGACAGAGGGGAGTGATAGAGGCAGGCCTCATACTTAGTGACACACACACACACACACACACACACACACACACACACACACACACACACACACACACTTTAACCCTCAAACACTCGGGCTGGTTTCCCACATGAGCCAAACTCCAGTGGGGCCAGACAGAGTAATGTACTCACTGCTGGTCCGTCTGTAGTCCGGTTGCAGCCTGGGGCGAATGTGTTTCCAGAATAGGTTATATGGGAAGCACATCCACTTTTCTAGAAAAATCGAGGACTGCATTTCTGCTCCATCCTGTGAGTGTGAACTAACAGTTTTCCGATGCTGTAAAACTATAGTGGGAACCTAGCCACATACATCCTATGTGAAGTGGGAGTGTGTTTACAGCGTTATGTCAACTGGGATGGTTTGGACATTTCATCTAATACAATGGGGAAAAATATTAGGTCAATTGTGGGATATTGTCACATGCCAGGATATATACCAGTCGATTTATCAAGATTAGTGCAAAGAAAGCTGGAGCAAAAGAGGAGAACTTCCCAAGAGAAGCCAGTCAGAATTCTTGTTACGTTTAAAAGGAGTCTGAAGGCAAAATGAAAGAAAAAAACAGATACTTACCTAAGGAGAGGGAAGGCTCTGCGTTCTATAAAGCCTTCCCATTGCTTTCTTCGTCCTGTTGTGCCTGCGCTGGCTTCCCTGTTAGCAGTCTTCAACCCATGGGTCGGAGACTGCTCTCTTCCACTGCAGGTGGGCTTCTGAAGTCTTTGGGAGCCTTCCTGTTGCTCTCCTCATCCCGTCGTTCCTGCGCTGGCTTCCTCGTTAGCAGTCTCCAACCCATGGGTTGGAGACTGCTCTCTTCCGCTGTGAGTGGGCTTCAAAAGTCTTTGGGATCACTCGGGCTCCTGAAGACAAGCTGTTCCATACTGCACAGGCACGAGTGCCCTCTTTTTCGCACACGTAGTACAGAGCTCTGGAATACTTCTCTTTAACCACTTGAGGACCACAGTCTTTTCGCCCCTTAAGGACCAGAGCCTTTTTCTCCATTCAGACCACTGCAGCTTTCACGGTTTATTGCTCGCTCATGCAACCTACCACCTAAATGAATTTTACCTCCTTTTCTTGTCACTAATACAGCTTTCTTTTGGTGCTATTTGATTGCTGCTGCGAGTTTTACTTTTTATTATATTCATCAAAAAAGACATGAATTTTGTCAAAAAAATTACTTTTTTAACTTTCTGTGCTGACATTTTTCAAATAAAGTAAAATTTCCTATACATTTGAGCGCGAAAGTTACTCTGCTACATGTCTTTGATAAAAAAAAAACATTCAGTGTATATTTATTGGATTTGGTAAAAGTTATAGCGTTTACAAACTATGGTGCCAAAAGTGAATTTTCCCATTTTCAAGCATCTCTGACTTTTCTGCGCACCTGTCAGGTTTCATGAGGGGCTAAAATTCCAGGATAGTACAAATACCCCCCAAATGACCCCATTTTGGAAAGAAGACATCCCAAAGTATTCAGTGAGAGGCATGGTGAGTTTATAGAAGATTTTATTTTTTGTCACAAGTTAGCGGAAAATGACACTTTGTGACAAAAAAAAAAAAAAGTTTCCATTTCTTCTAACTTGCGACAAAAAAAAATGAAATCTGCCACGGACTCACTATGCTCCTCTCTGAATACCTTGAAGTGTCTACTTTCCAAAATGGGGTAATTTGTGGGGTGTGTTCACTGTCCTGGCATTTTGGGGGGTGCCTAATTGTAAGCACCCCTGTAAAGCCTAAAGATGCTCATTGGACTTTGGGCCCCTTAGCGCAGTTAGACTGCAAAAAAGTGCCACACATGTGGTATTGCCGTACTCAGGAGAAGTAGTATAATGTGTTTTGGGGTGTGTTTTTACACATACCCATGCTGGGTGGGAGAAATATCTCCGTAAATGACAATTTTTTAATTTTTTTTACACACAATTGTCTATTTATAGATTTATTTCTCCCACTCAGCATGGGTATGTGGAAAAATACACCCCAAAACACATTATACTACTTCTCCTGAGTACGGCGATACCACATGTGTGGCACTTTTTTGCACCCTAACTGCGCTAAGGGGCCCAAAGTCCAATGAGTACCTTTAGGATTTCACAGGTCATTTTGAGAAATTTGGTTTCAAGACTACTCCTCACGGTTTAGGGCCCCTAAAATGCCAGGACAGTATAGGAACCCCACAAATTACCCCATTTTAGAAAGAAGACACCCCAAGGTATTCCGTTAGGAGTTTGGTGAGTTCATAGAAGTTTTTTTTTTGTCACAAGTTAGCGGAAATTGATTTTAATTGTTTTTTTTCACAAAGTGTCATTTTCCGCTAACTTGTGACAAAAAATAAAATCTTCTATGAACTCACCGTACTCCTAACGGAATACCTTGGGGTGTCTTCTTTCTAAAATGGGGTCATTTGTGGGGTTCCTATACTGCCCTGGCATTTTAGGGGCCCTAAACCGTGAGGAGTAGTCTTGAAACCAAATGTCGCAAAATGACCTGTGAAATCCTAAAGGTACTCATTAGACTTTGGGCCCCTTAGCGCAGTTAGGGTGCAAAAAAGTGCCACACATGTGGTATCGCCGTACTCAGAAGAAGTAGTATAATGTGTTTTGGGGTGTATTTTTACACATACAGATGCTGGGTGGGAGAAATATCTCTGTAAATGACAATTATTTGATTTTTTTTACATACAATTGTCCATTTACAGAGAGATTTCTCCCACCCAGCATGGGTATGTATAAAAATACACCCCAAAACACATTATACTACTTCTTCTGAGTACGGCGATACCACATGTGTGACACTTTTTTGCAGCCTAGGTGCGCTAAGGGGCCCAATGTCCTATTCACAGGTCATTTTGAGGCATTTGTTTTCTAGACTACTCCTCACGGTTTAGGGCCCCTAAAATGCCAGGGCAGTATAGGAACCCCACAAGTGACCCCATTTTAGAAAGAAGACACCCCAAGGTATTCTGTTAGGAGTATGGTGAGTTCATAGAAGATTTTTTTTTGTCACAAGTTGGCGGAAAATGACACTTTGTGAAAAAAAAACAATACATATCAATTTCTGCTAACTTGTGACAAAAAATAAAATCTTCTATGAACTCATCATACACCTAACAGAATACCTTGGGGTGTCTTCTTTCTAAAATGGGGTCACTTGTGGGGTTCCTATACTGCCCTGGCATTTTAGGGGCCCTAAACCGTGAGGAGTAGTCTTGAACCCAAATGTCTCAAAATGACCTGTGAAATCCTAAAGGTACTCATTGGACTTTGGGCCCCTTAGCACAGTTAGGCTGCAAAAAAGTGTCACACATGTGGTATCGCCGTACTCAGGAGAAGTAGTATAATGTGTTTTGTGGTGTATTTTTACATATAACCATGCTGGGTGGGAGAAATGTCTCTGTAAATGACACATTTTTGATTTTTTTTTACACACAATTGTCCATTTACAGAGAGATTTCTCCCACCCAGCATGGGTATGTGTAAAAATACACCCCAAAACACATTATACTACTTCTCCTGAGTATGGCGATACCACAGGTGTGACACTTTTTTGCAGCCTAGGTGCGCTAAGGGGCCCAACGTCCTATTCACAGGTCATTTTGAGGCATTTGTTTTCTAGACTACTCCTCATGGTTTAGGGCCCCTAAAATGCCAGGGCAGTATAGGAACCCCACAAGTGACCCCATTTTAGAAAGAAGACACCCCAAGGTATTCCGTTAGGGGTATGGTGAGTTCATAGAAGATTTTATTTTTTGTCACAAGTTAGTGAAAAATGACACTTTGTGAAAAAAACTATAAAAATCCAATTTCCGCTAACTTTTGACAAAAAATAAAATCTTCTATGAACTCATCATACACCTAACAGAATACCTTGGGGTGTCTTCTTTCTAAAATGGGGTCACTTGTGGGGTTCCTATACTGCCCTGGCATTTTACGGGCCCAAAACCGTGAGTAGTCTGGAAACCAAATGTCTCAAAATGACTGTTCAGGGGTATAAGCATCTGCAAATTTTGATGACAGGTGGTCTATGAGGGGGCAAATTTTGTGGAACCGGTCATAAGCAGGGTGGCCTCTTAGATGACAGGATGTATTGGGCCTGATCTGATGGATAGGAGTGCTTGGGGGGGTGACAGGAGGTGATTGATGGGTGTCTCAGGGGGCGGTTAGAGGGGAAAATAGATGCAATCAATGCACTGGGGAGGTGATCGGAAGGGGGTCTGAGGGGGATCTGAGGGTTTGGTCGAGTGATCAGGAGCCCACACGGGGCAAATTAGGGCCTGATCTGATGGGTAGGTGTGCTAGGGGGTGACAGGAGGTGATTGATGGGTGTCTCAAGGTGTGATTAGAGGGGGGAAATAGATGCAAGCAATGCACTGGCGAGGTGATCAGGGCTGGGGTCTGAGGGCGTTCTGAGGTGTGGGCGGGTGATTGGGTGCCCTAGGGGCAGATTAGGGTCTAATCTGATGGGTAACAGTGACAGGTGGTGATAGGGGGTGATTGATGGGTAATTAGTGGGTGTTTAGAGGAGAGAAGAGATGTAAACACTGCACTTGGGAGGTGATCTGATGTCGGACCTGCGGGCGATCTATTGGTGTGGGTGGGTGATCAGATTGCCCGCAAGGGGCAGGTTAGGGGCTGATTGATGGGTGGCAGTGACAGGGGGTGATTGATGGGTGGCAGTGACAGGGGGTGATTGATGGTTGATTGACAGGTGATCAGTGGGTTATTACAGGGAATAACAGATGTAAATATTGCACTGGCGAATTGATAAGGGGGGGTCTGAGGGCAATCTGAGCATGTGGGCGGGTGATTGGGTGCCCGCAAGGGGCAGATTAGGGTCTAATCTGATGGGTAACAGTGACAGGTGGTGATAGGGGGTGATTGATGGGTAATTAGTGGGTGTTTAGAGGAGAGAAGAGATGTAAACACTGCACTTGGGAGGTGATCTGATGTCGGACCTGCGGGCGATCTATTGGTGTGGGTGGGTGATCAGATTGCCCGCAAGGGGCAGGTTAGGGGCTGATTGATGGGTGGCAGTGACAGGGGGTGATTGATGGGTGGCAGTGACAGGGGGTGATTGATGGGTGATTGACAGGTGATTGGCAGGTGATCAGGGGGGATAGATGCATACAGTACACAGGGGGGGGGGGTCTGGGGACAATCTGAGGGGTGGGGGGATGATCAGGAGGGAGTAGGGGGCAGATTAGGGACTAAAAAAAAAATAGCGTTGACAGATAGTGACAGGGAGTGATTGATGGGTGATTAGGGGGGTGACTGGGTGCAAACAGTGGTCTGGGGGGTGGGCAGGGGGGGGGTCTGAGGGGTTCTGTGGGCGATCAGGGGGCAGGGGGGGGGGAAATCAGTGTGCTTGGGTGCAGACTAGGGTGGCTGCAGCCTGCCCTGGTGGTCCCTCGGACACTGGGACCACCAGGGCAGGAGGCAGCCAGTATAATAGGCTTTGTATACATTACAAAGCCTATTATACATTGTTTCAGCGGCGATCCGGGTGCTAGTAACCCGCCGGTGCTTCCGAACGGCCGGCGGGGTACAGCGATCAGCCGGCGGCTGATCGCGTCACGAATGATGCGATCGCCGCATAGCCACTCCCGCAGCCGCCCCCGCCGATGGGCGTATTGCGGTCGTTTGGGCCCGGACTTTGCCGCCGCCCATCGGCTGGGGGCGGTCCTTAAGTGGTTAACAACACCTATCTGGTTTCTCTGAGTACCTTTACCTTTGCTGCATTTTACTTTGTTTATTTGGTTTTGTCACTTTCTCAAGATGTCACCTTTGACTGAACATGTTTGGTGGGATGTTCTTGTAGCGAAGAGTCATCTGATAGAGTTGTGTTGCAAATAGCATCATGTCATATACTAGATCATCCTATTTTGCTGTTTCTGTGTGTGGGGGTGTTGGTGATTAAAGCCACTGCTCAGTGTTCACTGCCGGAAGAAAACACTTACAAATGTATCTCCACCTTTACAGCATGCTCAAACAGACAAATAAATGAGCATTACAGGAGTGACTGGAGATCTGAAGACATCCTGCAAGTGGCTGAATGCTATCTATTTACTCTTGTCAATGTAAAGGTTGGTACACACCTTATAATTTTGTTGCCCGTTGCAACATTGCTGGGTTGGCCTGTACAGACACATATTCCTTTGGCTATGAGGAGGTGGAGAGATGATGGAGGGACGACGTATCGGTGCGTATGTGATGTCACATGATGGGTAACGGTGTAGACAATGACCATCGCTGGGGAGTGAGTTGATCCACTGGGTGGATCGGATGCAGATTTGGGGTTGCTGTAGACATGCTTGTTGGCTGAGGTGGCCATTATTGGCCTCAGTCCTCAGCCGAGTTTAGTCAAGTGTATGTAGGAGCCTTAACTCCAACATTTTAAGCTTATGAGCATACACCAAAAATAATTTCACAGTTTTCATGTTCTCTGCTTTGACTGCAAGAAAATGTGTGATCAACAGTTCACTCTTATGTCAATGCCATAAATATATACAAAAGGGCGTATTTATAAAGAATGATGTTGATCTGATAGTAGATTGCCACTTTCCTCTATTTAAAATATGATCTCCATTTTTATAATGGCTTATTTATAAAAGGGGTATCAGATTTTGTTCACTGGCTACCAGTACTGTGACCACCATACTGTATTTAATTTAAAGTGGTAACAGATGAAGTAAGAGATTGCCAGCTCTGACTGTTGCTTTTTGCCAAAGAAATAAGAATTAATAGCATGCGGTCCTTTGACTTTCAATACAGCTGCACAGAGCTAAAACATAGGAGAAACTGAGAGCCCAATATAGTGTAGTATGTTGAAAACAAAGGGTAAATGATCAGTGAGAAGAATATACTCACAAACATGGGTTACCACTCAGGCAACCACTGTATAGGCAGGTGAGGAGATTAAGCCTGTCCTTACCCAGGACTAAGAAGTTGCTCTCTGTAGTCAGGAAAACAAGAGGGTAGGTCACCCCTCCACCAGTTGTGGACACAGTATAGCTGTATGAGAACAAAGGCACCAGCAGGTTAAAATGGATACATTTTTTAAAATTTGCTCGGAGGAAGCGGACATGAAAGCAGACATGAAAGACTGTCTGAATAATAACAAACACATTTATTATATGGTACCCCAAAGGTGCAACGTGTTTCGCAGGCAACGCCCGCTTCATCAGGCAATAAGGTGGGGACAAAACAGAATTTCGGCAGTAACGAGTGAAGCGCCTCTGTCGAAATACTGTTTTGTCCCCACCTTATTGCCTGATGAAGCGGGCGTTGCCTGCGAAACGCGTTGCACCTTTGGGGTACCATATAATAAATGTGTTTGTTATTATTCAGTCTTTCGTGTCTGCTTTCTGGAGGTAAGTCCACCGCTTCCTCCGAGCAAATTTTAAAGTTTTTATCCATTTTCATCCTGCTGGCGCCTCTGTTCTCATACAGCTGCACAGAGCTGCTTCTTATAGGGAACCTGAAATGAGAGGGATATGAAGGCTGCCATATTTATTTCCTTTTAAAAAATACCAGTCGTCTGTCTGTCCTGCTGATTCTCAGCTTCCAATACTTTTAGCCATAGACCCAGAACAAGTATGCAGATCAGATGCTAACACAATCTGACAAGATTATCCACCTGCCTGTTTTAAGTGTGTGAATAAGACAACACTAAAGCCAAAGATTAGCAGGACAGTCAGGTAACTAGTATTGTTTACAAGGAAAAAATATGGCAGCCTCCTGTTGCTCGCTCTAATAAATCAGTGTGACTTAATTTTTCTCCCCTGCACTCTACGCACGTTAGTGGCAGCGATTAATGCGACCAATGCCAGGCAATATTGGTCACATTGTCGCTCAGACATGCACTTGGCGGCAGCGATTTTTATCCAATTCCAATTATAATAATCGAAATAGGTTGTCCGCCACCTGATGTATGGCCACCTTTATTAAGAAAACACAGCCAGCACCATACCTAAATGTTGAGCATGAAAAAAGTTACTGGAATGTACTAAGAGCTAGTGACTAACCAAACAACAAATAAATAAAAAAGCAGCTCAATAAAGCACCAGACCAGATTGTATATAGAAAGTTTAAATATCCAAGCTTTATTAAACAATTCAAGATCAATGTATAAAAACACTAGCAGGTGGAATCTGGGGAAAACAAGTAGTAAATATGGCCAACAGTATTGACTCAATCAGCGATGATTCTCACAAAAACCATCATTAAAGAGGAACTGTAACATAAAAAGATCCCCTGGGGGGTACTCACCTCGGGTGGGGGAAGCCTCCGGATCCTAATGAGGCTTCCCACGCCGTCCTCCATCCGTCAGGGGTCTCGCTGCAGCCCTCCGTGGAGTCCGGGCAGCGGTGACGTCATTATTTACCTTCCTGGCTCCTGCGCAGGCGCTCTGACGGCTGTCGGCTCCGAACTACACGGAAATACCCGATCGCCGTCGGGTCCGCTCTACTGCGCAGGCGCAAGTTTCCTGCGCCTGCGCAGTAGAGCGGACCCGAATGAGATCGGGTATTTCCGTGTAGTTCGGAATGGAAAGCCGCCACAGCGCCCCCGCTGGAGCCAGCAAAGGTAAATATTGAAATGACAGTCGGCACAGTCGCCGGCTGTTCGGAGGGCTGCGGAGAGACCCCCGTGGGACAGAGGACGGCGTGGGAAGCCTCATTAGGATTCGGAGGCTTCCCCCACCCGAGGTGAGTACCCCCCAGGGGATCTTTTGAATGTTACAGAGTCTCTTTAACCACTTAATTAACAGTGGTCTCTGCCCCCAGAGACCCAGAGACCGATGGTACCAGAAACGGTGGAACACCGACGGATAACGACGAATCGCTGCACATACCCACCACAATTGCCGTCACCGCCGCACGTCGGGAACCTGGGGCGCCCACTCTGCTATCTCTATGACAGCAGAGTTCCTGTGAAAATTAAACCACATTGATTAGATTATAGATTTGCAAAACACACTAGACACCCACATATATGAAAATTAAACCACATTGATTACCGTAGTTTTTAGGTTTGCAAAACACACTACACATACACATACAGGGCCAAAAATGTGAAAATGACAAAAAAAACCCTGTTTGAATCAGTGATCGAAGTGCAGGACAAGGGATAATGGATTCAAAAAGAGGTAAACAGGGTGATAAGTCTTAAATTGTCAATTCAATTTCAGCTTGGTGTAATTTGCCTTCTTAAAACAGAAGGAAATTTGCAATAATTCAGTTATAAGTGAACATTTGTGGTTACCCACAATGCACTATCACTGACAAACTGAATTCAATTTCAGTAACACAACAATAAGACACTATGGATTTGATTCAGGAACAAAAAGTACAGTATTATGCATTATTGTATGGATTTATGCTGGTTATTTTACGTGACAAAGTCTTACAGCTCAAAACATAGTCTCTCTTAACAATGAAAAAGCATAAAATAACAGGTTAGTAAGCAGATGAGGTACTAGCACGCACAAAATTCCACCTGTTACCTGCTTATTTTATGTATGTTACTTAGTATGTTACTCATGTATGTTACTTAGTATGTATGTACTAACATGTAGTATGTTAGTTAATGTAAGCTATTTTTCAGCAATAACCTTTATTCACATAAATTAACATGTGTAAATCCATGCATTACAGCATAAAGCTGCTTTGTGTATTAACCCTTAAATGAGGTAAGACAAAACACAGCCTAAAAACAGAAAAAAAATATAAAAAAACAAACATATCCTATTTTAAACCGTGCCTGGCCATCAGCAAAATACTTTCCAAACCAATCAAAACAGACAAAACAATGCAGCCAGGTATATAGGCTATAAGTCCTGCCACTACATAAAACACATTAAAATACATACACATACATTATTTAGAACTTAATCACTGATCCTGCATACTAATTCATTAATACTAATTTTAATTAAATCAAGATAATCACTTACATTATTCTACTACCCTTACAAACTAAAAAAAAATACTAGCTCATCCAGGTCAAGCCAACCTACATTGTTTGAAATTGTACTCCTGGCTGACATTCAACATGCCTAGCAAACAGCCTTGGGTATGGTTAAAAACCAAAGTTAGTACCTGCTATCGTTGTTTTGAACAATCCCTCAGGGCAAGGTGAGACATCACTCCTCCCAGACACAGGAACAGGCAGCAATTCCCCTATAAAAAAGTAAGACAGTTAGTTCACCCTCAGTGTGTTTAGCCAAGTACCCGACAGGTGTACAACCAACTAACCCACATCCGTGCAACTATCAGACATAGACAATTATCACCAGTGTGGGATCGATGCCCTGAAGGATTGTTGAAAACAACGTTAGCAGGTACTAACTTTGTTTTTTCCCTACAATCCTTCAGGGCAAGGTGAGACGATTAACAAGTAATACAATCTTATGCTGGGAATACACCATACAATTTTCTGTTAGATTTTTCTGTTAGATTATTTTCTGTAGAGACTGGTCATTATCTCTGGTGCATTGTCTTCTGGTTATCTCCTGCTGAGTAGAACAATGCCTAATTGCTAGGCAGATAGATGGTTAGATAGATAATTTCCACATGTTGGAAATTATCTATCTGGCAGGTAAATCTTATGCTGGGGATACATGGTACGACCCGGCGGCTCGATTAGCCACCGGATCGACTCTCGCCGCGTCCCCGCGGGTGGCCGGATTGATCCCCGCTCGTCCCCGCGGGCGCTCCTTATCTTCCGCTCGATTCCCTACTATTGTCCGCCTGCGGGGATCGAGCGGGGAATCTATCCGGCGGGTCATCGGACCTGTCGGATATTATCAATCGAGCCATCAGCGGCTCAATTGATAAGGGACAAACATTCTGTGTATGCCCAGCATAAAATTCTTACAATAAAAAGCATACCATTCTATTCATTAAGTTCTCCTGGGCCCCTCTGTACTGTTTCTGCCACTCCCTGCTGCAATCCTGGCTTGTAATTGCCAGTTTTAGGCAGTGTTTACAAACAAAAGACATAGCTGCTAACCAGAATGTGATAGACTGTGGAGAGGGTGTGTGTATATCTTCTGCCTATAACAGCAGACAGCACATTCCTGCCTGAGCCCGACAAAGCCGTCATAGGAAAGAAGATTAGATTATATAATGGAGATAATACAGCCACTGTGAAACTAGGAAAGGCTGCAGGAAGACAGACCACATTAGAACAGGTATAGGAACTTATAGGATAGAAGAAATAAAGCTGAAAATTTTGTTACAGAGTCTCTTTAAGTATGTGACAGGTGTTATATACTTTGCTTATTTTTGTATTTTCAAACTAAAACTTCAGAGTCTGCTGATAAAGCTAAGCCTCCTGCTACCTATAAAAGATGCCCCTTGTGTGATTACAAGCTCATGTTGTCATATGCTAAAACTTTATGTCAATTATGTATAGACAAGGTTTTGGGGGAGCACCCAGAGCCTTCTTTGCAGGATACCTTGCAATCTTTTAGAGAAGAAATTAAAGCTGAATTAGCTTCATTTAAAGGGACACTTAAGCCAGAAAAAAATGAGTTTTACTCACCTGGGACTTCTACCAGCCCCCTGCAGCAGTCTTGTGCCCTCGCAGCCACTCACTAATCCTCTGGTCCTCCGCTGCCAGCTAGTTTCGTTTTTGCCGACAGGCCCCTCAGGACTGGCCACGCGTAGCTTTCTCCTCATTCCCGACTGTAATTAGCGCCATTGCAGGCCGCAACGCGTACAGTTGCGGCCCGCAATAGCGCTAATTACGGGAATGCGGAGAAAGCTACGCATGGCCAGTCCTGACGGGCCTGTCGGCAAAAACGAAACTAGCTGGCAGCGGAGGACCAGAGGATTAGTGAGTAGTTGCGAGGGCACAGGACTGCTGCAGGGGGCGGGTAGAAGCCCCAGGTGAGTAAAACTCATTTTTTTTCCTGGCTTAAGTGTCCCTTTAAGTCTTCTTTAACTGAGGCAGGTCCATCGACTTCTCAAAATCGCATTATTTGCTGTTCCAGAGACTGACAGAGATAGCGATGTTCAGATTGATCCTGTTGCTAGTTCTGAGGAGTCAGACTCAAGGGAAGTAGAGTCTGAGGTACAAGGTTTAAGTTTTCTGTAGAAGATACTGAAACTTTGATTGCAGCTATTAATGATACGCTGGAATTAAATAAAGATGTGGTGTCTAATTTATCAGTACATGATCAGTTATACAAGGGTATGGAGGAAAAAGATGGTCTTGTTTTTCCAGTTCATAAAGATATCAGACAGACTATTGTGAAAGAGTAGAATGATCCAGAGAAAAGGTTGTTATCTTCTAAAGCTATTAAGTAAAGTTTTCCTTTTTCGGTAGAGGATACAGCTCTTTGGGATAAATGTCCCAAATTGGATGCCCCGTTTTCTCAGGTTACTAAACAAGGCGATCTAGCATTTGAGGATCTACCTGAGCTTAAGGATCCTATTGATACAAAAATTGATGCTTATCTGAAAAGAACTTGGGAGGCTAGTGCAGCTACATTTAGACCTGCTGTTGCCTCCACTTGTGTGGCTAGAACTTTGGCGCTATGGATCAATCAGCTCAAAGCTAGCATTCTGGCTGTAGCGCCTGTTGAACAGTTAATTACTTCAATTACGATTCTTTCGAAAGGTGCTGCATATCTGGCGGATGCTTCCACTGAGATGGTTAGATTTACAGCTAGATCCACTGCTCTTGCCAATGTTACTCGAAGAGCATTGTGGTTAAAAATGTGGGACGGTCAGTGCTGCTTGGACACCACTTTTCACTATCTGGATTTAATTTGGATCCGGATACCCAGATATCCGATCCGGGTCAGATATCGGAGTTTAAAATGTTCCAATTGGGATCAGATTCGGATATCCGACCTCAGTATCCGGCCAGATTCGGCTATCCGGATAAAAAAACGGAAGTGACCTGAAAATGGCAAAAAAAAACTTTTGGAGGTCTCTCTCTCTCTCTCTAGGCCTGGATGCCTTCGAAAGGTATATTTGCCATTGAAGGTGATTTTGGCTTCTGCTCGGATATCGGAACTAACTATCTGCCCAGAGAAGCATTAGTTCCATTAAGAGAAGAGTCGGTCCTAGTCAATCCATACTTGGACGACTTACTTATTCTCGGGAATTCAACCGATCAGCTGAAGAATTATTTAGTGTTGGAACACCTTCAATCTCTAGGATGGATTATCAATCTGTAAAAGTCTTCATTGGCTCCAAGTCAGAGAACTATGTTTCTCGGTATGATATTAGACTCAACAAATCACATGATTTTTCTTCCTCCAGAAAAAATTGTAAAGTTAACCTTAGCGATACATGCAATACAGGTTTCTGCTGGAGAACTGGGACAGTCGGCTTCAAACACTAGATTTCAGGGTGACCATTCCACAAACTATTGTGTTGTCTCTTCAGTGGTGGGTGATGGAGTCCAACCTGGGGCAGACCCTGGAAAGAACCAGTAGACAAAATTATAACTATGGATGCAAGTTCATGGGGCTGGGGAGCTGGGGAAAATGGACAAAATAAGAATCCCAGAAATCGTCCAATTGGTGAGAATTAAGGGCAGTGAAATTGGCTCTAATACAGAGGCGCTCCGTCTCCGTCAATGGATCTGTTTGCGACGGAGTTCAATGCTCAGGTTCCGAAATTTTTCTTGTTAAAGGGACTCCGAGCTCATCTAAAAAATAAAAGTTGTACTCACCCGGGGCTTTTTCCAGCCCAGTGCTGGTCGGGAGGTCCCACGACGGCGTCCTGGCTCCTCTCCTACTCCCCGCTCCGGAATGGCTGACCGGCCGCAGCCCGGACGACACTCGGCCGAGTGTCGGGCTGCTCCTTCCGCGTATGATGCCGCTGATGTCACACACCGGCCACCTTGCATCATCACGGCGGCCGGCGTGGCAGTACCGCGCATGCGCGCTTTAATCGCGCATGCGCAGTACTTTCACGCCGGCCGCCGTGATGACGCGAGGCGGCCGGCGTGTGACGTCAGCCGCGTCATACGCGGAAGAAGCAGCCCGACACTCGGCCGAGTGTCGCCCGGGTTGCGGCCGGTCAGCCATTCCGGAGCGGGGAGTAGGAGAGGAGCCAGGATGCTGTCGTGGGACCTCCCGACCAGCACTGGGCTGGAAAAAGCCCCGGGTGAGTACAACTTTTATTTTTTAGATGAGCTCGGAGTCCCTTTAAACCCCAGAGAGGAAGGCTTAGTAGTGAATGCATTCAATCACAAATGGAGATTTCCGATTCTCTATGCATTTCCACCTATGAATCTAATCCCAGCAGTTCTCAACAAGAGGATAGATTGTAGGAGTCGAATGATCTTGATTGTTCCTTTTTGATCAAGGAGAAGCTGGTTTGCATTACTCAAAAGATTGGCGACGGAAGATCCTTGCAGATCAGATTTGTTGTATCAGGGGGATCTGTGGCCCCCCCCAACCAGACAGTTTGAGTTTAGCAGTATGGATCCTGAATTAATGATGCTTAAGAAAATGAGAGTGTCTGATAAGGCAGCCCCTACCTTGATTGGTAGTCACAAAAAATTTACTAGAAAGATTTATTTAAAATACTGGAAAACATTCCATCTTTGGCTTAGCAAAGCCAAGTTTGATAGCCTTTTGGTACCAGCAGTTTCGGATTTCCTTCAGGAAGGCTGGGATAAAAGATTGCTATTAGCACTATGAAAGTGCGGATTGCAGCTTTATCTGCATTTTCAGGTATTTCTTTATCCTCTTCTCCCTTGATTGTGAGGTTTTTCAAGGCTCTTACCAGGAAAATTCAAGTTTACAAGACTTATGTTCCCCCCATGGGTTTTGTCGATTGTATTGAAGGGGTTACGTAAGGAACCCTTTGGACCTCTAAAGGAAAGTTCCCTTAAGTTTTTGACATTAAAAACAGTATTTTTAGTGGCAATCACCACAGCCAGAAGGGTTAGTGAGATTAAGGCTTTATCTAGGAAAAGCCCTTATTTTCAATATTTTCAGGACAGATTAGTGCTGCAAACTGATCCAAAGTTTTGTCCTAAGGTTATGTCAAAATTTCATAGCTCATAAGACATTATTTTACCTACTTTTTGTGTTAATCCAAGCTGTGAGAAAGAGAATATTTTTCACTCATTAGATGTTAGAAGATGTGTATTGGAATACCTAAACAAAATGTCAGATATCAGGAAGTCAGATTCCTTATTTATTTAGTTTTAAGGGAAGAAATTAGGTCAAAGAGTTTCTAAATCTACTATTGCTAATCGGATTACCATATTTTTCGGACTATAAGACACTTTTTCTTCCCCAAAAGTAGGGAGAAAAAGTCCCTGCGTCTTATAGTCCAAAGGCAGGGAGTCCCCGACTTAACGATCGCCAGCCAATATTAACCGTCGACCTGCCGCGATGTCGGGGACTCGCTGCACTCCACGGTGTCCTCCTAATCTTTCACTGCATGAATGCAATTATTGGAAGCCGCTGTCACTCACCTGATCGCTGGAGCCTGCAGTGATGAGCTGCTGGCCTCCTCCTGTCCTCAATGTTGTCCTCTGTGAAGATAACAAGCAGCGGCAATCACGGGCATCACATACCTTATCCTCTCACACTCCTTCACTCTAGTGCTGGGACTTCCTTGTCGCGTCTGTATGCGTCACTACTGACGTGACCGGCACTAGAGTGAAGGAGTGTGAGACAGCGGTTGCCACGTAGGCTCCAAGGATAAGGTATGTGATGCCCATGGCTGCCCCTGCTTGTTATCTTCACAGAGGGGGAATCGATCAGGACGCCGGACACACAGAGGACAACACCGAGGACAAGAGGGGGCCAGCAGCTCATCACCGTGGGCTCCAGCGATCAGGTAATTGAAAGCGGCTGCCACTGCCGCTAATTGCATTCATGCAGCAGGACATAGGACATGGAGGGGGACATCAGGAAGATAGGAGGGGGCCAGAAGCTCATCACCGCGGGCTCCAGCGATGAGGTGAGTGATGGAGGGTGACATCAGGAAGACACAAAGTGGGACATCGAAAGGACACAATGGGAGACACCGATCCACCACTACCCACCGCGAAAGCCTCCCCTGAGACGCATAGCGCAGCCTGGCCAATCACCGCCAGGCTGCGCTATGGGGTGGATTGGATGACGTCATGCTGTCATTTCCGATCGTCGCCATGGCGACGACAGAAGCCGAAACAGGAAATCACGTTCATCGCTGGATCACAGACGCGTAAGTATCGCCGGAAAAAAAAAAGGTAGACAGGGAGCTGAGCCAATGGGGGAAGTCTTGTAACTAGCACTAGGCTAGCTGCATGATAGAACAAAAAAATATTGAAAAAAACCCCGCCCGCGGGAATTAGAACACCAGGGTGGTTAAAGGGGGACATATGGAGGACATAAAGGGGGATATTTGGAGGACACAAAGGGAGACATATTAAGGACTTAAAGGGGGATATTTGGAGGACACAAAGGGGGACATTTGGAGGACACGAAGGGGAAAATCTGGACACAAAGTGGTACATTTGGAGGACACAAAGGGGGAAATCTGGAGGACACAAAGGGGAACATCAGGTTGATACAAAGAGGGACATAAAGGGGGCATTAGGAGGACACCAAGGGGACAGGAGGAGGGCACCAAAGGGGCACAGGAGTAGGACACAATAATTAGGGGAAGAACATCTACAAGACGCCCCTGGACCATAGACGCACCAGGTTTAGTTTTTTTTCCCCAAAATGTTTGCCCTCTAAACCTAGGTGCGTCTTATAGTCCGGTGCGTCTTATAGTCCGAAAAATACGGTAAGTTAGCAATTGTAGAGTCTTACAAGGTCATGGGGTTAGATATACCGGCATTGTTTAAAGCTCATTCTACTAGGCCTATGGCAGCTTCATGGGCTAATAATGCAGGGGCTATGCCAGAACAAATCTGTGAAGCGGCACAGCAACGTCATCAAGCTTTTCAACAATCAATCGTCATTATTGCATTGATGCAATGTCGGCTCATGATCAAGCTTTTGGAACAAAGGTTCTCCAAGTGGTGGTCCCACCCTAATGCTGAGAATACACCATACAATTTTCTGTTAGATTTTCTGTTAAGCCCCATCTACACCATACAATTTTTTGTCCGATTCAATACAATTAACTGATTCGATATGATCCGACATGTCCGATCGGGATTCAATTCGATTTGATTAGATTCAATTTGCCATTGTTTTGCAATGGCAAATTGAATCGAATCAAATTCCGATCGGACATGTCGGATTGAATGGAATCGAATCAATGAATCGAATCGGACAAAAAATTGTATGATGTAGATGGGGCTTAAAGCAATACCAACTGCCATCTAAATAGTATCTTCAGCAGTGAATAGACAAACAAACCCTTGCAGTTCTGCTGGGCTTTTAACACCTAACTTTACAACACAGCATAGAAAGCAAACATATCTCTTCATTTAATGTTCATATCAGAAGACACACTTTTTGTCACAAAGGTGCAATTCATGGCAACACGGACGCATCCAGCCAGAACTAGGGGAAGGGGGAAAACAAGGGCGAATGAGGTAGAGAGGAGGAGTGTAGAGACTGAGATAAAGCAGAGAGTGTATCTGTATTACAGTCCCACATCACACAGAGGCTACTTGCCTGTAATGTGTCTCCTGTCACTGCCAGCCTCTCACACAAGCTGCAGGCAGCCCTCCTGAAGTCTAGGGACTGTCAAAAACTCTTCAACATGTGAAATAACGTATGTAGCTGTGCACATGCAGTCTTTGCAATGGTGAGAGAGCTTAGTTTTTCCCACAGACCCTGCAGGAAGCAAGCCTCTGTACATTTACCAGCTTGCCCTCTTCAGCGATTTCAGGGAATCTTTTCTTAAAGGTACAGGAGTCTCAAGGGGATATTCCAGACAACGGTAACCCCCGGCTAAATGTACCAGATACTCTGAAAGCTCTGCCACACTGGACAGAGAACCAGAATTTTCCAAGATACAAGGCAGGACTTCAGGAACACTCACTAAACAGGACTGAAATTCCGAGACTTCTATTATTTTTACCAGAGAGTCAGAATTATCTATGTTACAGGGCAAGACTTCGAAAACATTCAGAGGACAGGGCTGGAGTTCCCTGGCTGCTACAACATTAGACAGGGATTCAACAACATTAGCTAAATCAGACTGTGTACAGAGTAAGGCAAGTAAAACACTTGCTGATGAGGACAATGCTTCAATGGACAGAGATTCATCAAGCGTAACTAGACTGGACTGTAATTCTAAGACAGCTGCTAAACAGGTGAGTATTACTGCAACACCAACTGAAGTAAGCAGAGCCTCAAAAAATAGTGGATAGAACCTGCGGCGCGTGGGCGTGGCAATGACCGGATGAGGGCGGAGCTAACTGTAACTTAAAGCGAACCCGGGGTGAGGGTTTATTTCCTTTTAAACAATACTAGTTGCCTGGCGGCCCTGCTGATCTATTTGGCTGCAGTAATAAACTGAATTACACCAGCAACAAGCATGCAGCTAATCTTCTCAGTTCTGACAATATTGTCAGAAACCCCTGACCTGCTGCATGCTTGTTCAGGGTCTATGGTTGAAAGAATAAGAGGCAGAGGACCAGCACGGCAGCCAGGCAACTGGTATTGCTTAAAAGGAGAGAAATATGGCAGCCTCAATATTATTCTCACCTCAGGTTCCCTTGAAAAGTGCAACGCAAAGACAGTGGGCCCAAGTTTTGGTGACCCTTTCCCCAGAAAATTCACATAATTGTGCAGGTTTTCTCAAGAAAATACACATATATGCCCAAAAAATACGTGCAATCATGTTGGCAGATATGCCCAGAAAATACGTGCAATCATGTCGGCAGATATGCCCAGAAAATACGTGCAATCAAGTCGGCAGATATGCCCAGAAAATACGTGCAATCAAGTCGGCAGATATGCCCAGAAAATACGTGCAAACAAGTCGGCAGATATGCCCAGAAAATACATGCAATCAAGTCGGCAGATATGCCCAGAAAATACGTGCAAACAAGTCGGCAGATATGCCCAGAAAATACGTGCAATCATGTCGGCAGACCTGCCCAGAACATACACCTGCTAATATAAATAAAACAAAAACATTTACTCACCTGCAGCAGCAGACCTCCTGTCCCAGCCTCCATCCGGCGCGCAGCTCCCATGGGTGGTTGGGTGGGTAGCCGGGTGAGTGGGTAGGTAGGTAGCTGGGTGGGTGGTTAGGTAGGTAGCCGGGTGGGTAGGTAGGAAGCCTGGTGGGTGGGTAGGTAGCCGGGTGGGTAGGTAGGTAGCCGGGTGGGTAGGTAGGAAGCTTGGTGGGTGGGTAGGTAGCCTGGTGGGTGGGTAGGTAGGTAGCCTGGTGGGTGGGTAGGTAGCCTGGTGGGTGGGTTGGTAACTAGCCCGGTAGGTAGCCGGGTGGGTGGTTAGGTAGGTAGCCGGGTGGGTGGTTAGGTAGGTAGCCGGGTGGGTAGGTAGGTAGGTAGCCTGGTGGGTGGGTGGGTACCCGGGTGGGTGGGTAGGTAGCCTGGTGGGTGGGTTGGTAACTAGCCCGGAAGGTAGCCGGGTGGGTGGTTAGGTAGGTAGCCGGGTGGGTGGTTAGGTAGGTAGCCGGGTGGGTGGTTAGGTAGGTAGCCGGGTGGGTAGGTAGGTAGGTAGCCGGGTGGGTAGGTAGCCGGGTGGGTAGGTGGGTAGGTAGCCGGGTGGGTGGTTAGGTAGTTGGGTGGGTGGTTAGGTAGGAAGCCTGGTGGGAGGGTAGGTAGCCGGGTGGGTAGGTAGCCGGGTGGGTGGTTAGGTAGTTGGGTGGGTGGTTAGGTAGGAAGCCTGGTGGGTGGGTAGGTAGCCGGGTGGGTAGGTAGGTAGGAAGCCTGGTGGGTGGTTAGGTAGTCGGGTGGGTAGGTAGGAAGCCTGGTGGGTGGGTAGGTAGGTAGCCGGGTGGGTAGGTGGTTAGGTAGCCGGGTGGGTAGCTATCCGGGTGGGGGGCCCGACTCCTATCCTCCCTCCCTCCCTCCCTTCCTCACCTCGGGGGGCCCCCTCCCGATATGCGCGGCGGGAGAGCTAGCGGCAAATGCAGGAAGTCTTCAGGGCTCTCCAGGCATCCGATAGAGGCACAGCCGCTTAGTCTCCAATATGTCTCCAACTGGAGACATATTGGAGACTAAGCGGCTGGGCCTCTAGCGGATGCCTGGAGAGCCCTGAAGACTTCCTGCATTTGCCGCTCGCTCGCTCGCTCTCCCGCCACGCATATCGGGAGGGGGGCCCCCCGAGGTGAGGGAGGGAGGGAGGATAGGAGTCGGGGGGCCCCCCGGGGGAATAAAGTAATAAAAAAAAATATAAAAAAAAAAAATACTTAATGGGCCCCTGAAGAAAACGGAACTTCAGGGGCCCTCGTGCGGCGGCACGGCCTGCACGGCCGTATGTCCGCCACTAACCTGTTGGACAGTATAATGATTCTATGAACTGAGCTTCATTGGACAGAATTACTGAGTAATTCATGGTACAGCAGGGTGAATTTACTGGAACATTTTCTGGATAAGGCAATGATTCCGTGATTTCAGGTTCACATAACAAAGGCTCTGAATCATTCACTGAACTAGAGCAAGGTGTTGAAACAGGAGGCCCAGAGCACAGAATGTGTGATGTTGGAACATTCAGATGCTTGGTTTGAAATTTTCCCAAACAGGGTTTCTGATACTCAGAATCTGTAGGACTGAAACAGTCAGCAACAGATCTGAAGAAAGGACATGCATTCATAATTTTGCAATTCTGCAAGAAAGTCGAAAAAGACTTCTTGCCTCCATTATAACGAGTTAAAGAAGCTAGATGTGCATCTCTTCTTGGTTGTAGGGAAACAAGGCTAGCAGGTGATGTCATTGCTAGGGGCAACGGAGAGACAGAATCAACATTGGTTACTGAGTGTTGCACACACTGACTCCCATAGCGATCATTCAAGATCTCATTCCATGCATCAATTAGAGGAATCACAAACTCATGCACACACAGATTCATTTCAATCAAAGAAAAAGCAGACTCAATGCATGCATGCAAAATTATGTTACTCTTAACAGTGTAGAATTCATAGAAATATTTTCGATCATTCTCCAATTCATAAATCAAAGCTTCAATTTCCCATTTTTCAAACGAAGGATCCCATTCATTCTTGTCAGGAACTAAACAATTATTCTGGGCATAAATTTACAGCTTGAACTGTCTGCAGGAAGCTAGCTGGAGTGGACTTGGCTTGGTTTACTCCTGATAGAGAATCAACTTGACTAACTGGATCATTACTAGAGTATTTCCTATTCTAAAGAATTTCCAGGACCTGCAACAATTGTTGTACTGCAGGATATGCAAATTCTCCTTGCTGCACAAACAATTTGATTTGCTCAATACTCTGTAATATTTCCTCATAAGAATATTCAGACAATTCTTTTAAACAAAAATCTTTATCCTCCCTGACTAGCAAGCAGAGTTCACTGGTAGTTTCATAAGTCCATTTGACTCCCATGAATGACAATTGAATTTCATTATCTGCTAATGACAGAGTCTGACTATGGGTCAGATGTGCAGTTGCTATGGGCAACGACACTGCTGGTTGTGAACATTTTCTGGAATGTTTACATTTAGCTCTATTCAAGACTTTAGACTTTGCTGCACTGGGTGACTGTGACTTCAAAGATGAAACAATACTTTTAGTGGAATTGCTTGCATACAGATTGCTTTTAAAAGCTGCCGAAGACATATTAGATTGACTAGCAATCAAGAGTTCATTGAGAGGATATGGTAATGGGGATATTCTTAACAAAAGCCATAAAAATCACAAAAGCTATAACATTCTAGAGGCTTTTCTCTCAGAGTAGTGTGATTCAAAACATCAACTGCCCAATCAAAAAGTTTGCCTTTGAACAGAGTGTAAACTATCTGATCAGCCCAGGTAGGAAAAGGTGTAGCCTGAAAATCTGGGTTTAACAAAAATCTAACCAATTCTGGCAAAAATGTGCTTGCTGTTTCACAGTTAAGCTTTTCAATTCTTTGAAAAAACAAGGAACCATAACTCACTGTGTCAGAGCCCTCCTCCATGTGGGTTTGTGTTTGGCCCGACATAATGTAATGATGTAATGCTAGGGGGGTATACTTTCTGAGTCAGTGTGTGTGTTCAAGACTATGTAGCTGGGTAATGGAAGAGGCTCCACAGGTGGCCACAGGAGTAAAGAACAAGGGAGCAAGATTGCCCAGAGCAACTGCAGCTCTGGGCCGCCTATCAGGCTAGATGCTATGTGATACAATACACAACAGACGTAGTCGGTAACAGGCTAGGGTCATACACGTTAGATCAGATGGCTGCGTTACAATGGACTAGGCGGAATCGGAGTCGGTAGCAGGCTAAGGTAATACACATTAATTCAGAAAAATAACAAAGGGCTCAACCAACGGATAAATATATATTTGCAGATCTGCATATATATTTATCAAGAAACTAGCTAAAGCACAAGTAATAACAATTAACAAGACGGGAGAGAGGAGGAGCGGACGTCATGACGTAGGTTCGTCCGCGCCGCTTCCCCACCACGAGACGGAGCTAAGGCGTTTGTGGAGCTGGCCCTGTAGAGGAACCAGACGCCCGGGGGCGCGATAGGAGAGGCGGCTACCGCGGCTCGGAAGGGAGCCGGAGCGGGCGGCGACAGCTGGCGGAGTGGAGCGGAGTGCGGCTGGACGCCGTAGGCTCTGGGTCAGGAGTGCGCCGAGTGCGCCAAGATTGCCCGGTGGAAGTGGAGGCAAGGCGGTGGAGGCGAAGAGTTTCCCCTCGAGCAGGCTGAGGGAGGAAGGGCCAGGAGGACTTGACTGAGAGGGGGTGAAGAGAGTAGAGTGACCCCGGAGAGTTGCCCACGTCCATCTGTGTCACGCTGAGCGATCCTGTCAGCTTGGAGTTGTGAGAGGACGGAAATTTGAAAGCAGGCTGTGAAGGTGAGACGGTTGCCCCCATCGCCTCCCTTGTACTGCGAAGTCTCCACATAAAATATGATAGCAGGTTAAGTGGTAGGGCTGGAACCTGAAGTGATGCATGGTCTGGCAGCAGTGGGAGCAAGTGTGACGTGCTGTATTAAGCTTTAGCTGTTCTTGTGAACCTAAAAGTGTCTGTCAGCTTGCAGAGATCACACTGAAGTATATTAAAGGCCGCGCTGAACACCTTGAGATGGCAGGGGGCACAAAGAAAAAGGGCACTGAAACGGGGAACGTGGGGGCGACAGGTACCGGGACTAAGACACCACAGAGGGGTGCAGCAGACTTTTTTACCCCGGCAAATACTGGTAGCCCGCACGAAAGAACAGCAGCAAAGACAAGTAGAACAGCCCAGGAGAGCCCACCTCAACCTGACATAAACAGAAAATCCACTAGTCTAGAAGAAATGTGGGCATACCTACAAATGTTGCCTACAAAACAGGACTTAAGTGATCAGACGGAAAAAATATTAGCCGCCACACGTGTAGAGGTGAACACATTAAGAGAAGAGGTGGGAGTGTTAACCGCACGGGCGGAGGCACTAGAGCAGGAACTCTCTAAGGTGAAAACAACGCTGATGGAGCTACAGCAAGAAAGAAATAATCAAAAATTAATTAATAGGGTGGTGTATACCCAACTAGAAGATATGCAAAATCGCTCCAGACGCTCAAACATCAGGATCCGGGGGCTGCAGGAATCCATAGGAGGAGAGAGGCTGCGTCAAACTGCTCAGATTATCTTTAATAGGATCTTGAAAAGGCCGGAAGATCAAGCGATTGTTATTGACAGAATTCATTGGGCGCTGGGATTAAACCCAAGAACAGGGGAAAAAGATAGGGATGTGATTTGTCGCCTACACTATTACACGGAAAAAGAAGCAGTTATGACAGCAGCGTGGAAACATCCAGAAATAGAATTTGAAGGCAAATCGCTACAACTTTTCCAAGATCTGGCAACGTCAACGCTTCAACAAAGGAGAGCCCTTAAACCCCTGATTCAGGTGCTACAGAGGGAAGGAGCGATCTATAGATGGGGTACCCATTTTCTCTGCAAATTAAAAGGGGAGCTCTTGCGTTTACTCTTAGAAAGCCTGAGGACCTGCCCGAACTTTTTAGAACATTTGATATTGCAGCGGTTGAGCTTCCTGACTGGGACATGGAGGGGATAATGTTGGGTAAGACGCGGCTAGGCCGCCGAAGCTGAAAGTTATTCTACAACATTTCTATACTGCTGAACTGAACATTATATGCCTAAGGAGTACTAACCTCCACATTAAGTAATATCTCCAACCGAGGGAGGGGTTGAAAGTGCTACGGACTGGGGGGGATGGGAGGGGAAGAGAAATGTATCTAGGATATGTTTGGGTGTAAAACTGATGTACACAACCAGGTTTTGAGGGGTGGGTTGCAGGGGAGGGGGGAGGGGGGGAGGTGGTTAGTAGGGGTGGACGGGGGGCGCACCTGGGTGCCCCCCTCGTCCAGCCTGGAAACCAGGGGGTGGAGAGGGAGAGTGGTGTGATATAATGCCATGTAATTACACACAATATGGGAAGATACAAGGGAGGTATATAGGTTGTGAGTGGGTGTGAAATACATGTAGACAAATTATGTTTGGTAGGGGGGGGTGTGGGGGCGGGGGAGGGAGGCGGTCGGTAAGGGTGGACAGGGGGTGCACCGCGGTGCCCCCCTTGCCCAGCCTGAAAACCAGGGGGGGGAAGGGGAGTGGTGTGATATAATGGTATGTATTTACACATAATATGTGAAGACACAATGGAGGTATATAGGTTGTGAATGGGTGTGAAATATATTTATACAATTGTACCTTGAGGGATGGGGTGGGGGGGGGGGTGGTCTGTAGGGGTGGACGGGGGGTGCACCACAGGTGCCCCCCTCGCCCAGCCTGAAAACCAGGGGGTAGAGGGGGGGGGAGGGAGAGTGGAGCGATCTAAGGATAGGTAATTACACACAACAGGTGAAGATATAATGAAATATAGGTGGTTAAAGTTAAGTGGTGTGCTAACAAGGCCCTAAGCTTAGGATAAAAGTGTATAGGACAGCGGAGGGGGGGTATGGGTGCAGAAATGGGGGGGTAGGGGAGCAATGTGTGATGTGATTAGAACCGCGGGGTGGATTGCCACAGATCGTACAGGGTGGTTGTAAGGATTGAAAAGGTGAATACACACGATTAAAGTAGAGAGGTGGTTAACTAAAACCCTAAAGTGTAGGTTAGGGGATGTAGAAGGTCCTGTTAGGAGGGGGTAATGGGGAGGAAATGGGGGATATAGAGTGACACATGGGGTGTGGTTAGGTTTAGGCGGGGGGGGGGGGGGATTGATATATACTCCAAAAGGGAAAATACATTGTGTGTGTTTTTGAGTGCTCTTTTGAGGATAAGAATATGGGAGGTGATGTGCATTGATGTGGGGGGTGGGGGGGTGAAGAGCTGTTGTTTGAAATTGTAAAAGGTGGATAGTACCAGTAGGGGTGGTTAAAGGGGAAAGTTATAATGATTAAGAGGACCATAATATGTGGGGAAAAAAAAAACAAAAAAAAGGGGAAATTTTTCTGACCCATCTCCCTGGAACCGTATATAATAGCCCAGCACTAGGGAGGGTTGGAGTGAGTAGTGTGGGGGAGGAGGAGGAGGTTAGGAATAGGAGTTAGGAGGAATAGGGGAAAAGTAGGGGGAGGCGTATTGTGTAGGTAACAGCAGGGAAGGCAAAGAGGAGATGATCCGTCTGGTGGGGGGGGGGGTGGGGGGGCGCCTTACGTGTGGTGATGTACCGTCTTCAGCCTCTTAAAGGGCTGAGAGCCCTGGAAAGTGGAGGGGAGAAAAACCCTCAAAATAGAAGGATTTTCATACACCCCGGTAGAAGGGAGAGTGGACGACGTCCACTAAACGAGAGTAGGCAGGGAAGGCTGGCTGTTTTAAACTTTTCTTTTGGTGTTCTTTTCTTTTTCTCTTTCTTTCTTTCACTTTTTTGGCACTGTTTTGGAAATTCCCCACCGGTCCATAAAAGAAGAGTAGACAAACAAAAAAGATGACACAAATTAATATGGTCTCCCAGAATGTCCATGGGCTGAATATCCCAGAAAAGAGAGCTATATTACTCCAGAGTCTCCATAAACAACAAATCCATGTTGCTTTCTTGCAGGAAACACACCTGAGAGGGGAACAACATCCAGGGATTACCAATAGAAGGTACCCGATCGCATACTATAGTAACAATACGGAAGCTAAAAGTAGAGGAGTAGCAATAGTACTAGCAAATAGTATACGTCAAGAGGAGATCGAAATAAGTAAAGACACACAGGGAAGATATCTAATAATAAAGGGGGTATTTAATGACAGAAGGATGACGTTAGGGGTAATATACGCGCCAAATACGGGACAGGTGGGATTTATGGATCAGTTTTTGAATAAACTAGATGAATTTGCAGAGGGTACAATAGTGGTGGCAGGGGACCTAAATTTTGTAATGGACCCCCAGGTAGATACTTCCAAGGGGAAGTCATCCCTCACCAGAGGAGCCCATCAAAGAGTCAGGAGGGAATTAAGTAAGCGCCAATTAGTGGACATCTGGCGGATCCAACACCCCACATCAAGGGATTATACATATTATTCGCCCCAGCATAAATCATATTCGAGATTGGACTACTTCCTGGTCTCGCATAATTTATTATCAGAAGAAATTGAGACAAGAATTGAATCATCGGTAATATCAGACCACTCCCCGATCAGTATCAAGGTGGGATTTAGACTAAGGGAGAGGGGCCCATGGAATTGGAAGTTAAATGAATCATTGTTGAGAAAAGAGGAAAGGGTGCGGATGGTCGAGGAGGAGATGAAACATTACTTCGAGGAGAACGCCAGAGGTGAGATATCGCCGATAGTGGTGTGGGAGGCCCATAAGGTGGTAATGAGGGAAATCCTGATAAGAGAGGGGAGTAGAATAACCAGTTCGGCCTTTCTGGACGAGCTTTCTCGTCCAGAAAGGCACTGCTGCTTTTAATGCGTGGTGCGCGCGATCGGGCGCGCGCCCGCGCGCGCACCCGCCGCTAGCCCCCCGATCAGTGAATGGGAATATAATTCCCATTCACCGATCTAACTTCCCCGCAGAAATACCGACGCTTTCTCTCCAGAGAGCGTGGTATTTCTGCCCCCCAGGAAACAACTCCTCTGAATTTTTGTTCCTGGATGCGAAATGGTTCGCATCCAGGACTTTTCTCACTGTGGCCATCTTGTGGCCAAATAGTAAACTGCACCCACATACATTTTTAATTAAAGAATTTGCTTATTTTACATGTAAAATAAGCAGTTTCCCTCCCACACCAAAAATTACCCACATACATTTTTTTTATTAAAAAAAAAAAATAAAAAAAATACAATTAAAAAAAAAACAACAACATAAATAGTTACCCAAGGGTCTAAACTTTTTAAATATACATGTCAAGAGAGTATGTTATTATATTATTTAAAATTATAAGCTTATAAATAGTGATGGACGCAAATAGAAAAAATGCACCTTTATTTCTAAATGAAATATCGGCACCATAAGTTGTGATAGGGACATCGTTTAAATGGTGTAATAAACGGGACAGATGGGCAAATAAAATACATGGGTTTTAATTACGGTAGCGTATATTAATTTCAAACTATAATGGCCAAAAACTGAGAAATAATGAATTTTTCTCATTTCTTTCTTAATCTTCCTGTTAAAATGGAATTAGAAAAAAATAATTCTTAGCAAAATGTACTACCCACAGAAAGCCTAATTAGTGGCGGAAAAAACAAGATATAGATCAATTCATTGTGATAAGTAGCAATAAAGTTATAGGCGAATGAATGGGAGGTGAACGTTGCTCGGATGCATGAGATTTTCGGCACTGCGGCGCTGAACCGGTTAAAGAAAGCGAGGGAAGGGGAAATAGCAGGGTGCCTGGCAGAAATAACAAGGCTGGAGGGACAGCATAAAAAAACGTTAGCAGAAAATGTACGGACAGACCTGATAAGAGAAAGAGAAAAGCTTAAGAATTTGCTATTCTCAAAAGCAAAATTTGCAGCAACTAGATGTAAAAGAAATTTCTATGAGTTTGGAAACAAGGGAAGTAGGTTGCTGGCGAGACAGCTAAAGCAGCAACAGACGGCGAATTACATTCCATTTTTGTGCGATAATAAAGGGCAGAAGCATTATAGGAATGAGTCCTTATGCAGGATGTTCCATAAATACTATGCTAAACTGTATGGGATGGAAGAGGGTGAATTGGGGAGCAGGGAGGGCATGCAGGACTATGTGACAGCCTCTGGCATGGGAAAAATACATCCTATGGATGCAGATAATATGGAAAGAGAAATATCTGTGGAGGAATTGGATAGAGCACTGGGGCAAATGCCAGGGGGGAAGGCCCCAGGCCCGGACGGATACACCCTTGAATATTATAGGAGATTTGGAGAAATCCTGAAGCCGTACTGGGTGAGGGCATTAAATGCCATTAAGGCAAAGGATAACTGTGAGGGTAGACTGGGCCGGGAATCCCTGGTGTCACATATCTCGGTGATTCCAAAGGAGGGGAAGGATTTGGCATCCTGCGCGGGATATAGGCCCATATCCTTACTCAACATAGATCTAAAGGTGCTAGCAAAAATCTTAGCAAATAGGATAAACCCAGTATTAAAGGAGTTGGTGCATTATGACCAGGTGGGATTTATACAGGGGAGGGAGGCAAGGGATAACACCGTGAGGTCGGTAGATGTGATTCAGTGGATTGGATCCTCACCTGGCCCTGTTGTCTTGCTATCTACAGACGCGGAAAAAGCATTTGACAGGGTCAGGTGGGGATATATTAAGGTGGTGTTGGAACATATAGGCTTGGGTGAAAACATGAGAGCCTGGATAGCATCTATGTATAAAGATTTAACGGCCAGAGTCAAAGTAAACGGAATATTGTCTAGCCCCCTGGAAATAACAAATGGAACCCGGCAGGGTTGCCCGTTATCCCCCCTGGTATTTGCCCTAACTCTGGAGCCTTTCCTGAGAACAATTCGCAATAACACAGATATTACAGGAGTAAAAATAGGTCTGACAGAGCATAAGATCGCTGCATACGCGGACGACTTGTTGTTCTATCTGACAAATCCCAGAATAGCTCTGCCAAACTTAATGAAGGCATTTACGGAATATGGGAGGATTGCAAATTTTAAGATTAACTGGGATAAATGTGAGGCGATGAGTATGGGGATGAAGGAGGAGGAAGTAGAACAAATAAAAACAAATTTTCCATTTAGATGGATGAAAGACTCCTTAAATTACCTAGGTATAAAACTGGCGAGAAATACGCAGGAGAATATTAGATTAAATTACTATCCATTGCTCAATATCCTGAAAAAAGATCTTGAAAGATGGGTTAAACTGAAACTTTCCTGGTTTGGAAGGATTAATGTGCTTAAAATGAATATTATGCCGAGGCTGTTATATGTCTTCCAGGCCCTCCCTGTTCCTCTACCCAGGAGCTACCTGGATGAATTAAGAAGGATGTTTACAAAATTTATATGGCAGAATAGAAGGGCTAGGTTGAAATTTGCATTTATCTCACAGTCAAAAGATAAAGGGGGTCTTGCGGTACCGGATCCCATAAGATATTATCAGGCAGCTGTCTGTACAAGGGTGGTTGATTGGAACAGAAATGAAGCCTCTAAACAGTGGGTGGGGGTGGAAAAGGAATTTGTGGAGGGTGAACTGAGGGAAGCCCCCTGGCTCCCATATGTATTGGAGGATTATCGAATGCCAGGTACACTGGTAGAAAATACCCTGAAGACTTTTAAGAAGGTAAGTAGTAGGAGGGAGATTTCTATGAGCCCCTCTCCCCTTATGCCATTGTTGGGAAATAGCAGATTCCCACCGGGGTGCCTAAAAGGTGGTTACAGAGAATGGAGGATGGGAAGAAGCCCACAGATTTGCTCCATGATTAGAAAAGGTAGATGGTTGGATGAAAGGGAAATAGCAGAACAACTTCAGGTGATGCAGATAGATAGGTGGAGTATGTATCAATTTAGACATTTCCTTCTCACATTGGGCACGAGGGAGACACTTTCAAGGGAACTGACTCAGTTTGAGAGGCTCTGTCTGATGGAGGGACCGACAAAGGGAACATTAGCAAAAATCTATAAAATATTGGAGGAAGAGGAAGACCATACTCTAAAGTACAAAATAAAGTGGGAGGGGGACATGGGGAGGAATTGGGAGAGCACCCAATGGGAAAGAATTCTGAGGATGACACACAAGGCCTCGATGTCCACTAGAATACAGGAATCTGGGTATAAGTTAGTAATGAGGTGGTATTATACGCCAGTTAGATTAAACAAGATGAGTGGGGCAAGCCCAATGTGCTGGAGGTGTGGTAAGGAAAGAGGAGAGTTGCGGCATATCTGGTGGACATGTGAAGGCCTCGCTGGATATTGGGAGAAGGTAAAGAAATATATATGGGAACTGGCTGGAATACCAGTTCAGTCAGGTCCGGAGGTATATTTGCTACATCTGGTGGAAAAAGGGATTAAAGAGTATAGAGGGTCATTGGGGATGCACTTAATTAATGCAGCTCGAATTCTAATTGCAAGAAACTGGAAGTGTCAACAGGCCCCCTCCATAAGGGAATGGTTTACAGAAATAGACCAAACTTATCAGATGGAAGAACTTTCAAGTATAATTAAGGGAAAAGAAAATCGGGGGTGGGATAAATGGTTAGAATTCAGAGAAACAGAAGAATACGAGAAGGGTAAGATATAGTGTCCAGAAGGGGATGGGAGGCTCGCCTATGGGCAGGGAGACATAGGCCTGGGCTCGTAGGTATCTGCTGGTGGCCGGGCGGTTGGTGGAGGTGGCACACGGTGGAGTTCCGGGGCTGAGGCCATTATGTATAAATCTTGGTCGGCAAGAAGAGAAAGACAGGTGGGACCGGTGGGTATCTATTCACTACACTGGGTGTGATCTAAATCTCTGGGTGGTGGTTCTAAATCTTGTACCAGTGTCTTTTAGAGAGGGGTTGTAAACTGAGGAGAAGGAAAGGGCTTCTTCCCCAAGATGGGAGAAAGGTTAGGAAGGAGGTAGGGCTAATAAGAATTGGTGTAGGAAGAGGTGAGAGAAGAAGTACTGCCCTGGGAACAGTGGAGGTGGGTCAGATTTGGGGAAGGGGAGGGGGGGGGGGGGGGGTAGACACACTTTTAGGAGTATATGTATAAGATGTTGTACTGGTATCTCTTTGTCTCTTTTTGTAAGATGATGGGAAATATTTATTGTTGGATAAATAAAGAATAAAAAAAAAAAAAAAAAAAAAAACAATTAACAAGACAAACAACAGACAGACAGACAGACGGAATGCTTTGCCAATCTAGTCGCTGCCCCAGCGGCAGCAACATTCACACTGATGTAGACAAGACTAACAGGTAGGAGCGTAACTAATGGCAACCGCTGCTTTAGTTACGTCATCAAGAACAAGGCAAGAAGGAATACTACCAGTCACCAACGTGGTGCTGGCAGAATCCAAGATATTAGGATCAGAAGGACTTTACTGTATCCCCGTGGATACAGCAAATGTCCAAGCAAGAAACAAGATTAAACAATGCAATATACAATTCACATGAATGATCCAGCAACAACACAGAGAGCTGAACGCTATGTCAGGCGGGAGGCAGACTTTTATGTGGACGACAGCCAATGGATGCAGACATGCAAATTCCCACACAGCTGAAAGGTAATCACTCAATCCTGAGCTAGCTTGATTACAAGCTTCTAGCTGAAAGACTCTCATAACAAATACATGCAATATTGTGCAATTACATGCATGTAGGAAATCCAGGGCTATCTGGCTGCAGTTCAACTGCAGCAAGCAATAGGAGGAGTCATGACAGCATCCTGAGCTGCTCTGAACTGCAGAGTAATAGCAAATGACAATAAGACTTATTGCAAATGCGCAACCGAATGCAAGCAGATAAGTCAGAACTGCTCGGTTGCAGTTCCACTGCAACCGACAGAACATGCTACAGGAGAGATCCTGACATGCTGGATAATTTCAGCCGAATAATTTCATTACCCACTATCCATGGCCGCCTGGAGGGGGAATAGTATTCAACACGGCCAGGACTCTTACAGCAGCAGGATCAGCCATATACCGGCTGTATCCTGCGCCCAAGTCTCCCGCGCTGATTCCTCTTGTACGCATCTCAGTCGCCTTTTTTCCAAGCTAAATAAGCCCAGTTTGTCCAACTTTTCTTGGTAAGTGAGATCTTCCACCCATCTGATTAATTTAGTTGCCCATCTTTGTACCTGTTCCAGAAGTTCAATGTCCTTTCTATAGTGTGGTGCCCAAAACTGTATTCCAGATGTGGCCTCACAAGTGATTTATACAGAGGGAGTAGTATACTAGCATCTCAAGACATTATTTCCCTTTTTATGCATCCCAGAATTTTTTTGCTTTAGCTACCGCTGCTTGGCATTGTATACCATTGCCTAACTTGTTATCGACCAGTATCCGTAACAGTAAGTCCTTCTCCAAGTCAGATGTTCCCAGCTGTATGTCGTTTATTTTATATGATGATCTACCATTGGTACGTCCAAGGTGCATGACTTTACATTTATCAACATTAAATTTCATCTACCACGTGCCTGCCCATATGGCGATGTTGTCAAGGTCCTGCTGTAATATGTCACTATCAGTCTTCGTGTCAATAATTCTGCATCATTTTGTATCATCAGCAAAGATGACTACACTACTCTGTATTCCCTCTACTAGATCATTAATAAATACATTGAAAAGAAAAGGACCAAGTAGTGACCCCTGTGGAACCCACTGCTAACAGTTTCCCATTTTGAGTATGCTCTGTTTTCAACCACTCTTTGCCTTTTATGCCTTAACCAGTTCTCTATCCACATACACACATTTTCTCCTAGTCCCTGTATCCCTAGTCCCTGTATCTCCTAGTCCCTGTACACAATCAATTCTTACTGGCCAATGTTTGGCTGAAGCTGTTGCAGCTACAGTGTTTTTCATATAGGTTCAAGAAAGCAACACGTCTCCCGAGCCCTGTGATTCCTGTAACAAGTGCTCTGGCTGCTAGCACTTGCATACGTAATTGCTCCATATATATGCACATAGATAAGTGTGTGAGCCTATTCTTCCACAGCTATAATGATCTGCTTCGCTGAGGGATAATTTAATATATTCAATGCCACTAAGACACTCCCTACCGCTAAAAATATCGCTGGAAATGGTCTTCAGGGTAAAATGACACAGTGGCGATGCGTATCCATCTGACGCCTGTAGTTCCCCCAGGGGTCCCCAGATATAGTTTTCCATATTATATTAAGGAATGTTTACTGTTATTGTTCTATGGATAATTTTCTGTGCTGTCACGCCGTGTGCTGTACTCTAATTTATTTGTGTGGTGATAATTATCTTATTGCACTGTGTGCTGTTTGCCTTGCAGTCGTTCAATATTATTTTGTGCAGCGAGGTGTGGTCATTGGTACTTTGTATGCTTTTCATTACAAAAATAAAAGTGTGCATTTAGCTCATCTCTATGTCATCTCTGTCGCCGTTTCGAACGCATAAACCGCTCTTTGTCAAGTGAATGCTTTCACTTGACAAAGAGCGGTTTATCCGTTCGAAACGGCGACAGTCCGTTGTGACTAGAATTGGGCTGCAATGGAGGCGTAACCTATTCTGGAGGAAGTCCTCATGCCATTGTATGCAGCTAAGAGCTATACTTACTACCAAGAGCTATAGTTACATTCTGGGAGTCCGGATGTCATGGCTATTTTTATTCACTCTTTTTTGTGAATAAATATTCTGCTTTTTAAGAATTGGCAAGTGCTGGTCATCTTTACTTTTTTGAAATGACTATTTAAGTAATTTTTTAAATTTATTTTTAATTAATTAAGTAAAAGTAAAAATAGACTATGTATCAATATTTACAGAATAGGGAACACACTGAAAAGAAAAAAATATAAATATATGTGTTAAAATAACAGAATTACACCCTTATAAGTAACTATGTTAAACATACCTAGAGGGATACTATTCATTAAAAATGACCTGTTGTCTGTGGTCTCCTTGTCTAGGCCAAAGCAATTCCAGGAGACAGAGCTAGGACATGGTTCTCCAGCACCCAAGGCTGAGACATCAAAGTGCGCCGTCTTACCCACCCACCCCAGGCGTCACACACTGATTGTTATTAGACTTAGAGGTGCCCCAGGGCCTCCAACCCATCCAACACCTTCATCTCTAGTTATCTGGCTTGCAGTCATTGCAGTGTTTTTATTCTTTCTCTCTGCTTCAAACACAATAGGGGAATGATAGCTGAGTGAGTTGTGCGCCCCCTCCTATGCCGCTCCCTGAGGCTGGAGCCTCTTTCGCCTCTGCCTCGGCCCTGCCAGTAGAATTATATTATATAAAACATGACAATATTAAAATTATTTCACTACCCGGTATCATTCCTGAATGCAAAAATGGAATACATAACTGCACTGACATATATTGGAGATCATTCAGGTGCATTAGGATAATCCTTGTGATAGTCCAAAAAGACCATGAGTACATTAGAAGTAGTACAGGAAATAGAAGAATGAGCAGGGAAGAAGAAAAGATGGAATTGAAGGGTAGATTGTAGAGAGTTGGAGAGAGAGGGGGATCAAGTGATTGACCTTGCATGATCAGGACATTCGGGGTTTCTCTGATTAAAGTTAGATTAAGTGGCTAGTGCAGTAAGGTCTATTCCTTAATTACTCAAAAAATTATCTATAAGGGGGGGACACATTTTTTTGGAATAGGTCCATTTTATCTTCAAGCTTTGCCCTTAAACCTACTATACACCAGTAAGATTGACCAAAATAGGCACTGATGGTGACTCCCGTTGTTTTAAAGAGTAACTGTCAGGCTGCAAAAGCTAATTTAAACCTCTATTCTCCTGGGTTAAACAGTTTAGAAGGAAGCCAAAAAGGCAATACTGCAGTTAAAAATCTCTCTTACTTTAGATGTTTGCTGACAGCAAGGCTCCGTATTCCCAGGCTCCTAAGGAGGACGCAAGCCGAATAACAGATACTGCAAAGCATTCTGGGGCCCTCCCCTGGCTGCTAGTGAGGCTCAAGTTACAACAGCATGTAACAGTCTAGCTCACAGCACTAATAAATTTGCGGGCAGAGTACACTGCAGGAGTCTGCTATTGTTCCTAGCCACATGGCTAATTAATATTCACTGCACAGTAGTGTTATTCATTGCCAGCGTTTGTGAGAGTGGAATCATCAGGAAGCAGGCAGGACATGACGACACATTTGGCTTCATAGGAGACAGACAAACATGGAACCTGCCATGAGCTGTCAGGAGCATCATTCTCTGCAAATACTACATAAAAATTATGTGAAGTACAAACGTGGACAGTGAAATGCATATGTAATGTAAGTACAGCCAATCTTTAGCTACTGATATATGTGTTTATTTTCTCTGAGACCTTATACCTAACAGCTCCTCTTTAAATGTGGTCAACCCGAAGCTGATTTTCTACATTGCATTTGGACTTATACTCTTGTTCAAAATTCTTGGAATTTAATTACTGCTTACCTTTCTGAACTATTGGGTCGTCCAATTTTATCCTCTTATAAGGCCTGTATGCTAGGCATCATTGATAAGGTCTCATGTAGTAAACACAAGAAAAAAATGCTTAGAATAGTCTATTTCTATGCTCGGAAATGTCTAGCCCTTGAATGGAAACTGGCACAAAGCCCATCTGTTAATGAGTGGAAAGCTATAATTAATCAAAATTTACCGTTATACAAATTGACATATCAAGCTAGGTGTCATGAATCTAAATTTGACAAAGTATGGAACATTGGGTAGAAGCAGCAAATTCAACAGTGCCCAATCTTGATATCAGCGTAAGTATTTCAGATATTTATCTTTGAGACAGCAATAGGTCCCATTAGATGTTTTGTCTTTATAATGTACAGGTTGCCTTGGAATAACCTGCATAACTTTCTCTATGCTATGTATGCTTGCATTACACTTGAAGTCTACTCTGTGTCACAAGCTTTACTACTAGCCTGGAATCTCTTGGACCCTTGTAGTTCTCTGTTTGTTCATGGGCTTGGGGGGTGGATGGGATTGGTTTACTTTATGTAACATTGTTGTTGTTGTATCTGAAAATAAAAAAAGAGATATTAGCTTACATTAGTTTATACTTAATCTGCTCAAAAGCAATAGAGGAGGTTTAGCAAGATGCTGCAATTGGCTGCTTTAATGCTAGAAAGATAAAAGCAAGTAGCTGGCACTGTGTTTTAGTAAGACCTTGAATTTTTCGCCCCCAGTAGTGCTTCCACTGGATCTTTATGCTGGGAATACACGTCTCAATTCTGAGCCATTTAGATGGCTCGATAGATAATTTCCGACAAGTCCAATCTCCCGCCCGATCGTTTTGCCGCTCGATTCCGCATTGAGCACAATGGAAAAAAGATAAGAAAAACGAGTGGAAGATAAGAGAATCGCCTGCGGAATCGAGCAGGGAATCGATCGAGCGGGAGAATCGAGTGGCAAAATCGAGCCGTGTATGCCAAGCATCACCGATGGAAAAGCCCCAAACTGTGTAAATCCTTTGTTATGTCTTTGTCCAATTTTTTTTACTTTTGGGCATTCCCCTCCACTAAATGTGAATATAGGTGACACCCTCTAAAACAATGGCCTGATGACTACCCCGCTAATCCTGAACACCTGAGAAGGAGTCATATACCATCTACATCTAATTGTAAAGAAACGCGGAAAAGCCGCCGCTTCTACTCAGAGCAAGGCGGCTGTTTCCACAGATGGCATGGCGGAATGCAGAAAAACCGCCGCGTCTGACGCGGCGGTTAGCACGCATGGATCTGGCACTGACAATTTGTCCCAGCGCGGGGAGACCGCCGCCGCTTGTGCTGGTAGCGGTGCGGCCAACCCCGCGCACGGCTCTGCAGAGACATTGCGAGACTTGGCAGGTGTGGCTGGAACCAGTAGTCCACCTAGATTCAGAATGACACGCGTGCGCGCGGAGAGGCAGAGCTTATATGGCAGCCACAAAAGGGTCAGCTGACCAAGGTGGTCAGCTGACAATTCCACCACTCCTGATTGGTCCAGCACTTAGGGGAGGCGCTGGAGAGCGCTGATGTATATATACTGGATGCTGGTCATTCTTCCAGTGTCTGGCGTTGCGATCACAACGTGGTAGCACTCAGACCTTGTTTGTATCTATGTTCTAGCATAGTTTCCAAAGGTGTTGACGATCAAGGACCTCACACCTTAGCGTTAGGAATTATTGATCTGTATTATTTGTTATGACCTTTTGCCTGCCTGACTATTCCTCTGAACTCTGATTCTGTACATTGCTATTTCTGATATCCTGTTGCCAAACTCTGCTCGTTTCTGAACTCTGTATCTGCCTCCTGACTCTGTACCTCGTTATTCTGATACCCCGTTGCCGAACCCTGCCCGTCTTTTGGATTATGTATCTGTCTCCTGAATCTGTACCTTATCTGTCTGTGTGTTAACGACCTGGCTTGCCTGACCTCGAGAACTGGCCTTACTGTTAGAGGCAGTTCCCAGACCTGTTAGTGACACCCCCACTTTGGTGTCACTTTCGCTCTGTCCTTCCTTCACTCAGCCTGGCTCCTCCCCCGGGACAGTCTAGGCCATTGGAAGGAACATACTTCTGTGCAGTACTCCTTACTGCCCCTGCACCTTCTCCTGAGGTGCAGTACCCTAGGTATTATTGTTGCACCTAACACTCACTTGTTATCTCAGGTGTCCAGAGGTTAGTAGATATATCTGATTATCGGTGATACTGCAGATCACCAATAATCGGGTATATTCTGTATTCTCGGTGATACTGCAGTTCACCGGTAATCAGACCCTCTCTGTGTTACACCGATTGTTACAGAACGCCAGACCAAAACAATATGGACGCACGCACTGACCGTCTGGGCGCACTTGCCACTTCGGTGGATAACATCAACCAAGTGCTGGGTAATCACCAAGCGTTAATTGATGCCCTATCAGGGTCTGTACAAGCCCTCCAGACATCAGTGGATGAGGTGCGATCCCCTCCTAGCGTTGACATACGTATGCCCGTACCCGAAAGATTTTCTGGCCACAGATCTGACTTTCGTAATTTTAGGAGTAGAGTGTTATCCTATTTCGAGTTGAGACCCCGATCTTCAGGAACCGAGGCCCAAAAGGTCACATTTATTAAAACCTTGTTATCTGGCGACTCCCAGACATGGGCATACAGTTTACCCACCGGAGATTTAGCCCTTACCTCTGTGGAGGAATTCTTTAAAGCCATGGCTGTAATTTACGACGATCCGGACCTTGCCTCGACTTCTGATCGGAAGCTCAAGCTCTTGCGTCAAGGCAAGGGTCCGGTCGAAGATTATGCAGCAGAATTTAGGAGGTGGTCAGTTACAGCTAGGTGGGACACTTATGCCCTATTAGATTGTTTCTTGTCAGGGCTGTCTGATGAGGTCTCTGATCTGATGCTAGGTCAGCCTGAGCCCAGAACAGTCGATGAGGCCATCTCAGCGGCCATTCGGATCGACCGCAGGCTGCGCTATCAAAAACAGACCAGGGGTAGTCACCGTGTTAGAGTGGTCTCTTATGCAGCAACTCCAGTGACCCCACCTCCTGCTGCCTCGTCTCCTCCCGTCTTGCCTCCACCCAAGCCAATGCAGATTGGTCGGTCTAAGCTGTCCCAGGTGGAGCGAAGACGGAGGATGACTGAACAACTGTGTCTGTACTGCGCTGAAGGGGGGCATAGAGTACGGAATTGTCCTAATAAGCCGGGAAACGCTGCCGTCTAGGAGTTGTAGGGGGTAACACCCTAGGCGTACGTCTCTTACCCCAACAGGATAGACGGTTACTTCTCCCTTGTACAGTTACATGGGAGGATAAAACCGAGATCACTGAAGCCTTTATTGATTCAGGCTCTGTGGCTAATTTTATGGATTTTGAATTTGCTAAGAAATTGGGTATTCCGATCGCCCCGGTAAAACCACCCATTCAGGTTACGGCAGTAGATTATTCCCCTTTGCAGAAAGATCATCCGCTGTCTCGGACACCGGAGGTGGGAGTCACTATAGGGGTACTGCATACAGAGAAACTGCAGTTTTTTGTATTGCACATGACATCCTCCACTGTCATCTTAGGGATGCCCTTGTTGCACCTTCACTCCCCACAGATCAATTGGGCCACCGGTCAGCTAACGAGTTGGTCAGATCACTGTGTTCAACAGTGCTTAGGGAAGGTGACTTTGGGCCAAACCAAGGTGCATATAGAAGGGGTACCCGAGCAGTATTCGGACTATTCAGATGTGTTTTGTCCCAAGGCTGCTGATAAGTTACCTCCACATCGCCCTTTCGATTGCCCCATCGATCTCCGGTCTGGTTGCATGCCTCCTCGGGGCCATCTGTACAATTTGTCTGGGCCTGAAAAATTGGCCATGCAGGAGTATATCCGTAAAAATTTGGCCAAGGGCTTTATCCGCCCATCCTGATCGCCGGCCGGGGCAGGCTTCTTTTTTGTAAAGAAAAAAGACGGGGGCCTGCGGCCGTGCATTGATTACCGGGGCCTGAATAAAATCCCAGTGAAGAATCGCTATCCGTTACCCTTAATAGACGATTTATTCACGCAGGTCACCGACGCTAAGATTTTTTCGAAGTTAGATTTACGAGGGGCATACAACCTGGTACGAATAAGAGAGGGCGTTGAGTGGAAAACGGCCTTTAACACACCCGATGGGCATTACAAGTACCTGTAATGATCGCTGCTGCAGCAGGTGTTGCTGGAAGTAGTAGTGCTGCAGCTCAGGCAGTTCTGATCTCTTTCCATGCAAGCTGCATAGCTTTGTCTGCCTTTCCCTGCTGTCAGCTTGTGACTGATTATCATTCACCTGTGTGGGAATCTGCATGTCTGCTCCCATTGGATGACCTCAGTATAAAGATCTGCTTCCTGCAGGACTCCTCGGGTTTTCATAGCTTCAGTTTAAGCCTGTCTTGCTGTCGCTTCAGCCCCCGATCGTGTTTCTTGTTCTAAAAGATACTTTGCTGGTTTTGCATCATATATTGGTTCATTGCCCATATATATGCATACCAGCACGTTTATTATTTTCCTTGTATTCGTGTTACGTTGATACATCAGTGTCGCTGATGTATACGTACACGAACTGTTTATATCCTGTGTGCAGTTAGTCAGCTTTGCAGCACGTTTTGGTAGTTTGCGCGTATCGTGAGCACCCGTGCTGAGCTAGTACCCTGCTCCTGGTCCTGTTCGTGGATTGCGTTCATCTCTGCGAGGAGATAACGAATCCTTCTGAATCCTGTTCTGTTACTGTTTGTGGATTGCGTTCATCTCTGCGAAGAGATAACGAATCCTTCTGAATCCTGTTCTGTTACCGTTTGTGGATTGCGTTCATCTCTGCGAAGAGATAGCGAATCCTTCTGAGTCCTGTTCCCTGTATTACTCCAGTCCTAGTCAGCGTTCCTGCTTATGTCATATATCGGTTCATTGCCGATATATACATATGTTAGTCAGACGTTACAAATAGTTTCATTGATAGCTGTAATTGTAATACGCTAGGAAAACATACTTATTGTATATTTGTCTGTGTTACGTTCATCTATCTTGATCCTGCTATTTCCTGACTATCCTGTCCTGTCTTTGTGAGGCACGCCATCGCTGCATTCGCATTGGCTGCCTCATTCCAGTCTGTCTTGTTTTGGACGCTTGCTGTCGCTAAGTAGCCGCTAGCTAGCAAGCGTTCATTCTGTCTACCTGTCCTGATCACCTCAGTTCTGGTTTATGCGCTCAGCGCTACTTTGCGCTGAGACGTTATAACGAAAGCATTGTTTGTGGCTGTCAGATCTGCACCAGCTCTGTGCGCCACAATCTCCTATTGGAGTCAGTCCTCCCCTCCACTATACTAGGGATAGCCTGTTTCCTTGTGCTGGTGTGTGTACCTCCTCCACGCCAGCTCATGCGTTGCATGCTGACTGTGGAAAATACACCACCAAGCCTTACATTATGAAAACCCCATTACCAATCCCCATTGTGGGGGGGATTCCCAGAAAGTATGACACTGTTAATTATGGTTCCTGTTCCTTTAAGAAATTTGAAGAACTTAACTCTGAAACAGAAAATGAGTTTTTCTCTGAATGTGCCAGGTTCCTGGCCAATCCCGATCTCCAAGCGACTCCTGTTTCAACCTGGGCACTCCAACTAAGTTATATTTTGTTTAAAGGGGAATTATTCCAGTGGGCATTTGATGTTCTCAATTATTCCGATTTGAAAGAGAGACCGCTGGAATTTCTAGCGTTTGTGATCCATAACTGGTTGCGCATAGATCCATTGCCTTTTCCTCTTAATGAACTCCTGGCAGCAGGCCAATCAGCTTCTCCTTCAATTGCTTGCAAAAATGTTCAGCAAGCAGAAAGTGTTACTGATAATTTTCCTGCAGCCTTGAATAAATCACCAAAAACAGCAGGGTCTAAGGCAAAACGCAAACGTTCTAAGAAACGTGTCCGATCTGCAGAGTCGTTATCCTTAGCGACTGAGACCTATAATGAGATTCTGCCATTAACAGATAATGAAATGCAATTGTCTTTCAGGGGAGTTAAATGGACTTATGAAACTACTAATGAACTTTCCTCCCTGGCTAGGGAAAATAAAGATTTTTGTTTAAAGCGGAATATAACCCTGCATTTCAACTTTGCTCTAAAACATTATTTACAGTATATTATATGCAACCAGCATTTTTTTTTTTTTTACTAGACCAGCATTGGAAGGGTTACACAGGGCTTTAAAGTCCCTAGAGATTTCTGCAGACGCATCCGAACTTCAGTTAGATACTTTTTGTTTACAAATATGTATCTTTTAAGTGTTTATTGTGACTCATCTCTCTCACTGAGAAGGAGCTTGGAGGACAGCCAAAGAGTGTGTAACTGTTTATCAATAGATACATCTAACTAAATAGAATGTAACTATCTGAACGTCTGCACGGAACTTAAAACCTCTGTGTTTAACCCTTCCAATGCTGGTCTAGTAAAAAAAAAATGCTTTTTACATATAATATGCTGTAAATAATGTTTTAGAGCAAAGTTGAAATGCAGGGTTATATTCCGCTTTAAAAGAATTATCTGAGTATGATTATGAGGAGATATTACAGAGTATTGAACAAATCAACTTATTTGTGAAGCAAGGAAAGTTTGCATACACTACAGTTCAGCACTTGCTACAGGTATTGGAGATTCTTAGGAATAAGGAATCTGCCAATCACCTGCTAATTAACCCAATATATGTCCCTGCTACAATCATATCTGCAAACCATGATCTGCCTGTTAAGTATGCTTGGAATCCTCCATTTGAGAAAGGAGAGATGGAAGCTCTGGTCAATGAATGGAAGAATGATTCAAGTTCATTTTGTCAATTTTACAGTGCAAAAAGTGAATTAGTATTGAATGCATGCATTAAGTCTGCCTATAACCTAATACAAACTGGTGTGTGTGGGTATGACTTTGTGGCTCCATTGATTGATGTGTGGGAACTGATTTTGGATGATTTTTATGTGACTCCGAATTCGCAAATTTGGCGTTCTGACCCGCCTGCTTCAGCACCTTTGGCTGATTCAGCAGGTGATTCGGAGCTCTTTTTGTGTGAAATTGAAGTTCCTGCAATTCCACCCTGTACCATGGATAACTCAGTGTTACTTACCAGTAAAACAGAAGCCACTAATACATTCTTAACCTTGCCCTGCGCAAATTTCTCAGCAGAGAATCCAGAGGTCCTGCTGACTTCCGAGTCCAGCCTAGCCAGTACTCATGACTCTTTGTTCAGTGAAACAGACACCAGAAAAATCTTGCCTGCCTCTGCAAACACTTCTGCAGAAATTACCTGTGTTAATAAAGTTCAACTCCTGTCTGATCCAGCAGATGCCAATAGATGCACTACATCAGTTTCCGAGTCCCAGCAATCCTGTCTAGAAACCTCAGAACCCCAGCATCTGAATTTTCCAATTTTACAAATGAATGGTGATTCAGATGCGCAAACATTGTGTCTTGATCTTCCTGTTTCTACACCTCGCTCTAGTTTCGTGAATAGCTCAGAGCATCTGCTATGTGAACCTGAAATCGCAGAATTATTACCTTGTTCAGAAAATATTCCAGTAAATTTGCCCTGTATCGTGAATAGCTCAGAGCATCTGCTATGTGAACCTGAAATCGCAGAATTATTACCTTGTTCAGAAAATGTTCCAGTAAATTTGCTCTGTACCATGAATTGTGCAGTAGATCTCTCCAATGAAACTCAGGTCACAGAATCATTATGCTGTCCAGCAGGTGCTTCCATGGTTTTGCCCTGCAATATGGACTGTTCAGTGATCCTGTCCAGTGAAGCTGTGGTCGCAGAGTCTTATGCTTCACCCAGTACTTTGGATACTTCAAACCCTCTAGCTGAGGAGTCTGAGGCACTGCTTACCTCAGTTGGTGTTGCAGTAATATTCACTTGTCTAGCAGCTGTTTTGGAATTACAGTCTGCTCTAATAAAACTTGATGAATTTCTGCCCAGCAAAGCAGAAGCCATTGAAATATTGTCCTCGTCAGCAAGTGTGTTAGATACCTTGCCCTGTACACAGTCTGATTTAACCAATGTTGTTGAGTCCCTCTCCAGTGTTGTAACAGCCGAGGAACTCCAGCCCTGTCCTCTGAATGTTTCAGAAGTCTTGCCCTGTAACATGGATAATTCTGATTCTCTGGTCAAAATAATAGAAATCTCAGAATTTCAGTCCGGTCTGATGAGTGTTCCTGAAACCCAGCCCTGTATCCTGAAAGATTCTGGTTCTCTGGCCGCTGTGGCAGAGGTTCCAGAGTCCCCTTCCTGTCCAGGGAATTCCTCAGTTTTGCCTAGTCCAGTGGGGGCTGCTGCAATACTGACTTGTTCTGCAGCGCCTCATGAGCTCCAATCCAGTGTATTAGATGAGTCTCTGTCCAGTCCAGAGGTAGTTGTGGAGTCCCTATCTGGTTCAGTGCATACATCAGAAGATTTGTCCTGTCTTGTTAGTGCCCCTGAATCTGATTTGTTACTGACTTTGCTGGAATCAGCGACATCTAAGTCTGATCCTGCATTCTCGTGTAAAAGTCCAGTAGTTGCGAAGTCTAGTCATGATGATTTTTTTTGGGCCAGTCCTGGTTTTGGTCCTGTCTTGGCTGACCCTGAGGCTCACAGTTCCTTGACATGCCCAGAGGTTTCTCTTGTGCCAGTGTGCCCAGATGTTCTTTGTGTGCCAGAATGCCCAAGTGTGTCTAAGGTGTTAGCGTGCTCTGATGCTTCCTTAGTGGGAACATGTTCTGATGTTGCCAGTCTGCCTGCATGCCCAGAGATGGTTCTGGTCCCTGAAAGCCCTGATCTTGATGTTTGTCCTTGTGGCCCGACTCGGGAATTGCCCTAGGTTCCATAGGGGTTCTTGATAGTTCTCCTTGTGAGCCTAAGGGGCGTTCTGACCTATGGGGATCTCTTTGGAGCTTCAAGGTGTTCTGGGAGGTCTCTGAGAAAACTTGTCCTGGTGCCTTGGACTGGTTCAACAGTGGGTCTTGTGTTGGTAAAGACAGTCCCGGTGGGCATTGCAAAGGCTTTGGCGTTTTTGAACAGTTCCTGGAAGGCGGTGGGTATCGCTCAGGGAGTTTCGGAGGGCTTTCTTCTGGAAATCATGGTTCTGATGGGTGTCACACTGGGGCTTGTAGTACTGATGGGCATGGTTCTGTAGGTTCTGGTTCTGATGGGTCCAGTCTTGTGGGGACTGATTCTGGAATTCGGTCTTGCCGGGCTGTCCCGGTCATCATGAATTATCAGTCAGACTGTTTTGTTGGGAATTTCAGTTTTGAAAAGCGTCTGGAATCCGCTTTTAAGGGCGGGGGTACCTGTAATGATCGCTGCTGCAGCAGGTGTTGCTGGAAGTAGTAGTGCTGCAGCTCAGGCAGTTCTGATCTCTTTCCATGCAAGCTGCATAGCTTTGTCTGCCTTTCCCTGCTGTCAGCTTGTGACTGATTATCATTCACCTGTGTGGGAATCTGCATGTCTGCTCCCATTGGATGACCTCAGTATAAAGATCTGCTTCCTGCAGGACTCCTCGGGTTTTCATAGCTTCAGTTTAAGCCTGTCTTGCTGTCGCTTCAGCCCCCGATCGTGTTTCTTGTTCTAAAAGATACTTTGCTGGTTTTGCATCATATATTGGTTCATTGCCCATATATATGCATACCAGCACGTTTATTATTTTCCTTGTATTCGTGTTACGTTGATACATCAGTGTCGCTGATGTATACGTACACGAACTGTTTATATACTGTGTGCAGTTAGTCAGCTTTCCAGCACGTTTTGGTAGTTTGCGCGTATCGTGAGCACCCGTGCTGAGCTAGTATCCTGCTCCTGGTCCTGTTCGTGGATTGCGTTCAACTCTGCGAGGAGATAACGAATCCTTCTGAATCCTGTTCTGTTACTGTTTGTGGATTGCGTTCATCTCTGCGAAGAGATAACGAATCCTTCTGAATCCTGTTCTGTTACCGTTTGTGGATTGCGTTCATCTCTGCGAAGAGATAGCGAATCCTTCTGAGTCCTGTTCCCTGTATTACTCCAGTCCTAGTCAGCGTTCCTGCTTATGTCATATATCGGTTCATTGCCGATATATACATATGTTAGTCAGACGTTACAAATAGTTTCATTGATAGCTGTAATTGTAATACGCTAGGAAAACATACTTATTGTATATTTGTCTGTGTTACGTTCATCTATCTTGATCCTGCTATTTCCTGACTATCCTGTCCTGTCTTTGTGAGGCACGCCATCGCTGCATTCGCATTGGCTGCCTCATTCCAGTCTGTCTTGTTTTGGACGCTTGCTGTCGCTAAGTAGCCGCTAGCTAGCAAGCGTTCATTCTGTCTACCTGTCCTGATCTCCTCAGTTCTGGTTTATGCGCTCAGCGCTACTTTGCGCTGAGACGTTATAACGAAAGCATTGTTTGTGGCTGTCAGATCTGCACCAGCTCTGTGCGCCACAATCTCCTATTGGAGTCAGTCCTCCCCTCCACTATACTAGGGATAGCCTGTTTCCTTGTGCTGGTGTGTGTACCTCCTCCACGCCAGCTCATGCGTTGCATGCTGACTGTGGAAAATACACCACCAAGCCTTACAGTACCTAGTGATGCCCTTCGGGTTGTGTAATGCCCCGGCCGTTTTCCAAGAACTCATCAATGAGGTCTTCAGAGAGGTGTTGGGGAGATTCGTTTTAGTTTATCTTGACGATATACTTATTTTTTCCAACAACCTCTCTGAGCATAGGACCCATGTTAGATTTGTGTTAGACAAACTGAGACAGAACTTGCTTTACGCTAAATTGGAAAAGTGTATATTCGAGGTAACATCTGTCGCTTTTCTAGGGTACATAATTTCCACCTCGGGCTTGTCTATGGACCCTGCCAAAGTCTCCGCTGTTCTAGAATGGCCTCAGCTGGTTGGGTTGAAGTCTCTTCAGCGGTTCTTAGGCTTTTCAAATTACTATAGAAGGTTCATAAAGGGGTACTCCACAGTCATTTCACCCCTCACCAGTCTCACTAAAAAGGGGGCGGATACCACTCACTGGTCCCCTGAGGCTTTTCAGCACCCATCCTAAGACACGTGGATACTTCTTTTCCTTTTGTTGTTGAGGTAGACGCCTCGGAGGTCAGAGTGGGGGCTGTGCTGTCTCAGCGGTCAGGCTTGCAGGGTAGATTGCATCCGTGTGCCTATTTTTCTCGTAGGTTCTCCCCAGCAGAGAGAAACTATGATATAGGCAACAGGGAACTCTTGGCCATTAAATTGGCCTTTGAAGAGTGGCGTCATTGGTTAGAAGGAGCAGAACATACAATCACGGTTTACACTGATCACAAAAATCTGGAATACATCGAGGGGGCTAAAAGGTTAAGCCCTCGTCAGGCTCGATGGTCCCTGTTTTTCTCAAGATTCAGATTTATTATTACGTACACTCCGGGTAGCAAGAATATCAAGGCAGATGCCCTCTCCAGGTGCTTTGAACCAGAGACAGCACAGCCCTCCGTTTCTGAGACCATTATCCCACAGAAATTGGTGCTAGCTACAACTGAAACTTGGGAAGACTGGAAGGAGACTTTAAGTCCCTTCCAGCAGGACATCCCGGAAGGGAAGCCGGATGGGGTTATGTTTATTCCGCTACCATTTCGTCTCCAGGTCTTGGAGATGTTCCATTCGCACAAGAATGCGGGACACCCTGGGGCATCTAGAACGCAAGATCTCATGGCCAGGTGTGCCTGGTGGCCTTCTCTGGCAGCGGACTGCAAAGAGTTTGTTAGAGAGTGTGCGGTTTGTGCAAAAAGTAAGCCCTCCCGGCTGGCACCTGTAGGTACGTTACAGCCTTTGCCCACCCCGAGTGAGCCGTGGACCCACTTGTCCATGGATTTTGTGGGTGAGCTTCCCAGGTCTGAGGGCATGTCGGTCATTTGGGTGGTAGTCGACCGCTTCAGTAAAATGGCCCATTTTGTGCCCTTGAAAGGACTCCCCTCGGCCCAGGAGTTGGCCGACTTGTTCATCATCCACGTTTTTCGGCTGCACGGCATTCCAGAAAACATGTCAGACCGGGGAGTCCAATTCATTTCTAGATTCCGGAGGGCATTTTGTGACCAAATGGGCATGAAGCTGTCATTTTCATCAGGCTACCACCCACAGACCAATGGTCAGACTGAGAGAGTTAATCAGGCATTGGAGCAGTTTCTAAGGTGTTACGTTGCTGAGGCGCAGAATGACTGGGTCAAATTTCTGCCCTTCGCAGAGTTTGCACAAAATAATTTGAAGAGTTCTTCCTCTGGTTTTTCTCCGTTTCAGGTAGTGAATGGGAGATTGCCCAAATTTTCCCCATTGCCAGTTGCCTCCACTCCGTTTCCCGCTATGGAGGCCTGGCAAAAGTCTTTTAAAGACATTTGGTGGACCGTGAGAAACAATTTGGAAAAAGCGTTTCAGAGTCAAAAGGGTCAAGCTGACAAGAGACGTTCCTTAGAGTGGAGGTTCCAACCAGGAGACTTGGTTTGGGTGTCCACACGTCACTTGACCCTGAAGCAGCCTTCAGACAAGTTGGGCCCCAGGTTTGTGGGTCAATTTCCGGTAGCTAAAAGAATCAACAATGTCACTTATGCCATTGATCTCCCGGTCAGCATGCGTGGCGTGAGATCCTTTCATGTGTCCCTACTCAAGCCAGCAGTCCATGTGGGTCCCACTCCTCCTCCTCCTGTGATGGTAGATGACCAACCTGAGTACGAGATAGAAAAGATTTTAGATTCACGAGTAGTGCGGAACTCGGTGCAGTATCTGGTGCACTGGAAGGGGTATGGTATTGAGGAAAGAACATGGGTACCTGAGGGTCGCATGCATGCTGATAATTTGAGAAGGGAGTTCCACGCTCTACACCCTGAGAAGCCTGGAAGGAGCTGTCCGGAGTCCACTCCTTGGGGGGGTACTGTAAAGAAACGCGGAAAAGCCGCCGCTTCTACTCAGAGCAAGGCGGCTGTTTCCACAGATGGCATGGCGGAATGCGGAAAAACCGCGGTTAGCACGCATGGAACTGGCACTGACAATTTGTCCCAGCGCGGGGAGACCGCCGCCGCTTGTGCTGGTAGCGGTGCGGCCAACCCCGCGCACGGCTCTGCAGAGACATTGCGAGACTTGGCAGGTGTGGCTGGAACCAGTAGTCCACCTAGATTCAGAATGACACGCGTGCGCGCGGAGAGGCAGAGCTTATATGGCAGCCACAAAAGGGTCAGCTGACCAAGGTGGTCAGCTGACAATTCCACCACTCCTGATTGGTCCAGCACTTAGGGGAGGCGCTGGAGAGCGCTGATGTATATATACTGGATGCTGGTCATTCTTCCAGTGTCTGGCGTTGCGATCACAACGTGGTAGCACTCAGACCTTGTTTGTATCTATGTTCTAGCATAGTTTCCAAAGGTGTTGACGATCAAGGACCTCACACCTTAGCGTTAGGAATTATTGATCTGTATTATTTGTTATGACCTTTTGCCTGCCTGACTATTCCTCTGAACTCTGATTCTGTACCTTGCTATTTCTGATATCCTGTTGCCAAACTCTGCTCGTTCCTGAACTCTGTATCTGCCTCCTGACTCTGTACCTCGTTATTCTGATACCCCGTTGCCGAACCCTGCCCGTCTTTTGGATTACGTATCTGTCTCCTGAATCTGTACCTTATCTGTCTGTGTGTTAACGACCTGGCTTGCCCGACCTCGAGAACTGGCCTTACTGTTAGAGGCAGTTCCCAGACCTGTTAGTGACACCCCCTCTTTGGTGTCACTTTCGCTCTGTCCTTCCTTCACTCAGCCTGGCTCCTCCCCCGGGAGAGTCTAGGCCATTGGAAGGAACATACTTCTGTGCAGTACTCCTTACTGCCCCTGCACCTTCTCCTGAGGTGCAGTACCCTAGGTATTATTGTTGCACCTAACACTCACTTGTTATCTCAGGTGTCCAGAGGTTAGTAGATATATCTGATTATCGGTGATACTGCAGATCACCAATTATCGGGTATATTCTGTATTCTCGGTGATACTGCAGTTCACTGGTAATCAGACCCTCTCTGTGTTACACCGATCGTTACACTAATTAATTTCAACTGGACTTGAGCAAATTGAGATTTTAGATTTAATTTGTGTTGTAGACCTTCTATTTCGAATACAGCCATTTGGGGGTCAGTAGCCGGGGGTCTTTACCGATGTACACCTGATCGACTGCATCTGACCGAGATTTTCCAGCATGCTTGATAAATACATTTGACTGATTTCGGCCAAAATCGGGAAAGCTTGTTGCGCATCAATTTTCATCTGATTTGATAAAATTATTGAAACAGATGGTTGATCGGGCTGCAAGATTGATAGATGGTATGGTCAGCTTAAGTGTGGCTGAAGAAGAAAGTGCTGTGTTTAACTGTATGAATGCTGTTCTGCTACGATTCATTTTTTTTCTGGTAGTAAGTTTTATGCTGTACACAATCTTTAAGAGCAAAGAAGAAATGCTGAGTTATATACCACTTTAATGCCCAGATTTTTGCATTCAGTTATTTTGCTCAAATCGTTTTGGTTAGATTTGCATCTGGTGCATGGTCCATGAGCAGTGTTGTTGTTTAGTTTAGGCACACAAGCTGCATTTGGCATGGACTGCTTTTTTGGCCTATTTGTTATGCATTTGCTTGCTTTGTTTGGAATGACTCACTGTGCGTTATCAGTGTGTGAAGTGTTGACGAATATGTTGTCATCTGTAGAGATAGGTGCATTAAACTTAACCATCAACATCCTGTAGAAATTATCAAATTTGTCAGCATACTGCATAAGTTTACTCTGATGCTCCAGGCTGTCACAGTGTGAGGAAATAAATGCCCATGAACAACGCTGACATCTAGAAAATATCTGTGAGGCCTTCCTGCCAGCACTAAAAGAGGGCCACTGAAACAGAGTGTACTATAATGCCAGCACTATTATGGAGAGCACCATAGCAGAGGATTGCACACTATAGTGGAGGAGTGTGCACCATGGCGGAGGGTTGGTTCTGCCGACGAAATAGCCTACCCGTCGAATCTGCCTACATGCATTGACAAATGCGAAGGCAAGAGGGTTAGGGTTAGGGAAGGGGATAGTAAAGTCAATGGGATGTAGATTAGTTTGACGATGTTGGCTATTTCATTGGACCATCGACACTATAACAGAGAGGTGTGCACCATAACTGAAGAATGGGCACTATAGCATAGGGGTAGGACTTTTAGCAGAGGAGGGGGGTCTGTAGTAGAAATGGGAACTATAGTGAGGGACAGGACACTATAGCAGAGGAGTGGGAATTGAGAACTTTAGCACAGGAGATTGCACTATAGGAAAGGACCACTATCGCGAAAATTTTAAAATTTGAAATGCATGTAAACACATTCAAATAAGAAGTACATTTCTTCCAGAGTAATATGAGCCATAAATGACTATTCTCCTAAGTTGCTGTCACTTACAGTAAGTAGTAGAAATCTGACAAAACCGACAGGTTTTGGAGTAGCCCAACTCCTTAGGGGGGGTTTCTTAGGGGTTTCTTTATTTTCAAAAGCACTTAGCAAATGGCAGTTGCTTCATCCAACTGCCAAAAAAGTGTGAAACGGGTATGGAGGTGGGCCAGCATCTTTGTATAAATCCTTTTCAGGTAGAATTTTATAAAGAATAAAGGCCATGCTGGGAATTCCCCATTTAGGCCTGGTGCACACCAAAAACCGCTAGCAGATCCGCAAAATGCTAGCAGATTTTGAAACGCTTTTTCTTATTTTTCTGCAGCGTTTCAGCTAGCGTTTTGCGGTTTTGTGTAGCGTTTTTGGTGTAGTAGATTTCATGTATTGTTACAGTAAAGCTGTTACTGAACAGCTACTGTAACAAAAAACGCCTGGCAAACCGCTCTGAAGTGCCGTTTTTCAGAGCGGTTTGCGTTTTTCCTATACTTAACATTGAGGCAGAAACGCATCCGCAATCCAAAATCTGCAGCAGCCCAGGAGTATGCGTTTCTGCAAAACGCCTCCCGCTCTGGTGTGCACCAGCCTATTGAAATACATTACCCTAGCGGATCCGCACCCGCAAGCGGATCGCAAACCACAGCGGAAACGCTCCGGTGTGCACTAGGCCTAAGAGATGGACTAACTCAAAACCTGTCGGTTCTGTCAGATTTCTACTAACTACTGTAAGTGACAGCAACATAGGAGAAAAGTAATTTAAAGGGGAACTGAAGAGGTATACGGAGGCTGCCATATTTATTTCCTTTTAATTAATACCAGTTGCCTGCCAGCCCTGCTGGTCTATTTATCTGTAGTAGTATCTGAATAACACCAGAAACAAGCATGCAGCTAGTCTTGTCAGATCTGACTTTAAAGTCTGAAACACCTGTTCTGCTGCATGCTTGTTCAGGGGCTATGGTTAATAGTATGAGAAGCAGAGGATCAGCAGGGCTGCCAGGCAACTGGTATTGCTTAAAAAGAAATAAACATGGCGGCCTCCATATACCTCTCTCTTCAGTTCCCCTTTAAGTCTTATTTTACTCGGGAAGAAATTTACTTCTTATTTGTATGTTATTACAAGTATTTTACATTTTAATTTTTTTCGTGATAGTGGTCCTTTAAGGGACCCACGTGGAATGGGCAGTACACATGTTGGCTGTTACCGAAAAAAAAACTACCTACTTTTAAAAATCAGAAAATTTATAGCACCAGGTGTCCAGAATTTTTGTAGTAAGTCCAGAGTTTGAGCCTGTTTTCTGTAGTAGAAAGGCAATCATGTTTTCTGCTGCTTGCTGTGTAAAACTTAAATGTCTTTTTTTTTTTTTTTTAATCTTACGGTGCTCTGGTGTCAGCTTTAGCAACCTGAGCACGCAATATTCTGCAGTGTGCCATGTTCTGTCCTCAGGGACAGGGAATGCCTGCGCCTGTAGGAAAAGCAGTTACCGTAATCCTCAGAGTAGAGGTAATTTCTCCCATTCCCTTCAGCACTGCGCCGCCTTTCATCTGTGCAGAAAGTGTTAACTACCATAAATGCTGTCATAGAGGGCTAGCCTGGGAGGTACAAGACACAGAGCACACAAAGAATACAGCATGATACGCGGCAGGTGTAGAAAGTAATGAAAGTGCAAGTCTGATGTAAAACGACGATAGCATAGAACAAATTTGTAACATCTAGCATCTAGTGTCTCGTCGTGGAAAGCTGGCAGAGGAGCTCCGAAGTGAGGGCAGGAGATAAGTGGACGCCACCTTGCAGCAGCAGCAGCAGCAGCAGTGGAGAGTTGGAGGAATCTATTACAACCAGATTTCAGGGAAGAGGCTGGAAAGCTCATCCCCGATTGGGCAGTGTCTGAACATGCCAGTGCCGAGAAGGTGCAGACAGCCCGTAATGTAGCGCAACAAGCAAGCCGGGAGGTGAGCCTATCTCCACCATTAAACTAGAAGTGGGGCTGAACAATTTGCAAAACAGCTGGCTTTCAAGACTGTGTCTGAACTTGAAGCAACCATGGATATTGCCACTGCGTACCTCACCTCTGGATACCCAGATTGTAGAGCCTGAGCAGAGGCAGGAGGCTTGAGGGCTCGTTTCCACCATAGCGAATCCGCATGCGGCGACGAGATGCGGATTCGCTTGTTACACTGAAGTGGCCGGGGCTGTTTCCACATGTGCGGCGTGCGGGAGCGATTTGGCGGCGGGCCAAATCTGCACGACGGGACCCACAGAATTCGCCTGCGTCGGGAATCCGTGCGAATCGCCGCTAATGTATTTAATAGTAAAAACGCATGCGTTTGTTACATGCGTTTTTACCCGCGATTTCTCACCTTTTTCAATGTTATTTTGCCCTGGCAGTGTCATGGTTAATTTCGCATGGCACTCTGCCATGCGAAATCGCACGCGAAATCGCGGGTAAAAACGCATGCGGAAACGCATCCGCATGCGTTTTTACAAGCGTCGGAATGCCGGCGAAATCGCGTCGCAACAGTGGAAACGGGCCCTTAGAAGAGGAAAATGGGCACTGCATGGGGTGATTCAGTACTCGATGTATGCAAGAAGATGCAGTCAGTTTGCCAAAATTAAATATGCAGCCTTTTTGAAAGAGGGTAACTTTGCTTTATTAGACGAGAGTGATCTCCATTTCCCCTCTGTTAAGATAATGCAGCGTTTCTGTTGGTTTACATTAAGCAGTGACATAGAGTAGACTGTAGTAAATTATTCAGCATACCCACTTTTACATTAATTATCCTGGTTTCAACATCATAAACACTTAATATATCTATGTATTGTTGCATATTGGTATGTAAGCCTGCCTTTCAGTGATACTTAGCCTAGTCTGTTTAGCGATGTGGAATTCAGCCCCCTGAATTTACATCACAGGAGACTGGGCACGGATGTCCTGGCACCCTAGACTTTGCCCTCTATGGACCGACAACTTCTCACCACACCGCGAGTGTGCTGGCGGTTCCAGCTGTCACTTCTCCCTTACTTCCCTTGCCCGGTGTAGGTGCCCCTTAGCATTAGCTGGCCAGAGGTACCCTCAGTATTAAAGGGGCATTATTGCGAAACATTTTAAAATGTGTGCAAACATAGACAAGCATGCTTTTTCCAGAGTAAAATGAGCCATAAATTACTTTTCTCCTATGTTGCTGTCACTTACAGTAGGTAGTAGAAGTGACAGGTTTTGGACTAGTCCATCTCTTCATAGGGGATTCTCAGGGATGTATTTATTTTCAAAAGCACTTAGTGAATGGCAGTTGCTCTGTCCAACTGCCAGAAAACTGTGTAGCGAGCAGGGAAGCTGGCCAGCATCATTGTTTAAATCCTTTTTAGGGAATATCCTTATAAAGAATAAAAGCCTTACCTGAGAATCCCCTATGAAGAGATGGACTAGTCCAAAACCTGTCACTTCTGTCAGATTTCTACTACCTACTGTAAGTGACAGCAACATAGGAGATAAGTAATGTATGGCTCATTTTACAATTTTTCGCCATAGTGCCCCTTTATGTAGCTAGAGGTGCTCCTGACTGAAGGGAGATCTGGTCAATGGAATGCCGAGAGCCGAGTGAGTAACCTCTCATTTACACTCTGCTCAGGACTCTGTATAGGGAAGGAGGAAGAGAGGCACTAAGGGAGGGAAGTGCCTGATGGTAAATCTGGGTCTGATTCTGGGAAACTAGGTAATAGTTCTACTAGCTTCAGAACACACTGTAAACAAACATTCCGTAGTGATGTACCTGCCAGTACTAAAGATGTTGCCACCTGTAATAGAGTTCAGAATGTGCAGCCCCATACACACTAGATGAAACTCATCTGAGACAGCCAATAACATTTGCCCCTGCTGAGAATCCAGCCGTGTGTACAGCAGCTTCCTTCCCCCACTCAGCCAGCAAACCACCTGTTGGATCATTTCAGCTGAGCGACGGCCAACAGCAAAATTCTCCTCACTTACTACACCTGAAGTCCCTCCCGTGCTACTCCATCGGCCCTCAACGGCCCTGCATAGCAACAGAACAAGTCGCTAGCCTAAAGGCTAACAACACGCCTGTACAGCTTCAGCCATTCAATGTCGCCTGAGGGATCTGGTCCCATCGATCTCAACCGGGCGACATGCCTTGTATGTGTGCACAAGGCATTAATCAGGGTGTGGAAAGGGTGAAGAAAGATTTCACAATGGGCAAGCACTGGTGAATATTGTAAAGAAAAAACAAAACATTTTTTTATCATTACGTTATTTTCACTACAGTTCCTCTTTAAAAAAAGAAATGGCCCCAAGAGTATTTTCCTGTTAAGAAAAGTGCAGCATGTCTCAGTGGCCAACTGACATCACCTATGCAGTGCAGAATTAAATAACACACGGGGTGTTACAACCTTGTTGTGTGTATCAGACTTGTACTTTCATTACTTTCTATACCTGCAGGTATCCTGCTGTATTCTTTGTCTCTCCTTCCCTCTATCTCCCAACCAGGCTAACTATCTGTGATAGCATTTATGGTAGTTAACACTTTCTGCACAGATAAAAGGTAGCGCGGTGCTGAAAGGAATGGGAGAAATGACCTCTACTCTGAGGACTACGGTAACTTCTTCTCATAATCAGAGGCAGGCATTCCCTGAGGACAAAATATATACAGCACAATTAAACTGCAGAATATAGCGCGCTCAGGTTGCTAAAGCCGAAATGATATCAGTGTAGGAAGCCAGCGCAGATTAACTGAAAGGTAAAAAAAAAAGGCAATTGTTCAGTTTTACACAGAGAGCAGCAGAGGTGCCAGTGGGAAAAAAAAACAGAGCTATGGTAAATATAACCTACTGTAATATTTATCTTGCTTACATGGGAATATATAAGGGGAGAATCTGGTTGTTTTAAGAATCAGCTTGTCTGTTTAATAAGCACAGTGTGGCTTGTGTTACTGCTGCTTTTACGATGGCTCCAAATGCAGCTTTATGATGGATGAAAGCCAGGTTAACAAAGCACACAGACATAAAAGTACAAATGATCAAACACAGTTACCACCACACCTTGCCACACAAAATAATATTGAATGACTGCAAGGCAAACAGCACACAGTGCAATAAGATAATCACCAGCGCACAAATAACATAGCGTGATAGCACTGAAATGATCCATAGAACAATAACAGTAAATATTCCTTAATAAAATATGGAAAGCTATATCTGGGGGCACTACAGGAGTCAGATGTACACTCATCGCCACTATTCAAGACATTGTACCCTGAAGAGCTACCATTTCCAGCAATATTTTTAGCGATAGGGAGTGTCTTAGTGGCATTGAATATATTAATTGATCCTTTAGCGAAGCAGATCATTATAGCTGTGGAAGAATAGGCTCACACACTTATCTATGTGCATATATATGGAGTGATTACGTATGCAAGTGCTAGCAGCCAGAGCACTTGTTACAGGAATCACAGGGCTCGAGAGACTTGTTGCTTCCTAGAACCTATTTGAACTAGGTGAGTCTGCATCTAGTGCCTCCCAGAGTGGGGAGGTGTGTGTGAGCAGGACTACATGTGGTTGGCTGGCATCACTGTTCCTGTGTATATATAATAAGGTACAGTCCCGGCTACTTCATAGGCAGACGCTGGCAACAGCCAGAGAAGACCACCTGCAGCTACCGCAGTCACAAGTCAGAGCAGCTTCCTTATTATGCCATCTAAACCTTAGAAAGCGAGGACCTTAAATATAAGTTCTGATAGATTTCACAATATATTGCAGTTACTGAAAATATTCTGTTGAGATCATCTGCATCTGGCTACTGACTTCTGCAGCAGGACCACCAGCTTATCCTACGTAGCGACTGATCTTCCAGCAGCTGCTTGTACAGTACCAGCTAGAAGCTACAGGTAGGTGAATCCACTGTGCTATCTCAGTACAAAGGACAGCAACATCCTCACAACAGGGCAGTAGCAGGGGCATGCTGATGCCTGTTGCTTATCACTAATGGATAATCATATTTTCAGGGCAATCATATGAAAGAACTGTAAAAGTCAGAGTGCATAGTTCTTATTTCTGCACAGCAGATTCAGGATATAGTTGCCCTTTAAAAATGCCGTCTTGCACACAGGTTTTATTGAACCCAATGGGGAAACTGTTTCTGGTGTGTCAGAACAGTAAATGTTAGTTACAGTGTCAGGACCTAGTCACATAGCATTTGCAGGGAGATGCAGAACTGCTGCAGACCTCCATCTATCTCTCTGTCAGAGCGTACCCTGGAAAAGTGAAGATACATGTGTGTTTTCATCTGGCAGTAAACAATGAGCAGTTTTTTTATCACCAATGTCCCCATACACAGGAACAACCTAATTGGATGATCTAGTCTGTATCAGTGTAGCACTATCAGATACATCTTTTCTGTTATACCATGCCCCACATGTTCAGTGAAAGGGTGACATCATGGGAAAGGGATGACATCTTATGTAAGATTTAATAATGCACAATTTGTCATGCCTAATTATGAAGATGTCTAAGGAAACTGCAACAAAGGTAAAGCAGTTACCCTGAGTAACCAGCCTGGTATCAGTTGTTAAATGCAGCAAGCATTCTGATTGGTTGCTCTTGGGAAGCACTCCGCTTTTACTCCAGTTGTCTTTGCACTAATCTTGATACATCAACCGGTCTATATACTGACATCTAACAATATCTCACTCTTGGTCAGATATTTTTCCACATTGTATTAGATAAAATGTCCACACCATCCCAGTTGATATAACTCTGCAGACGCCAGATCATACGAATATAGTTTAGCATTGCTTTGTATTGTAGTAAGAGGGCTTTTCAGTCTCTTTTGGCACCCTATACTTTCCTGGTGGTTCTGGGCCACCATGAGCTATATGGGTATTCTAAAGATCATAGGAAGTGACTGTTCATGCCCAATTAAGGAAGCAGTTGTTTACTCAATACATCAGAATAGTGTCTGTTTTATGACCATTTCACCACGTTTATGGAAGTCTTCAGTCATTCTCTTTGGGAGCAAGAGAAGAGGTCAGTACACCATTATGTACGTCATGACCAAGTATTATTCTTCAGTGCTGTAATGTAAGTGCTCCATGTATAATCACATCATTGACTCCGTGCTGCAGAGAACGCCGTTCTAAAGTTCAATTGATTAAACTTTTCCATTGTGCAGTAAAGTGAAGGAGCTATCATTAGCCTTCCTCCATTACAGTGTTACTGTCAGAGGGTAGTGAGGTCCAGAGACCTACAAGCAGCAGAGATGCAATGGGCAGTTGGCAGCAGCGCTAGAGAAGAATGGAAGAAGGCTTGGAAAGAGGCATACTGCTATTTATAGCAATATGAAATACGCATTGTTTTCATATACTGACACAACTATTAGATCAATCTCTTTATCTTTTAACTGAGTTTGAGTTTCTGTTAGATCCATTTTCAGTAGCTAACAGACTCTTACAGGTTACTGTATCTTAATTATAAGCAAGCATAGCATTGGCCCAAATCCTGGTCCATGCAGAATTGCCCCACCTCCCCTGCAATTACATCAGGCATTGAACAGATGTTTGCTTTTTTTCTTTGTCTAAGGCTGGTCATAGACATCACAGCAAGAATCACTGCTGCAAATACATTGCTACCGTAAATGATCCCTCTTTAGAAAGATCTTTCCATAAACCTGCAATCTCAGGTTGCTTAGATGCCCCTAGTTATGTCAATGCAGGCAAAAAAGAGAGTCCAGTCATTGAACTTGGCATCTTTTCTAGGGGAAAAGGCTAGCAACTTCCAACAAAAAATGCTCTCACCCTTAAATGTATGAATGATATGCTTTTGTGTCTTTTCCACATATAAGTATGTATAGAGCACATTGCAGCAGATTTACTAAGGTATCTACAGATCTCCTAACTTCTGCAGTGGAAATATCACAAATGATACAGCAAATCTGGACTGGATTCATTATGCATATGCTATAAGGTGAATCTGAGTCAGATCTGGGTTGCCAAGAGGCTTGTGAAATACTGATTGGATAATTGCAGTTGCAGATCCATAATTAGAGTCTATTTTTATGGAAATTCACTTGAGGTTAGGTATATACCAATGTAGAGAGAAGGCTCTGGATAACATAGAGCCCTCCCAGTCATCAGTCCGTCCTGTTGTTCCAGCACCGTCCCCTTGAAATTCACTTTAAATTAATAATTACAGGAGATCCTGAGTTTGTAAAAAGAAATACATAAAAATCTCCATGAAGTCATATATGTGAGGCTGGCATCATACAACTGTGAATTCACTTACTTTCCCGCAATGTACACTATGGTACAGTCATTATGGTTTACTGATTTATTTCAATCAAAACCTTTTAGAAGAAAAAATAAAAGTCCAGTTCAATTTTGCTGGACAGCTTCACTCACTGGAGATTCATAAGATCTTTAGGAATGCTTCAGTCAATCGCGCCCACTGCCTCCCTATAACTTTATGGCAAGCTAGTAAGCAAGGTGTTTTCTACTTTTTCCATGATCCCTTAGTTAGAGATGTCCGCAGCAATCTGTGCCGATAGACATAGGAATCATCTCTGGATTCAGCAGAAATTTGCAAGACAACCATCATCTCACATCTATCACAGTGTCAGTTATTCTTAAAGTGTATCTGAACTACCAAATCAAAAGCGGTCGACACACACCACCAGGAGTATTTAAAGCGCAATTACCATTATTTGTACAAAAAGACATATGACATGAGTGGTGCCAACCTCTTTTGATTTGGTGGATGTGTGGCCCCTAATGGTACCAGGGTGCTGATCGTGGCATCTTAAAATACGCATGTGAGTGCTTCTTCTCTTTACAGTGTGGACAGTGTATCTGAACTGACGTAATACAGAGGTTCATTCACGTAGCCACGGTAATATTTCCATACACAGGCAGCGAGCGCACAGCATTATTACCGGTTCTAATGGCAGCAGTGTATTGGGCAGTTCGTGCATATGGGTAATGTGATTGTTATTACGGTAACATGCAATACAGTACTTGTGCAACATGCATTACCAGCGTAACGCTCTTTTTACCCTTGTATCACGGGTCGTGCTAATTGTGCAAAGTGCAGTATACTGCTGGTGTTAGTACCAGTAATATTGTATGCACTCCCTGTGCACAGCACTGTTACCTTAGCTATGTGAATCAACCACTTGATGAGATAAACATGGGTACATGTAGTACCAGGCCTACTTAGAGGTTCACTGAGTTAACTTGCTAATAGTGTTAAATGTATAAGCATGCTCCCCTGAGTTCACTTACTATTCTTTTGCATTGCAAGAGTTAATAAACCAGTGCTTTTATCTAGGCTAATGAGGCAGTCTAACAACTAGGGCTCTCCTGAAAAGTAAAAAGAAGCCTAACACTTTTATCTGTCTTAACTCCCTTGGTGTTATGATTCTTTCCGGATTTTATGCTGGGAATATACGCTCGATTATGCCGCTGGATCGATTCCCGCTCGTCCCCGCGGGCGCCTGGATCGATTCCCGCTCGTCCCCGCAGGCACTTCTCTTATCTTCTGCTCGTTTTCCATATCTTTTTCCATTGTTCCGCCCGCGGTATCGAGCGGGTGATCGGACATGTCGGAATTTATAAATCGAGCCATCTAATGGCTCGATTCAGCGGTCAAAATGTACCGTGTATCTCCAGCATTAGGGTCTAAAAGCAGTGGAATTTTTTGCATGCTTTTAGATCCTAAAACCTGGAAAAAATCATGCTGCTAGGGAGTTCTGCAGCAGCCCAGCACTCACTCACCTCCCTGGGATCCAGCGCTGCAGTTTTCCCTTCGTTCTCCGGGTGGCGCTGTAACCCTATAGTCGTCATGACGACAGACGGCGATCTCACCAGGGGGAAGCAGAGCCTTGGCGGAGAGGAAGAAGAAAGGCGGCCAACGTCGGGATCCCGAGGGAGGTGAGTTAAAATGCCCACTGTGCACTTTGCACTGCATAGACCTCCTGGCGACTACCACGAGTTTAGCTCGGGGTTACCGCTCCTGGCATGTTTTTTCTACCTGAGCTGAACTTTTACCGCTAAGGAGGTAAACAAACACTGCTTATAACCTTATAACACTAATGTTAATTAGTTCTCGACCGTAGGTGCCAAATAAACCAGATCCTACCTCAATGTGCCACTGGCTGCTGTTTATACTTCACACATAAAATTGCAGCCCTTAAACTGAAAATAAGAAAGTGAGACTGCAGGAAAGTTCTATGTACCTCCCTACTTCACATTTAATTATATATTATGAAATAAGTTAATTTTCAGTTCAGGTTGTGCTTTAAAGAGAACCCGAGGTGTGTTTAAAGAATGTTATCTGCATACAGAGGCTGGATCTGCCTATACAGCCCAGCCTCTGTTGCTATCCCAAACCCCACTAAGGTCCCCCTGCACTCTGCAATCCCCCATAAATCACAGCCATGCTGTGAGGCTGTGTTTACATCTGTAGTGTCAGTCTCAGCTGCTCCCCCGCCTACTGCATAGCTCCGGTCCCTGCCCCCGTCCCTTCCCTCCAATCAGCAGGGAGGGAAGGGATGCAGGCAGGGACTGGAGTTCTGCAGGAGGCGGGGAGAGCAGCAGACTGACACTATAGAAATAAACATAGCCAGCTCTGACAAGCTGTTTGTCAGCAGCGTGGCTGTGATTTATGAGGGATTGCAGAGTGCAGGGGAACCTTAGGGGGGTTTGGGATAGCAACAGAGGCTGGGCTGTATAGGCAGATCCAGCCTCTGTATGCAGATAATATTCTTCAAACCCACCTCGGGTTCTCTTTAAGTATAATAAATGCAATATACTTGCTTTATTTTAAGATACTGGCATGTCACTCCAGTATGGACAATAAAATCTGCTACTCTGTGCTTATACTGATAGTAAACACTGTGTGCTGATGTCAGCTTGAATGTTGCACCTTTGCATTTATTATCCTCCCTGTGTTATCAGCACTTCAATATATGGACTAGCCATAAGCAATTGGGCATTTCAACAAAGGGAGTATTTTACATCACAACTAAAATCAATAATACATAAGCATTGCCATATTGATCAGAACCCCATGTTGTGGCATTTTAACTGTGTTTAAGTATAAGTACACTGACACAATAAAGTCTTATACTAGATGTCTTGCAAGATCTTAGATCACATGTGTTTACCCTTTCTGTATCAAACCCCTTTGGTAGTCACCAAACCCAGCTACCTTTAATTTACAAATCATAATTTACCTTTGAAATGGTGAGCTTAGCCACAAAGCCTGTTTAATAATGGACTAACATGCGCCATCCACAGCCACATGTTCATTGGCGCAGGCCCCACCTCTGTCCCGGACGCTGCCTGAAGCCCACCCATGGCTGCAAGCGTGCCAGGCACAACACGCATGGACACCGGAGGATGCAGGACATGAACATTATTATATAGTATGAATTGGTTCTTGAGTTAGGGGTTTCATTTGGATTTCAGGCAGCATTTAAAGCTTGCCTGTCCTTATGGAAAATACAGAGCCTAGATGTATAAGCATGCAGTCATTATATGCAGCACTATTCTATGTGCTTGTGTTGTTAGCAATAACCTTATTTACATGGAATACAACCTGCAGAATGTTCCACACATCACTGTGACACGGAATTGCAGAAAACAATGCAGTGTACCGGCTTGTAAAGAGGTCTGTTGACAGACTCCTGCAGTTCTGTACATCTAGCCTATAGTAGTATGTAAACACTGCAGACACACAACTGTATGACAAGCACAGATACGTTAATGTTCCCTGACAGTATATAACCGGGAATTGGTACTATGCCTAGTTAGTTTGTGCTTTTGTTGGGCATAATACATGTTAAGGAGGATTAAAATGTTATATAGTTGTGACATAATCTTATCCTTTATCGATAAAATGTCAACATTTTATGCAGCAATTTACATAAACTGATAAAGGGTACACAATGTAAATTTCAGACGAGCAATCATGAAAACATTACACCTAAGGAGATGATCAGCATCACCCTTGTACGAGTCCATAATCTATCAGGTCAAATCTTATTACCAAATGATATAAGCCCTGAGGGGCAGCAAAAAGAACAAAGCCCTTCACCTGACATCGGAAGCCTTTTCTTGAATAATTCTGCTTCACCTAATGATCAGGAAAATGTCTGTGCTTATCTGACATTTCCATATCTACAAGACTGGTCTATACAGAGAGGATGCATTACCAAGACTGGTGCAAAGAAATCTGTAACTAAACAGTCAGAATCCTCATTTCATTCTACAGCATTGTACAGCCGAAACCTGACCATTGCTGTAGACAATTCTTCAGTTCTCTGTTTGAAAAATGAATCCCGTTGAAGTTAATCAGTACCTCACATTCCTTGCTACACGCACTGTCCTGTTGTGGTAAGAAGGCTAAAGTTAGTCACCTAGGGATTCAACCCAAGAAGGCTAGCTTGTCTTGAAGTGACACTGAAGTGAAAAAAAGTATGATATAATGAACTATATGTCTCGTACAGATAATAGAAAATTAGTAGCAAAGGAAAGAGTCTCATGTTTTTATTTTCGGGTATAAAGCTTGTTTTTTCTTCATAGCATTGCATCATTCTATCATATTTGCAATTTACAAAGTATACTGTATTTTAAGCTATGAAACAGAACAGAGCTAGTGACCCTTTAAACTTCCCTGCAGTAAAAAGATTATCTGAAGCTGCCTGTCACTGTTTCTTGTGTCACTGAAGTATAAGTGCCTCAGAGAACAGCACTGTAGCCAACTAAACTGGTCAGAGAGCTCAGAGAAGCTCTTTTGCATAGATAACAAGTGAAGTTTCTTAACTTTTCCTGTACTGGAAACAGTATGAAACTCATATCTGTGCTCCTAATGTTGTATTTCTTAGCTGTACTACACATACAAATCATTATCTCATAAGTTTATTTTCACTTCAAATACCCTTGAAAGCTGGTCATGCATACTTAAAGGGAACCTGTACTGAGTAAAATTATTTAAAATAAACACATGAGGTAACTTCAAATGAACATTAAATAGTTACCTTGCCCTCAGTTCCTCTCAGAAGCTCACCATTTTCTTCTGACAAAAATCCCTTCTAATTCTGACAACATTTTGTCAGAACTGAAATATATCAGTTGCTGTCAGTTATGTATCAGTTGCTGTCAGTTAGAGCTGAGAGGAGAACTGATGTGTCCATGTTTCCCTATGGCTCAAGTGGACGATGTTACAGTTTAACTTTGTGCTGACCAGAAAGCTGTTAGGGGGTAATGGCCATTTTCAAAATGGAGGACGGAGAATTCCATTGATCACAGTGGACAAACAGGACGTGGGAGAGGAGAAAGAGATTGAGCAGTAGACTACACGGGAGGTAAGTATGACTTGTGTATGCTTATTTTGACTTAATTTTCAGTTCAGGTTTTCTTTAAGATCAGGGCTATAACTATAGCCCCTGTGACCCCCATGGTGGGGCCTGGAGGCTTTGAGGGCCCACTTGTCTCCCCCCTTTTGCAAGGTAGCAGAGCAGAGCATTCTATTTACCTGCTTCACTGTGCATCTGGCCTCCTTCCAACTGCATGCACTGTGCTGCATACATGCCTCCTGGTGCAGTCACGTTACATCCGTCAGGAGCCTGAGGCAAGTATGCTACATATAGTTAGTGGCTGCAAAGAGAACGCCAGACCTGCCCTTGTGAGCTTAAAATCTAGAGGGTAGAGGGGTGGAGGCACGAGGAAAGAATTGCTATATCCTCAGAAAATGCTATAGCCTCATGACACGTTTTGTTGCTATATAGGGAAAAGGTGGGACAATGACACAATGTGTCTTGGTGCGTCTTTCAGCGGGCGGGGTAAGGAGGTGAACAATGTGCCTGGCCTAGACAATCTGGCACGGCAGAACTCTCTGCGATGCATTGAGGAGGCTGTACACATGCTAGATTCTCTGCAGAGATTCACCCAATCGGCCGCATTGGCCTAGGGCCTACTAAAGTTGGCACTTTATAAATCAACTAGAGGACCTAAGCCTGTTAATATAACGGGCTCTAGACCTCCCTCACAACTACCCTCCCGCCCCTATCACCGCTGCTATCCACTGCATGTCACCGCGCACCCTCCCACGCACCGCGGGTGCTCCCGCTTTCCTGGCCCCATCCTCCTTCTGTCCCAACGGCCGCCCGCATGCTGCACATATGCAGTAGTAAAAACGCACGGACACAGAGGAGGACGCAGGGACACATGGGGTTTATTATATAGGACTAGTGACCTTAGCCCTTTTAAAAAACGGGCTAGGTCTGTCACTGTGCATGCGCACGCGCACATGTCCGTCGCGCCCACCCGCCACGTGCGCGCACGCCCACCAGTCTGTCCGTCCACCCCTTGGCCCGTCATGCCTTGCAAGCCGCGCCTCACTCCCCCCTCAGTGTCTTTGCGTCCCTGCACATGCGCAGAGCGCAAAAGGACACACACAGGGACATGGGACGCGGAGACACTTACGGATTATTATAGAGGATAATAACAAAGTGTGGATGAGGATTTAGCCATTGTAGATATCCCCTAGTTTAAATCTTATGTTTTATGAGTTTAGTTCAGGTTTAAATGCGCACAATAACACACATAACAGTGACTTACTCTGCTAGTATGTTTACTGAATGTAGGAGATAAAAGGTGAAAAGGCTGGATAGTGTAATGGTTAAGGGCTCTGCCTCTGACACAGGACACCTGGGTTCAAATCTCGGCTCTTCCTGTTCAGTAAGCCAGCACATATGCAGTGAGGATCCTTGGGCAAGATTCCCTAACACTGCTACTGCCTATAGAACGTGCCCTAGACAGTGGCTGCTGCTCTGGTGCTTTGAGTCCACCAGGAGAAAAGAGTGATATAAATGTTCTGTGTCTTGTCATAAACACGGGAAGAACATACAAACCCCGTGCTGGTAGTCGCAAGACAGCTATCTACTTTCTGTACACATGACAAACTATTTCCTTTACACATGACAAACTATTTCCGATTTTCGAGCTCAGCTTTACTAGCTCTGTGTGCAGCACATTTTTAATGCAACTAGTTGTATGTGGTTTTTAGGTGTGCATTGATAAAGGGATAACACAGGAGTATCTGCAGCTCAGATTACATATTGCAGTCTTTTTTTCTGTATTGCCTGTAAGCTGCTGGAGATTTTTTTTCCTAAGGCATCTCTGCTTGTAAGGCAGTCAGTTTGTTGCCTCCAGCAGGGCAGTGAGGAGGATAAGGGCTGCCTAGTTATAGTTACGTGTTCATTCTGCAGTGTTCAGAATACGTGTAGTCCTCAGGCATACATGACCATTATCACTTCTGCTCAGCTGGCCACATGTATCATTATGCTTCTCCTCAGTTTTATTATTTCCTTTAATTGAAACGTTGATGGAAACAAATAGGCTATTTATGAAACACAGTTATCATTTACACCTGGCTTGTTCAACATCTGGCTGAAAATTGAAATCTGAATTATGATGTGGATATCCGGTATGAAAAAAAATAAAATAAATGCAGCTTTATATAGAGCCGATGAGAGTACTTGAATCAGCCACCTGTAATTCCCTGCATAGCTATGGGGACATATACTGTACTCTGCCATCCACAGAAACTCACCTTTCATTCATTCCTCTGTTATGAAATTATATGAGAAGTCATGTATTCTTGCGAGTCTCTTTTCTCATTGGAATGAAGGTGGTGGTACTGGGGGGAATTGTTCATTAGGGGTCCCTATGTACTAAGAGCAATATTGCAAGTCAGCTAGGGGCTTCTGCTATTTTTACAAGTTCCTCTGTTTCCAATATGCTTACCTGTTTTTATCGCTGTAGGTTCAATTGCTTTAAATATGCCATATTTGATTGCATTTGACCAAATTTCCAGCTCTCTAAATTGATAAAATGTTGTTCTTAAAGGAAACCAGAGACGGTTTAAACTATAAATTTGATACTTACCCGGGGCTTCCTCCAGCCCCATAAGCACCTCAGAGTCCCTCGCTGTCCTCCCGCGATCTGCCGTTCAGCCGCAATCAGCCCAGGAAACTGGCTCAGACACGCCACTAGTGGTCTCCTGCGCATGTGCAAGACCCCCTGTGAGGGGGGTGATAGTGCTGGAATGAGGGGACCGAAAGGGGAAAGGCGAAGGCTCAATAGGATCCAGAGTCTTCCCCCTCCATAGGTAAGTATCTGCCTTTTTTTGGAGTTGACACAGTTACTAACAAGACCTTAGTGTGTTTTATCAATCTCCTAAGTGCAGAGAGATGTTAATATTTGTTTTATATATGATATGTAAAGTTACAAAGATACAAAATAATATTGAGTGATTTCCTCTTTTAAAATATTGTTGAATTCGGTATTTAGTCTCATGGCCTGTATATTCAGCGATACAGAGATCACAAAATACATGAGAACATTTATTTGTGCAGTCGGGCTGGTCTCTGTGCTTTGTGTAATGGTTTGCCCTGTAACCAGAGTACAGTGAATTATTATGAGCTGTGCTTGTGTTCTGCTTGTTAGCTTTGTTTCTGTCTCGCCCACCTGTGGGAGAACAGGTAGTAGACAGCATCCACATAATATAGATTCAGGTCATGTCATTGCTTTACATTCTTGAGGTTTGCTGTCAGATGAGAGGCTTTTCTGCTGGGAAATGCTGCCTGCTAACAGGATCACAGTGTTTTGCGGTCACTTTCTTGCTAAGCTGATGCAGCAGCTCTGTGATTGACATAAGGAATCCCCACTCTGATTTTACATTCATAAGGCCCTTGCCATAAAAAGCTTTTATGTGATCTCACTAATATACAGCAAGTACTGTAACCCATGCAAGTCTCTCTCTCAAGAATGAATGGCCTGGTAAGGTAGGAAAGGTTGGAGGGAAGGAAACCTCCATGATCACAGGACACTGATTGCTTCTCTAACCAATGGCAGCATATGCACTGGTGGCAAGGCCAGTAGCAGGAACAATTGTAAAATACATTTGTACACATGCATTCTGTATAAAGATGTACATTTTCACCAGAGTAAAATTCACTATAAATGACTTTTTCCTATGTTAAAAAGAGAGGAGCGCTCTGAGATTTCCAGCAATGATAGATCAATTAACACTAGGAAAGGTCTCACCTAGTATTAGTGTGGCCGGTACAGCGTACTCAGCCGCGATTCGCATGCGTCCCTCTTAGGCAGCCGGGGACCGGGCTCTCCGTGGCAGCAAGGCAGAGACAGGGCGGAGGCGACGTCACCAGCTCCAGACCTCCTTGCGATGGTAGCGAGGACGTCTGTTCAAACACACGCTGGAAGGCGTGGTGAGCAGCGTCCAATTGTCCGTGAATGGTGAAAATAGAGGCAGGGGAATAGACTGGCCACAGTGTTACAATATGGCACAAAATACATATGGGACTATAAAATAAAGGTTTATTAAAATGACAACGCGTTTCCCGGAGGAACATCCTCCGCTTTCTCAAGTCTTACCTATGTTATCACTTGCAGTAGGTATTATCTGTCTTACAGCCCTGAACCTCCTATTGACATGAGGGATGCTCAGGATTTCCATTAATTTTACTAGCACTGTCTGCTGACAAGGGGATTTTAAAGGTTTTCTGTGAAAGGATAAAGGATTTTGAACACAAATTCAGTTTTCAGGCATTCTGCAATACCACTATTTAAAAAACATCATAAACTTTCCAATTCTGAGAACACGGACATGCTCTCTTTAAAGCCGGATTGTCAGCCACAAAATCAAATTCCATTTACCCACTGCTCTGCGTTCGTTGTGCAACCTGGAACCTTACTGTATTGCAAGCACTCCAATCTAATCAGAAATGTTTCTGCTGTATTAAATCTCAGCTGTCAGCCTGGCTCTATTTGGTACATTGCCAACAAGAAGGACGCTTGTCATCGCCCCTCCTACATTCCTGCTCCTCACCGATTGGCTGAGGGCAGTTCAGTGTGACATGAGGCTGAAATCTGATCTTGCTGTGCTCACATGTTTAAAAAGCAGATTCTATGAGAAAAAAAACGAGTAAGGGAGGAAATGACATCAGTATTGGCTTCAGTCAGAGGGAACCAAAATGGCAAATGCCAGGAACACAATTCTCTTTATTAACTATATAAAATTCACTGAAATCAAAACGTGGACAGTACAATACATCTGTTATGTAAGTAGAACAAATAGTTATCTACTTTTATATGTGTTTTTTTCTGGCATAGTATAGCTGACCCTGCTACTTTAAAGGCCATCTAAAGTCATAAATGAAAAATCAGTGGGTGAATTTTGTGTCTGTATATAGTGCCTTAGATTCACTAAAAGCCCTTTACTTAGGTAACTGATACTTTTAGTAATATATACCTTATGTTTCTACTAATCCTTGATTTCCTGTAATGTTGACAGCACAGACTTCTCCTACATTCTATTGAGAAGTAGTCTTGACAAACTACAATTAGTACTGTAATATTACAAGCTGATAGCAGACAGTATTTCGCCAATCTTCGTTTTTCATTGTGTTGAGGATTTTAGTGTTGCAAAATTAACATACTCACTATTTATTCTAACAAACACAAAACAAAATTTCTGCGTTCAGTATACCTAGCCCACTACTAATTAACATAGCCACACCCAAATTGAATTAGGAGAAATGTAGTTCAAATATGAGTAATAGGTGTACGATGTTAGGGATAATTACAAGATTTAACGCATTGCCCAGCAGGTACTGCCACGATATGGCACAGTTTAGGCCTCAGCCTCACATCCAGTACATAAAAAAAATAGTCATAATTATTAGACATTTTTAAACATTTTTAAGATTTATGCCTGACAAAAGCAGAAGGGGAGATTTCAATAATATAATAAATACAACTTAACTGTATGTTCCTTATTTTACTTAAAGGAAACCTGAGATCAGTTGTAAGAAAGATTTTATACTTACCCGGGACTTCCTCCAGGCCCCATGAGCACCGCTGTGTCCCTCGCCGTCCTCCTGGGTGGTTCCATTCGGCTACAACCAGCCCCGATAATCTGGCTTGGTCACGTCAGTTGGACTCTTCTGTGCAGAAAAGCCCAACTGGCACAACCGAGACAGATTACTGGGGCTGCTTGCGGCCAAACGGAGCCACCTGGAAGGATGGGGAGGGATGGAGTGGTGTTCATGGGGCTGGAGGAAGCCCCAGGTAAGTATAAAATCTTTCTTACGTCTGATCTCAGTTACACTTTAAGATTAGCTTTAATTTAAAAAACAAAACAACTCCTGATTTTGACCAGTGGCGTAGTTAGAAATTATGGGGCTCCAGAGCAAAACTATCATGGGGCCCTCAGATGTAGGCACTCTTTAGCTATGCCACCTGTCAGTACCCTATAGGTATGAGTTAATTGGCCATATACATTCTTGTGAAATCTGCACTGCATATAGTCCAGGGGCACTAAGTGGGTGGAGAAACACAAGAAAATTAATAGTGAATACATCAAGTATCACCTGGGGCCCTCATAGCGGCAGCTATGGCTGCTATGGCTATTGCCATGCCCCTGATTTTTACTTCAATATATGAATCGAATTTATATATCACTACAAAAAGTTATCAACTTTAGCTTCAAAAACAATTAAAAAGCTTCAAACTACCCTTATAATGGCAATAAAGAAAGCATATAGCATACAGAACCTGGCTCACTAAGATGAAATTGCACAAGACAGTTACTTACTTTAGCAGTGCTGCGATCACATAACCAATTTTTGTGCAGCAGCAGTCAGATGCTCAAGCATGCAGGATATTGCACTTTTCGAGCTGTGCTACTGTAGCAGCACATGACTCCATTGATGTAAATAAGAAAACAGTGTGCATGTACATTTCCATATACCTTGCTATCCAGTGCAATGGCTAGATTGCAGCTTGTCTGTACATTTATCAGCTAAACGTGTGGGGTTAAGCCCCATGTACACAGTACAATTTTCCATCAGATTGGCGGATCTATTAGATAATTTCGGACCGCTCCGATCAGATTCCAGTCGATCTTGCCATCGATTTTGGGTACTTATCAATGTAAAATTGATTGCAAAAACCGATCGGAAACAATTTGGATGTCTACACAATTTCTTATCACCACTGGTCTAACTGATGGAAAATTGTACAGTGTAGATGGGGCTTAAGGATGAGAGGGGGAAGAAGTAAAATGTAGTTTTGCCTGAGGGCCCTTTCACACCGGCACGGTGTGTTGTGGCAAATTGCCTCACTGCTACTGCAGCCTAATGAAACCCTATGGGGAAGTTCATACTTCCCATGTTGTGGTACACTGCACCGGAAGTGCCCAATTTAACACTAGCGCTTACCTACATTACCGAGCGGCTCCTGACGCATTTTTTTTTTTAAAGTTGGTGTTGTGGCACGTATGTGCAATAGTGTATTTTTATAGTACGCTTCTGTGCACTTCCGCATACCCAAAGCAGGAAGTGTCCGCAAGTATCACTTCCTGCTTGGCCGTTTGCCAGACAGGGAACACCGTGTACTAACGCGGTGTTCCCTGAAGAACTGTTTTGTACGGTGCAATGGTCGTAATGCGCCGCATTGTTAACACTAATTTGCAGTCTGAAACCAGCCTAAGGCGAAACTGAACGTTAGATGAAGCAGGTTATGGCAGTAGGGATTAACTCACTCTGGTCACCGCCTCTGGCGCCAGCACTCCCAGACTCTCCCGATGCCTCCTTTACAATTAGAGGGGGGAGGTATTGCGAGCAGAAGGAGGGAATATCGGGAGGCTGAAGGGACATGAAGTGCTGATACCAGAGGCAGTGACCAAGGATGTGGCCTGCTCAGAATTTTGCTTTTGCCTGCTCTTCCTTGGTGTGCAGTACAGTAGCTGGCAATGTCTCTTTTGACAGCTTGACCTTGCCCAGCATGTCAAAAGTCGTTTTTTTTTGTAGCATTATTATTTTTAATTAAAAAAAAGAAAATGAACATGCCAATCCCTGTTTCCTCAAGATCCATTAAACTGTAGTCCTACATGCAGGCTTGGGCTAGCAAAATCCAGGGATTGTGGAGCCACCAGTGTTAATCTCTGCCCCTGAGCTAAATACCCAGCCATATCAAAAAAAGGGCAATTTAAAAATATTGAGGGGAAGCAGGAGCAACAAAGTCTTTACCTTTGCCCAATGTTGTGAAGAAGGGGCTCATCTTCATTGGAGCCCTGTTTAGGCCTCTTTCACACGGGAAGCTAAAGGTGGTGAATTCACTGCCTGTCAACTGCTCCAATCCAGTGTTGTGTGCTTGATAGCGCTTGGTACCAGCGGTGAAGAGTTGGTCACATTGGAGCGTGGCTGTGCTCAGATGCAACATGTCATGGTTCTCTGCCTCCGGGTAACACCACGTCCTGTGAAATGCTGACACGTGTTGTTACAAACACTGCCATTTGACTGCATTTTAATCGCACCCAAATGGCATTTATGGCAGACAGATGGGAGGCTGAACTGCCCAACAAGCATGCAGTTCAGCCATCTGTCTGAAAGAGGCCTTGCTAACTATAGGCTAACTATAGGAACCCAGATGTTTACCTCTCCAGGGTAAACAAGTAAAATGATTAATTTTTGACCCTTTACCTATTTATAATAAAGTTAAAATGTAACCTTTATTTGAAATACACTTTTTTTTCATCTGTATACCTTCTTCTTATTATTATTATTCTATATTCTCCTGTATAATTATGTCTTCTTCCAGCATTGTCATTTCTATACTTTTCTACTTCTTTGATCTTCTGTTCTTCTATTCTTTAAGTTGTTCTCTTCCTCTGTATTTTTTTTATTCTGTTTTTCTCTCATCTTGACAAGAACTCACTACTGTCTATTCCTGGCGCAATGGAGCTTTTGTTAGAAATTAGAACTATTACTAGTACCTGCTGGAGATTCATAAGGAAAAAGAAAACAAAAAAAAAATCCCTCTGGTGGGAATTCAGAGCCTGTAGGGAGAAATAGGGATGCAACGAATTCAAATATGGAATTTTCCAGCCAATGGGTTACTTGATCACTTTATTCTCAGGGACAGACTGGCTCCAAATTAATTGGGGTATACCAGTCTGCCTTGGGAACAAGGAGTTAACAAGGTGGGACGGGGGGGGGGGGGGGGGACTAGGCACACCTTTTTTATTAGGATGTAAATTTAAAAAAAAAAAAAAAAAAAAACCTTATTGAAATAAAAAAAAAATGAAAGGCCAAACGTAGCAAGGGTGTTTTATACACATCTTCTTTAAAACCAATCATAGGGTAAATGTTTAAAAATACATCTCCCTCAATGTGCTCTCTCCAGTTTTTGATTGGTGCACCTTTTTGTGGGAAAAAAATAATGTAAGGTAAATGCTAAATAAGCAGTGAGATGAAAAGAGTTTTCTTGTAGTGTATTTTTTTTTTGTTTTTTAGTTAACTACATTTATTTGTCATGACATATGAGGTACAGTTTCAGAAACACTTCTCTGGTTACTTTTTTGTTCACTGTTTTTTGTGACTTTTGACAAATACACTTGGGACCTGATTCAATTATCTTGCCTCCTGAGTTTGCCTGTATGAGATGCTTTCACACCTTAAAATACGGTCCCTTTTCAGCCCCCAGCAAGAGCAAAGTCCTCAAAAGAGTTTGATATTACATTTCTTGTCTACTGTTTAGTACTTTTTCACTTGCTAGGCACTGAAAAAGTTATTTTGTAGATAAAATAATAAACTATCTTCTGCGAAAAAGCTCTTGTCACAGGAGCCCTAGTGGCTGACCGCACTTAGCCTTCTAAACGGTGCCAGCGCACGGATCGTGCGAACTCTGGTCGCAGTCAATGCGCAGGAACCGTTAAGAATTAGCCGCAGACAACTCAGAAGGGAGCCTGTGAGACACGGGTAATTACAACGTACACACGATTCCACGGTATCTGCCACCACCACTGGTATGGGCCAGTGGACCCGATTTACTGACTGACTAGTCCTGCGAATAAAACGGTTAAACACACGGTATTCTGTCTAGCCAACAACAAACAAACAGTAGCGTATCTTCAGAGACCCGGGATCAGTTCTGTGTGTGCTGATAAGCAGGGTAGCGGAACAGTGAATGACTTGGAGGAAGTCTTTTATTCACAGCAATATAAATAATTAATATATACAGACAATTATTAAAATCAACAATTATTAAAACAGTAATAGCCAGTATAAAAAATAAAAGAAGGGAGAAAAATACTTAGTTCCTGGAAAGATGTCCTTTTTGTGGGAAAAATCAGAGTTCTGGGTTTCAATCAAAGTTCAGAGTTCAGACCAGGTGGATGCCAGCATATCCTCAAGCTGGCACCGATGAGTTCAAGATGTTTTCAGGGTGGAGGACCAAGCCCGCCTGCTGGCTCTGTGCTTTTGATGAAGCTGGTTTGGGGGTGTGGCAATGCCGGCCCCCTCTGAGCTACCAGCAAATGACAGTTCATTCCCTCTGAGAGATTTTAGAGCTAAACTTATGAATTGCTGTAACTCCTGAACCATACACGTTACATTTAGGGGGGTAACAGCTTCATACTTGGAGGAAAATACAGATTAATATGATATCCGACATGGCTAGTGCAGCAGATCAGGGTCCTGGGTAGATTCATACCTGGGTTGTAGGGGCCCCGGGCCCCTCTCAACTGGTATCAAGAGATCCAGCATGACCCTACGGATCCAGTGATACCGCGCTCATAACCACCCTATTTATTGTATTCTGTAAATGGGCAAAAGATTATATAGTACATTCATTTCTTCCTGCTAAGGCTGGAGTCAGCCTGACTGGAGTCCAGCTGTGTCTGCTTCTTGGGATCTCCCTCTATGAAAGGAACCTTATGGTTCCTGTAATTAGCATCTGGATGTGAAATCAGCTGGGACAAGCTTTCTGAACTCAAGGGTTTGCCCCTGCTCGTTAGCATATCAAAAGAGCCATCCTGCAGTTAAGGTGATGCTATTTCTCTGCTGAGAAAGGACTGCAGACCTCCTACACAATAAATCCAGATTCTATTGATTTGAAGCGCAATCGATGCAGAGAATCGAGTGCGATCGCTTTTTCTTCACGGGCGGTTACAGGACGCGCCTGCGGCCCTGCAACCGTCCATGACAGCTCTGAAGAAAAGTTTAGTATGATGTTCATAGGAAAAAACACGAAACCACCCCCAGTCCACAAGTGCTGTTGATGCAGGAAAGGTTACACAGAAGTGCTGAAATGGTTCCGCTTCCTGCTTCCCTTTCACTGTATTCTTGCTCACCCCCAAACTCGTGACGCTGTGCCAGCCTAGTGCGTTGATGCTAAGGTTGGGGCAAAAGTACTTAACGTGAGGCAGGCTCATTCACACACAAAAGGCCTGAAGGGAGTATGTGCTCTGAAACAGAGGAGCTGTGGATAGCTTCCGCCCATCAGAAGGTGTCAGTGATAGGGGATATCTTGACAAACGGTAGTCAAATGGACTGGAATGTAGAGAGAACATATCAAAGAAGTATCTGCCATTCCAGTTCCACCAAAAGCTCATTCTCACAGTGAACTATACTGAAGAGCATTGTGTGTGTGACTCAACCAACAACAACTCACTCTAGCAACTATATAAGTTTAAGAGGTTAGGTTAATATGACTCAGAGTAGTTTGGTTTGAAATAAGTTTAGCAAAAATACAGCACCCATCTGTACCCACACAAACTCAATGAGTCATAGGTTAGCAAAATAATAGAAATATATTTATTAATACAAAGCCAATAAAATCTCATAAAAAGTAGGTGGTCTGGTTGTCTATTGCAATTTGGTAGTACTCTGGCATAATACCATTCTAATTTACTATAGTCCCATTAGACATGCATAGTTCCTGAAAACACAATAAAAACAGTTCCATCAATATTGGGTGCTAAGTGGGTGCAAAAGAAAAGGTTTTTGGGCCGCAGATGAAATTCCACAACTGTAAATAACAGAGTGTAAATGCAACGTTATCCAAACATATATGCAGTTGATATGCAGTAAAGATGTGAGTCATCCAATGATATGATGATGCAGACCAGTTATTATTGCTGCCAAAGATCCAATATCCAGCTGAAGTGGTGTTCAAAGTGATCTGAATTAACACTGTTGAAAGGATGATATAAGGATGATGATGCAAGTCTCAGTAGTTATATTATGGAGACAGTACATTATGCAGACTTGGACATCTATATGCAGCTCAATATGAGTCATATGAAAAGTCCCAATATGAGGCAAAGCAGATCCAAAACATGATAAGTTGTAAATGCTGGAAAAATGATCTTTCATGCTTCTGTATCCACCAGAATGGTCTCCGTAGTGATGGGGTAGTGTGGTAAAGATGGCTGGCCGTGCGGGATGCACAGGAAGCTCAGTGTAGCCAAGTGTTACAGGGTAATGGGAGAAAGTTCACCGAGGTGCACGGCGTCCAGTCTACTGGTTTCACCAAATGATTTGGCTGATTAGGACACAGACCAACAGGAATGTACACCTAATCTCTTCCTTCAGGACGTCTATGCTGGAACAGCCTTTGCCAGGTTATTAAAAGGACACGGCTTATGCACTCCAGCCCGTCCATCCAGCCCGGAAATCCAAACAGCGTGCATGCCCAATGCGTCTCTCTGATTCTGGTCCGGTAACCTGGCAACAATACGGGACACCTGCGTGGCAGCATTACACATTGGTCCATCCATAAAGGGCTGTTCAATACAAAAAATCAAGTCGCATTCGGTATTTTAGACTTTTGTTTGCTAATTCATAAAAAATTTCACAGGTGCGATAAAAGTTTGGTAATATACTAACGCCCATTGACAAAAACCTGTGCAGTAACAGCAGAAGAGTGTGGACTTGTCTCTGTGTTGTTACATGCTGTTCCATGCAATTAGGGCAATACAATAGTAAGAGGCACCCCGACTTCCCTTTAGAATGTACATATTTGTTTCACTGCCTCTGCTCACTCTGAATCTGTCTATTAGTCTTTCTTAACATTTGATTTAATTGCCACAGCTCAGGAAGTGACGGAGGTGCGGTTCAAAGCGAATCCATGGCAGGTCCTCTTGCATTTGGCTCCACTTTCTACTAAAAAGTACAAGGCACCGGGAATACCATTTCTTCTCAAAGCAGCAGAGCCTAATCCCTAATCTTTGGAAGTCGGCTTCCCCACCAACGGTCAGAAATTGGTTTGTGAGGGTGAACCGTTTACAGGAAGCAGTGGAGACTATTCTTTCAGGGAGGGATAAATTTGGTAAATAAAAAATGATCTGGCTTCTTTGGATCCTGTACCAAGATTCTGCAGAATACATGGAGGCTATGGAAATGGGAGCCCAGAACTGACCTGGACCTATAGGTTACGGTAATTAGGTTATAGAATCCTGATTGTACCATGCATTAGAGTGTAATTTCCTGCTGCACTAACTGGATGGCCCAGACTAGGATTAGTAGTTGGTTACCGGTTTTCTTTTCAGTTTTGGTTATAATGTAATGGTAACAAGGGTGACATTAACTATTTACACAAAAGTAACAACGGTGAACTTTCTATATGTTATATGGAAGCACTTGGTTTACCTGGAATAGTACATACCGCTGCAGGCATAAGTAGGGGTCAGGGTTTGAGAGTTTCTAAGTACTTACGTACCTTGACCTCTTCGCATGCTGATTGATAGACCTTACGAGCTTTATGTATCTGCTTGTTTCACTTTTCCTTACGTATATTGTATGGTTACAGCCTTATAGACTGGAATTGTCTTACCATGATATTTACTGGTTGTTTTCTTTTCAAAATAAAATATTATATTAAAAAAATTTACCACAGCTTACATGAACTGCAAAAAGAAATAAAACATGCCATGCTTAGGTGATTTCCCCACTAGCTCCTTCGCACTTCAAACAGGAACCTAAAGGGTTAAACGTCGAAGGGCTGCAGGGCAAACCTCTGTTGTTCCGTTCTCTTTGCTCGCTACCTGCGGGGTAGAAAAGCTTGTTCCGCCCGAGAAACTTCACAATCTATCAACATCTGATCAGCGGGACTGGCAGGAGACAGGGGCTTTTTCTGTTGGCTCTCTGCTCCTGTCAATCATAGTTCTCTCTGCTTCTGCTTATGTGAATCACAACTCCTCACAGTTTTGCACAGTCACCGCGTGTTTACACCACATCAGAGCTACCGGTAATGTTTCTGGGCTTAACTGCATGCTCTAGTCTTTATGAATTGACATTTACTGACATGTGTTGAGGTATTTACTGCACAAGTCAGTAATTTACCTCACTGCTCGTTAATTTCAGCTTTTCATGCTGTAACAGCCTTCATGAATTAACATTTTCCTAAGTGCTCGGTAAAGTCAGCTGTTTTCTGCATTACCGAATGAGGTAAGGCTTTATGAATCAAGGCCATTGAAGCCGCTTATTCGGCGCCACTTTCCCAGGTTAGTTGCTTAATGAGATTAAATGCAGGGTCACACAGTATATACAAACAAAGGGACATGGTAGCAGGAAGGAATGGGGGGAAGACAAATGGACATGGCACTTAAGGGAAGATAAAAACCTTAAACCGTGGAAAAATAGCAATTGAGCTGAACCCCCCCCAAACCACCACCCCCCCTTCCCCGGTCAGTCTCAGCACAACGGACATAAGAGGTGCTGAGTCAAAACATAATTCAAACATAGTAATTATTGTACACATAATGTCCACTGTACATTATCTTTATTTATATATACATAAAGCAATAAATCTATCACTAACTTGAATTTCGCATATTATTCTAATATATATAATAGCCTGTCAGTAAATAACACCATACAGGCATAGAGGTGCTGTTGCCTAAGGCCACTATAGGGCCAGTGTCCCCCCACCCATAGGGGGGCCTTCCCATGTTCACAAAAGTGGGTCATCACAGTAAAATCACAAAAAGGGAGCATATTTGAAACCATCATTTAGTCCAGGGGGTTATTACTTTTAAAGAGAGCCCGAGGTCGGCACCTTAAATAAAAAACTAGGCTACCTGATCCAGGAGGCTGGGCAGATCAAGTAACTGCCATTCCCACCCCTCTCCGCCAATCCTATGGCCTGCAGCAAGTTGATTTCGCTTTTGAGATCTCTGGGGTCACGATGCTGGAAGGAGTGAGAGATTCTCTCCCAGCGTGCAGGGAGGCGGGGAAGCGGCAGGGGGAGCGGTCAGGGAGAGACAGCTGCCCAGTGGCAGCTGAGGAAAGCCTGCAGGAACACCCCTCGTGGGCGTTTTGAGCAGGGATTCCCTCTCCTCCCATTACCCTCCGAAATACCGAAATTATTGTCGTGGTTGGGGTGGGGCAGAGAGCGGCATCTGGGGGACACAGAGGCATGTCATGAGGCAGAAAACATGCCTCTGTCCCCCATCTGTCCCTTTCCCCCTCGCACCGCCTCGAGTTCTCTTTAAATCATAAATCCAGCAACATTTAAGTTGGAGTAACATCTTATCAAAATCTGTGCTGGATGTATACGATCCACCACATTGGAAGAAACATTGTGTGAACTAGATATGCAACCATAAGTAACGCTATAGGCGAGCAAAAATTGTGGTTTTCTATATTGAAGATGTGTTCATATATTCAGTTATTAAAGCCTCTAGTGGTTTTACCTAGATTTATTTTTATTGGATCTTAATTGCTATCAATTGATAACAATGCGTGGAAATCCTTAGGGAGGTTTAAATTTGACAATGGGTTAAGTCCAAGCAAAATGTTCAGGTTAGGGTTATCAGGACAAAAAGGGGTTAGGAAGAGGTTAAGGTTAAGGCCAGTTGCACACCTGAGTTTCGATTCACAGAAACCAGCTTTCATATGACCCTGCGGCACCAACGATGACAGTGATAGGGTCATATGCATAGCGCCGCTACCACTCAGTGTCATGCTGGGCAGGAAGTACATCCCTGGGATTCCCGTCAGTCAGTGTATGTGTACACCACGCTCCCGTTGGCCATTGACTTGCATTGCTGCACAATCTGTGCAGTAGGCACAGATCATTCGGCAACGCACTACAGACTTTGCGCCAGGAATGCGGTGAAACTGCGTTAAGTGTGCAAGTCTCCATAGACTTGCATTGCCCTTGCGGCGGGGAAGTCTAATGGGGTGCAACATAGTGTGAAAGGGGCCTAAAAGTATATACAGTATGGTGGGTGACTTTTATTAAAGGGTGTTTTGGATATTTGAACTCGCTTGTAAGTGGAATGACTTATTAACCAGTGACACTAGATACCTGCTTGCCATACAGGGCATAAGGGGATGATTTGCTTGACTGCTGTCTCTTTTGTAATGAATTATGGTTTTGTTTTATGAACATGTGCTAGAAAGAATGGCCTGCAATTACCTTCTGTTTGAGAACACATGGTCAGAAATTGCGATGTAGGCCAAATAACTGAAATATATTTATAGGACAACATCATTTGTTCAGGAACAAAACGATAGCAGCCAACTAGTGTTGATTATCAGGAAATCTGGCCATGAATTTTACAAGCAATCGCAGTTATACTTTGATAACTATAGAAAACTGTTGCTACTTGTTCTGTACATGTATTATAGCATGTGCTTAGTAAATTATTGCTATTTATTTCAGGGTAGTTCTAATATACAAGTAGCTAAAAGAAAACATGAGCTGAGAGAAATACAAAGTCCCCCACTATATTATATTCTGTAACTTCTAGTTGTTTGACTGTCATACTGATCTAGTGACTTGTATTTCCCAAGTCACTGACCCGGTGGGGATATAGGGATCAAATATTCTAAATGTCCTGTGAGTTCCCTGGCTGAATGTTTGTTTCAGGTCAGCAGCTAAGAAACGTCTGAATCTAGAGACAGCTTGGCATTTGGCATTTATGGATGATATAGCAATGCCAGCCAGAGTGCAGTACCTATAAAGGCCTAGTTCTGACTGCTTTTTCAATACACATTGTGTGGAATATACCCCAATTATCATTGGGGGGTTTCCCACTGCTCGGGTCAGACTGCCCCCTTCTTTACAGTGTCAAGTATGGTGCATAAATAGCTGGAGAAAAGGTGTGAACTGTTGTTTCTGCACTCCCTGCCAAGCAGCTGTTCAGTTAATTATGAGTCAGTAGCAAGTTTCCGCAAAGTAATTGTTTGACTTATTCATGTTGTGTCCATCTATGCTTTTCTGGGAAATGTTAGGTTGGAGACTAATGGAGAAAGATGCACAGCTGCACATGTCCGAAGGAATTTAGCTTTGCATACGTAATGCTGACATTCAGGTCCACATTGAGGAACATTCATAGCAGCTAAGAGTATTTGTTTTAGGTTGTGACTTAAAATGAAAATTAAAATCAAGCAACAGAAGATTATAGTGTAACCATTACCAATCTGTATATCAATCACATACACAGATACATACCTCCAACTTTTTGAGTTAAGAAAGAGGGACACTTTAAGAAACATCCCTGCTGCACCTCTAGACTTGCCCCTGCCACACCCCTCATCACACATATCACAAAGAATTCATAAGCAAGGTAATTTTATCATTCAAACCACGCTGGTCCTATCTTTCATCATTAGTTGTATTTCATAATAACAATGAAAAGTCAGAACTATAATAATTTAAAGGATGAGAATAAAGTTCAGAGTCAATTTAAACTATAGTTCAGGAGAAATATACATATCTTTACATTGATCAGTCCAGTCCTGGACGAGAGCGGGCATGTAGTGCATTAATTGATCGCAAGTAGACTGATCTAGTACCACATTGAGTGGGAAGGGTTTGTGCCAAGAGGGTCCCTACTGAAGTAGGACCCTATGAAAGTGAGTGATTTTATCTGCATATTTGCACATATATGCTCAAATAAAAGTGTCTTCTATATTTTTCCACTGAGAGACTCCCTTTCCATTTTTATCCTGTGTACTGAGCTGCACACTTAGGTACATATTGCACCTATATGGGATCTCTGGAGGTGGAAGAACTTTCTGGTAGCTATCTGATGTGGACCGCACGGCGCTACTGAGTGACTGCTGTACATCAGTCCTGACAGAGGGACACTCAAAGAAGAAAGAGGGGCGGGGAATTTAGTTCTCAAAGAGGGACTGTCCCTGCAAAAGAGGGACAGTTGGGAGCTATACAGAAATCACTACATTTATTTATCAAGCTAAAAAGGATATCTACCAACACAAATAGAACTGTTGCTATTGTCATATCCAACCTCAGTATTAATGTGGTTTTACGGATGTGGCAGATAATTAACAAATTACAATATTCTAAAACCTCACTATATCAGACACAGGTGCTAGTCAGCCATTACGTATAAAGTCAGGGTACAACAGTGCCACCTCTACTGACCTGTATACACAGCATTATTCTGTTATTTGTTCCTTACATTATCTGCTTCAACATATTATACAGAACAACGTCTATGTCTTCAGAAAATAGGGTGTGTAAATATACCGGACCACCGAACCAAATTCCTATGAAATAAAGGCATCGTTCCAAATAATTACAGATCTAACACACATGTGCTAACGCCCATCTACCTACTATATTTATGGGACATAGGGAATTTGACAGTGTTATTTTTATCGAAGAGTTTTTTCCTTATAGTTTTCCTTTTCCTGATTACACACTTTAGTAATGTTCACAGCAGTACTGATAAAACAGCTTTTACCTATATATTGTACACTGCTGTAGCTGAATGGATGTTCCTGTGACTAACTTGTGTGGGAGTGTTACTTATGAACTTATTTGCTTCAGAGCAGCTATGGCAACGAACTGTAGTCACTGGGGCATAACTGAAGCAAAAGTGAAGCAGTTCCTCAGGGCAGTGACGTACCAATAGTGCATACAGAGGTGGCAACCTTGGACCAGATGGGCCCATCAGAGGTCCTCTTTCAACCACTGTATTAACTCTTCATTTGTGGTATGCTGGTAAAGATTACCTCTGTATGAGCTTTGAATAGAGGTAGTCATTAACAATCTGTTCCCTCCCCCTGCTTACACCTCTCTGACACTGCAGCTGTCCTAGGCAGTTTTTTGTACTTCATACCAATTATTATGTATACAGTGCATGACGGGGCCCAATGTAAAACTCACACGAAGGCCCACAGTGCTTTAGCTACTCCACAGGTTTAGAGAGACCAATAAAAATGCTTTTTCCTATCATCCCTTCTACATCTTCTTCAGTTTTCCTTCAATTTTCCTAGCACTGGTTCTGATAAGTCTGGCCCAGTAAGTAGAGCTTAATCAATGTGGAGTTCAACTTTCAAGATGGTACATTATTGATTGGTAAATGTCCAATACAAAAGTTGAGCTCCCTAGCCACAGATCCTATAAAATAAATGTCCTTACAACAATGTGTAATAACAGATTATTATCCATGACTTTGATGAACAGAGGCGCCAGCTCTGGGGAGGCAGTAGTGGACTAATGTAACGCTCGGTGAAGCACAGAGAGGTCTGATTACCGGTGAACTGCAGTATCACGGGAAATACAGACGTATATCAGATTATATGTGATCTGCAGTATCACCGATAATCCAATATACTAACTAACCTCTGGTCACCTGTGTAGAGTGTTGTGATTGGTGCAACAGTAATACAGAGGACAAGCCTCAGTGCAGCAAGGAGAACTGCACAGATTCCTTCCACAGGTCTGAGCTCTCCGAGACGGGAGGAGTCAGACTGACAGTAGGAAGGAAAGTCCGAAAATGACACTCAGGCGCAAGTGTCACTAACGGGACTAGGAACCGCCTCCAATCGTGAGGTCGGTTCTCGAGGTCGGGCAAGCCAAGTCGTAAATACACGGACAGATAGGTACAGATACAGTAGGCAAGGCGGAGTCAAGGTACAGGCAGGGTTCGGCAACAGGTATCAGAAATATCAGGGTACAAGGTCAGAGTTCGGAGGAATAGTCGAGGCAGGCAAAGGTCATAACATATAATCACAATCAAACTAGTACTTTAAGCTATCAACAATCTAACTTAGTGTAGGATTACAGCTCCTGCTGGTCCCGGCACACTAACGGATCTGACTAACGGATCTGGGTGCTCCCACGTATGTGAACGCAACGCCAGACACCAGAAGAATGAACAGCCGGCAGTATATATACACTTAAGTGTCCCCCAGCACCTCCCTGATTGCTGACCAATGGGGAGTGGAGCTATGGTCAGCTGACCTGCCTGGTCAGCTGACTCTCCCCTAAGAGTCATAAATTTAGTCTGAGTGCGCGCGCGCGCGTCACTCTGAAACTTGAGGGACTATGCGTCCCAGCCAGCCCAGCCCCGCTCTGCGGAGTCTCCGCAGCGGGGAGCCGCGTACCAACCGCCGCGTCCAACGCGGCGGTTTCCTCACGCTCCACACTCTGATGCACGGAGGCAGCCGCCTCATGATGCGAGGAGGCGGCTGCCTCTCCGTGCGGATGCCCGCTGTGCGCTGAAGGAGCCGCCCGCCGCTGACTCATGGCGGCGGCTCCTTTGCGCTTTCTCACAGTACCCCCCCCCCCCGAGGAGTGGACTCCGGACAGCTCCTTCCAGGTTTCTCTGGATGTACCGTATGAAACTCTCTCACTAACTTGTCCGCATGCATACGGTTCCCCGGAACCCATTGCCTCTCTTCAATGCCGTAACCCTTCCAATGTACAAGATACTGCACCGAGTTCTGTACAGTACGTGAATCTATGATTTTCTCCACCTCATACTCGGGTTGGGCATCGACTAAGACAGGAGGAGGAGGGGTGGGACCCACCAGGACTGCGGGTTTGAGCAGTGATACGTGGAAAGACCTTACTCCACGCATGCTGGTGGGAAGATCAACGGTGTATGTGACATTGTTGATCTTCCTAGTAACTGGGAATGGACCCACGAACCTGGGACCAAGTTTGTCAGAGGGTTGTTTTAGGGTCAGGTGACGGGTTGATACCCAAACCAAATCTCCTGGTTTGAATTTCCACTCCAGCGAGCGTCTCTTGTCAGCCTGACTTTTCTGACTCTGGAATGCTCTCACAAGGTTGTCTTTTACGATCTTCCACATGTCCCTAAATGTCCTCTGCCAGGCCTCCAAGGCTGGAAACGGACTGGACGCAACCGGCAACGGGGAAAATTTAGGTAACTTCCCGGTCACTATCTGGAACGGACAGAACCCCGAGGAAGAACTCTTTAAGTTGTTGTGCGCAAATTCTGCGTAAGGTAAGAATTTAACCCAATCATTCTGTGCTTCAGCCACGTAACATCTTAAGAATTGCTCTAAAGATTGGTTGACCCTCTCAGTTTGGCCATTAGTCTGTGGGTGGTAACCCGATGAAAATGACAGTCCCATGCCCATTTGGTGGCAGAATGCCCTCCAAAATTTTGAAACAAACTGGACTCCCCGATCGGAAACTATGTCCTCCGGGATGCCATGCAACCGGAAAATATGAGTGATGAACAGGTCGGCCAATTCCTGGGCCGAGGGGAGTCCTTTCAAGGGCACGAAATGGGCCATTTTACTAAAGCGGTCGACTACCACCCAGATGACCGACATGCCCTCTGACCTCGGAAGCTCCCCCACAAAATCCATGGACAAGTGGGTCCATGGTTCACTCGGGGTGGGCAAAGGCTGTAGGGTACCAACAGATGCCAGCCGGGAGGGCTTGCTTTTTGCGCACACCGCACATTCCCTGACAAACTCCTTGCAATCAGCTGCCAGAGAGGGCCACCATGCACACCTTGCCACAAGATCTTGCGTCCTAGACGCCCCAGGATGTCCCGCATTCTTGTGTGAGTGAACGAACTCCAAAATCTGGAGCCGAAAGGGCAGCGGGATAAACAAAACCCCCTCAGGTTTTCCTTCTGGGACATCCTGCTGGAAAGGACCCAAAGTTTCCTTCCAGTTCTCCCAAGTCTCAGTAGCGGCTAGCACCAACTTCCGTGGAACAATGGTCTCAGGAACAGAGGGCTGTGCTGTTTCTGGTTCAAAACACCTAGAGAGTGCATCCGCCTTGGTATTCTTACTACCAGGAGTGTATGTAATCAAGAATGTGAACCTCGAAAAGAATAACGACCATCGAGCCTGTCGGGGGCTTAATCTTTTAGCCCCCTCGATGTACTCGAGATTCTTGTGGTCGGTATAAACCATGATCGTATGCTCCGCACCTTCCAGCCAATGACGCCACTCTTCAAAGGCTAACTTGATGGCAAGGAGCTCCCTGTTGCCTATATCATAGTTTTTCTCTGCCGGAGAGAACCTCCGGGAGAAATAGGCACACGGGTGTAATTTCCCCTGAAGACCTGAACGTTGAGACAGCACAGCCCCCACTCCAACTTCTGAGGCGTCTACCTCAACTATAAATGGGAAAGAAGTGTTCACATGCCTCAATATAGGTGCCGAACAGAACAATCTTTTTAGAGTGGTGAATGCCTGTACGGCCTCGGGAGACCAGTGAGTGGTGTCTGCCCCCTTCTTTGTAAGACTGGTGAGGGGTGCAACTACAGTAGAGTACCCCTTAATAAACCTTCTATAGTAGTTTGCAAACCCCAAGAAGCGTTGTAAGGACTTTAACCCTACCGGCTGTGGCCACTCCAAGACCGCGGAGACCTTAGCAGGGTCCATAGACAGGCCCGAGGTAGAGATTATGTATCCCAGGAAAGCTACCGACGTGACCTCGAAAATGCATTTTTCCAACTTAGCATATAATAAATTCTGCCTCAGCTTGTTCAATACCCATCTGACATGAGCTCTGTGATCAGAAAGATTGTTAGAAAATATAAGAATGTCGTCGAGGTAAACCAAAACGAACTTCCCCAGCACCTCTCTAAAGACCTCATTAATAAGTTCCTGAAAAACGGCCGGGGCATTACATAACCCAAAGGGCATCACCAGGTACTCGTAATGCCCGTCCGGAGTATTGAAGGCCGTTTTCCATTCGTCACCTTTTCTGATCCGCACAAGATTGTATGCCCCCCGTAAATCCAGTTTCGAGAATATCCTAGCCTCCGTGACCTGTGTGAAAAGGTCATCTATTAAGGGCAAAGGGTAGCGATTCTTCACTGTGATTTTATTAAGCCCCCGGTAGTCGATGCATGGCCGTAAGCCCCCATCCTTTTTCTTAACAAAAAAGAACCCTGCCCCGGCGGGTGACCGAGATGGCCGAATGAAGCCCTTGGTTAGGTTCTCACGAATATATTCTCCCATGGCCACTTTCTCGGGTCCCGACAAATTATACAGATGACCCCGAGGGGGTACACAACCTGAACGGAGATCGATGGGACAGTCGAATGGCCGATGAGGGGGCAGTTTGTCAGCTGCCTTGGGACAAAATACGTCGGCATATTCAGAGTACTGATCTGGCACACCTCCCACCTGAACCTTGGTTTGCCCTAATGTCAATTTCCCCAAACACTGTTGGAAACAATGTGGTGACCAGGTGGTTAACTGCCCCGTGGCCCAGTCTATTTGCGGCGAATGGGTTTGCAACCACGGCATGCCTAGGATAATGGTGGAGGTGGACATGTGTAACACAAAAAAACGTAACAGTTCCCCATGCAGAACCCCTATGGTGACTTTCACCTCCGGAGTCTGTGACAGTGGGCGCTCCCGTTGCAGCGGGGAATCATCCACCGCCGTGACCTGAATGGGGGGACTCACGGGACTGAGGGGAATACCCAACTCCTGAGCAAATGCAAGACTCATAAAATTAGCCGCTGAGCCGGAATCAAGAAATGCTTCAGTGGCTACTGACTTATTCTCCCATGTAATCATACAGGGGAGAAGCAGTTTTTTCTCTTTAAGGGGTGAAAATTGTGTGCCTAGGGTGTCACCCCCCACTATTCCTAGGCAGACCCGTTTCCCGACCTGTTAGGACAGTTTCGCACCCTATGACCTGCCTCCGCACAGTATAGACACAGTTGTTCCGTCATTCTCCTCCTCCGCTCCACCTGGGTCAGTTTAGATCGACCAATTTGCATTGGCTCTGGTGGAGGCAAGGCCGGAGAGGTTGAGATAGGCGGAGTTGTAGTTACTGGGGATGTAACAGCCGGTACTGTGTATGAAGTCACCCTGACACGGTGACTACTCCTAGCCTGCCTCTGATGGCGTAGCCTGCGATCTACTCGAATGGCCGATGATATGGCCTCGTCAACTGTCTTGGGCTCGGGCACAGTCAACATTAGGTCGGAAACCTCCTCCGACAACCCAGACAGAAAATAGTCCATGAGGGCAAAATTATCAAATCTTGAGGTGACTGACCACCTACGGAACTCTGCCGCATAATCCTCGACCGACCCTCTGCCTTGCCGTAAGAGTTTGAGCTTTCGCTCTGAGGATGCCGCAAGGTCAGGGTCGTCGTAGATTATGGCCATGGCCTTAAAGAATTCCTCCACTGAGGTCAAGGCAGTATCGGTAGCGGGCAGGTTGTATGCCCACGACTGGGAGTCTCCAGTCAACAAGGTTTTAATAAAAATAACCCGTTGGGTCTCAGTCCCCGAGGATCGGGGCCTTAACTCAAAATATGACAACACTCTACTCCTGAAATTCCGGAAGTCAGACTTGTGGCCGGAAAACTTATCAGGGACAGGCATACGTATGTCATCACTGGGAGGGGATCGCACTGAATCAACTGATGTCTGGAGGGTTCTCACAGAGCCTGATAAGGCATCAATTAAGGCTTTGTGCTGGCCTAGTGCTTGATGAATGCTATCCACCGAAGTGGCAAGCACCGTCAGAGGATCAGTGCGTTCCATAGTATTTTTGGTCTGGCGTTCTGTAACGCTCGGTGAAGCACAGAGAGGTCTGATTACCGGTGAACTGCAGTATCACGGGAAATACAGACGTATATCAGATTATATGTGATCTGCAGTATCACCGATAATCCAATATACTAACTAACCTCTGGTCACCTGTGTAGAGTGTTGTGATTGGTGCAACAGTAATACAGAGGACAAGCCTCAGTGCAGCAAGGAGAACTGCACAGATTCCTTCCACAGGTCTGAGCTCTCCGAGACGGGAGGAGTCAGACTGACAGTAGGAAGGAAAGTCCGAAAATGACACTCAGGCGCAAGTGTCACTAACGGGACTAGGAACCGCCTCCAATCGTGAGGTCGGTTCTCGAGATCGGGCAAGCCAAGTCGTAAATACACGGACAGATAGGTACAGATACAGTAGGCAAGGCGGAGTCAAGGTACAGGCAGGGTTCGGCAACAGGTATCAGAAATATCAGGGTACAAGGTCAGAGTTCGGAGGAATAGTCGAGGCAGGCAAAGGTCATAACATATAATCACAATCAAACTAGTACTTTAAGCTATCAACAATCTAACTTAGTGTAGGATTACAGCTCCTGCTGGTCCCGGCACACTAACGGATCTGACTAACGGATCTGGGTGCTCCCACGTATGTGAACGCAACGCCAGACACCAGAAGAATGAACAGCCGGCAGTATATATACACTTAAGTGTCCCCCAGCACCTCCCTGATTGCTGACCAATGGGGAGTGGAGCTATGGTCAGCTGACCTGCCTGGTCAGCTGACTCTCCCCTAAGAGTCATAAATTTAGTCTGAGTGCGCGCGCGCGCGTCACTCTGAAACTTGAGGGACTATGCGTCCCAGCCAGCCCAGCCCCGCTCTGCGGAGTCTCCGCAGCGGGGAGCCGCGTACCAACCGCCGCGTCCAACGCGGCGGTTTCCTCACGCTCCACACTCTGATGCACGGAGGCAGCTGCCTCATGATGCGAGGAGGCGGCTGCCTCTCCGTGCGGATGCCCGCTGTGCGCTGAAGGAGCCGCCCGCCGCTGACTCATGGCGGCGGCTCCTTTGCGCTTTCTCACAACTAACCTCCAAAAGCAGACTGACATAAATAAACACTTTATTAGTACCCTAAAAGATGCAACGCGTTGCGCAGACGCGTAGCTCTCAGGTAGCCGGTATAGCGCCTCAGACTATTATCCAGGCAGTCTGGTCAAATATAGTTGTAAATATAGGGGGTCGCTTTCTCACAAGACCAAATCTATCTCCAATCAGTACTATTCTAACAGGAGCAGTGCTCAGATCGAAATGTCATCTGATCAATGTTACTAATATTTCTACGGGGACTTAGGGATCACCCTATAGAGAAAGTATACTGCACATAGTGGATGAATCTGCCAGCATTATCAATTCACCAGTGTGACCACTGCACAACATACAAGAGAATGCCCACACCAGGAAACAGTGGTATCGGGAACATCACACTCCCCCAAGTGGGTCACACTCACTGTGTTCCCACTTGTACACTGCACATCAGCCCTCCTTTGATCTGGGCAAAAACTCTTCCTGGTAACTTTAAAACATAAGAGCATACATCCCCATGGTGTAAAACCATAACATTTATTGTTGTAAAATCCAGTTACAATGCGTGTACAATGTAACAGCTGTAAATAGGCTTATCTGAAAGAAGTGTCAGCATCCACCATGGTCAGATACCGTTGCACACCCCCAGCTGCCCTTACGCTGTGCACTAATCCTCCTTCCAGGTGCACCAGTATCCACGTGTTTCCAGACTCACCCCTACGTATTTCAACATTCAGGGACTCAGGTTCTGGTCCCAATAAGTCTGCCCCAGTATTAATGAATGTGGATTTCAACCTTCAAGATGGTATATTATAAATTACATAATACATTCATGACAAAACCTGTGCTGGAGCCTTGTGCTGTGTCTGAAGATGTGGTGTGCTGTGCTGAAAATACCTCAGTCCAGCCTGATTGTACCGATTGCCTTCCATTTGTGCCCAGAGAGAAGAAAAACTTAAAAATAGTACGTGCTAAAACCAATATGTGTCCTGCTGATTCATGGGAGATGTGATTGTAATGATAAATCCACTTAAAAGCAAGTGAAAAACAGAGCCATAAAGGTTTTCATAGATATGTTAATTTTGTATCTGAACCATTTGATAACACTGTGCAACAATTCCCCTGAAAGCAACAGACCTGCCTGGCTGACCTGTTTTAAAGAAAATACTGACTGATGGTGGATATTTCAGGTCTATCCTCATTCTTTCCCCCTGAGATAAGCTGATGGAAGAGATGACTTAACGCATTTCCCTCTTCTTCACAGATATTAACATGGACTCTCTAGAGGTCTGAAAGAGCTTCCTTATGTTACTATAAGCTTGATTTAGTAATGTTCACATCAGCAAGGTGTCACTGAAGAAAATAATTCATTCCACAAACCTGGTTTGGGTTTATAAAAGCAAAATAAAGTATTTTTTGCGCAGACAAGTACAAACCCTCCCCAAGGGTTGGCAACCCTGCTGCAATGTGACCTGTGCTGACAGGCGTAGGTGAGGTAGATTAAGCAGATCTCATCACCACTTTTATGTGTGAAGTATACTGGAATAACTGTAGAAATCCAGTGGCACGGTGATTGACATTACGGTCAACATTGCGCACAGTATAAAAAAAAGGTTGATCTTAACTCTAACTTGCAAAGCTCTCCACAATCTCTCTCCTGTCTACATCTCCTCATTAGTTTCCAGATACCAACCCAACCGCAATCTCAGATCTGCACATGACTGTCCATCGTCCTCCTCTAGAATGACCTCCTCACATTCACATATACTAGATTTCGCATGCGCTTCATCCCTCCTCTGGAATCCTCTTCCACAACACATCCGTCACTCTCCAATCTTTGATATCTTTAAATGTGCCCTCAAAATGTACTTTTTCTGCTCTACCTTAGGCCAGTTCACCTTTTGACCTCTGGCTAAGTTGTACTTCCTACCAGATAACCTAAAATTACTTCCCCTAGGTAGGAATATTGAATACAACCCCCCACCCTCCCCTTTTGGATTGTAAGTTCGTAAGGGCAGGGCTCTCTTGCCCTTTTGCGTCTTGGATTTTGTTACACATTTATTCATATTAATTCTGTCACTGTTATTACCAATTCTGTACTTTGTACCAATTCTTTATTTTGTATATTGGTGTATACCACCATCTGTATTATTTTGCACCCCATGTTTGTTTCTTACCTTGTAAAGCACCACGAAATATGTTGGCGCTTTATAAATCAATAATAATCCCGTGATTGATCACATTGTCGGTGAGGTGCAGGTGGCAACACAATTTTTGTGTCCCAAAAAATATTGTATAGTGTATGACCAGCTTTACTCTTGTAGATGTTGAAGAGGTCATAATGTACATACAGGTGATCCTCGAAAGCACGACCCACCCATTCGAATGGCCCGATCCTGACACAATGACATAATTTCCATATAGGGAAGTATGAATAAACCGCTTCAAACGTTTCCCAAGTCCCGGTGCATGTCGCCCGCAGCAGCAGTGTTAGACTCACCACCAAACCGAGTCCAAAGCTATCGGTCCTCCTATCTCTGCCACCTGCCGGAGTAATGTCTGATCGTGCTGCCCGGAAGCTGCCTTCAACACTAAGTAACATGCATGCTCAATGGGAACTTTACTATAATCCCCCCAAAACATCTCCACAGCTGCACATCCTACAGTCCCCCAAATTTTCAGGGTAGAGAGGGGACCCCGAACCCCACCGGTTTCCGAGATAGATTAGAGAAAACTATCTTGTGGACCAGCGGGGCTTGGGGGCTACAATTTGACACAGAGCTAGTTTGGGGGGTCCCCTCTCTACCCTGAAAATTTGGGGATAGGTAGGTGGTGTGGCTGCGAAGATATTTGGGGTGATTAGCAACAGCAGCATAATTAAATAGGAAATGTGGCAGCACAGGCTCATACTGCACATGCGGAGCAGCGTAAATTTACAGGCAGCACGATCAGACACAACACCGGCTTTTATGCACAGCATGCATCCTGTTCGTTACATAACATATAGGAAGTAGTGATGTACACTAGAGGGAGCAGGAGGCGGTGTGGCTAGACGGACATCGCTGGACTCAGGCTGGGAGGTGACTCCACTACTGCTGAAAGGGATTCAGGGGGCAGAGGCACAGAGGGGACCCAGAAGGGACAGAGGCACTGATGGAACAAAGGGGGCAGAGGCACAGACCGGACAAAGAGACATAGAGGGGACAAAGACAAAGAAGGGACAGCTGCACTAAGGGGACAGTGGGGAACACAGACACAGAGGGGACAAAGAGGGGCAGAGGCACAGAAGGGAAAGAGTGGACAAAGAGGAAGAGAGGCAGAGATGGGACAATGATACACAGAGGAGACGAAGAAGCACAGAGATGACAGGAAGGCACAGGTGGGGGACGGAGCCACAGAGGGGGACAAACAGGCGCAGAGAAGCACAGAAGGAATCGGGCAAAAAAGTAAACAGTGTGGCACAGAGGGGATACAAAGGCAGTGAAGGGGACATACAGGCACAGAAGGGGACAGAGTAGCATGGTGGGGGGTGGGGGGGGGGGGTACTGGAGGCAAATGGGGGCACGTAGGAGGTGCAGGGGATAGAGATTAACAGCTTTTCGACTTAAAAATGGATTCAGGTTCAGAACAAACCTACTGTCCCAACTCATTCGTTAACCGGGAATTACCTGCATAGAATACAACTGTTGAAAACGCATGGGAGGCTGGCACTTCCAAACGTGAAAAAAGCTCTTTTATTGAAACATTAAAAAGTGGTGATACTGTATCACCACTTTTTAATGTTTCAATAAAAGAGCTTTTTTCACGTTTGGAAGTGCCAGCCTCCCATGCGTTTTCTACATTGATCTGATCCAGAGGTGCGATCTTTTGAGGCTTGGGCACCCTTATCCCTGCTTTGGAAGAGTGCCACTCTTTTTACCAGTGTCTTTAGAATACAACTGTTGACTTTACCATAATTTTTTAAATGGAAAAAATTGTTTAATTCATTGGAAATGTGGTTGCTACAAACGCCTCTCTTTATACAGCTCTAGTGTGAACTGAGAATCTCCTATATCTGGATCTTGCTAGCATTCTTGACTATTCTGTATTATCCAAGGCAAGCCTAATGAAGGCATTACACTGAAATATAGAAGGATGCTAAGAATGAATAGCAGGGAAACGTTACAGACTCTGTGTCTAGAAAGAATGAGAATTGTACGCTATTGTACCTTAAACCCAACAAGTTAAAACACTCCGATTAAAATTCCATTCTTTTATTGCTATGACAGCAAATAATAAGCAATACATCCTGGCCTCACTGATATTGCTTCTGCAGTCTCTGTATTTGCTGGACCCATTACGTTTTTGCACTCACAATTTTATGAGGCTGATAAGCCACCTGCTCACTTGGCTTTTGATATCAGATAAGAAATGTAACTATGTGAAGATTGGTTAAAGTGGAACTCTAGCCAAAACCTTTTATTTCAGTGTTCAGTAGACTGGGAATGGGTTAGAACTGCTGGCTGTGTTGCATTTGGGCATATTTCCCCCCACTTCCTGCCAGTTGGTCACTGTAACTGAGCTGATACCTTTCTAATGGAAACACAAACAAGAATGAAAATACTTTCAGTAGCCTGGAGAAATGGTAAAACATCTGTGAGGTTGTCATTTCTTATGGGTCTGATTCATTAAAGAGTACTTATTTAATACAGCAAAGTCCCCGTTATGTAAAACTCGGGTATCCAGAAGTCTCAACTAATCGGCAAGCTTGAGAGGATAACAGAGGTGGACATTTTGCAGTTTGTAGAGCAGAAATAACTTACTGATCCTCCAGGCATCATCTTCTATGCATACTGCAACTCCCAGTGGCTTTTCGGTGTTTATGCACAGTTCTTGGTGTGTCACCTGACCCGATGTGGTGGGAGCTGTACATGGATGATGCAGTAGAGCCCCTGGGAGCTGCCGGATGCATAGTAGACAATGCCCAGAGGATCCAGAGGGAGGTTACTGTTATTTTAGTGCCGGTTTAAGCAACTGGCAAGCACGTGAATCCGGCATCAGGCAATAACTACCTGTGCCGTATACTGGGGACTTTGCTGTAATGTGTAAACCCTTTAATGGAAAGCTCTATCTCCCTCCTGCAGGGATTGGCAGGTGTCAGCAGCAGTAACTCATCCGCCACCCGTAACTTTTTAGAACTCTGAAATTACACCTCCCTTTTGGCAAAGCCAACTGGGCATTTTGTTTTCTAAAGTGTTCCTGCTCTGTGGCCAAAGAGCTTCAAAAAACTCTGGATAAAGATGGCTGTGGAGTTTTAGAGCTCTATTCATCCATGCAGGGGGGTAATAGAGCTTCCCATTAAAGGGTTTACATATAAAATAAGTACTTTTTAAACCAAAAGATTAGAAACTGCAATCCTTCTTCTTAGTCAAGTACAGTGTTTGTGATGACAGGGCAGGATGCTATCTCATCCTGCTTGAGCAGTTGTCACATGCTGGGAACCATGGACTGCCATGGCTCTCTGCCCATAACGAGCTGCAATTGGTTCCATTTAATGACAAGGGAAAAGTGTCAATTTCTCACCTGGTATTACACTGCTGTACAGGAGGCCTATGACATTAATAAAAGATGTGGCAGTGTAGTGCAATGCCCATCAAACATTTTTCTGAAACACTGTGCATAAATAAGGACATTCACTGTGTGCCAAAAGTTGCAACAAGAAAATGCCTAAGCCTTCTTAACCCCTTACCCCCCTATATATGCTGATATTGTAAGGTGCAGCTGTTGAGCCCTGAACAATTCTGGCCCTCATGCTTATTAATTTTGGGTGGTACTCTATAAGAAACGGAGGAGAAAATCACACCTTTTCAAAGCATCGCTGTCCCATGTTAAGAACACAGGACTCATCCCCATCTCTGATGCCTAGGAGAAGCTAGAGTTATTGGTATGTGAGGGACTTAGGGCTGTTTCACATTATGGGTGATTCTGTAGTGTTGGGCTGCATTTGCAAATCACTGGCAATCAGCAAATCGCTAGTCCACTGGCTCCTTGTGGGAGCATTCACACTGCAGCGTTTGCAATTTCAGAAATGCTGCATGCAGCGCTTTGGGAGCGATCACGGAAATTTTCAGTGTGAAAAGCCCTTATAGTTGAATCTGGGAAACCCTTAAATTTTAATGGGTCCTTAAAGTAGTAAACGTAAAGGGGATAAAGAAGCCATTTCAGAATCAGAATCAGAATCATTTATTTCGCCAAGCACGACTAGGTCATACCCGGAATTGGTTTTGGCATGTACAGGGCTAGGTGTGGAATAAGATATACAATACAATACAATACAGTACAAAAACAATACAGTGAAACAGTACAGATACAGCGAATTAACCATAAACGCTGACACAAGTTTGAGCTCAAATATGTAAAGTGTACGATGTGCGGCAGTGCAGTCATGTGCTACCGAATGCTACTTGGATGGGGCAGGTTAGAGAGTTTCATAGAGTTTAAAGAGTTTACAGCTGAGGGAAAGAAGCTATTCCTGTGTCTTGCAGTCTTGGTGTAGATGGACCGGAATCTCCGGCCCAAGGGGAGCCGCTGGAAGAAGCGGAAGCCTGGGTGAGATGGGTCATTTACGATCCTCAGAGCTCTGGAGCAAAGTCTGGAGTTGTAGAGTTGGTCTAGAGAGGGGAGTGATTTCCCGATGATTCTCTCTGCTGATCTTATGACCCTCTGTAGTTTGTGCCTATCGCTGGCGGAGGAGCTGGCGTACCAGACGAGGATGGAGGAGCAGAGGACAGATTCAATTGTGGCAGTGTAGAAGCTCGTCAGGAGCTCCCGGGCCATCCCGAACTTCTTCAGTTGACGTAGGAAGAATAGCCTCTGCTGGGCTTTCCTCTGAGTGGAGGACGTGTGAGTTTTCCAAGTTAGGTCCTTGGGTCCATTTACGACCCCCTACCTATTTTAGAGGGTTAGAAAGTAGAAGACACCCACTACATCAAAAAAATAAAGTTCAATAAAGTAAATTTAGTTACAGCGCCATATGGAGGTGGAATAGTAACTTATGTTAGGGGGTTTATAGATAGGTTTTGAAAGCAGACATAGTTTCTATTAGCAGTTGAAGCAATAGCATGTTGGGGGGAAGTTATTGTTTGTTTATGGGTGAAAATAGAATTTCATTTTGGAGAGTGTTTGGCTAGGTTATGGAGGTGTGACGTTGGCGGAGTCGTTTTCGTGGTCGGCGCACAAGACGCGCACCGACACAACGAAAACCCTCCACCAGCGTATAATTTAGGGAAGACCCAGGCTAGGTGCACAGCCCCAGCAGAGGGAAATTCCCACCGGCAGGTGGCGCTGTGGAGTGCAGGCGAGTACAGCCACAGATGCCAGATGGAAATCGCACAGACAAGGCAGGGCTAAACAGCCCTCTAAGAGGCAGAGCACAGAGACAGAGATGAATGTGTGTTCTCCAATCTAGTCGCTCCCGGCGACGGAGAACACACATCAGCAGAACAAAAAGCAAGAACGCAATCGCCGAGAATGGCGATTGCCAAGAGACACCAGACAGAGCAAGACAGGACACAAGAATAGCAAAGGCACAGAAAATAACAAAGAAGATACGGAAAACAACAAACGCTAACTAAACGCGAACACCGCACTCAATCGCAACAGCGAACGCGTTTAAGGCGCGATCTCCGCACGTTAAGCGCAACAGAGACAAGCACGCCACCCTGACTAACCAACAACACATAAACACGAAACAGAACGTGAACGCTTGCTTAACGGTTACCTCACCGAGCCTACAGCAAGCGTTCGTAACAGACAAGACAGACAAACGAGAAACAGGAATAAGGTAGAGGGATCCACAGCCACTACCGCTAGAGGCTAGTGCGATCCCGGCAAGACAGATCAGAAGGATCCACAGCGCTAGCGCTAGAAGCTAGTGCGATCCAGGCAGGACAGAACAGAAGGATCCACAGCGCTAGCAGCAGAGGCCAGTGCGATCCAGACAAGACAGATCAGAAGGATCCACAGCGCTAGCGCAAGGCTAGTGCGATCCAGACAAGACAGATCAGAAGGATCCACAGCGCTAGCGCCAGAGGCTAGTGCGATCCAGACAAGACAGATCAGATGAGGTAGCCAGTAGCAACCGCTGCTCCAGCTTACACTCCAGAATACAGATCAGAAGGATCCACTGCCACTACCGCTAAAGGCTAGTGCTTCTAAGCAAGACAGATCAGAAGGGGCTACCAGTAGCAACCGCTGCTCCGGTTAGCACCCAGACAAACAGAACGATTTCCTGTCGACCGCCGCTGGGACAGGACAATCGCAACAGACAGACAAAACAGATATGCAATCTAACTGCACTAGGAAACTGCCTAGTACAGTTCCAAGAATTACCCTAAGGTAAACTTTAACAGATCAACAATGGCTGACGCTCCAGGAGTGTTTCAAACAAACCATGAAGGGGAAATGATCAGCAAAGCATTCTGGTTGCAGAAGGTTCTTATAGTGCCAGTCATCAAAGGAGGCAGGTAGGGGATTTGCATAACTAATGTATGCAAATTCCTCAGCAGCAAAACAGACCAGAAACTTGCAATGGAAAGACAGGTCTCTTTTCCAGAGACCTGCCACCTTCAAACTCAAGAAATGGTCAAACAGCTGTCTGTCTATGCAGCGGATCGTCACAGTACCCCCCCCCCCCCCAGGGACGGATTCCAGACGTCTCTCAAAACTGGTATTAGCAAAGAACTGTAACTGAAGACTCATGAAGGTCGGGACAGCCCGACAAGGCCCAATTCCAGAGTCAGTCCACCTCATCAGAAGCAGAAGCCACCGAAACATGCCCGTCAGTACTACAAGTCCTAGTGTAACACCCATCAGGACTGTGAATGCCAGAGAAGTAGCCATCGACACCCTCCAGACAATACCCACCACCTTCCAGGGAGCGTCCGAAAATACCAAATCTGCCACAATACCTGTTCGAATTGTCCCTTTCAACACAAAACCACTGTTGATCCTATCCAGGATACCAAGCAAAATTTCTCCCGGAATCTCCCAGAACCCTTTGAAGCTCCGCAGAGATCCCAAGAGGCCAGAACGCTCACCAGGCCCACATGGAGAACTACCAAGAACCCCTATGGAGCCTATGATTATTCTGGATTCAGAATTACCAGGACACCCATCAAGATCAGGACTTTCAGGGACTACTTCTGGGCGTGCAAGCAGGCAGGCAATATCAGAACATGTCTCCACCAAGGAAGCATCTGAGCATGCTGGTAACTGAGGCACACTTGGGCTTTCTGGGTCACAGAGCACATCGGGGTACTCCAGCACAGGAGAAACCTCAGGACATGTCGGGGAACTGCCACCCTCAGAGTCCGACACGACAAGACCAAAACCAGGACCGGGCAGAAAATCATCACGAGCAGAGGTCACCGGTACTGGTCTTTCAACAGAAGACTCAAAATTAAACGCAGAAATTTCAGTAACTGTGATATCATGTAACAAAAATTCTTCATTGACTACATATGAGTGAAGCTCCACAAGAGCTGCAAAGGTAGTCAGCAAAGCAGCAATGCCTACTGAAGTGGGCATAACCTCAGACAGATCTAGGGGGCAGGAGGCATCTCCAAGAAGTTCTGCACCCTTTGGGAGGGACTTGGAAACCTCCCCAACATCCAACAAGAACTCTGAAGTGTCATTTCCCAAGTTTTCTACGAAGGATTCTGAACTATCCATATTACAGCGCTGCGTAATATGTTGGCGCTTTATAAATACAACAAATAAATAAAAATAAAATAAAAATTACAGGGCTGAACATTAAATACCTCCTGCAGGCAAGGCAGATGTCCCAGGAATGGTTCCACCATAAACTGAGACTGAATTTCATCGGCAAGACAAGGATATCTAGGAATATCTAGTGAAACTAGCTCCGACTTTTTAAGCTCCGTTTCACTGCAGGCAGATTTAAAACAGGGTAGTATTGTCTCATCAGTGTGAGACTTCCCATGACTGAGAAGTTCTTCCTCACATATATCACACAAGTACAACTTCTCACCGGTGCGAGATCTCCCATGATCTCCCATAAGCTACAGGCGGTAGTTCAGGTACAAAAGAGTCCCCACACTCAGAACATGAATAACGTTGTCCTGTGAAGTGAGACCTCAGTGTACAGGGTGGAGAGTCAATACTTTCTTCAGGATCAGACTCGCAAACAGATTCAGACTCCACACGATCAGAAGAGAATTTCTCAAGATTCATACTGGAATAAGCATGTGACGACAGTGTCTCTTTATTTGGATGAATGGGTTGGTGTGTGTGCAACTCATCCAAGATCGTCTGCCAAACATACATCACCGGATCCACCACACACTCGTCCCATTCATCAGAATCAATCAAGAGGTCTATAGAGTCGAGACAATCAATCAAGACATCCACGCTTTTTGCGATATAAAAATCGCAAAAGGCTTTCCAATTGAAGTCAAATTCCTCCATCAAGGCCCCAATCTCCCATGAGGCAAATGGAGGTTCAAACAGGCCAGTATCCAGATAATCTCCATATGGATGGAGATCTGGAACGAGCATCGATTTTTTTTTTTTAACCACTTTTATATAGTGTGCGATCCTACCTATGATAGGATCCACATATGCCATTGCCTCAGGAGCCGAACTCGAAAACAAATCGAGCATTCCCTCTGCCCTGGGAATTACGGTACGGCTGGTCATTCTGTGACATTGGCGGAGTCGTTTTCGTGGCCGGCGCACAAGACACGCACCGACACAATGAAAACCCTCCACCAGCGTATAATTTAGGGAAGACCCAGGCTAGGTGCACAGCCCCAGCAGAGGGAAATTCCCACCGGCAGGTGGCGCTGTGGAGTGCAGGCGAGCACAGCCACAGATGCCAGATGGGAATCGCACAGACCCAAGACAAGGCAGGGCTAAACAGCCCTCTAAGAGGCAGAGCACAGAGACAGAGATGAATGTGTGTTCTCCAATCTAGTCGCCACCCGGCGACGGAGAACACACATCAGCAGAATAAAAAGCAAGAACGCAATCGCCGAGAATGGCGATTGCCAAGAGACACCAGACAGAGCAAGACAGGACACGAGAATAGCAAAGGCACAGAAAATAACAAAGAAGATACGGAAAACAACAAACGCTAACTAAACGCGAACACCGCACTTAATCGCAACAGCGAACGCGTTTACGGCGTCTCCGCACGTTAAGCGCAACAGAGACAAGCACGCCACCCTGACTAACCAACGACACATAAACACGAAACAGAACGTGAACGCTTGCTTAACGGTTACCTCACCGAGCCTACAGCAAGCGTTCGTAACAGACAAGACAGACAAACGAGAAACAGGAATAAGGTAGAGGGATCCACAGCCACTACCGCTAGAGGCTAGTGCGATCCCGGCAAGACAGATCAGAAGGATCCACAGCGCTAGCGCTAGAAGCTAGTGCGATCCAGGCAGGACAGAACAGAAGGATCCACAGCGCTAGCAGCAGAGGCCAGTGCGATCCAGACAAGACAGATCAGATGAGGTAGCCAGTAGCAACCGCTGCTCCAGCTTACACTCCAGAATACAGATCAGATAGATCCACTGCCACTACCGCTAAGGGCTAGTGCGATCTAAGCAAGACAGATCAGAAGGGGCTACCAGTAGCAACCGCTGCTCCGGTTAGCACCCAGACAAACAGAACGATTTCCTGTCGACCACCGCTGGGACAGGACAATCGCAACAGACAGACAAAACAGATATGCAATCTAACTGCACTAGGAAACTGCCTAGTACAGTTCCAAGAATTATCCTAAGGTAAACTTTAACAGATCAACAATGGCTGACACTCCAGGAGTGTTTCAAACAAACCATGAAGGGGAAATGACCAGCAAAGCATTCTGGGAGCAAAAGGCTCTTATAGTGCCAGTCATCAAAGGAGGCAGATAGGGGATTTGCATAACTAATGTATGCAAATTCCTCAGCAGCAAAACAGACCAGAAACTTGCAATGGAAAGACAGGTCTCTTTTCCAGAGACCTGCCACCTTCAGACTCAAGAAATGGTCAAACAGCTGTCTGTCTATGCAGCGATCCGTCACAGGAGGGGTGTAGTATTTTCATGTTCGGTTGGGGTTGCCTTGCTTTTACTGGCACAATGCACTGAGAACTCTGGTGCCAAAACCAATGCCCCTGAGAAGTGGTGTAGTTAGGGTCCCCAGTGCAAGTTTTACATTGGGCCCCTGTAAAGTAATGGATATGGAGCACCAAAATCTTCCAAAAACAGCGGCAGTGACAGAGAGTTGTGAGCAGGAGGAGAAGTTTGCAAATGATTACCAGCATTCAAAGCGCATACAGAAGTGATCATTACCAGCATAGAACCAATGAAAAGCTAATATTGCAGTTAAAGGAGGGCACTTGATGGGCCCAGTGTGTGCGCTATCTTTGCATCCCCTATTGCTAGTGCCAAGATCTTTACAATGGTGCTCACTTACTAAAATTAGAGACAGATGAGGACATGTGGTCTTACAAGTTTGTATAGTTTTTTAAATGTCTGGTATTATTTGGCAATATATAGCAACCAGTGCAGTTTCTGGCCATTTTGGTGCCCCAGGCAAGGCACCCACTGCCTCCCTTTCCTCTTATAAATAAATTATAGCCTACGTTATTTGTAATAACAAACTAATAGATTACATACAGAAATTATGTTGTTCCTCAAAACAAGTTTAAATATAATTGGGAGTATTGAGCTTTTTACAAAAGGAAAAAAAAGCAAAAAACCGTAAGTCCTTTTTGGGGTCGTCCACTTCACCCCTCCATAAGCTTGAAGTATATAGAAAGGATTTTTGAAAAAAAAAACTCGTACAAAAATCTTCAAAGTACAAAAATATCAAAAGACTTTATTGACACAAATTTCCAAAAAAGTTCCATTAAAATTCTCTGTGAGAAATTCCTTGCAGGTACTTCAAAATGCAAAATGTGTAGCACAGACATATACTTCACTCATAAACTTAATGCAAATATAACAAGAGGCAACGACACGCTCGTTTCGGGCCCAGCAGGACCCTTCATCAGGCCGAGTTGCAGAAAGTTTTGTCTATAGAAAAAAACACATAACAGTTACATATGAGTAATGTCACTGTGTAAATCAATTTCCACCACCTCACAGAGGAAAAAAGATAAAAAGGGTGATAAAAAGACACAGTGTCCACACTGAAGGCCATATACATGGTCTTCGACACTTGTCAGGAAAGGAAAGTGTCAATGAGGAAAAGAAAAAACTTTGTACTTTGAAGATTTTTGTACGAGTTTTTTTTTTTTTTTGTTTTTTTTGTTTTTTTTTTTCAAAAATCCTTTCTATATACTTCAAGTTCCTCAAAACAAGTCAGTGACGGATATAAGAATTATTACCAGGACCCTCTTTGGCCCAAACGTACTAAAACCAGATAACAAATACTTCCTATAATTGTTCTGAGTGACGTGTAGCCACTATAAACAATACTGTTTATGTATAACCTGGCTCTTTACAGTTTGGAATATTGTCCTAAAAAATCCCGAAGATTTTAAGCAATCAATACAGTCCAATTATAAAACAATTACAGCTGAATTAGCAGATTACTAACACCTGTTGTATCACTGTTGTGCTATTTATGTCTCCTTTGTTTTGCTATTCAGCAGTGTCCATTTAGGTGTTAAAATGTATTATTATTATTGATTTATATAGCACCAGCATCTTCCGCAGCGCTGTACAATAGAATACAGGGTATAACAATACAAGGTATACAATACACACATTTGATACAAGACAAGAGGGTATAACAGCTAAAACAGTGAACAAATTGATAACATTTTACACAGAGGTGAGGGGTATGTACACCCATTACACAGCATTGTGAGACAAAAGGGAAGAGCCCCGGCCAAAAGGCCTTAGAGTCTAAACGTTTAAGGTGTAGTACAGTAGGTAAAGGAAGCTGTGTGTGGAGTGGTAGAAAGGGTTAGTGGGCGGTGTCCTAGGTAGGAGAGTATGCTTGACTGAAGAGGTGAATTTTCAGATCCATAAAGTCCTTTCTTAACCTCCTTGCTGTTATAAAAAATCCAGCAAGGAGGCAGCGCTGCACTTTTTTAAAATTTATTTTTTTAAAATCATGTAGCGAGCCCAGGGCTCGCTACATGATAGCCGCTGAGCGGCGGCATCCCCCCACCCACTCCGATCGCCTTCGGCGATCAGAGTATGCAGGGCTTCCCCGGTCGCCATGGCGACCGGGCGGGATGACGTCACCGACGTCATGGACGTCGTGACGTCAGAGGGAATCCCGATCCGCCCCTTAGCGCTGCCCGGCACTGATTGGCCAGGCTGCGCAGGGGTCTGGGGTGGGGGGGGGGGGGGGCGGCTCGGCGCGGCGGGTAGTGGCGAATCGGCGGCGAGCGGCGGCGATCGCGTACTACACGCAGCTAGCAAAGTGCTAGCTGCGTGTAGGAAAAAAAAATTATGCAAATCGGCCCAGCGGGGCCTGAGAAATCCTCCTGCGCAGGTTACCCCGAACTGTGTTTGGGATAACCGGCAAGGAGGTTAAAGGACAACTGAAGTGAAGAGAATATGGAGGCTGCCATATTTATTTCCTTTTAAACAATACCATTTGCCTGGCTGTCCTACTGATCTATTTGGCAGCAGTAGTGTCTGAATAACACCAGAAACAAGGATGCAGCTAATCTTTCAGATCTGACAACGTCAGAAACACCTGGGGCTTGATTCACAAAGCCGTGCTAACTGTTAGCACGCTGGTGAAAAGCCCATTATCACGCCTAAACTGAGTTTAGGCGTGATAAAATAAACTCGCGCACAAAGTTTTGCGCATAAAGTTTTACGTGCGTAAACTTTTACGCGTGCAAAGCTTACACACGCAACGCCATTAAACCCTATGTGACGTTTCGTGCGCACCACACTTTGCGCACGCAAAACTTTGCGAGTTTTTCCCTCAAAGCGGTGCTAACCTACTTAGTGCAATGCTTATCACGCCCAAAAGTCTTTAGGTTAGCACCTCTTTGTGAATCAAGCCCCTGATCTGCTGCATGCTTGTTCAGAGTCTATGACTGAAAGTATTAGAGGCAGATGATAGCCAGGCAACTGGTATTGCTTAAAAGTAAATACATATGGCAGCTTCCATATCACTCGTAACAGTTGTCCTTTAAAGCAACTCAAATAAGTGGATAAGAATACTAAGGAAAGCTGTGTGGTGTCCCCCTCCTTCAGGTATCAACCCAGGCGTTTGCCTGGTTTGCCTATGCCTAAACACATCCCTGATAGCATCCTCCACCTAGGTCATATCAGAATATAGTGAGGACAAGTTTACTGACTTTTAGGATCCTCTTTATAAAGCTACAAAATCGAATAGAAACCACTTGCTGCACTTTGCTGCGATAAAGATACATTATTGTTGGCATTTATTTATTTTTTGTTTTTATTATTCAAGGGTGTTTATTGAAAAAACAATAAAAACGTACAAACTACAATCAAATAGCGCAGATAAGGAAAGGTGAGTACAGAGTTCAATGAGTCAGATACAATAAGTGAACCGACTATAAAATCACAAAGGAAAGGGTACTGCAATGCAAGTGATAGACAACCACAAAAACAATGGCAAGATCAGTTGAGGCCCCTGTATTCCATCCATTTTTCCCAAATGCAATTACATTTATCCAGATTTTCAATGCTCCAAAAGTGTAGCCTGTCAGTTAACATAATTACATCTAATCTATCCTTTACTAATTGCAAATCCAAGGATGGAGAGCTCCATTTGAGAGCAATATACCAGTGTGCTGCCAGTAACATATACTTATAAAATGTAAAAAATGATTTGGGAGCTAAAGGATTATTGAAATAAAGTAGGCCCTGTAAGGGAGATATAGTAATATGAAATCCACAAACTTCAAAAAATAGCTGCTGCCAATCCTCCCAAAACTTTACAGTTGCAGGACAGGTCCAAAAAATATGGAAAAGAGAACCCAGGTTACCACACCCACGAAAACAATCAGGGGAGCTAGTAGGGAAAATTTTGTCCATGCGGGTCGGACTGTCATACTACCTCAACATTAATTTCACGGCAGTGTCTTTTAAAATATTAGAGTTAGTGACAGAGGCTACATTAGACCAACAAGAGGACCATTGAGAAGGACTAATCTGAGTCTGGAGATCACTTTCCCATGCTCTCATATAAGGAGTAATATCATCAGAATATGTATGCAATAAGAGACGATAAAGAGCCAAGATGATGCCTGGTTGCCTCTTACCTATAATATACATATTTTCAAAAGTAGGAGGATCAGAAGGGGAATAAGTGAGGAACTGGGATAACAAAAAATGATGGATCTGAATATAGTGGAAAGCTTCTTCCCAAGGAGCGTCCCTACCAAAATGAAGCTGTTGAAATGAAATAAATCTGCCTCCCAACCAAAACCTATGTGCTGTTACTAACCCTCGGTCTTCCCACCAACTAAAGTCCCCAGGATTAGAAAGGGCTGAAGTAAATCTAGTATTACTCATAAAGGAAAGTTTTGGAGAAGAAGCTCAATAAGGTAAAATTTAGAAGAAATCCGAGTCCAAAACTGCAATAGATGAGCTACTACCGGGTTCAATGTAGAAATCTGCTTGACCATTGTAGGTGATACATTAAAAATAAAGTGGGGAAGTTGAAAAGGTTGAATCGACTTATGTTCAAACTCCCACCAGGAAGGACCAAAGGATATCAGTCCCCAGTCCAAAACCTGCCCAAGTCTAGCAGACAATAATGCCACAGAGAGGGGAGCCCAATCCCACCTTGATTGTGGTGTCTATATAGAACCGAAGCACGAACCCTAGGTTTTTTTTATCCCAAATATATTTATTAAACAATGCCTGCATAGAAATCAAATTCTTTTTAGTTAAGGATATCGGGAGCATTCTGAACACGTAAAGCAACTTAGGCAATAGTATCATTTTGCAGGCTATTGCCCGACCCAACCAAGAAGTTTTAAAAGGAGCCCAACTCTTAAGTATAAATGTAATATGACTAAACAAGGGAGGATAATTAGCATCAAATAACTGATGAAAAGAGGGAGTCAAGTAAACGCCCAAGTATTTAAACCTGTGCTTTTGCAAAACAAAATCAACATTTGCTTCTATAAGTTTGATGGTATGAGGAGGCAGATTCACAGGCATAACAGTAGACTTAGCTGAATTAACAGATAAACCAGAATAATATTGTTGGCATTTATTATGGTATTTTTGAAAAACACACTAAATGTGATTTCTGCAACAAAGAACAAAATTATCACTGTAAATAGCTGAATTGGAAAAAAGCCACATTAAACCATTAGAATGGCTTTAAGAAGTGATAAGAAAGCAATAATGCTAGAATAACATGGTAATAAAGTAGCAATAAAAAGTAAATAGAAGGCATAGAGTGGCACTGTCATGGATATCGCCATCTTCAGAATAAGGATGATGTCACTATGTCAATGCAGAATAGTTCAGGCAGAGACAAATCTTATCATTATAAATAAATGAATCAGAGGGATATGTTGGGGGCAGATGACCAGCAGATTCAGTCAAACAGATTTGTGTGTGACCAGCTAAGTGTAGGTGTATATAAAGCATATAAAGAACAAGTCATCAACAGGGTTAGTGCAGAAAAGTGAGGAGAAGGAAACAGTTCATTTTCCAGCTTCATCCTATCTGCCAGTCAGTTATCCAGAGGGTCCATCTTATCCAGAGCTAATCTTATCTAGACTGCTATCCAGAGGCCAGATATTACATGAAATAAGTGGCTTACAAAAAGTCATTTCCAATTGTTTATAAACTGGAGACATGGGGGATCTAAAAAAGCTCTTATTTCAAGGTGTGACATGCACACACTGTGACAGCAGATTATGGAGACAGACAAGAAATGTAATGATAGTCTCAGTAGGCAGTTTATCAGTGGGTCCAAGCATCTCTATTGGCACAGTTGTACCAGAAGCTCAGAAGCTAGCAATGATAAAGAAAATATATCAAAAACTGGAACTTTGGAGGGAGAAATAGTATGTCAATAGTTAGTCTTAAAAGAGGTCCTACAAAGCAGATCTTCTGATTACGAGCCTGGAAAGAAGATAGCTCAGAAAAGTTAAAGCACACCTGACCTGAAGCAATGCTACCTAAGGTAAGCACAGAGGTATATTCATGCTGGATCCACATACCTCTGTGCATTGTTTTTGCCTCTCCTCTCTCCCTCTGGTCCCCGTAATCACTCCTTAAAAATGTTTCCTTTTTGCTAAAGTAAAATTTTCCAACAGGAAAAGGCAGGCTTGCCATGATGTTCCCTCCTATCATCACTACATTCCCTACTCTTCCCCACCAGAATTTATTCCCTTAAAGAACAAGTGACACCCATGCTAATCTAGAAATAAAAAACACATATGTAAATAGATAAATACTAGTTTTACTTAAATAACTGATGTATTGCACTGTCCACGTTATGATTCCTGTGAATTTTATAAAGGAAAAGCTGAGAATCCTATTCTAGACAGTTTCCATCTTGGTTACCTTGGAATGAAGCTAATCCTGACATCATTTCCTCCCTCACTCGTTTTTTCTCCTCTTGCTAATTGTGTATTTTTTTCCCGCCCTCCTCCCAGAATCTTCAGACACTCCCACTTAGGTCTATACTAGGAAGTGCACTGTCTTATGTCATTAGAAGGGGAGGAAAATAAAGGGAAGGGGAGGAATATACTATAGATAAAAAGACCCCCCAGCATGCAATTGTTTTGCCAGCCGATAGTATTGGCAATTAAAGGGCCAGTGCTCCTAAGGTATGTGATAACTCAAAACCATAACAGCAGAAAAAGTTTTGAAAGTTTTGAATGCAGGATTAGCATCTTTATCACTCAGGGCTGCCTTCAGGGCTTTACAGGTGGGACTGCAGTATGGGGCTCGAGTGAGTCTGGGGCCCAGCGAATGATGCCATAAACATGGACCCTAGCTGCAATTCTGTCACAAAATGTACAGGCTGTCAGTGATTGTGGCTGTGTTTGCCTCGGCCGGATGATTTTCATTCCGATTTTTTTATGATTTTGCCATGCTTGTGCTTTGCCATTCTCATTTCAGTGAATGAGAATCACATTGCAACCACTGAGAAAATGCTGCATACAGCACATTTGTGATTATTTCAAACTGATAGCACTGCTCAAGCACTGCAGTGAGAGTGATCCCATAGGATTACAGGAGTCACAGTGATTTGCTGATCTGGCAATCTCCTTAAATATGGGAGGTTTCCCTCAAAAATAGAGGGTGAGGGGCACCCAGTAGTTTTTTTTTCCAGTATGGGGCCCAGACATTTCTGATGGCAGCCCTGTTATCACTTAATACACTCAGACCAGTTGCTGTTGAAATTTGATTTTTATGAGGACAATCCCACTTTAAAAAGGAACTTCAGCCTAAACAAACATACTGTCATTAAAGGGACTCCGAGCAGTGCAGAAACTATGGAAAGATGCATATCATTTTAAAGCTCTCTTTCTCCTCTTTCCAATGATATATAAACCGCCACCCTACGCCTTTTAGTTTTTCGCTATTTTCGCGATTGAAATTGCCGCGGCCGCGATTTCGATCGCGAAAATAGAGAAAACTAAAAGGCGTAGGGCAACGATTTAGGTGTCGTCAGAAAGAGGAGAAAGAGAGCTTTAAAATGATATCCATCTTTCCATAGTTATATTGTATTACACAGGGCGACTTTTTGTCAAAGTCAGCAGCTGCATTCAGCAGAATGGAGCTTCTGACACTGGGGAAAGTGTCGTCCTGTGTAATACAATATAACTATGGCTTGATGGATATCATTTTAAAGCTCTCTTTCTCCTCTTTCTGACGACACCTAAATCGTTGCCCTACGCCTTTTAGTTTTCTCTATTTTCGCGATCAAAATCGCGGCCGCGGCAATTTCAATCGCGAAAATAACGAAAACTAAAAGACGTAGGGTGGTGGTTTATATATCATTGGAAAGAGGAGAAAGAGAGCTTTAAAATGATATGCATCTTTCCATAGTTTCTGCACTGCTCGGAGTCCCTTTAAGTTACATTACTTATGTTAATTAAAATAGATAGGTAATATAATCTCTTAAGGAAAAAGAGATTGCTGCGCCACCCGATAAATTTCCTTAGAGTCTAATCATACACCTAAAATCAATCATAGACCCAAATCCAAAGTGTACTTTCTTTTCAACAAGCCGTATGTCAGTGCGCTGTGTAGAAATCCTCTGGATACAACCACAAATTCAAAATGATCCACTGCGCGCTTCCATAACCTAAAAATAAATCGTATATAGTGTAATTTTGCTTTTACTACTGCTGCAGTTATATAACATCACACATCCAGCGTGCAGGTGAAAAATGAGTGTCCACTCGTGTTTATTTTTTGGTCATGGAAGCGCGCAGTGGATCAATATAATCTCTTATCACCCTGTTTTAAAAGAACAGGCAAATGTTTGATTTCATGAGCGCAGCCATCTTTTTGGTTGAAAGGAGGTGACAGGGAGCATGAGACACAGTTCCAACTGTCCTGTGTGCGGATCACCCCTCCCAATTGCTAGGCAAGGTGAATAACAACATAGGAAATCCCATCATGCTTTGCACAGCATCAGGGAAAAAAAAGCCCTGGCAGTTTTCTTTGATGGGTGGAGCTTAGCTAAAAATGCAGCTAACAATGATGCTTTGGTAAGAAAAACAAAGTTCTGATGCTGTGAAACTGTTAAAGAAACACCAGTTCTGCTGAGTAGATTTTTAGTCCGGAGGTTCACTTTAAGGAGTAAATGAAAGTCTGATAGCAGGAAACATCTCAACAAGCCTGCCCCTTCTTGTCTGAACATTTGACTTTAGCTAAAAGTTACATTTTTCAAGGAGTTATTACAGGAAAGGGAAAGTGAAGAGAGGAATAGACAATGCACAGAGGTATGTCGACCTAGCATGAACATACTCTGTGCTTACCTTAGGAAGCTTTTCCTTTAAACGAAAAACGAGGTGAAAATAAACTGATGAGAAAAATAATCATATCTATTCTCCTTCCCATAAAAATGACTTTTTTTTAGATATCTTACATACTGTATTTATTTTATATTTGAATCTACTTTTTAAGTTTTACTGTTTCATTGTCTCTGCTCAATTCAGACTGACAAATTCAGTGAAGTATGCCAGAACTAAAACTCTTTTTATCTCAGTCCTGCCATTTTCTGCCTGGAAAGTGTTTTATGACTGCATTTTTTATCAGTGAGGGATACATTATTGTCTGACCAGGTCCTGACTGGTAAAAAATTCGGGCTAGAGCTTTTCAATGCAAAAATATCAAAACTTTATTAACGCAGACATAAAAAGAATAAAAATTCTCTGTTGGAGGTTCCTTGTGAATATATCCAATACAAAAATACAGTACAGACATCAGCTTAATCGTAGACTTAGTGCAAATTTTGAGAGAGGCAACGACACGCTCGTTTCGGGCACAAAGGGCCCTTTCTTCTTTCCCACTGACGAGTGTGGAGGTCTGTCGATATGAGACCTGGTGCCCACATGGCGTCATCATTTTTCACCCTTGGGGCCTTTTCTCTGTGAGGTGCTGGTTATACTTTTCCTATACATTTTATTGTTACTAATATACATTTATTCATATGCTTTTTTTGTAGACAGTGCTTTCTGCAACCTGGCCTGATGAAGGGCCCTTTGTGCCCGAAACGAGCGTGCCGTTGCCTCTCTCAAAATTTGCACTAAGTCTACGATTAAGCTGATGTCTGTACTGTATTTTTGTATTGGATATATTCACAAGGAACCTCCAACAGAGAATTTTTATTCTTTTTATGTCTGCGTTAATAAAGTTTTGATATTTTTGCATTGAAAAGCTCTAGCCCGAATTTTTTACCGATTGGGTCCTTTCTACATATGTAACGTGTTAATAGGGGAAAGTGGATTACCCCATAAAAGGATCATAAGGTTTTTTCTTTTTCCCTTTGTGTAAAAAGACGCTACTCCCAACTATATATGAAACAGGTCCTGACTGGACAGAGACTGTCACTTGTGTACCTGGTGTTTAACACTTTTAGGGCTGGTGCACACCAAAACCTGCTAGCAGATCCGCAAAATGCTAGCAGATTTTTAAACGCTTTTTTTTATTTTTATGAGGCGTTTTGCTAGCGTTTTGCGGATTGCTGCTGCGGTTTTCAGTATAGTAGATTTCATATATTGTTACAGTAAAGCTGTTACTGAACAGCTTCTGTAACAAAAACGCCTGCAAAACCGCTCTGAAGTGCCGTTTTTCAGAGCGGTTTGCGTTTTTCCTATACTTAACATTGAGGCAGAAACGCATCCGAAATCCAAAAAATGCCTCACCCAGGCATTTTTCGTTTCTGCAAAACGCCTGCCGCTCTGGTGTGCACCACCCCATTGAGATACATTGACCAAGCAGATCCGCAGCCGCAAGCGGATCTGAAAACGCCCAAAAAGCCGCTCGGTGTGCACCAGCCCTTATACAGAGAAAGGAACATATCATATATATTTGTGTTCTTGGCACTGTACAAATACATGTCTATCGCATCATGTCACCTCGATAATCCTTTAAAGAATCTTGGATGTTCTCAGTCTTTTACTCAAAGATGTATTACATTTAGTCTTTCATATTACCATAACTTCTGGGTCTCAAAATTATAGTCCAGCAAAGGTAAAAGCTTACGGTAGTAGAGCTGTTTGTTCATTCCCTTTCTGCTGGATTTCTCCAATATTGAATCTTGCGCTCAAAAATTGGATACTTGGAATATGAGGGTTGCAGTTAAATACATGGGCCCATATGCAATTAACTTTTTCTCTTGAGTTTTCTCCTAGGTGATATTTTCACACATTGTAAATAAGATACCTTTTAAACTACCAGCAAGCAAGAAAATACTTTTTCAATTGAAAAAAAAAACAGTTTAATACACATGGTCTTGATCTTACCAATGAGATTGTCTAGGTTATTGCTGCTTTTGTGCAATTGCAATTGGAGCAGCTTTTTGACATCTCATTGTTATTCCTCATCTTTGAGGAGGTAAGAGTTTCTGTTTCTGGGCTCTCTCTGACCCTGATTGCTTACCAGAAAGCTAATACACAATAAAAATGTGTACCCATAATATATTCTAAACTGTCCTAGTAACAGGAAAGGTTTAAAACGTATTTGGTTGCTAGGTGGGGAGAATAGATGTTTCCAGGAGCTACAGTGTATGGAAAAAGTATTGTAGCACTTAGGCATATACCACTTAACATTTTAGTTCATCTTTAGTTTGATTACATTTATTTATTCATTTATTGTATTTATAAAGCGCCAACATATTACGCAGCGCTGGACATTAATTTAGGTTACAGACAATATTTAGGGGTGACATACAGCAATATGACAATACAGGAATACAAGAAAACAAGATCACACAGCACAGTATGAGTACAAGGTAATGCTTAGTCAGTCACTGGAGGGGAGCATGGAGATTAGGCAAGTTAGGTTCACTCAAATGCATAGCATGGGTTCACAGTAATGGAGGTGCAAGATCAGGTAGGACACAAAAGGAGGAGGACCCTGCCCAAAGGCTTACAATCTAGAGGGAGAGGTAAGGACACGAATGGTAGGGGACCAGAGTTCAACTATAGGTTTAGAGCACTTGTGAGGGGTAGTAGGCCAGAGTGAAAAGGTGAGTTTTGAGGGCTTTCTTGAAGATGTTGAAGGAGGGGGCTGCCCTAATGGGTGAATGTAGGGAGTTCCATAGTGTTGGAGAAGCTCTTGAGAAGTCCTGGAGGCGTGCATGGGACTGGGTGATGCGGGGGGGCGGTTAGGCGCAGTTCATTGGAAGAGCGGAGTGAGCGGCTAGGTGTGTACCTCTGAGTAAGATCGGAAATGTAGGTTGGACAGGTTTTGTGGACAGATTTGTAGGTCAGACACAGTATCTTGAATCTGATTCTGGACTGGATAGGAAGCCAGTGGAGGGATTCTAGGAGGGGATCTGCCAGGTGGAGCGATGGGAGCAGTGGATAATTCTGGCTGCCGCATTCATGATGGACTGCAGTGGGGCTGTTCGGGTCATAGGGAGACCAGACAGCAGGGCATTGCAGTAGTCAAGGCGGGAAATTATGAGGGCATGGATGAGGAGTTTGGTGGTGGCAGAGGTCAGCAAAGGGCGAATCTTACAGATGTTACGAAGGTGGAAGTTGCAGGACTTTGTAAGGTTTTGGATGTGGGAAGTGAAGGAGAGTGCGGAGTCCAGGGTGACACCCAGACAGCGGGCTTGAGAGGTAGGGCGAATGGTAGTGTGGTTAACAGTGACATTCACATCTGGGAGGTTCTGGATGGCCAGGGTGGGAAGATCATAAATTCCGTTTTGTCTAGATTTAGTTTCAGGAATCTAGCGGACATCCAGGAGGAGATGGCTGATAGGCAGGAGGAGACCTTGTCCATGGTAGTGGTGGATATGTCAGGGGTGTGGAGGTAGATCTGCGTGTCATCTCCATACAGATGAGAGTTAAAACCCATGGAGGAGATAACCTTGCCAATGGAGGATGTGTATAGGGTGAACAGTAGGGGGCCAAGGACCGAACCTTAAGGGGCTCCCACCGAAAGGTGGTTGGGGATGGACGAGGACTCATTGAAGGATCGGTTGAAGAGGTAGGATGAAAGCCAGGACAGGGCGAGATTGTGAATGCCCAAGGACTGGAGGGACTGGAGGAGTAGGGGATGATCTACTGTGTCAAAAGCTGCTGACAGGTCAAGGAGGAGGAGAATGGAGTATTTACCTTCAGCTTTAGCTAAGGCAAGGTCGTTACATAGTTACATAGTTATTTTGGTCGAAAAAAGACATACGTCCATCGAGTTCAACCAGTATAAAGTACAACACCAGCCTGCTCCCTCACATATCCCTGTTGATCCAGAGGAAGGCGAAAAAACCCTTACAAGGCATGGTCCATAGTTACAGTTGACCACTTTGGTGAGAGCAGTTTCGGTTGAGTGGGCAGGCCGAAATCCAGATTGGAGTGGGTCTAGCAGTGAGTTGGCATTGAGGTACTGGGTCAGGAGTTTGTGAACCAGACGCTCAAGGAGTTTTGAGGCAAAGGGGAGGAGGGAGATAGGACGGTAGTTGGAGGGTAGCGAGGGGTCGAGTGAGGGTTTCTTGAGCAGGGGTAGTACAGTGGCCTGCTTGAAGGGGAAGGTGCCTGTGGATAGGGAGAGGTTGAACAGGGTAGTGAGGACTGGGGCCAATTCCGTGAAGTAAGGCTGGAGTAAATCAGAAGAGATGGGGTCAAGGGGGGAAGTAGTGGTATGGGAAGTCTGCAGTAGGTGGTTGACTTCCTCGGTGGTAGTAGGAGTGAAGGATGTGAGGGGAGGATAGGGTGGAGGAGGAGCTGGTTGGGAGGGGGTGATAGGTGAAGATTGGAGATTGGATATTTCCTGGCGGATGGAGACAATTTTGTTGGTGAAGTGGGTGGCTAAATCTGTGGCAGAGAGGGAGGAAACTGAGGGTGGGGGGTGGGTTTAAGCAGGGAGTTGAAGGTGGCAAAAAGACGCTGGGGGTTGGAAGCTTGTGCTCCGATGAGCTTGGTAAAGTATTCCTGCTTCGCATGAGCAAGGGCAGTGTGGAACTGCAGCAGGTTGGTCTTGTACTGTAGGAAATCCTGGTTAAGTCTAGTTTTTCTCCATTTCCGTTCAGTGGCGCGTGTTTTCCTCTGGAGGATGCGAGTATGGGTAGTGCGTCAGGGCTGGGGGTTAGGGGTCGGTTGCGGCGAAATATTGGTGGAGCAGCTTTCTCTAGGGCTGATGAGAGAGTTTGGCGATACTGAGCTGCAGCAAGATTAGGACAGGTTAGGGTAGGGAGAGTGGAGGAGAGGGCATGGAGGGGGTCAGCAAGGACACTAGGGTTGAGCTTGCGTAGGTCTCGCTGCCATCGACCAGGTGGGTGGATGGCTAATTTGGAGGTGCCTTCTGTGAGGAGGTTGAAGGTGAGAAGGTGATGGTCTGAGGGTGGAAAGGGTGCGATGTCAAGGTCTGCAATGGTGGTAGATTTAGTGACTATAAGGTCGAGAGTGTGACCTGCAGTGTGAGTGGGGGTGTTGGCGTGTTGTACTAGTCCAAGTGAGTTGGCAATGGTGAGTAGCCGGGTCACAGCGGAGCTCTGGGCTTCATCGATGGGAATATTGAAATCCCCAAGGATGATGGTGGGGAGGTCAGAGGAGCGGATGTGAGGGAGCCAGGAGGCAAGGTCATTGAGAAATTGTGAGGTGGAGCCCGGAGGGCGGTATAAGACTGCAACAATGGCAGGGAGGGGGTGGTAGAGGCGGATGGTGTGGGCCTCAAATGATGTGAATTGTAGAGAGGTAGGTGGGGTGAGGACACGGAAGGTGCAGGATGGGGAGAGGAGCAGACCCACCCCTCCCCCGGTCCTGTTGTCTGGTCTGGGGGTGTGACTGAGGTGAAGCCCCCCGTAGGAGAGGTTAGCCTCTGTGGCAGAGTCAGAGGGGGTGAGCCATGTCTCAGTGAGTGCGAGGATGGTGAGGGATTTGGAGAGGAAGAGGTCGTGGACTGCTGTAAGTTTGTTGCGGACGGATCTGGCATTCCAGAGACCGCAGGGTAGGGGGAGTATGTGTTTGTGGGTGGGATGGATGGAAATAAGGTTGGAGCGAGGATGAGTGTTGAGGTTATTTGTGGACAGAGGGCCGTGAAGTGTATGAAGCAGGTCAGCAGGGGATGCTTGTCTGGCAGCAGGCTGTGGCCCAGGATTGGGTGATATATCACCAGCTGCAAGTAAGAGTAGGAGGGAGAGAGTAAGCAAATGTGAATGGGATTTAAATGTTTGTGAGGTTTTTGAGCTGCTGGAGGGAGAGAGAGATTTCAGGAGAGCTAACAGCTCATGAGACGCTGAGTAAGGTGAGGAAAGCAGAGCAGGTGAAATGAATATGGAGTGTGGTACATTGGGAGGATGCATATTGCAATGCAACTTGTAGATGTTTGCAGACAGGCAAAACATAAGAAAAAGTGCAGTAAACATGGTAATGGTCTCTGATTATAACCAGGAAGTTTCCAACCACTGTAAGGCTTGGTGGTGTATTCTCCACAGTCAGCATGCAACGCATGAGCTGGCGTGGAGGAGGTACACACACTAGCACCAGGAAACAGGCTATCCCTAGTATAGTGGAGGGGAGGACTGACTCCAATAGGAGATTGTGGCGCACAGAGCCGGTGCAGATCTGACAGCCACAAACAATGCTTTCGTTATAACGTCTCAGCGCAAAGTAGCGCTGAGCGCATAAACCAGAACTGAGGAGATCAGGACAGGTAGACAGAATGAACGCTTGCTAGCTAGCGGCTACTTAGCGACAGCAAGCGTCCAAAACCAGACAGACGGGAATGAGGCAGCCAATGCGATGCGGCGATGGCGTGCCTCACAAAGACAGGACAGGATAGTCAGAAAATAGCAGGATTAAGATAGGTGAACGTAACACAGATAAATATACAATAAGTATGTTTTCCTAGCGTATTACAATTACAGCTATCAATGAAACTATTTGTAACTTCTGACTAACATATGTATATATCGGCAATGAACCGATATATGACATAAGCAGGAACGCTGACTAGGAATGGAGTAACACAGGGAACAGGACTCAGAAGGATTCGCTATCTCTTCGCAGAGATGAACGCAATCCACAAACGGTAACAGAACAGGATTCAGAAGGATTCGTTATCTCTTCGCAGAGATGAACGCAATCCACAAACAGTAACAGAACAGGATTCAGAAGGATTCGTTATCTCTTCGCAGAGATGAACGCAATCCACAAACGGTAACAGGACAGGATTCAGAAGGATCCGTTATCTCTTCGCAGAGATGAACGCAATCCACAAACAGAACCAGGAGCAGGGTAACTACCTCAGCACGGGTGGTCACGGTACGCGCAACCTACCAAAACGTGCTGGAAAGCTGACTAACTGCACACAGGATATAAACAGTTCGTGTACGTATACATCAGCGACACTGATGTATCACGTAACACAAATACAAGGAAAATAATAAACGTGCTGGTATGCATATATATTGGCAATGAACCAATATATGATGCAAAGACCAGCAAAGTATCTTTATAACAAGAAACACGATCGGGGGCTAAAGCGACAGCAAGGCAGGCTTAAGCTGAAGCTATGAAAACCCAAGGAAACCCTGCAGGAAGCAGATCTTTATACTGAGGTCATCCAATGGGAGCAGACATGCAGATTCCCACACAGGTGAATGATAATCAGTCACAAGCTGACAGCAGGGAAAGACAGACAAAGCTATGCAGTTTGCATGGAAATAGATCAGAACTGCCTGAGCTGCAGCACTACTACTTCCAGTAATAGCTGCTGCAGCAGCGATCATTACAGTACCCCCGCCTTTAAAAGCGGATTCCAGACGCTTTTCAAAACTGAAATTCCCAACAAAACAGTCTGACTGATAATTCATGATGACCGGGACAGCCCGGCAAGACCGAATTCCAGAATCAGTCCCCACAAGACTGGACCCATCAGAACCAGAACCTACAGAACCATGCCCATCAGTACTACAAGCCCCAGTGTGACACCCATCAGAACCATGATTTCCAGAAGAAAGCCCTCCGAAACTCCCTGAGCGATACCCACCGCCTTCCAGGAACCGTTCAGAAACGCCAAAGCCTTTGCAATGCCCACCGGTACTGTCTTTACCAACACAAAACCCACTGTTGAACCAGTCCAAGGCACCAGGACAAGTTTTCTCAGAGACCTCCCAGAACACCTTGAAGCTCCAAAGAGATCCCCATAGGTCAGAACGCCCCTTAGGCTCACATGGAGAACCATCAAGAACCCCTATGGAACCTAGGGCAATTCCCGAGTCAGGGCCACAAGGACAAACATCAATATCAGAGCTTTCAGGGACCAGAACCATCTCTGGGCATGCAGGCAGACTGGCAATATCAGAACGTGTTCCCACTAAGGAAGCATCAGAGCACGCTAACACCTTAGACACACTTGGGCATTCTGGCACACAAAGAACATCTGGGCACACCGGCACAAGAGAAACCTCTGGGCATGTCAAGGAACTGTGAGCCTCAGGGTCAGCCAAGACAGGACCAAAACCAGGACTGGCCAAAAAAAATCATCATGACTAAACTTCGCAACTACTGGACTTTTACACGAGAATGCTGGATCAGACTTAGATGTCGCTGATTCCAGCAAAGTCAGTAACAAATCAGATTCAGGGGCACTAACAAGACAGGACAAATCTTCTGATGTATGCACTGAACCAAACAGGGACTCCACAACTACCTCTGGACTAGACAGAGACTCATTTAATACACTGGATTGGAGCTCATGAGGCGCTGCAGAACAAGTCAGTATTGCAGCAGCCCCCACTGGACTAGGCAAAACTGAGGAATTCCCTGGACAGGAAGGGGACTCTGGAACCTCTGCCACAGCGGCCAGAGAACCAGAATCTTTCAGGATACAGGGCTGGGTTTCAGGAACACTCATCAGACCGGACTGAAATTCTGAGATTTCTATTATTTTGACCAGAGAATCAGAATTATCCATGTTACAGGGCAAGACTTCTGAAACATTCAGAGGACAGGGCTGGAGTTCCTCGGCTGTTACAACACTGGAGAGGGACTCAACAACATTGGTTAAATCAGACTGTGTACAGGACAAGGTATCTGACACACTTGCTGACGAGGACAATATTTCAATGGCTTCTGCTTTGCTGGGCAGAAATTCATCAAGTTTTATTAGAGCCGACTGTAATTCCAAAACAGCTGCTAGACAAGTGAATATTACTGCAACACCAACTGAGGTAAGCAGTGCTTCAGCCTCCTCTGCTAGAGGGTTTAAAGTATCCAAAGTACTGGGTGAAGCATAAGACTCTGCGACCACAGCTTCACTGGACAGGATCACTGAACAGTCCATATTGCAGGGCAAAACCATGGAAGCACCTGCTGGACAGCATAATGATTCTGTGACCTGAGTTTCATTGGAGAGATCTACTGCACAATTCATGGTACAGGGCAAATTTATTGGAAAATTTTCTGAACAAGGTAATAATTCTGCGATTTCAGGTTCACATAGCAGATGCTCTGAGCTATTCACGAAACTAGAGCGAGGTGTAGAAACAGGAAGATCAAGACACAATGTTTGCGCATCTGAATCACCATTCATTTGTAAAATTGGAAAATTCAGATGCTGGGGTTCTGAGTTTACTAGACAGGATTGCTGGGACTCGGAAACTGATGTAGTGCATCTATTGGCATCTGCTGGATCAGACAGGAGTTGAACTTTATTAACACAGGTAATTTCTGCAGAAGTGTTTGCAGAGACAGGCAAGATTTTTCTGGTGTCTGTTTCACTAAACAAAGAGTCATGAGTACTGGCTAGGCTGGACTCGGAAGTCAGCAGGACCTCTGGATTCTCTGCTGAGAAATTTGCGCAGGGCAAGGTTAAGAATGTATCAGTGGCTTCTGTTTTACTGGGAAGTAACACTGAGTTATCCATGGTACAGGGTGGAATTGCAGGAACTTCAATTTCACACAAAAAGAGCTCCGAATCACCTGCTGAATCAGCCAAAGGTGCTGAAGCAGGCGGGTCAGAACGCCAAATTTGCGAATTCGGAGTCACATAAAAATCATCCAAAATCAGTTCCCACACATCAATCAAGGGAGCCACACAGTCATACCTACACACACCAGCCTCTATTAGGTTATAGGCTGACTTAATGCATGCGTTCAATACCATTTCACTTTTTGCACTGTAAAATTGACAAAATGAACTTGAATCATTCTTCCATTCACAGACCAGGGCTTCCATCTCTCCCCTCTCGAATGGAGGATCCCATGCATTCTTAACAGCGAAACATTTAGGCTGATCACAGTCTGCAGATATGATTGTGGCAGGCACATGTATAGGGTTAATTAGCAGGTGATTGGCAGATTCCTTATTCTTAAGAATCTCCAATACCTGTAGCAAGTGTTGAACTGTAGTGTATGCAAACTTCCCTTGGTTCACAAATAAGTTGATTTGTTCAATACTCTGTAATATCTCATCATAATCATACTCAGATAATTCTTTTAAACAAAAATCTTTATTTTCCCTAGCCAGGGAGGAAAGTTCATTAGTAGTTTCATAAGTCCATTTAACTCCCCTGAAAGACAATTGCATTTCATTATCTGTTAATGGCAGAATCTCATTATAGGTCTCAGTCGCTAAGGATAACGATTCTGCAGATTGGACACGTTTCTTAGAACGTTTGCGTTTTGCCTTTGACCTTGCGGTTTTTGGTGATTTATTCAAAGCTGCAGGAAAATTATCAGTAACACTTTCTGCTTGCTGCTCATTCTTGCAAGCAATTGAAGGAGCAGCTGATTGGCCTGCTGCCAGGAGTTCATTAAGAGGAAAAGGCAATGGATCTATGCGCAACCAGTTATGGATCACAAACGCTAGAAATTCCAGCGGTCTATCTTTCAAATCGGAATGATTGAGAACATCAAATGCCCACTGAAATAATTCCCCTTTAAACAAAATATAACTTAGTTGGAGTGCCCAGGTTGAAACAGGAGTCGCTTGGAGATCAGGATTGGTCAGGAACCTGGCACATTCAGAGAAAAACTCATTTTCTGTTTCAGAGCTAAGTTCTTCAAATTTCTTAAAGGAACAGGAACCATAATTAACAGTGTCATACTTTCTGGGAATCCCCCCCACAATGGGGATTGGTAATGGGGTTTTCATAATGTAAGGCTTGGTGGTGTATTCTCCACAGTCAGCATGCAACGCATGAGCTGGCGTGGAGGAGGTACACACACTAGCACCAGGAAACAGGCTATCCCTAGTATAGTGGAGGGGAGGACTGACTCCAATAGGAGATTGTGGCGCACAGAGCCGGTGCAGATCTGACAGCCACAAACAATGCTTTCGTTATAACGTCTCAGCGCAAAGTAGCGCTGAGCGCATAAACCAGAACTGAGGAGATCAGGACAGGTAGACAGAATGAACGCTTGCTAGCTAGCGGCTACTTAGCGACAGCAAGCGTCCAAAACCAGACAGACGGGAATGAGGCAGCCAATGCGATGCGGCGATGGCGTGCCTCACAAAGACAGGACAGGATAGTCAGAAAATAGCAGGATTAAGATAGGTGAACGTAACACAGATAAATATACAATAAGTATGTTTTCCTAGCGTATTACAATTACAGCTATCAATGAAACTATTTGTAACTCCTGACTAACATATGTATATATCGGCAATGAACCGATATATGACATAAGCAGGAACGCTGACTAGGAATGGAGTAACACAGGGAACAGGACTCAGAAGGATTCGCTATCTCTTCGCAGAGATGAACGCAATCCACAAACGGTAACAGAACAGGATTCAGAAGGATTCGTTATCTCTTCGCAGAGATGAACGCAATCCACAAACGGTAACAGGACAGGATTCAGAAGGATCCGTTATCTCTTCGCAGAGATGAACGCAATCCACAAACAGAACCAGGAGCAGGGTAACTACCTCAGCACGGGTGGTCACGGTACGCGCAACCTACCAAAACGTGCTGGAAAGCTGACTAACTGCACACAGGATATAAACAGTTCGTGTACGTATACATCAGCGACACTGATGTATCACGTAACACAAATACAAGGAAAATAATAAACGTGCTGGTATGCATATATATTGGCAATGAACCAATATATGATGCAAAGACCAGCAAAGTATCTTTATAACAAGAAACACGATCGGGGGCTAAAGCGACAGCAAGGCAGGCTTAAGCTGAAGCTATGAAAACCCAAGGAAACCCTGCAGGAAGCAGATCTTTATACTGAGGTCATCCAATGGGAGCAGACATGCAGATTCCCACACAGGTGAATGATAATCAGTCACAAGCTGACAGCAGGGAAAGACAGACAAAGCTATGCAGTTTGCATGGAAATAGATCAGAACTGCCTGAGCTGCAGCACTACTACTTCCAGTAATAGCTGCTGCAGCAGCGATCATTACAACCACTAAACAGTTTAAATGAGTATGCAGTTAGTGCAAGCAAACCTGTGTAAAGAAGCAGAGTCTACTTGGCCGTGCAACATATGTCCAGCAGTGGCATTTTTAGCAACAGCATTGGAGGCAGTTGTGGATGCAGAGTAGTTGTTTCCAGCAGAGTCCTGTGGCTGTTGAATCCTGTTTGAATTCCTGGGTGAATTCTTGGTAAATTCTTGGTAAGTTGTAAAGCACTTTGTAATAAATGGCACTTTGGAATTAAATGGCACAAGTGACCTAGGCCACGAGTGACCAAGCTCCAGCGCTTAAAGAGAACCCGAGGTGTGTTTAAAGAATGTTATCTGTATACAGAGGCTGGATCTGCCTATACAGCCCAGCCTCTGTTGCTATCCCAAACCCCACTAAGGTCCCCCTGCACTCTGCAATCCCTCATAAATCACAGCCGTGTTGTGAGGCTGTGTTTACATCTGTAGTGTCAGTCTCAGCTGCTCCCCCGCCTCCTGCATAGCTCCGGTCCCTGCCCCCGTCCCTTCCCTCCAATCAGCAGGGAGGGAAGGGATGCAGGCGGGGACTGGAGTTCTGCAGGAGGCGGGGAGAGCAGCAGACTGACACTATAGAGATAAACACAGCCAGCTCTGACAAGCTGTTTGTCAGCAGCGTGGCTGTGATTTATGAGGGATTGCAGAGTGCAGGGGGACCTTAGGGGGGTTTGGGATAGCAACAGAGGCTGGGCTGTATAGGCAGATCCAGCCTCTGTATGCAGATAATATTCTTCAAACCCACCTCGGGTTCTCTTTAAATAGGTATGGTAGCTGCCATGGCTGAATTGGAAGTGATTCTCAATTAGAAATTGGGAAAACTGTTCAGCTGAGGATGGGAGTGGCTACCAAAAACCAGGCCTGCTGCAATAAATAATTACTGCTCACTGGGCCAGAACACAAAGGATTCACAAATGTAATATGTGAATTTACTTACACTGCTGAACTACTTAAATTTATATTAAACAATCTTAGTAGCAATGTATGCAGCAAGCGTACCAATTAAAACGTACAGATAACGATTGCAGTCACAGATTGTACAGCAGACTTTGCAAGGGGATTACATAACTTAACTCTAGTGTGTATTACCTCTTGGGCATCAGAATTAAGATTAAGTCCTTCCCTTTTTTGTCATAAATGCCCCTCATTTGGAGCTAAATAATTCAGTCCCTCTCTTTTCCTGAGTTTTTCCTCTTTTCAGATTTATGTTGAAATCTGGGCAAATACCTGCCATAACTTTATTTACAACATCTACATTATTACAATGTTTACTTAAAAAAAAAGAAGTGTTTTTGTTTTTTCGTTTCCTGTTTTTCTAGACAACTGTAAATGTATAAAATTCTACATTTTGTTGATGAATTCTTATCGGCCTGCTTAACTGTAGGTTAAGGGTAAGTGCTTTGTTTAAAAGGTTTGGCATGTACGGGAGTCCCTCTTTTCCATCCCTAAATTTTGGAAGCTCTGTAATTTTCTGCGGGCTTTGCTCGACACACCCAGGTGATAAAATACACTGCAAGTATGTGTGTAGAGAAGTGAGAGGGAGAGTCAGGTAAACTGCATGAAGAACTAGGAGGCATGTGACTAATAGGATTCTGATGTACCTATTCAGCCTGCTGCAGGTGCCAGGTAACCTCAGGCAATAAATAATCCAGCAGAAAACAGGACATTCATTAACCCCTTATGTCTTGTTTTAAAAAGCTGCAATGTAACAAGATATACCAGTATTGTCTCTTCTCTGACAAAAAAAGTACAGAAAAATAAAATAAAACTATCTAGCATCGACTAAAATCAAATTCCATATTTATTTGTATGTTAACCTGCATTTAAAGTGAATTGGAAATGTCTCAATCATAGTGGTACTCATAGTAGAGTTGCTTGCTAGGCAGCCTCATCACCCTGATAGCCCTCAGTGGGCCCCCATTATTGACTGAACTTTTGAACATGGAACTCCATCCACCTTTTGGGCAGCATCCTTTAGTGTCTGTGCACCAGTGCAGAGGTGAAATAGTGGGTCTTGTGGAGCTTGGGGTGGGGCTGTAGTTGCACCCCTGACAAGGTGACTACACTTTTCCCACCAGTGTATATATATTAGAGAACCTTTAGGTGGACTGTAAGTGTAGGCCTTCTTTATGAGTTAAAAGGCTTGGTTTAAATATACATTACAAAAGTGTTTGGAGGCTCCATAGTGGTGTGCTTTGGGCTTTCCTAAGCCTCATTGATGCTATATGTTTTACTGTTAGATTTAATGCAAATACTGTATATACTCGCATATAAGCGGACCCGTGTATAAGTTGAGGTACCCACCAGGAAAAAGTGATTGACTCATGTATAAGCCCCCTCCACAGTAGGTAGATGTTGCCCCAGTACAAGTTAGCCCCTTCCCCATAGCCCGATGTGCCCCAGGATCATACAGCTGTGTCTCAAGATGCCACTACATGGCATCATACATATGAGACACAGTGATTGCCACACAGGAAGAATCCCTGATCATTGCACAGCTGACCCGTTGCTTGCACGCTCTGCTCCACAAGCCATGCAGTGCACTCACTATGCAGGGCATGGGGGCACGGATACAGCAGGATGCAAGCTGGTAAGAGCAGGATCACTAGTGCACAATCCTTACGCTCCTCTGCCAGTAACAAAACCTCCTCCACCATTTGTTTTGCTCCACTGACTCGCATATAAGCAGAGGGGGTAACTTATCAGCATATTTGTTATGCTAAAAAATTAGCCTTATACGTGAGTATATACAGTAACCGTATTGGATCTCACAGGTCAACTTAACTAATAGGAGAGTTCACATCAAATGTGTTTTTGCATGTGTGTTAAAAGAAACAGCTGTCTTTTTTAAGCGACGTGCATTTTTGTATCTATTGTTCACTATGTAGATTCGTAGATACACATTTTAGCACACACAAATGCGAATGCTATGTGTCCATAAAACTGTGTACCCTAACATGTTGGAATAGTGTAATTGTAGCCTTAACAGAGCAATTCAGTTCTGAACGGGAACAGAAGTACCATCTTGTTGCTGTTCCCTGGGCCAGTCGGTACCTTTGTTTACAGTTGCTTGCAGGGATCGGGATTCGATTCCACAGGTGTCAGTTTGAGGATGAGTTCTGTACAGATGTGTCTCTAGCCTGCAGGTGAGCAATACGTTCTGATGCTATGGAAGTGGTAGGAGGGCCAACAGTGTTACACATGACTGAGCTGCATGGAGTGGGCAGGTTGAGTAGGAGAACAATGCATATAGCCCAGACAATCCGCCAGTCTGATCTAAATAGACGCTGTAACAAAATTTTCAGCCTTATCTCTTCTATCCTACGAGTTCCTATACCTGTTCTTAAGTGGTCTGTCTTACTGCAGCCTTTCCTAGTTGCACAGTGGCTGTATTATCTAATCTAATATCTAATCTAATAATATAATATAATCCTCTTTCCTTTGCCAGCTTTGTTGGCTCAGGCAGGAATGTGCTGCTCTACTGTGATAGGTAGAAGTTATACACACCCTCTCCACGCCCCCTCCAGGCTCTGTATGAGTCACAGACTGTGCTTCTCTCAGCCTATCACATGTTGGTTAGCAGCCATGTTTTTTGTTTGTAAACACTGCCTAAAACTGGCAATTACAAGCAAGGATTGCAGCAGGGAGTGGCAGAAACAGCAAAGAGGGGCCCAGGAGAACATAATGAATAGAATGGTATGCTTTTTATTGTAAGAATTTTAGGGTACAGATTCTCTTGAAGGCTTATGTACACATGCTAGATTCTGGGCAGAGGCCGCCCTGACCATCTATCTTGGCTGAGAACCATCTAGCGTGTATACAAGCCTTACTGATCAGGGTTGTTTTTCAAAGAGCTAATTAGGGCAAAGTATTGCTACCTGAGGGTTGATCCTCCTGCAGCAGCCCTGCTATGTCAGCACAAAATGCATAATCAAACAGTCTCTCTATAGGGTTGTATTTTAATAGGTTTTTTTGTATATTTCAAAGTTTTTATTGAGTTTTAACATTTTTTAAACAAACAAAAGAAAGGGGGGTGTACAACAATCAGAGCAATAACTGCCACTAGGGGCCTAGCAATAGGGGGTGCAGAGGTTGCGACCGCTTTGGGGCCCTTGGGCCACAGGGGCCCCGAAGTGCCCTGCCTCAACTGCAGTATTAGCTCTCTATTGGTCCTGTGCTCATAATTATCACTTCTATAGGTACTTTGAATATTGGTAATCATTAACAAACCGTTCCCCATCCCCTTCTTGCACCTCTGACACTGTAGTTGCCATTGACAGATTTTGGTGCGCCCTATCAATTGTTATGTATAGAGTGCTTGGGGGGACCCCAATGTAAAACTTGCATCGGGGCCCACAGCTCCTTAGCTACGCCAGTGATTGCCACAAACTTATAACATGGGCCTGCAGTCCCAAGGCTACACATACGATTTAGAAGCACCATCTCCAAAAATATCATCCAAATTATTATCAACAAAGCTCAATAAGCTTAACAAACTGAGCAAATTGTAACTGCAAAGACAGCAGTTTCCATGCCCTGCATTGCTGTTAAAAAAAAAAAAGGCAAGTAATAATCATGGGACAGTAAAAGGTAAGAAAGGGAAAAGAGAAGAAGAGAAAAGGAAATAAAAACACAGCTAGGGCTCCAGAGAACACCCCACCAACATTTCCTCATTTCTCTTCAAAGATGCTGGCCAGCTGTTCCTGCATGATAAAGGCAGTGACGCTGGTTTTAAATGTTTCAAGAGAAACATATTAGCACTTCTAAGATCTAGCTATTGCCTGTTTTGCTGCCACAAAAATCACATTTATTAATCTTTGTTGATATGTATTAACATTGTCAACTGCAAAATGGAAAAAGGCACACCAGGGATTGTTACAGATTACTTTCCGTATCAGTTGCTGTATCAATCTGTAAATTTGTCACCACTGACCAGAAACATGACAAGATCTTGCAGGACCACAAGGTGTGTAACATATCCCCATAGCCCCACACCCCCTAAAATATGCACCTGAACTGGAACCAGGAAAGCGTGCCAGCCTAATAGGTACTCAATACCCAATTCCCTAGATCTCTTGTTTTGTTGAGACTAGCCTCCCACTTACTTATGTACCGGTAGTTATGTCTAAAGCTTGATGGGGGACTATTTATTGTAAAATATAAATCAGTGATTAAGCCTTTTGTGGCAGAACTGTCCAATGTCCATACAATTTTTTTCAAATCTGGTCAAAGGTAGCTGTTTATCAGACTGGTTTCTGAGTAAAGCAGACAGCCAGTGTTTTATTTGTAAAAACCCGTGTCTCATCAATTGGTGCTTGATATTTAATAAGGAATTTTCAATTAAGAAAATCAGCGGTAGCGACAGGAATGAAAGATTTTTGTACCAGAATCCCAGACTGCCAGACAGTGCTAATATTGACCCGAACGCCACACTTTAGCACCATTCGGCACTGAACCTGCGGACTGGATCAGGAGGAATTCACTTGCCTGTACGTCACAGCAGGTTTTAGGGAATTCCATACTTCCTCCTTCCAAAACTCTAAGTAGGAAGTATCAGAGTCACGTGATAGCACCATGCGTTGCAAGTAAGTTAACTCCTCCTGACCCAGTCCGCAGCTTCAGTGCTAAATGGCGCTAAAGTGTGGCGTCCGGGGGAATTCAGGAAATTCAAACACCAACACTAGTCAAGACATCCCTATAGCCAACATGTTTTATTTGATGTTGACATGTAACATTATAAGAGATTAAGGGCTTGATTTACAAAATGGTGCTAACTTTAGCACTGGCCCTTAGCACGTCTAAACTCAGTTGAAATGTGAGAAGTAGTGATCGTGCGCAAAGTACCGCACGCAAAGTTTTGCGCGCGCACTGCACAGTGCGCAGGGCGCTCCGCGCGAAGTGCCCATTAAGGCCTATGGGACTTAGCGCGCGCATAGAACTTTGCACGCTTAAAACTTTGTGCGCAAAACTTTGCCGCGCGATCTGATTGAGAAATCCGGTGCTAACCTACTTAGCACCCTGGTTAGCGCGCCTTAAGACTTTAGACGTGCTAAGTAGGTTAGCACCTCTTAGTAAATCAAGCCCAAAATCAGAAGTAAGCACAACTCTTATTGGCAACACCACTAACAACAAAGAGTTTCCTGGCCAATTAGCAAGTTGTCATCTTTACTATGGCTCTGGCCAATCAGAAGGTTAGGCACCTTTGTGAAAGCCCACCAGATAGAAATAAAAAGGCTCCAATTTTCCCAAAATAGCAACACCCACAAAGCAGGGTTTGAAGGGTGGAGTACTGTACAGTATGTGCTTTAATCCCAAGTAGTATCCAGGAGCCATGTGACCGAGGCGACCCGCACAGGCGCCATCTTGGACATCCCATGGTGAAAATGGTGGTTGTTTACATAGAACATTTCAGAAAAAGCAAAAAATCTCATTTCAACACAAAACTATTCCTGTTGAAAAATGCCATTCTTCTCTGTTACAACTTTTTATGTCACAGCTAAAATTTTACTCAGGCCGCCTGCTGACAAAGGTCAGCATATTTCAGTGAGCAAAACTGAGTAGCATTTTAAACTTAAGAAAATGGAAATCTGCCAACCTTCAGCCAGAAAGACATACCATCAGTGTTAAAGCAAACCTGAACTCAGAACTTCCTCTCTTTGCTCTAAAAGATAAGCAACAGCATAATAACCTTTAAAGAAAACATTTATTTGTTACAGCTGGTAGAAAATCCTGCAATAAATCTGCAGTATGTCTACTTCCTGCTTTCATGGAAGCAGACATATCGTTATTATCCTGTGTTTCCAAATGAACTGCTTTACCAAGGCAGCCAGCTGACACAGCTGAGAGATCAAATTACAGTTGTGATTAGTCACAGATGAGGGGCAATCAGACAGACTAAACTCTCTAAATACATACAGGGTGCATTTATTTATGTCATGTAAAAGAAAGGATACTGTGCACCTGTCTCCTTGTTCGAACTGCCGTTTTATTTTCTTCACACAGCCTGTGGTAAACAGTTATGACATACATGCGTAAACAACGTCAAACCTGAACTGCTGAAGGTGCTGCGGTGGTTGAGGGAGGGTGACCAGGGACAGATAGGACGACACAACAGCCATTTCACGCCACTCGGGCGCTTGTTCACGTGCGTGTCCGTGCATCGGCGGCGCCGGGCGGCTTCCGAGTAAACTCTTCAAGCCACGCCCCCGGTACCGTCTCATTGGAGTGGAATTGTGATGGGGAAAGGTCGGGGAGTGAAGGGGCGTGGCTTCGCCGTCCAGCGGCGCAAAGACCACGTCAGTGACAAAAACAGGGCTGCATACAAACACTGCCCAGTAAAAAAACACACTTGTGATTTACATAACTGTGAATGAAAAGTAATAAATATGTGTTACGATCTTCCCTGCGGAAGAAAAATATAGTCAGTGCTGTGAAAACATACACATTTTTGTAAATATTGTAAACATATATAACTACCTTGAAACACTCTTACTGTGCACTATACAACACCTATAGATACCCACTGACGTTTGCCTAAGAGCGCTATTAGTCATTAAATCTACCTTTATTATGCTACATAAAATCATTATTTTATTATATTGCCATATTTCTTATGGTGTTGCCCCTAAAAAGGTAGAAAACCCCAAACTACCCAAAAACCCCATTAAAAAAGAGAGACCAGGAGGAACAGTGCGATTTTGGATGACCTATTAGGTGTATTCACCTCTCAGGACTGCCAACCCATCTATTCCCTTTATTTACAAAAGACTACTGCCTCTCTAAGGTTCAACCAATCCCACACCTCATTGTGAGATAGGTTCATTCTAATAGGGTACATATCCCAAAAAGAACAAAGAAAAGGGAAAAGGGAGGAATAAGGAAGGAAAAGGAGGGGACAAAGGGGGACAGATCATAGGGAGTTCCCTCGAGCCCTGAGAACGGATCCCCCACATGCACCAGGGGCCGCCTCTCAGTATCACCTATCATGCAGTGTACAGACAGAGGTCTGTATCCAGGGCAACCAGGACAAGCCAGGCCATCCAATAGGAGGTGGATGTCTGCATTTGTTACTGGCCCCCAGGGGCACTCCACTCACTCTATATATTCATTTTAAGTTTTGAATTTTAAATTTTTAAATTTCAAACAGGGGCATAATGCCTGCTGTTTTGGAACCATTGTCCAGTGATCACTAATGGTAGCTCATGGGGGAATCTGCGGACCACACTGGTCCTTCTCCAGAGCCCCCTCTGGCTCTTGATCCTACTAATATAGAATGAGCGGTGACAGTTACATCATGCTTCTGTTTTTGCTTATATTCGTACATAGCTGCCAACTCCACTTCCCGCATGACCTGGCTAGCCCGGTGGACCACCAGGTGCAGTCCAAGAAGGAAAAAGGGGAGAGGTCAATCAGAAACAGTCCCCTACGAGTGCTACCCCAGGGGAGAGGAAAAGAGAAGAGAAGAAGAGAAAAGAAGGCCAGGGATATCTAAGGGATACCTAAGGGGGGAAGCCGGGGGGTGGTGGAGAATCTAGGGGTCAAGGAAACAGGCCAACTCCAGTCTATCATTCAGGCCCAACGGGCCCATGGCTTCAGAGCGTAGGATGACCCTTGTATGTTGTGCCCTGCACTGACCCCACTTGCTGCACGCCTCCTGCTTTGGACTGTGAGCCTGTGTGAAGGTCCCTGCTCAAGGGTGGTGGAAGTTGCTAGCAAGCACGCACATGCTAGGTGCTTTCTGAGTGGAGCCCTCAATCCCCCCAGAGTCAGCATTTGAGTGCCGGACTACGTCTGTTTACTATAGCATTTATTTATGTTTTCCTTCTGTCCTGTGCAAGAGTTCAGGTCCACTTTAATGTATATGCTTCTAAAGTTATTTCTCACGTTTAGTGCTAAGAAGTAGATACAAAAAAAAATCAAGTGTCATTTCTCACTCCTGTGTTGGCCAAAACAGAAAGGAGAAGTGACACTATGATCATGAACAGATAATCATAGACTTACAAATTGATCACATGATTGACAAATCAAGCCATAATATCTTTAGGAGTATTTGTGTAGGATAGATTGATCATCTGTAGGATCAGACCACATCAGCTGTATTAGTATATAATGATAGACTGTGTTGTAACAACACACCACCAAAATAATTTAGAGCAGAGGAATAAAATGTTCTTTTTCTCTCATGTCACCATCCCAAACTTAACATCTTATATAGTTCTCTCTCTTCTTACAGAAACAAATACTAGTAACTTGTAATAACATTTATTTTTCCAACATTTTCTTTGAGGAGAATTCACTGGGAAGCATGAGCAGAAGTACACGACTGATATGATCAGTTGACTTATTTGTAAGGCTCCGTCTGGCTCTTTGAAATCACATGATTTTGTTTTACTTCTGCTACCTGTATAACCTATAACCTTCAGCGAGAAGCAGAAATTTGACATAGTCACATAATTGTGACCAGTGCCTTCCAGGCAATGATGCCGCCAAGTGACGCATTAGCGTCATGTGGCATGGACACTGGGGAGGCATCTCGATCGACTCCCTCCCTCCCATCCTGCTTCCACCTTCTCGCCGGCTGCTTCCTCTACAACAGCCCCCATAATTACATCCTGTATATGCACTACTACGGGAGCCGCTGTCCTGTCTCAGCGGCGCAGCGGGTTGATCTGACTTGCTGTGTTGCGGCGAGCGGTGGTGGCATGAAAGAGGATGCTATACTAGCTACCTACCTATACCGGGGCAACTATACTAGCTACCTACCTATACTGGGGTAACTATACTTGGGCAACTATACTAGCTACCTACCTATACTGGGGGCAACTATGCTACCTATACTGGGGAAACTATACTAGCTACCTATTCTGGGGAAACTATGCTAGCTACCTATAGTGGGGCAACTATACTACCTGTACTGGGGGCAACTATACTAGCTACCTATACTGGCTACCTATACAGGAGCAACAATATTGGCTACCTATACTGGGGGCAACTATACTAGTTATCTATACAGGGGGCACCTATACCTGGCTACCTACCTACCTATTACCTAATTAAACTCATCACATGCTTCTCCCTGAAGAGAATTTCTGTGGCATCAATCAATCAATGCTTCTGTTAACCCGATCCAGATCACAACATCTTGTTATAGTCATAATATTATTATGAAAAGTATTATTTTGTCAAGGAAATCTTACATTGCGTTTTTCTCCCCTAGATTGAATCTGTCTGTGGACGCAGACAACTAGAAGAATGTGGCTTTTAGAGAGAATCCGAGGTACAGTGGACCACAGTGGTCGTCAGACAGGAGAAGCTGGTGATAAACAGTCTAAAGGTGGATCTTACAGCAATGTTCTGACCCCAGACAAAATTCCAGATTTTTTTATCCCTCCAAAACTGATGCCAACTGAAGGTGGAGCTGAAGGGGAAGGAGTAGCAAAATCCAATATTGGTACATCTGCTTCTGAGCAAAATTTGTCAAGCCGGCGCCCACAGCGCAGCCCTCGTCTACCTACCAAAACTACTTCAGAGAGCCGAAACCTTGTAAAAGCTGCAAACCGTCACATTATCCAGATTGAGAGTGCTGAAGAGTGGGCATCAGAAGAAGACTTAGGTACTAATGCAGATCCACAGTCTCAGACTGCTATGTCTCTTTCATATGTCCCTAAAGCTCAGACATCCTATGGATTTGTGACGCTTATGGAAAGTCCACATACACGACGAAAGGAATCTCTCTTTCACAGTGAACAAGGCTCTCTTTCTCCATGTCCATCACAATCCAGCTCCCCCAGTTCTCAGAGACGGAGTGCCGAAGGAGGTGGAGGGTCACAGTTGAATCCTTCAGACTTTGGAATGTCCCTGATGAATCCTTACAGATATTTCAGTGGTGGAGAAAGTGATACTTGCTCCTCTGCAGAGTCTTCTCCATTTAGTTCACCATTACTTTCCCGTTCTGTGTCTTTACTGAAGATTTTCACACCAGACACTCAGTCAAAGCTCATGAAGCTCAAGCATTCTGTTGCAAGAAACAGTTCACTATCTACGGATGAATGTAGTTCAGCAGACACTAGTCCCAGCATGCCCAGAAGAAGGATGCGAGGTGCCAAAGGTGCTGGCCTTGGTTCTCAACAAGGAACCATGCCCTTGGATCTTCTACAGAAGGAACACAATGTATGCCTCAGTAAAGGGGGTAATATGAGGCTATCAGCAGAGTATGATCCTTCCAATGCTAGGCTTAGGGTACGGTTGATTGCAGCAGAACATCTCTTTGATAAACTTTGTGATCTAAAAGGAGTAAACTGTTGTGTAGTTCTCTACCTGAATCCTGGTAAGGTTCACCGCCAGAGAAGCACCATAATTAAGAATAGCAGAAACCCAGTTTTCAATGAGGATTTTTTCTTTGATGGATTGGTGGCTGGAAGTGTGAAAAAGATGTCCCTCAAACTAAAAGTACTTAACAAGGGGAGCAGTCTTAAAAGGGACACATTGCTTGGAGAAAAGGAGATCCCACTAACAGCACTGTTGCCATTTCTTTGAGAATAGAGAACCTGTGAGAGAATGTATGGTGTGCGAGAGTGAGCTGACGGTGTTCTGCACTGGAGAAAGGCCTTACTTGAGGTTCCTGGGATGTAGCTAAATGTGATATCCTGTAGTGAATGAAGAATACCCATACAAAGTACTACATTCCTGAGTTACAATAAGCTACTTTATAGCAAAGTACATTCATATCTACAAATATAGTCAAACCTTTATCCTAACTAAAGTGCTGAGCAAAGAGCTGCTAGTGTGCTGCTGAACAGTAGAGTATTTATACCTACTCATGGTAACCCACAGATCACTGCACCTTGTTCACATTCAAATGAATAACCAGGAACTGATTTCTAAATAGTCTGAAAAAGCATAAAATCAATCAAATGGAAGTTTACAATAGGATAGTAAATTTGGATACACAGAACAACTCTTAAACTGGAGTAATACATGTACATACACTTGCTGGATCAGCCTTAGTGAGAGATATATATATATATATATATATATATATATATATATATATATATATATATATATATATATATATATATATACACATATATTCTGAATAAGTATCATCATGGTATGTGCTTCATATTTAAAAGGCTGAACTAATGACTCTGTAATTAGATATGTATTTATTCATTGACTTTATGATGATAATGAACTATTATAGACTGCAAAGCAACAGCAACCAGCTAGTATCTGCATGTTACCTGCCTTCTTGCATTATACCTTGAAGCAGGACATTGCTCCTTTCTTGTGCATTTTTTTTTTGGGGGGGGGGGGGGGGAGGGAGGGATGGAGCTTTGATTTGTCTATGGACTAGACTCTTTGTGTACTACAACAAGCAATTGCAGGAAAATATGTATTTTTGGATAATTATCCTCTGATACAAGCGATAGATGCTTCCAAAATCTTCAGGTGGTCTGAAAATGATTATTTGCCCATGCCTGGATAGGCAGGGGATATAGCTCTCTTCACATCTTTTTTGAGCCTATCTTTTTTTACATTCAGTGCTTTCACTTTAGATCCTTGTACCCAATCTGCACAATTTGTGGTAATCAACTTTCTGTAATTTAGAACTTGTATATGACATTTTACACATAAAATTTGAGAAAATGTTGACGTTACAAAGTCTACCAATGACGTGAAAACACCTGACATTCACTTTTGGGAAACCATAGCATTTAAAAGTCACATCTATCCCTTGTTTTTTTTTAATTCCAACAAGGGTGAGTCATTGCTATATGAGATGAGTTCTGCAGTTTCTATATCTGCTTTTGAAGGTGTCAGTCCGTGGGAGAATGTAATTGCTAGGCAATGAAAGATCGCAGATTTGGATGAGTTTCCTTTCTTTGCTATTTATATGCACTAATTGCCTTAAGACCCATACAGACATATTTTTGTTGACAAATTGTATTGCACATGTCCCTTTCATTTGACAGTGCTCCCTGCACTCTGATACAGATTTGCACACTTGCCAGGTAGACTCTGCCAGGTAGCATGCTGTACTCTGGCAACAGCTGACAAGGTGAAGGAGCAAGATGTCTCCTGCTGCAGGGAGGTGCCATACCAATTGGCAGGAGAAGAAAAACAACCAGGCCAACTTATTTTTCCTTTCTGGAATGTTGGCGATAGGAGATGCCTGAATAAACATGCTATACATTTTTAGGCTTCAGAATTGTAATGTTGGTATTGTTGATCTACTAGAACCTGGATCATTTTATTTGGGCAAAAATAATTTTGCACTTACAAGGAATTTGACATGGCAGTTGCTTAACACAGACAAAACAATACAAGGGCAGGCCGTATAGATATTACAAATCAAGGACAGTATAGGAGTTAAAGTTATGGGAAACAGGAGGTGAGCACTCATTTTCCAGTTCCAGTTTTGTGCTGTAATGCTTTCAAGTCTTAGCAGTTTCAGAATTGCTGTTTGTGCTGGATGAATAGCACGCTTCTGCATTAAGCAGGGCTACCACCTAAAAGGAGAGGCTGTTCCTGTGCCTTGAAGTTTTTTTTTTTTACTACTGACTGTAATCTCACCCCTGAAGGCATAAAATGGAAGATGGGGTGGGCAGGGTGGGAGGGCTCTGAAGCAATCTAGGTCACTCTCTTTCTGCACCTGCTAGTATAGAGGTCCTGCAGGGAAGGTTATCTGCAGTCAGTGATTCTTCCTGTTGATCACATGATGCGCTGCAGTCTCACCTTCTCCTGTACAGAGCTTGAGCTGAACCAGACAGTTATTGATGAGGCGATGATGGATTCAATGGAAAACTGCACCATTCATTTCTGTATTATCAAGTATAAAATTATATCTCAGCTCTGCCACAAAGACATTATGGTGTCTCCTGACACCCCAGAGTAACCTGGCCGCTGCAGGTGTTCCCATGGTAAGCTGCATCAGTTTTTGTGCTTATTAACAAAACAAGAAATATCAATTACCAAAACAAGCAAACACAAAATAGCATCAAAAAGTCCAAAGGATAGGCTTGTTGGGGAGGAAGTGGTGATGGTGGGGTTAGGGGGGGATAACTAGTACTTATAGATGAGAGAAAGCTGCACAATGAAGTAGCACAATATATTTCCAATACATTTCCTTTTTCTAGGCAGCATAGCACACAGAGGATGCAAAAGTAGCATTATGGGGACATTCCTTAAAGTATGGTGTATATACTCTGAACTTTGTGCAACAATCCTAGATGTATAGCAAATATCTCCTACATTTAATCACGTACATCATTTGATCTAAAAGCCCTTTTCCCCTTGCTCCTAATTTGCTCTGAAGGGTTACTAAAATGGCCTGTTCTGCACTATGTGTCATGTCATGAGTTTGAAAATTGGCTTAAAGCGCCTGATGAGCAATTTCTCAAAAACAGAGCTTTCCCACATTCAAAAGCTTTCAGGCATGGGATTCAGTGGGGTGTACAACATGGCGAGTGCCAAGAATGAGGAGGAGGCAAATGATGTGTATAGCAGGGACACATAGGAGGAATGGTAATACAAGTAAAAAAGATGAATGGAAGACAAGGAGGAGGAGGGCACAGGCAGCAAACAGAAAGTAATTTGAGAACAAGGAAACAGGAAAATGGAGCATATAGAGATGAGGAAAGCAAAGGGGTTTGACAGAAGATGAACAAGTGCAAGAAGTGAGAGGTTTCAGAGCTGGACACAAAATGTGTATGAAGACAGGCTTTCTTCTGGAAGTGACCTGCTGATTGAACAAAGGGGTCCAGAATACAGGGAAAGTTATAGCATACCAATGAGATTGAGAGTCTGTCTTTGGGCCATCATAGTCATACAGGAAACCTCTAAATGAAGTCTTGATGGTAGATCACTAAACAGAATAAAAACCTGCATGATCTAAACTTACTGTAGTGATATCTGAGGACAACTACAGGGATCTTGGTGTGCACATTCCTTGATATCAAACATAGCTGTGCTTATTTTGTCAAGGTAAAGTGTGTTGATGAGTCATCTTCATTATTAATATTGCTATTTTTGGTACTGTTGAGATGTGCCGTACATGAAAAGTTATCTGTTGAATACATATAGCTGTTTTATCTTTACCAAACCATATTCGCTTAGTAACTTAGTTAGTTAGTTTTGGTCTTTTTTCAGTTTAAAGGACAACTGAAGCGAGGGGGATATGGAGGCTGCCATATTTATTTACTTTTAAGCAATACCAGTTGCCTGGCTATCCTACTGATACTCTGCCACTAATACTTTTAGCCATAGACCCTGAACAAGCATGCTGCAGATCAGGTGTTTCTGACATCATTGTCACATCTGACAAGATTAGCTGGATGCTTGTTTCTGGTGTTATTCAAACACTTCTGCAACTAAACATGCAACTGACATTGTTAAAAAGGAAATAAATATGACAGCCTCCATATAATTCCCACTTCAGTTGTCCTTTAAACTTTTATTTATGTCTATTTCTTTTTCCTGAGGAGAATGTGGACCAGTCTGGCAGTGATACATGCTTGGGACACAGTGATATAAGAGGCATATGGTGTGTTTTCAGCAATCCTACCACATTAAAAAAATGGCTACAGCATTAAGCCTTTGGTCAATGACTTTGAAATGACTCCTGTTAGTTGGTTTCATTCATAGCTTGTGTGACACCCCCATTGTTCTCTGGGGTACAGTTCTGCGTCGCCGGCTGTGGGCTAATTAATCAGGAAACAGGAGCGGCTGTTTCCTGTCATTTCACGACGGGGGGCTCCGTGATTAGCCTGCGGGCTGCCAATCGCGGCTCGCAGGCTAAATGTAAACACAAGCGGAAATAATCCGCTTTGTTTACATTTTTACAACGCTGCTACAGTAGCAGCGTTGTAGTAGATCATCGATCCCCGGCCAATCAGCGGCCGGGGATCGCTGTCACATGACAGCGGGGAGCCTGTTAGAGGCTGCATAGGACAGATCCGTTCCTGTGCAGCCTCCGATCTCTCGGGGGAAGGGAGGGAGGAGAGGGAGAGGGGGAATCCTGTGGTGGAGGGGGCTTTGAGGTGCCCCCCCCCCCGCCACCCACAGCATGCAGGAGCAATCAGACCCCCCCAGCACATCATCCCCCTAGTGGGGAAAAAAGGGGGGCGGTCTGGTCGCTCTGCCTGTCATTAGATCTGTGCTGGGGGCTGTAGAGCCCACCCAGCACAGATCTGAAAAAGCAGCACTGGTCCTTAAGGGGGGGGTAAAGGCTAGGTCCTCAAGTGGTTAAAGAGGAACTTCAGCCTAAACAAACATACTGTCATTAGGTTACATTAGTTATGTTAATTAAAATAGATAGGTAATATAATCTCTTACCCATCCTGTTTTAAAAGAACAGGCAAATGTTTGATTTCATGAGGGTAGCCATTTTTTTGGTTGAAAGGAGGTGACAGGGGGCATGAGACACAGTTCCAACTGTCCTGTGTGCTGATCACCCCTCCAGTTGCTAAGCAACGTGAATAACAACATAGGAAATCCCATCATGCTTTTGCACAGCATCAGGGAAAAAAAGCCTGGGCAGTTTTCTTTGATGGGTGGAGCTTAGCTAGAAATGCAGCTAAAAATTATGCTTTGGTAAGAAAAACAAAGTTCTGATGCTTTGAAACTGTTAAAGAAACACCAAGCCTTTTCAGTTCTGCTGAGTACATTTTTAGTCTGGAGGTTCACTTTAAGCATACACAAAGGGATATTGGCTGTTTGTGATTGAGCAGCACCCTGATGTGGTGAGCACATAAGTATCAGATGGATGTGGACTGAAAGGGCTTTGGCATAGACATTGACATACAGTATGCTTTTTTTATTGGTAAATTGGGATAATCAGAAGCATCATCAGTCCTCTCCCCTTCCCTCTATAACAACTGTGAGAAGTATACCTACACCCCACCTACACACAACCAATTCAAGTTCGGCTGGCACACCAGTGTCAATATTCCACGCAGTTTTATTGTACGCACAACATGACAACTGTTTCGGGGCTGCGAAGGGTCCCCTTCATCAGATAAAGTGCAGACATACACCTACACACACACACACACACACACACTCTAAAAACAAGTACGGCAGCGTAACTGTGGCACATATAATAATTCCCCTATTTCCTTTAGTTAGTGCAGTCAGTATAAAAATCCCTCCCCACCTCTTATTATTATTATTAATAATTTATATAGTGCCAGCATCTTCCGTGGCACTGTACAACACCATACTAAGTAAAACAATACAAAATAAACAATACAACAGTTAATACAAGACAATGGTGGAGTACAGCTGATGCAGTGAAGAAATCAACTACATATTTTTACATGGGTGAGTGGTATGCACACACATTATACAGCATTGTGAGACAAATGGGAAAGAGAGCCCTGGCCAAAAGGACTTGGGCCTTGTTTCCATCTATGTGCTTCTGTCCGCTTTTTATCAGCACATCAATGTTACAGATTGAGGTTCCCTGCATACTGCATGCGATTCTGATTCTGCTTTTGAATCGGTTTTTACATCCGATTCTGAATTCCGATTTTTAATCTTTCCTGCTTGCTGCGTTTTTTGATCCGTTTTTCTGTTGAATGTTTTCAGGGAAAATCGGAATTGAAAATCGGAAACGGAATCCGAATCGCAAAACGGATTTGCAGTGTGCAGGGAGCCTGATACATGTTACGACAAGTTGCACAAATCTTTCCTTAAAGAGGTTGCTCTCCATATCAAATTTTGTAAACCCGGAGCCTGATACATGTTGCTGAAAAGCGGACAGAAGTGCACAGATGGAAACAAGGCATTACAGTCTAAGGCCTCTTGCACACTGCAAGCGATTCCGATTCAGATTCCACTTTTTAATCGGTTTTTACATCCGATTCAGATTCTGATTTGCAGTGTGCAGGGAGCAAACTGCAAATCGGAATCGGATGTAAAAACCAATTAAAAAGCGGAATCTGAATCAGAATCGCTTGCAGTGTGCAAGAGGCCTAAAGGTTTAAAGAGACACTGAAGCGAAAAAAAAAATTATGATATTATGATTTGTATGTGTAGCACAGCTAAGAAATAAAACATTAAGATCAGATACATCAGTGTAATTGTTTCCAGTACAGGAAGAGTTAAGAAACTCCAGTTGTTATCTCTATGCAAAAAAGCCATTATCTCTACGACTTTCAAAGTCATGGAGAGGGCTGTCTTCTGACTTTTATTATCTCAAATGTAAGTGAACAGTTTTCTTTTTATATGCCAGAGGAGAGGTCATCAGTTCATAGACTGCTCTGAAAGAATCATTTTGAATGCAGAGTGTTGTGTAATCTGCACATATTAGAGAATGATGCAATGTTAGAAAACACACTATATACCTGAAAATAAAAATATGAGAATATTTTCTTTGCTGCTAATCTTCTAGTAATTATTCATAGTACACAACCAATTCATTATATATTTTTTTTTTTTCGCTTCAGTGTCTCTTTAAGGGATAGTACAGTAGGTAAAGGGAAGCTGTGTATGAAGTGGTAGAAATGGTGGTCAGTGGGCAAAGTGTCCTAGGTAGGAGAGTATGCTTGCCTGAATAGGTGAGTTTTTAGATGACTTTATACCGGCCACCTCTTATTAATTGTGACCAGTATAAAAATTCCTCCCTGCGGCCTACTCTTTTAAGTAAGTGTGGCCAGTAGATAAATCCCTCCCACCGCCGACACATACCCTTAGTAAGTATGGCCATTATACTTTTTTTCCCAGACACCCCCATCCGAATAAGACAGCAGAAAAAGGTTGTCATGGAGCAAAAAACACTGTTTCTTGAGTAAACCCATAAGCAAATCTGACTCTATTCACATGGCTTTTTACGGGATATGTGCATTGTAGTCATGGTTAACTCTCTGTCCATTCCATGGGGTGACCCAAAGCTTTAGGATCATACAATGAGCATCAGAGAACAGCAGAAGCCCGTTTTTACTCACCAGGGGACACACATGGACACAATGTTGAATTTGCATGCTTCCACACACTCAACCTCTTCAGATTCCAGGTTTTATAACAAATCCGTTATTTGCCATAATCCAGGTGAAGAAATCGAACTGTGTTCTTGCACATGTTAACGCATTGTTGCATCTGCTTTTCTGTGAGATTTCTGGGTAACTCTCTGACAGTGGCGTACCTAGGGCATTTGACGCCCGGTGCTGGGTATTATAAGACCCCCCCCCCCCCCCAAAAAAAAAAGTAAGGGGGCAAAAAATGGGTGGCGCTATAACATGGCAAAAAAATGGGCGTGGCCATGACCGGATGAGGGCGGAGCTAACTGTAATTTGACGTGAACCCGGGTGAAAATACATGTAATGTCTGCAGATTTGCCCAGAGAATACGTTCAATCATGTCGGCAGATTTGCCCAGAGAATACGTTCAATCATGTCGGCAGATTTGCCCAGAGAATACGTTCAATCATGTCGGCAGATTTGCCCAGAAAATCCATGCAATCATGTCGGCAGATTTGCCCAGAAAATACATGCAATCATGTCGGCAGATTTGCCCAGAGAATACGTTCAATCATGTCGGCAGATTTGCCCAGAGAATACGTTCAATCATGTCGGCAGATTTGCCCAGAGAATACGTTCAATCATGTCGGCAGATTTGCCCAGAGAATACGTTCAATCATGTCGGCAGATTTGCCCAGAGAATACGTACAATCATGTCTGCAGATTTGCCCAGAGAATACGTTCAATCATGTCTGCAGATTTGCCCAGAGAATACGTTCAATCATGTCGGCAGATTTGCCCAGAAAATCCATGCAATCATGTCGGCAGATTTGCCCAGAAAATACATGCAATCGTGTGGCAGACCTGTCCAGAAAACACTTCAATCGTGTAGCAGACCTGGCCAGAACATAAATGCGACCCCTGGCTGCTAATATAAATTAAAAAGAAAAAAAAAAACATTTACTCACCTGCAGCAGAGCTCCTGTTCTGGCCTCTGTCCAGTGCGCAGCTCCCACGATCCTCTGCAGCCAGCAACTCCCAAAGTCTCCAGAGCAGGGCTTCGGACATTTTACTATAGCCCTGCTCTGCCGCTGCGGTGAACTGATACGGCGTCTATTAGATGCCGAAAGTCAGTTCACGCTGGGGGGTGCTTGGAGAATTTTAAGGGGTGCTTCAGCACCCAAAGCACCCCCCCCCCCCGTGCCGCCACTGCCCCCAGTATAGGTAGCTAGCAGTTGCCCCCAGTATAGGTAGCTAGTTGCTGCCCCCAATGTAGGTAGTGTTGCTGCCCCCAGTGTAGTTTGTATAGTGACCCCCGTACAGCTGCCCTCCAGTATAGCTAGTATAGTGGCCCCCATAGTTGCCCCAGTATAGCTAGTATAGTGGCCCACAGTTTAGATAGTATAGTTTCCTCCATTGTAGCTGGTATGGTGCCCCCCCCCCAGTATAGGTAATATAGTGGCCCCCATAGATGCCCCCAGTGTAGCTAGTATAGTGCCCCCCCCCCCCGTTTAGCTGCCCCCAGTATAGTGGCCCCCAGCTAGTATAGTGGCCCCCAGTTTAGGTAGTATAGTGCTGCTCCTCCCCCCCCCCCCCCCCGGTGTAGCTATAAGGAGGGGTGACAGCAGGGATAGCGGCGGGGAGGGGGAAATATCCCCCCCTCCCTCACCTGGGTCCCCTCCTTCTGCCTCTCTTCTCCCCCCAAAAATGCGGGCAGCGGGCCGGTGGCAGTGGGCAGCGAGCAGGCGAGCGCGGAGTATACTCACGTTACTTCCGCATATCAGCCTGGAACGCTGCGTCGCCGTCACGTGCCTCTACTGCGCCTCCAATGATTGGAGGCGCAGAAGAGGCACGTGACGGTGACGCAGCGTTCCAGGCTGATACGCGGAAGTAACGTGAGTATACTCCGCGCTCGCCTGCTCGCTGCCCACTGCCACCGGCCCGCTGCCCGCATTTTTGGGGGGAGAAGAGAGGCAGAAGTAGGGGACCCAGGTGAGGGAGGGGGGGATATTTCCCCCTCCCCGCCGCTATCCCTGCTGTCACCCCTCCTCCTAGCGCTGCTCTTCCCCTCCTTAGTCAGGTGTAGGGGGGTCGTGGCGACACCCCCCTGGCTGACTGGTACCCGGTGCGCCCTGCGCCCTTAGGTAGGAACGCTACTGCTCTCTGATGCACATGCTACTGACTCAGTTTCTCTGTCTCAATATTTTGAGTTTGTTCAAATGAGATGCCAAGTGAAGCTGGAAGTTAGTGTAAATTGAGACTTCGGTCTTCTTGCACAGTTCATTAGCCTTGGCAATGCTGACATCTGTAACTTTGAGAATACCCTTCCTGAACATGCCTTGTCACGACTGACTTTTAAGTACTTCCACCACTGACATACAGCAGCAAGGCTAATTGTTTTATCACTGTATGCTTGCCATAACATTTCAAGAGTTTCATTACCACTTTTCCCAAGCTAAACACAAATGTCAGTTACTCATATCTGCTGTACTCTAACAGGACACAGAAGTATACGGCGGTCCAAATAAATGTAGGTTCAGTAACGTCAATGAATGCTTTTCACAAATACTGTACCTACACACAACCCCCCCCCCCCCCCCCCCAAAATGAAAATATTTAGAATTCCTAAAACTTATTAGTTCAAACTAAATACAATTACAGTACATACAGTATTACATAAATGCCCATTTACAAAAAGTCACCTACTATATATAATTTTAAACTTTTGAATCATCCCTAACAGCTGCAGCTCTGATAACCCTAAGGCCTCATTCACACTGGAGTGTTTTACTAGCGATTTCAGCTAGTCTGTAAATCGCTAGTGCTTGAAAAAGCACTATGGCAATGCAAGTCAATGGTAGTGTTCACACTGTAGTGATCGGCAGTGATAACCGATTTGCTGAAATGTCAAATATGGTGCACCCAGCATTTTTTAGTGATTTTGGAGCGATTGCATTGCAATGTTAAGGAATCACAAAACACAATTGCTACCACTGTGAATGGGGCCTCAACTGAACATAACTCTTTGCCTGATGAAATCCTAATGCTAGCCACAGTTTTCAACTAAAGCTTCAGACCCAGTAAAATGATCACATCTATTTAATATCAAAGTGATTAAAGAGACACTGAAGCGAAAAAAAATATATGATATAATGAATTGGTTGTGTACTATGAATAATTACTAGAAGATTAGCAGCAAAGAAAATATTCTCATATTTTTATTTTCAGGTATATAGTGTTTTTTCTAACATTGCATCATTCTCTAATATGTGCAGATTACACAACACTCAGCATTCAAAATGATTCTTTCAGAGCAGTCTGTGAACTAATGACCTGTCCTCTGCTAGAGGAAAAGTAAATAGTTAACTAACAGTTGAGATAATAAAAGTCAGAAAACAGCCCTCTCCACGACTTTGAAAGTCGTAGAGATAATGGCTTTTTTGCATAGAGATAACAACTGGAGTTTGTTAACTTTTCCTGTACAGGAAACGATTAGACTGATGTATCTGATCTTAATATTTTATTTCTTAGCTGTACTACACATAAAAATCATAATATCATAGTTTTTTTTTTCGCTTCAGTGTCTCTTTAAGTTCAATTATCTTTGTATTAAACAGTAAAATAGGAAAATGTATTTGAAATAAATTATTACATATAGAAGTGATAATTACCACCATAGCAACAGTGAAGAGCTAATACAACTGTTGTAGGTAGGTTCCTTCTCCTTCTTCTCTGGTCCAGGGACCCCAGTGTGGTCACAAACTCTGCATCCCTATTGCTATGCCACTGCTGTAGATGTAGAGATCCCTCCTTCACCTACGGTATACACCTACAGTAATAGCTGGCACACGAACTACGTCTTTTCCATTGCCGCCTGGAGGGGGAATAGTAATTAATTTTTGACTTCACCCATGGCCCAAATTTTCAGGCGCAGTTTATGGATGTATGCAACTGCAGTCAAATGTATAGGGTGCAATGCACACCCTGACCACTAGCCTTCTTGGCGGTAACCCCGAACGTAGTTCGGGGTAAGCCGCCGGAGGGTGCCGCTCAGGCCCTGCTGGGCCGATTTGTTTAATTTTTTTTTTGCTGGACGCAGCTAGCACTTTGCTAGCTGCGCCAGCACCCCGATCGCCGCCGCCGCGCGCCCGATCGCCGCTATACGGTGCGGCGCGCGGCCCCCTCCCCCAGACCCCGTGCGCTGCCTGGCCAATCAGTGCCAGGCAGCGCCGAGGGGTGGCCCGGGACTCCCAATGACGACCCGACGTCGGTGACGTCATCCCGCCCGTCGCCATGGCGACGGGGGAAGCCCTCCAGGAAATCCCGTTCTTTGAACGGGATTTCCTGATCGGAGATCGAAGAGGGCGGGGGGATGCCGCTGAGCAGCGGCTATCATGTAGCGAGCCCTGGGCTCGCTACATGATATAGAAAAAAAAAATTTAAAAAAAAACTGCCGCGCTGCCTCCTGGCGTATTTTTTTATACCGCCGGGAGGGCTAGGTAGCACTCAGCACACACTTCCTCGGTGGCCTATGTCTAGAAAGTGCTTGTACAGCATTTCCATCTCTAGCTCCCTAATAAGGGAACATGGACAGATTAATTATTTCATGCTGGCTACCAATTGACAGAGTTTATTGAAGTCAACATAAACAATCTATTTTAAAATGATCAGCCTGACCAAAATTGTCAAGCTCAACATTCATATCACACTTTTCTCCTGGTGGACTCAAAGCGCTAGAGCTGCAACCACTGGGACGTGCTCTATAGGCAGTAGCAGTGTTAAGAAGACTTGCCCAAAGTATCCTACTGAATAGGTGCTGGCTTACTGAACAGGAAGAGCCAAGATTCGAACCCAGGTCTCCTGTGTCAGAGGCAGAACCCTTAACCATTACACCATCCAGCCACCATATACTTCTCAGTTGTCCTTTAACCATGAGAATGAACAAGAAGAAGCATCACTGCAGGAATTAGTGACAGTGGGCAGTAAGTGGGGAAGTACATAATAAATGGTGTGCAGTATAAAAATGTTTATGCTGAAAATTACCAGTTGCCCTTCACATTGCATGTCTTTAGGCGCTTGTCTCATCATAATGAATTTACAGCTGCCAGAAAAGGGATGGATGCATTCTGTTTGGCCTTTGAGGGTAACTGCATTTTGCGTATACAGTACGTCATAATATTAAAGTTTATGGTGACAACTTTCTATAACTATTTTATTGCCTTGCCTATTTTAGAACAGGAACTATATGATGATTTTTCATATATGTACACACATGCATGCCAGAGAATCCGATAACTCTAATAAATGAACTCATCTTCTCCATTATGCATTTCTCTCCTAAAGCACAGAGATCTGCAGTGAATTTCACGTATAAAGTCTAATTTAGTATAACTGGGAAGAGTCTAGCTGTTGTCTGATACATTTTCTTAGAGAATTTAGGCAGACCGTCACCGTCACGCACCCTTCTCCCCTGAGCTCTCTATACCGTGTACAAATAAATGTGACTGTACCATTCCTTTCTTTGTTTACGTCACCTAAGCAGTGATTCTGTTCTACAGCTTTGTGCTTGGTATATTGCAGGCATAAGGATGCGCTGCCATTCACAAGGTGCAATACACATGCCATCGATAATAGTTTGGTGCTGTGGCATATTTCTGTATTACATTCTTATTAGCAACATTAATCATTTTTGATCCTGAAAGCTAGCAACATTTCTATTACTATCCATGTAATATCTAGCAATACAGCCTGCCAGTGAACAAATAAATAGTTTATAATGTAAATACTATTTATTTTGTGCATGGAAATCTATTTGCATGGTTTGAATTGTACTTATTTTCTTGTAATTTTAGTCAACCTTTTTTTATTTTTATAGTATATCTATATTATTCTTCAGTGATTCCATATCACTACTTTCCATGCTACAGGGCAAAGGTATTTATTTGACTTGTGACATAGAATACATTACAGTTGCAGTTTATTGCTGTTTCGGTTGCAGTAGTGAAACACAGTCTTGTTTAATGCTAGTTTATCTTGCCAAGGTTTCTATAGTTGAGGACATGATCATTGTTTGGACTTTCTGTATTACATGTGTTGGAAAGTATTGGATGTCGCCCCAGCAATAGTATTTGCTATTGTTGGGGCATGCATAGATTTCATCTATGCATGATAAAGGTATGCACGATAATGGGGACAGTGGGAAAGCTGTAGGAACCATCAGATTTCTCTGCGGGCATCTGCAACAATTCAGTTCCATTTTCCCCAGTACTGTGCAGGTACTATAATAGGGTTAGCAATATGAAATTCTCAGTAATATCTTCACAGATGTGATAAAACATCTGCCTTGTGAGCCTGCCAAAGGTGTCTGTCACTGCAAACTTTTTTAGAGTAGTGTGCTGATTAAACATACTTGCCAGCTCTGAGGATTTCTCTCCAGCTGATAATATTCTATATCTATTTCTGGGCATGTCCATCCAGTGACTGCCTTGCGTCATGTGACATCACAACAACAAGCCCACTTAGTATTTGAATAATCATGTAATTTAGCCCCAATGATTTTGTGATTTTTCACTGTAAAGGATAAGAAACTGTAAAATATAAAGCTGTCTGTGCTTTAAAGGGAAATCTGAAGTGTGAGACCTATGGAAGCTGCCATATTTATTTCCTTTTAAACAATACCAGTTGCTCGTCAGTCCTGCTGATCTTTCTGGTAAATACGGTCCAAATCACATACCTCAAACAAGCATGTGGCTAATCTTGTCAAATTTGTCATAGACATCTGATCTGCATGCTTGTTCAGGGTTGAAATCTACGCCCTGCTTTGATGACTATCTGGCTGCCAGGGCGTAGATTTCAACTCACCGCCGCAGCACGCATCCGCCGTTTTCATCGATTTAGCCGCTGAATCCCCACCGTCTCCCATCGCAGCTCACTGGCTCTGCCTGTCTCTATGACGGCAGAGCCCTGTGAGCTAAACAGGAGCCGATTTCATTGGCTCCTGGCCCTGTCTTTCAATGTAAGCAACTCCCATTGGCTTACATTGAAAGACAGGGTCAGGAGCCAATGAAAGCAGCTCCTGACCGGCTCACAGGAACTCTGCCGCCATTGAGACGGCAGAGTGGGTGGTCCAGGTTCCCGACGTGCGGCGGTGACGGCCTGTATGTGCGTCGGGATTCCGCCGTTTCTGTACCAGCGGTCTCTGGTCCTTAAGGGGGCAGAGACCAATTGTACTTAAGTGGTAAACGTTGTACCTACAGGTGATTGTTTAAAGGGACTCCGAGCTCACCCAAAAAAAGAAAGTTGTACTCACCAGGGGCTTTTTCCAGCCCAGTGCTGGTCGGGAGGTCCCACGCCGGCGTCCTGGCTCCTCTCCTTCTCCCTGCTCCGGAATGGCTGACAGGCCGCAGCCCGGGCGACACTCTCCCGAGTGTCGGGCTGCTCCTTCCGCATATGACGCGGATTACGTCACGCGCCGGCCGCCTCGCGTCATCACGGCGGCCGGTGTGAAAGTACTGCGCATGCGCGATTAAAGCGCGCATGCGCATTACTTTCACGCCGGCCGTCGTGATGACGCGAGGCGGCCGGCGTGTGACGTAATCCGCGTCATACGCGGAAGGAGCAGCCCGACACTCGGGAGAGTGTCGCCCGGGCTGCGGCCTGTCAGCCATTCCGGAGCGGGGAGAAGGAGAGGAGCCAGGACGCCGGCGTGGGACCTCCCGACCAGCACTGGGCTGGAGAAAGCCCCTGGTGAGTACAACTTTCTTTTTTTGGGTGAGCTCGGAGTCACTTTAAACTTTTAATTTACTTTTATTTGTCTAATAAAAATGGATTTGTCTGCTGTGCCTCCCCATTCAGATGCAGGAGTGCAGTTTCTGCTAAATTGGCTATTCTGTGGTGCCACATTGGCTCCACTCTGCTCCTCCACATAACCACCGCTGGCCTGATCTCCCCACATGTAATGCTGTCTTCACTGGTGGATTGGAGCACGTGGTGCCGGTGTAATTAAATCTATGCTCTGTCAGGATTAAACATCTCTGAACGCAAGATAGATAGATAGATTTACCTATGCATGGTTAAAGATGAATATATACAGTACAGTATATATACAACACACGTGTTTACACATACTGCTTTAATCTGTCTAGTAAAGGCAAGTTAAAATGTCCTTGAACAGGACACAAAAACACTGTTCTGTTGTTAAGATTAAAAGTTCCCTCTATTTCAGGGATGTCTAACTCCACTCCTTGAGGGCCATTATGCCAGTGTTTAGAATGGACAGGGAATTGGAGAAATGTGTTCTGCTTGATTAACCTCACCTTTCCTGATTCTGTCCTATCAATTAATTTGAGCTGTACCAAAAATGTGTGAGGACCTCGGCCCTTGAGGACAGGAGTTGGGCATCCCTGCTCTATGTCCTACAGCCTATAAATAAGATCTCATTTGGTTTCAAAGTGTATTATCTAGTGTTTATTAAGTAGACATCATCCACTTAAAACCTAGGATCTGTACCAGAATGGATCCTGGGTGTCTACCTGGAGCTGCAACTTGGTACATGTATCGAGTTGCTGCAAGACTCTATTGTACAATATTTATAAATCTGGCGCACAGATCATTCACTTCACTAGTAAACCTCACCAGATGTGAGGGAAGGCAGGACCAATACCAATCGATCAACACAAAACTCAAGGACCGCCACTCATATACTAATGCTTACTTTATTTTGTCAAGGTTAAAATAACAACAACAGACCCTCCAATAACCCCCCGCCTATTAAAACCCCCCAAAACCCACGCTGGATATTCATAGGAGCGCTCCTGGTCACAACCATACTCACACACCCACATTCATCCACCAAGGATTGATCAATCCGTAACCTAGATGAATAGAGGCTAAATTGCTAATTTTCAGTCTGCTCTTGCAAAGTCCACTTTAATAATTCACTCCGGGGTATAGCTTCCAGACATCTAATCCTGCAGCATAGGTACACAGTCCAGAGTTCCAATCTTCAATGACTGCAACATACTTCTGCATAACCATGTCTTTCAACACTTCCTTATGTGAATATGTGTATACAGTCCCTCTTCTAAACACCATGCCATCATATTACAAACTGGCTTCTGCTCAGCTAGATGGTTTCCAACAACTTTCCCTTCAGCATAAAGGTATTACCTTCCCGCTGCCGATTCTAATGGCAAGGGCTTCCTTCTGCGGCGTCCCGCAGTATACAGGTACCTGTACTCATGACTGTTTGCCGGCTGACCGTATATCACGCATCCCTTCGTATGGACGCCAGAGCTGCTTCTCGTGTCCAGCGTGTAAGCCACGCCCACATACGCGTTACGCCCACCAACGTGAGCTTCGTCAGTGTGATGACGCTGTGGCTGGGTGGTAGTGGGAACACCCTCTTCCTTTTAAAAACAAGAATGTCCTATATCCACGCCTCTCTCTGGGTCCTCTTTGATTCTGCGCTTTAGATGTTTCTTTCAACTTGCATAACAGTTTCCCATACTTTAAATTTAAGGAGCTATAGTCCATAATTGTGGAGACTCTATTGTAGCCAGCTCCTAACAAGCATGCACTATTATCACTCATGTTTCTGCCACTAGTCATTACTAGAAACTAACATCTTGATCATCTTTGTTATTGTTTGGATTTTTTTTACTCCATAATGTTGATCAACTTGATATTTTCTTTCTACTTTTATTTTTTATTTATTTATTTATTTCTTGCTTTTTCTCCTCCCGCCCCTTCTCAAACTCGGCACACATGGATAGGGCCTCAACAATTAGCTGCATTTAGTTGCTGCACTTTTGAGTTGAGCGGTTTGAAATGTTTATAGTAATGTTTATAGTATTTTATACAATAAACTTTATTGTTTACTAATTTTTTTATTTATTTTAAATCATCTTTTTTTTTCTTCCCTATTGTTATATTTTTATCTGGAACATGGGTCTCTTTTAAGCTTTGGAGCTCTTAATTATAAGCCCTTCAATTGTCATTGGAATTCTGTAGTCAAAGTTTTATTTGTAAAATGATCCTTGTCATTTAGGCAGATTTATAGGATGTATATAATGTAAAATGTGCATTTAGCTACGAGTAAAAAACAATTTTATGTCCACAAAAGGTCAGCTAGTGCACTGTGCTGTTTCTTGGGAGCAACAAAGTTATAAAGAAGACTTGGCAGATCTTCCATATTTGTTTGCAGCCAATGGGACTTAAAAGTTCATCTTCCCTGCTTCACCTTTCCCATGTTTGTGGCCATGGATAGGGTGCAGTGTTTTTCTGCCTATATGTTATTGGGAATGACAGCGGGCACCAAGAGAGCAGAACTAAAGGTGGAACAAGGTAGCTCATAGTCATCAGATCACTGTGACTTCCAATCACATTGATCATGATACACAGGAATATATAGCTGTATATCATCCTTAGCTAGACATTTTAAAGACAATGCACATCTTGAGCCAGGCACTTAAAGTGGATCCTAGGTGAACTTTTACACATTGCATAATTGTGTTCCTTTCCTATTGTTTATAGGGCATTCGTCAAGCCAAATATTTTTTGTTTTTATTTTAATACTCTAATTCCCTATAAACTAAAAAAGCTACGCCCACAGGTTTTCAGAGAGCCAAGGCAGTAGCAAGGGCTCATGGGAGCTCAGTCTGGGCAGGAAGTGGGGAGGGGGGTGTTACTAGCCATTGATTTCAGAGGCAGAGAGGAGGAGGGAGGAGGAGAGGGGATTAGGCTAATGGCTCAAGATACAGATAAGCCTGCCTCTGTGTAATGTTTACAAACAACATGGCTGCTGTCATTGTATCACAGGAATAAATAATCATATTCTATTAAAACTGTTTGCAGCTAGATTTGCTGTGTAAACCATCTAAACTTTAGATAAGATATATAGACGAGTTACTTGTTATAGTTAGTTTTTCATCTCGGATCTGCTTTCAAGAATTATCTGCTTGATAAGTAGTGATGGACATGTCTAGGAGAACTTATGGGAAAGCACTTGATTTGTTTGATCAGCTGACAGATTTGCAAAACTTGATTTGCTTTGATCACATCCTGCTTTAGCACATGGTCGTGACTAGCAACCAAATCAGAGACTGATATATCTATTATCTGACCAAATTGATCTCATGCTTCTCCATGAGTTTTCCTAGACATGACCATCACTAATAATAAGTGTACATTAGCTAGACCAGGCATGGGAAAACTTGGCCCTCCAGCTGTTAAGGAACTACAAATCCCACAATGCATTTGCCTTTATGAGGCATGACTGTGGCTGTCAGACTCCTGCAATGCATTGTGGGACTTGTAGTTCCTCAACAGCTGGAGGGCCAAGTCTGCCCATGCTTGAGCTAGACTGTGAGTTGGACTAAATGGAGAAACTATACCTAAAGATGTCTGATTATCTAGCTCAATTCAGTAGAACTGGAGACATCACTCTTTAAGAGCGATGAAAAGTCTTTCATAACTTAAAATGGTGTCCAGTTGAAGTTACCCTATATTTCTTTGTATATTATTTGTTTAATTGATAAAAAGAGATCAAGAGTGTTCCTTTTTTGTAGATTTATAACATAATTTATAACATCTAATGTTTTTTTTTAAAACTAAATTCTGTGCATCAAGCTGAAAAGAGGGCTGTCCACTTTTTTTCTTGATTTTGTCAGCTCTGAACATGAAAGAGTTAGAAGAAATTGTTGTGGGGACTCTTATCATGAAACAGATTACGTATTCTGAAAAGTACTAATGTAGAATATTACAGCCAGTAGAGACATAAAAGTTAATTGAAAATTGCAAATGACTGGGTTTAGTTCTTTGCGGGATGTATAACCTTCTTATGGATGCATGACATATTTTTCTGTACCTATTTTAGCCATTTTATGATGTCCTCATATGTTTTAGTACTCTCAAATGGACCATAGTACATCTGTCTTTCCAGATAACCCTGCAGCCTTACAATGGCCTATAAACACATTGTAGACAGTTAATATCTGGAGCGTCTAAAGACAAGCATTACTGTATACAAATAACTTTAAGAATGCTTTAGGATATTGCGGCGGATGTTGGAGACATTAATTTCCCTACCTAAACCTTTCCAGTGTGCAAATACAAACAGCAGTAAAAAAAGATGACAGAGTTTTCTTCTTCTTCCTGAAATGTCTAAACAAAAATACTTTTGTTGCAGTCTGAGTCCCATTTGGACATATCCCTAGCTTCCTATTTCAGGAAATAGAGCAAATCTCCCCCAAGAAAGCAATAAACCGAGACAAATTTTACTGTGATGGATTCAATATATAGATATTGATAATATTTCCTTGGAAAGAGATGTGCCCAAAGTCCACATTTTAAAGCAAGCAAGCTAACATTAAAAATAAGCTCTTTCTAAACTGGGTTTTAAGCAATAACAGCAATACTTTGATAACCATTGTCTTCCCATGATTTTAATATGGCTCTTAAATTGGTGATACACAATTAAATAATTCTTGTTGCCTTTGTGCCACCGTTTGAAAGTAGAACTTAAAGGGAAGGTTCAGGGACGCTGTGAAAAAAATAAAAATCCAAATCCACTTACCTGGGGCTTCCTCCAGCCCGTGGCAGGCAGGAGGTGCCCTCGTCGCGGCTCCGCAGGCTCCCGGTCTCCTCCGGTGGCGCGCCCGACCTGGCCAGGCCGGCTGCCAGGTCGGGCTCTTCTGCGCTCCAATGTGCGGCTCACTGGTGCGCGCTGACGTCATCGGACGTCCTCCGGGCTGTACTGCGCAGGCTCAGAACTACTGAGCCTGCGCAGAACAGCCCGGAGGACATCCGATGACGTCAGCGCGCACCAGTGAGCCGCACATTGGAGCGCAGAAGAGCCCGACCTGGCAGCCGGCCTGGCCAGGTCGGGCGCGCCACCGGAGGAGACCGGGAGCCTGCGGAGCCGCGACGAGGGCACCTCCTGCCTGCCACGGGCTGGAGGAAGCCCCAGGTAAGTGGATTTGGATTTTTGTTTTTTTCACAGCGTCCCTGAACCTTCCCTTTAAGCAACCTGAAGAATATTTGTAAGAAACACTCAAAATTACATAAAACGTTGAAAAGGGTAACAGTAATTTTTCTTTTCATGTGGAGGAAGTGAAGTTCACAGTTAAAGACAAACTCCACCCAAATACCGAATTTCATATTTGTGTGGTCCCTAGGATACATTTGCTAATCATGCATAACTCTCATAACTCGGACAAGCTTCAATGGTTAGCCATCCGCTTCACCCGAACGCTGTAGACATTACCAATCCAAACAGTGTCACCTTTTTTACAGCCTAGTAGGGGAAACAAACCATGGACATCATTGGAACTTTCAAAAAATTTAAAAAGTTGGTGGGTGATTGTATATTTTTACCAACTTTTATCCAAAACAGAAAAAAACATTTGTCTAGAGTGTTTCTATATAGAGTGTTTATATTATTTCAACTCCTTATTGAACTAGATTCTGTAATGTTAAACCAAAATTTATTCTCAAAAAAAAGTTCTGTCATTTTAAAACTTCTGTATTATCTGTATTTGTATATACGAAATATTGTAACAGATCTTGTTTACTTACCTAGCATTGGAATGATTTTATATGTCAGAAATATGTGTTCTATTGGTATGCCTTCTAATGTATTTTTTATTGTGGTTTTTAATACATAAATATTATAACAGTGCATATCTGTTTACAGCAACATATTGTACGTTATTCCATTTTTGTACAGCATTTGCATTTCAAGTAGTACACTCTGCAGTTGACCATTTCAAAATTTTACTGAATATCTCTGTGACGGTTCAGATTTGTTACAGTCACAGTATAGCCAAAGACAAAATAAGGTACTATCAGCTGGACCCCTTTCTGTGTTCTGTGAAGATATGTTATTACTTTTACAACCACCTTCTTCAATTCAACTGAGGCAAAAACATACAAAAATATTGTTTATGTACAGAACATTCGGACATTCACCTACACCAGGCAACAAAGCATCTACAGTAGTCTATTTGAAATGTATTATTCAGATGTTAATTGTTACCTGTTTGAACATTTTTAAAATGTCTAGCTAAAGATAATAAACACATTTAGAAAAAGTAACTTGAACAATTAAAAACTGCATAATAAGTTTCAATTAGCATAGGCTCTTTGTTACCTGGAGAAAGTGAAATATCTGTTACTGTAACTATGTATGTAAGCTAAAGGGGTTAGGCCTCGTTCACATCTGCTGTGCTGAAAAACGTGTGAAAGCGCGTGGTAAAAAATGCATGCGCTTGTGCGCGCTTTAGTGCGCGTTTCTGTGCGTTGCGCTGCGCTTCTTTAAAGCACGTTTTGCTTGTTGTACCAGCAGCAGTTGTCAATAAAACTTTGTTTTTGTATGTAAATGTATTTTTTTCTCCAGTTAGGGGTAAAAAACGCATGCACTTCTATGCGCTTGTACGCGCTTCTATGCGCTAAAAAAGCGCACCCATTCACTTGGATTGATGTGCACTTTCCAGCTCAACGCACAGAAATGCATGCAACCCTACGTTTCTGTAACGCTGCTCAGCGCAGCGCATAGATGTGAACCAGCTACATTTAGTTACATGGGAAAGTAAATACCTTGCTGATCGCACAGGGCAGTGCGCTGTAAAAAGCGCACAGAAACGGCCCTGATGTGAACGAGGCCTACTTGTATTTGTGATGAGTGATGGACAGAAAATTCTCATTCAAAACTCCCCTGACCCAGGAAGAGAAAGAAATGTAGTCAAAGCCTCTAGGTGTTTGTTTTTCACCTGCTGTCTGCTCATTGATCAGCAGCTACCGGGTTTTGATAGGCTAAATCTTTCTCTTCCTAGATGTTTACATTTTGACAAAAGGTACCAGTGACAAAGGATCTTGAACATCAGAAGGGGTCCCGTTGAAACTTTCAGGAGAATTTATGAATACTCTGGCAAAAAAATCCCATTTACCATATTCCATGACAAGCAGCAAATCAGATTAGGCTTTTATCAGACTAGTACAATCCAGATAGATTTAATCAAAAATCCATGTTTTTTGCTCTTCATGACATATTTATGCTAGCAGTTACAACATTTTTTGTAATGCAATAAGTGTTAATTGAACTCTTCTAATTAGAGGTTGGAATCACAGCAAGACATAGGATGTAGCGATAGAGATCTGCTCATAGTAGCCTTCTGTGATCATTAAACCAGTCCCTATTCCCTGTCATGATTGCACTTAACTTGCCCTCACTAAATAAGGAATGCTTTTGTTCTATGCTGCATGGGCATCCCAAGAGGTGGGTTATATTGTCTTGGCACAGGGTATCTCCAGCAGTAGCAGGAATATTCCTTCTTCCTTATAAGTTACTGTTTTTCTTTTATAATCTTTAATAGAGTTCACTGCTTTATAAACGGAATGAATAAATCCTGAAAAATACTAATTAACCAATGTGCTGTCTGTTTATATTGAATAAAAAGTTGGTTTTTATTTGTGCAATAAAGAATATTTCTATGAATGAAAACTCACTCGTTTTTTCATGTCTTTATTCAGTGTTGAATACGTATGTTATGTTCGTAAATATACATTTCCCCTTCTGTCCTTCTTAAATTAACATACTGTGGTTTGAGCTCTATGCTGTATACATGGCTAAATGCATAGTTTATAATATCCAAGCCCAGGCATTCACATGGTTACAGTTTCTCAGTGATGACACAAGCCATTGAGCTAGAATATCACTTTGATGTGTAATGTCGTCTATCGAGCCTATTTATGAAAAATGACAAGCGGGAAAAAAGCTCTTCACTATATTGCTTTCCACTTTTGAAGTTCTGATTGCCATGTTTAAAAAAATGAAATCAGGCTTTGTTCCTTACTACACATACATATGTTTAGGAGGCACTCAAAAAGAACAAAAGAGTGAAAAATAGAAGAAGTGTACGTTTAGTACTTGCCTCCTATGGATGTCCACAAAAAAAAAACACCTCAAGAAGTGTGTTAATGCACTGAGTACATCATGTTTCAAAGGCCACTTCACTTCACTGAGAGAAAAGATGTATGTGGTTAAAAATATAGTAAATATATTAAATGTGATCATCTGGCCAGATGTAAACAGCAACATCTATATGTATAATTTGTTTTGCACTTTTAGCATTACAAATAGGCAAGTACATCAGGTGTACAATGCAATGCATTTAAACTGTAGTTAATCAGGAATCCCTAGTGTTTGTATCTAGTAGGGTTATTAAAAACACCCAATGATCACATTGTATACATTAGTACCAGCACAAGGAGTAAGTGAACGAGTTTAAAGGATACCCGAAGTGACATGTGACCTGATAAGATAGAGATGTGTATGCACAGTGCCTAGCACACAAATAACTATGCTGTGTTCCTTTTTTTTTCTTTCCCTGCCTGAAAGAGTTAAATATCAGGCATGTAAGTGGCTGACTCACTCCTGACTCAGACAGGAAGTGACTACAGTGTGACCCTTACTGATAAGAAATTCCCCTTTTTATCTCTTTCTTGCTCTCAGAAGCCATTTTCTGCAAGAAAGTGTTTTATAGTTGGAATTTCTTATCAGTGAGGGTCACACTGTAGTCACTTCCTGTCTGAGTCAGGACTAAATCAGCCACTTACATACCTGATATTTAACTCTTTCAGACAGAGAAAGAAAAAAGGAACGCAGCATAGTTATTTGTGTGCTAGGCACTGTACATACACATGTCTCATGTCACTTCGGGTATCCTTTAAAAAAGACAAGTGGTTGAGTGCTGAGTGGCCATAGGCGCCAATGTTAAAAGCCATGATTGACAGCTACAGTGGGATGCGAAAAAAGCTAAATTATCATAACCTTTATTGTTTCAAAATGTAAAATCAACAGCTCAAAAACACTCAATCTAAAACCGTTATTGAAATGTTGACAATGTTGTCATGATGTTGAAACAATCTATACAGAAAACAAATCCCCTCAGATGGATGGGAAAAAAAGGTGCTTAAAAAATAGTCGCAACAGTCATAAAACATTTTTGACACAATTTTTACTTTTTAAGGAATTAATTTAATATATTGCAAAACTTTTTTTTATGAGTACAATTAACCTCTTGCCGACCGCGTCACGCCGGCAGGCGTGGCCGCGGCGGAAGCCCCAGGATCGCCTAACGCCAATTGGCGTAAAGTCCTGGGGCTCTGTTTTGCAGGAGATCGCGCGCAGGCTGCGCGCGCATCTCCTGCTTGGGGGGGCGGAGCTCTGCCCCGCCTTAGCCGCTCGGGAGACTGTTAGACGGCGTGATCGCCGTCTATTTACTCTGTGCAGCGCTGCGATCAGCAGCAGCGCTGCACTGGGGACAGCCGTGTGACACGGCTGTCCCCCTGGGGGACAAGAGAGCGATCGGCTCTCATAGGCAGAAGCCTATGACAGCCGATCTCCGTAATTGGCCGGCTGTGGGGAGGGAGGGAGGGAGCGAGGGAGGGAAGGGATTTAAAGGAAGAGGGTTTTTTTTTAAAAAAAGCGGCAACACAAATATTTATTAAAAAAAAAATAAACATGGGGGGAGCGATCAGACCCCACCAACAGAGAGCTCTGTTGGTGGGGAGAAAAAGGGGGGGGGGGGAATCACTCGTGTGCTTTGTTGTGCGGCCCTGCAGCTTGGCCTTAAAGCTGCAGTGGCCTTTTAAACTAAAAATTGCCTGGTCACTAGGGGGGTTTAGCCCTGCAGTCCTCAAGAGGTTAATGTCACTATCACATCAGTAAGTTTTCAAGATCATTAATACATGCATAAATAATAATAAAATAATAATAATAATCCTGTGACTTACATAGTAAGGCTATGCCTATGGTAAGGCTTTCTCTATCTTGGACCTGTGACAGCTAAACTTATCATTGGTATGCAAATATGGCGACAGGGCAGTTACCGATTTGGTAATCTAATGTAAACAAATTATGTGAACGTACTAATACAGTATCAAAGAAATCCCCACCCTGAAATTACACTTTAAAGAAACAAATTATGACCCATGGGACTTTCAAGGGAACCATGTACAGTAATTTGGCTATAAATTCTAAATATCAGTTTAAGAATCAAAAAACCATATACTAAAACATACTGTATATTTTTTCTTATGAAAAAATAGAGAGGTCAAAAAACAGATGTTCCAGCAGCAAAGGATACACTGTATATCAATTCATGCAAATATGATTAGCATGATGGGTGTGTGTATATAATATATATATATATATATATATATATATATATATATATATATATATATATATACACATACATACATAGATATATATATGTGTGTGTATGTATATTTTTTTTTTGGGGGGGGGGGGGGTGTCAATGAGTACATAAACAACTGTGCTGGGCCTTTAAATGGAGATGATATATATAAACAATTAAATTTCAATAATAATCGAATCAGGTTTACAACTTGACGTTTCGTGCATCTTCACCTGCTTTTACAGGAGGGAGACACAAAGATATAAAGTAATTCATTTACTGGTTGCTGTTTGTATTATACCATCCTAAGAAGGGTACAAATACAGAGGGGCTGCAGCACACAACAGGAAAACAGTGACAGGGGCTCTTGGTTACGCTTTAGCGCGCTTAAGCTCACCAACTGCGCCAAAGTGTCCCCAGTCTGGTGAGTCCTACTCTACCATGCAAAATGCCAGTTTTTATAAGCAGTCTAGTGGGAACTAATCCAAAAACCCAAGAGTCAACTAAATGGGAGAAAAGGAAATTAAAAACACCTCACCTTTCACTAGCTACCAAATAAACTCTCTGAGCAATCCACTCATTTATATGCTTAACTGTGCTAGAGGTGGGCATGGTTATGCAGGCTCACAGGGGAAAATTATAGATAAATACCAAGGGATGAGCAGCACACATTCCATAGCAGATGTATGGAAAATGTAGGCATTTACAAAATTTACTAATAGCTAAGTAAATAGCTACACATTCTTTCTTCAAAATCGATCATAAAATCCAACTTTTGGATTGATTTAATCCTATTGAGCAATCAACCAAAGAATCGTTCCATATCGATTGCCTTCATAAACGGCACATTTTCTATACAATTCAATCATTCAAATTACATCAAAAGATCACATTTGGTTCACAACATCAGAGGCGGGACAAGGTCCTCCAGCACCCAAGGCTGAGACACCAAAGTGCGCCCCTCCATCCCTCCCCCCTCAGCTGTCACACACTGATTGCTATTAGACTAAGAGGTGCCACAGGGCCCACAACCTCTCCAACACCTTAATATCTAGTTATCTGGCTTGCAGTCACTGCTATGTATCCCCTTTTCTTATCTATTTCTGCTTCAAACACAATTAGGAATGACAGCTGAATGAATTGTGCGCCCCCTCCTACACTGCGCCCTGAGGCTGGAGCCTCTCCAGCCTATGCCTCGGCCCGGCCCTGCACAACATTGTACCATAAATGGGCACCTTTAGGCCTGGAACCCACTACAAAACACTATCGCTAATCGCAATCGCTAGCGTTTTTAATGAGCGGTTTGTAAGTGATTTCATGAGCGATTGTTGGTGATTTTGGTAACGTTTTTAAAAAGTGTTCGCTTTTTGCCAGAGATTGTGTAGCGATTAGCTATTAGCGTTTTTAATTCTGATTGGTCCTTTCCATTAATTTTAATTTTTTTACAGTGTGCCGTAATGTAAAAACGCTAGCAAAATCGCTCTGTGTAGGTTTTCACGAGCGATTATGCCAGCATTTATATACTTTACATTGCAGAAACGCTAACGCTAATCCCTAATGCTAAAAATGATGCATGTCCTGCGTTTGCGATTTTGGTAATCGCAATCGCAATCGATTGTATTCGCAATTGCAGGCCAGGTCCTCCAGGCCTGCGCAGTACAGCCTGGAGGACGTCCGATGACGTCAGTGTGACCATGTTGAAGCGCACAAGAGCCCGACCTGGAAGCCGGCCGGTCGGTTGAGCCACCGGAGAAGACCGGGAGCCTGCGGATCGGCACCGAGGGCACGTCCTGCCTGCCACAGGCTGGAGGAAGCCCCAGGTAAGTGGATTAGTATTTTTATTTTTTTATCTCTCTCCGTGAATCCTTCCTTTAAAGACCACATATTTCCACAGCTCCCCCAAGGTTAATATATTTCAATTACTGTATTTTAACATTTAATACAGAGTGCATGGTATGTATATAGAGTGGTATAGTACTGTATTAGCTAGGCTTATTTTTAACATTGAGTCTCAAGCAACCAGAAAGCACACTTATAAGGGATCAGCCGATACCCATCGGTGCCAGCTAACCAAGACTCTACTGTAGTTTGTCCATATAAGTACATTAAAAACACACACATTCATATAGCAATGGAATAAACTGCAGACCAAATGTTATTCTTCCATCAATAGTGTGCAGTCTTTGTTCTGTCTTTCCCAGACAATGCAGCTTTCAAAAATAGGTCACTATGTTCCTGCAAACACAGCAGGGACAGATCAATGGGGGATCCTGGCAACAAAAAAAAAGGCATGGCTATACTTCTACAGATACCAAATTGGGATTCTTTTAATCTAAGTAAAGAAAACCTAAGACAAGAAAACAAATAAACTGATCAGTCATTATTCCCTTAAGTATTTTAGTAGATACAAGTGATGCCACAGTATTTGGAAATCCCATCAGTTTTCCAAAATCTCATTTGATTACATATGACAGGCACATAGGGATATGTCTGCAGGTGTAAAGTTGACCAGTGTCAATTCTATACTCTTAAGTGTTAAAGAGGAACTCCAGTGAAAATAATGTAGTAAAAAAAGTGCTTCATTTTTTACCATAATTATGTATAAATGATTTAGTCAGTGTTTGCTCATTGTAAAATCTTTCCTCCTACTGATTTACATTCTGACATTTATTACATGATGACATTGTTACTGTGGGCAGGTTATGTAGCTGCTCCTAGCTGTTTTAGCTGTTAGAGACAGCTGTAAACAGCTAATTCCTGTCTGTGAACATTGTTACATTGTGGCAGTTTGCCCAGAGTACCGCGGTACTCAGAGCTTCTTGTGGGAGGGGTTTCAGCACAAAATCAGTCATACAGCGCCCCCTGATGGTCTGTTTGTGAAAAGCATTCTATTTCTCATGTAAAAGGGGGTATCAGCTACTGATTGGGATAAAGTTCAATTCTAGGTTGAAGTTTCTCTTTAAACTAGATATAATATATTTTGGGGCACCTCATAATACAGTATATCTTTACCCCAAGTGACATGCTTGAGTCAATAAATCACAGAGGAAGTTATAATTGGATGGGAATAATATCACCATTGGGGTGTATGAACAGTGCAGTATAGATGCCCAGGTAGTGTCACTCAACAATTGTTTCACCTCATAGAACGAGGCGTCGTCAGGAGTATGTGATACACAGCAATTATATTTACAAAATGTACAATTCAACCCTGCATCCGACCAACAGAGATTCCCCCAGCACCCCGCTCAAGATGACGCCTCGTTCTATAAGGTGAAACAATTGTTGATTGACACTACCTGGGCATCTATACTGCACTGTTCATACACCCCAATGGTGATATTATTCCCATCCAGCCACCTTCTATGAAGGCATTTATGTCCCCTATGGGGATTTTTCTTTTGATGTATGTTACATAATAGTTTGCCTGTACACTACTAGGGCAACCTAATACATCGATTGATTGCCGACTAGACACTTATAGACTGCTATAATCGACATATCCAGTTGGTTCAGTACTATATACAGTGTGAGTCTTGTGGGATAGCTACACCCCATGACACGTTTACCATGCCTGGGGGGGATCAGCAAAGACCCCTGCAGAAACACTCACCCACCTGACCAATTGTGAATATATGTTATAGCAAGACAAATTATACCAGTGTCTATGATACGAGTCGGCGTTTCAGCAAATCCCTGTCAGCAGAATATTTGAACACAATTTAACTGCGATACAGGGCGAGGTTTTAATTAACTTAATTTATGTACGTTAGGGTCAAGCCTGGTGGCAATGTGTGATAAATTGTAGTTACCTGTACAAACAATTCGGTAGTGAGATACTTGCAAACATAGTGGTCAGGGATCTGTGGGAGGGTAGAGTGGCACCCTAGAGGGCAGTGGAACTACAGCAAAGATTCTAGCAGACTGCTAGGGGCCGGAAGAAGCCCCGTGTAAGTACCGTATTTTTCGGACCATAAGAGGCACTTTTTCTCCCACAAAATTGGGGGAGAAAAGTCAGTGCGTCTTATGGTCCGAATGTACCCCTACCAAGTACCTACAGAGTTCAGCAATCCAGCATAATTGGGTGCAGTACCAGCACGTTCGACTCTTCCCGTCTCCACCCCCTCCTCCAGCAATTTCTTCCCCAGTGACATGCTGTGAGGAGGATCGGGAGTGCTGGACGCCCCACTATGTCCCCGCTATGTCCCTGACCAGGATCTGCAGCTCCCGAAGACAGCGTCCATTCAGACGTTCTGGCCACGCCCACCCCCCCAGCATGTTCTCTCCCCTGTGACACGCTGTGTGGAGGATCGGGAGTGCTGGCTGCCACACTATGTCCCTGCTCTGTCCCCAGTCAGGCTCTGCAGATCTCAGAAGACAGCGTCCATTCAAACATCCTGGCCACGCCCCCCAGCATGTTCTCCCCCTTGCGACATGCTGCCAGGAGGATTAGGACTGCTGGCTGTCCTGCTGTGTCCCCGAGCAGCCACTGCAGCTCCCAAGGACAGCATCCATTCAGACGTGCTGGCCATGCCTCCCAGCATGCCCTCTCCCCTACAACATGCCATGCCAGCTCTGACTCATCTGTGTGCAGCCGAAATGTACAGGGTTAAGTTCTGTTGTGTCCCCATTCGTGTAGTGGGTTTTTGGCACAAGTACTGCCATGCTGGCCCCACCCCCAGCATGTCATCTTTCATGGAGGCCTTGGAGGATTTGTTCAGGGGGAGACCAGAACAGGAGCCAGAGCTAAAATGTTCAGCTGGAGGAAGATGGAGAAGAGGACTTGCAGGCTGGTTCTGGTGGTGCGAACTTCTGTGGCTGTAATTAGGGAGGGTGGGGGTGGATGGGGCAGCAGGGGTTAGTATAGAGTAGTTAGTGGAGCTAGTGGGGCAGCAAGGGTTAGTCTAGGGTAGTTAGTGTAGCTAGTGGGGCAGCAGGGATTAGTCTAGTGACATTAGTGTAGGTAGTGGGGCATCAGGGGTTAGTCTAGGATAGTTAGTGTAGCTGTGGGGGGCAGCAGGAGTTAGTGTAGCTGGGCAGTGTAGCTTAGATAGAGACCGATTGGGGAGAAAAGATCCACATGACACCCTTGCACCATGGACACACCAGGTTAAGTATATTTTTTTGCCCTGATTTCTCCACTCTAAACCTGGGTGCGTCATTATCAGGAGCGTCTTATGGTCGGAAAAATATGGTAAATTCATTTTCCCCCTCCCCCACCTCAGATATCCTTTAAAATGAACAGTAACCTACTGCCCTGGCAGTCTAGTTTTGGTCTTTGTCCTCCTCCACTTTGTACTCTCAAATTGCTCCCTGGTGGTCTAGTGTGGTGTGGTGTGGGCTAAAACCCCATACAGTGTTCTGCTGTGTCCACTACATACCTCAGTCGGATGTCAGGAAGCTGAGGTGAGACTGGCAGCAGAGGAGACTGGTGGTGTGGCTGTAGAGTTCAGTGGGTGCCTCCTTGTTTCCTCCGTTTTTGTCTGTCAAACTTCTCTCTCTGTCTCAGTCTCTGCTCCCTACATTACTCGGTCACCCACATTGTAGGGGCGGAGCCAGGAGAGGCACCATGTAGGGGGCGGGGCCATGGCAGCAAAGGAGGCAGAACCACGGCAGGATAGTGCAGGGGCAGCGTCACGGCCAGTGAAGGTGGCAGAGCCATAGCAGGTGCTTTGAAGAATGCAGAACCACAGCATGTGGACAAGCAGGGCTGAGGAAAACGGAACAGAGGGGGCAGGGCCACATTCCCCTCTGTTCTGTGGCCAGAACTATAAACGAATAGTCGACCAGATCCATGAGCAGTGAGACGGCACGTGGAAATAATCCCCTTTCACCTGCCTCCCTCTCTGCACTGAGCGGGGGAGGGATTTTTTTGACTGTTCTGGCAGTCATGTCTGGGCCTGCAGGTTCCATGTGAATGCACATTATACACTAGGTAAAAAATTAAAGTATATTGTTCTTCTCAGACAGCACACCTCAAATGCCTTGGTAGTGCACAGTCTAGTCTGCGAGGCTGCCACAGACTTGTAGAATCCAGAAGTAGAAGTGACCAGCACAGGATACTTCAAACTGTAGATTTATTCACTTGCACAATGTGAACAACATCAGCCCGGACATGCAACCACAAATCAGGATGTAACTACAGCTCTTAATAGTATTTTACATTATTTTATAATGTGAATATATTAAGTTTGATATTGGGGCTGGTTCACGCTGCAGCTGGTCTCATTCTTTTTATGTCAAACAATTGTTGCCTAAATAGCATTTCTTCACTGTTTTGCCCCTTAAGGTTATTTTTCGTAAGATGGAACAATCAGGAGATTTCCATTTCCACCTGCACTACCTCATACATGGACGGTCTATATGTGGGTAATATTGTCTCTCACTAAGCGCCCCCTCAGTTTGAGGGGTATTGAAAGTTGATGCCTCTTTTAACCACTTCTGTGCCAGGGGGTGGTTTTGCTGATCGGTGCTGCGTGGGCACTCCAGCCCGCAGCACCGATCAGCTAGCAGCCAGGGCGATCAGACTTCCCCCCTTTTTTCCCCACTAGGGGGATGTCCTGCTGGGGGGGTCTGATCGCCGCCGGCTGCTTGCGCTTGCGGGGGGGGGCTCTTTAAAGAAGCCCCCCTCCGCAGCGCTTCCTGGCCTCCTTCCCCTTCCCTCCCTCTCTCTCCCTCTGTGAGCGGCGCAGGACGGAGTTCCGTCCTGCGCCGGATAGGATAGGCTTCAGCCTATCAGGTGCCGGCGGTCCCCGGCCAATCAGAGGCCGGGGATCGCCGATCTCCTCTACGGCGCTGCTGCGCAGCAGCGCCGTATATATGTAAACACCGGGGAAGATCTTCCCCGCGTGTTTACATTTACCCTGCGAGCCGCGATCGGCGGCTCGCAGGGTGTTCACGGAGACACGCTCCGTGAACTGACATGAAACGGCCGCTCGTATGATTCAATGCAATCCACTTCAGGATTCAGGGGCGTAGTTAAGCGTACGCCGAATCCTGAAGTGGTTAATAGGGGTAAGTGTATAGCTCGGTGTTGGACAGTGATTGGCCACATTATTTAGGAACATTTGGAGTGGTTATACCCACTAGATGGCGAAGTGTGGCTCCCCTGAGGTGGAGTACATACATCACCTCTATTTGTATTTACGTGTATAAAAGCCGCATGTACGCAAATGTTGGCCGCATGTTATGCAGAATTTCGTATTGAACTGAACATGTACGCATATGTTTTTACGCATTTTACGCGACCGCACGTGAGAGACTTTTTTGAGAGATGTCATACATACACGCCTACCAGAAGGCAGAAGCGGCTGAAAGCCGACGATTCAGCTGTCTTTGGATACATAGAGGCAGCGGATTTGTGTCCTATAGGCAGTGATAAGGTTCCTCATTTAGGCTGTTTATGATGCAGGTGTGTAAGGTGGGTGGACTTGCCTGCAGTTCTCCATCAGGTCCGCCTTATTAGCGATTGGTTGTTTGAGGGGTTGGGTGGAGTATATAAGGATGTAGTTTCAATGGGGTCTGACAAGGATATCCTCTATCTATACTGATTTGTTTTTGTTGCTTTTTGTAGCAACACAACACCCATATACAGCGGCACATTAACATTCGTGTAACTGTAGTGTGTTATCAATAATCTCAGTGTGTCACAAAAACAAAAATAAAGTGTCACAGAAATTGGTAACAATACCCCTTTGCTGCAGTGGTCACTGCCTGCCATGTGATAAACATGTATTGTTACAGTGTCACATCAACATCGGTGTGATCATATTGTGTTATTGGTGATCTCAGTGTGTTACAGAAAAAAATAAATTCAGTGTCACAGAAATTGTAGACAATAGCCCTTTGCTTGTTGCTGCCTGCTGTGTGACCAACTTGTAGTGTTACAGTGTCACTTACACATTCGTGTGACCAATACTGGGTTATCGGTCATCTCAGTGTGACACAAAAAAAAAAAAAATAAAGTGTCACAGAAATTGATGACAATAGCCCTTTTCTGGTCGCTGCCTGCTGTGTGATCATCTTATAGTGTTACAGTGTTACATCAACATCTGTGTGACCATACTGTGTTATTGGTGTGTCTCAGTGTGTCACAAAAAAGTGTCACAGAAGTTGGTGACAATACCTCTTTGCTGCAGTGGTCACTGACTGCTGTGTGATCGGTGTCACATCAACATTCGTGTGACCATACTTTGTGTTATTATCAGGGATTTCAGTAAAAAAAACATTATTAGATTTGTGACAGAACCCCTGTACTGCTGTCATTCACTGTAACAAAAATGAAAGGCAGAGGCAGGCCAAAGCACCGCGGTACTAGGGGTCGAGATGGTGTGTCATCCTGTAGCCTTGGCATATGTGAGCTTCTTCAGAAGAAGCTGCTTACTTCCCAGAATGCAGAAGAGATGGTTGCCTGGCTCACGCCAGCATTCTGGCCATCCTATGAAGGAGGAGAGGAGGAAGTCAGACAGGCTGAAGAAAGTACCCAAGGCACCACATGGTGTACTGTTCCTGCCTACCGTGAGCCAGGGGTGGACTGACAACTCATGGGGCCCCCGGGCAATAGGAGATTATGGGACCCCCATACCAGTGTTTCCCACCTTTCACGTTATATTTTTACAGAGTAAGATATAATTTATTGACAACAGTAAATATGTTATATTGTGATAAACCGCGCCAAAAAATGGGTGTGGTCACGCAACAGAATATGGGCGTGGTCATGGGTGGGGCAAAATATACATGACCTCAGCAGTGGTGTAAAAGGTCTGCCGGGGAAGTCTGAACTCTGCTGTAGTGTTTCCCCCAAAATACATGTAATCTGACAGCATTTCACCAAAAATCCATGCAATTTGGCAGAGGTTCCTCCAAAATACAGATAATATGGCAGTCGTTCCCCCAAAATAGACGTTATCTGGCAGCAGCGGTTCCCCCAAATACACATAATTTGGCAGCGGATCACCAAAAATACATGTAGCAGCAGTGGTTCCCCCAAAATACACAGAATCTGGAAGCAGCAGTTCCCCCATTATACACAACCTGGCAGCGGTTCCCCAAAAATACACATAATCTGCCAGCTGTTTCTCAAAATACACTTAATCTGGCAGCAGCAGTTCCCCAAAAATAGTTAATCTGGCAGCAGTTTCCCCAAAATAGGTGCCTCCAGTATAGGTAACCAGGTCAAAAGGTATCCCCAGTGGAAGTATCCAGGTCTATAGGTTTTCCCAGTGCAGGTATCCAGGTCTATAGGTGTCCCCAGTATAAGTAGCCTAATCTACAGGTGTCCCCAGAATAGATAACCAGGTCTATAGGTGTCCCCATTTAAGATAGCCAGGTCAATAGATGTCCCCAGTTAAGATAGCCAGGTCTATAGGTGTCCCCAGTATAGGTAGCCAGGTCTACAGGTGTCTCCAGAATAGGTAGCCAGGCCTATAGGTGTCCCCAGTACAGATAGCCAGGTCTATAGGTGTCTCCTGTATAGATAGCCAGGTCTTTAGGTGTCCAGAGTATATGTAGCCAGGTGTATAGGTGTCCCCAGTATAGCCAGGTCTATAGGTGTCCCCAGTATATACAGCCAGGTCTATAGGTGCCCCCAGTATATACAGCCAGGTCTATAGGTGCCCCCAGTATATGCAGCTAGGTCTATAAGTGCCCCCAGTATATGTAGTCAGGTGTATAAGTGCCCCCAGTATATGCATCCAGGTGTATAGGTCTCCCCAGTATATGCAGCCAGGTGTATAGGTGCCCACAGTATATGCAGCCAGGTGTATAGGTGCCCCCAGTATATGCAGCCAGTTGTATAGGTCTCCCCAGTATAAGCAGCCAGGTGTCTAGGTGCCCCCAGTATATGCAGCCAGGTGTATAGGTCTCCCCAGTATATGCAGCCAGGTGTATAGGTCTCCCCAGTATATGCAGCCAGGTGTATAGGTGCCCCCAGTATTTGCAGCCAGGTGTATAGCTGCCCCCAGTATATGCAGCCAGGTGCATAGGTCTCCCCAGTATATGCAGCCAGGTGTATAGGTCTCCCCAGTATAGCCAGGTCTGTAAGTGCCCCCAGTATATGCAGCCAGGCTTATAGGTGTCTCCAGGAGGGGAGACAGCCAGTGAAGGAGGGCGATGGGCATAGCAGCGGAGAAGGGGGGAAGTTCCCCCCCCCCTTCTCTCACCAAGTGAAAAGGTGAATTGCATATGGCCCCAGGTGTCTGTGGTCAGATGTACTTTAGCCTCAACACTGTGTGCCAGATATTGGGTGACCTGCCGCTGCACATGCTGGCACAGGTACGGATAGCCCGTCTGTGAAAAATATCTTCTTCCTGGTACCTTTCACTGCGGTGCTGCGATGCCTACACATTTTTAAAGGCCTCAGATAGCAGTTCTGACAAGCCAGCAGTCAGATGTTTGGCAAAGGGGTGACATTTTTTTTCACCCCCAACATCTGTGGGATGGAACATTGACTCTGTAGCAATGACCGTGAAGAGGGCAGGCTGGAAGGTGGTGTGGAGGACAACTGGGAATGAGGGAGAGGAGAAGAAGGTGGGATACAAGGAGGCTGGCTTGCGATTTGAGTGCTTCTTTCTTTAAGGCAGGGGTCTCAAACTCGCGGCCCGCGGGCCATTTGCGGCCCTCGATACAATATTTTGTGGCCCTCGCTGGCAAAAGCTTCCTTATAGTTCGCTTCAGTGCTTCCAAGTAATCCACCGCATCCCCGCCGCTAAACGAGGGCTGCAGAGCCCCCGAATCGCCCGGGGGGCAATTCGCCGGCATTTCCTGGAAGGGGCAGAGATTTCAGCTTCAGCTCTGCCCCTCCTGATGTCAATCGCCGCACGGATCGCCGCCTCTCCCCGGCTCTCTCTGTGAAGGAAGAGTGAGAGGGACGGGCAGAGGCGGCGATGCGCTGCGATTGTGAAATTCCTTAAGCGGCCTGGAAATTCCTTATCCTGACTTTGCCTCCTGCGGCCCCCCAGGTAAATTGAGTTTGAGACCCCTGCTTTCAGGGCTTCCTGCCACAGGGCTTTGTGGGTTCTGGTCTTCCCATGACTTATTCGCTGGTGACATAGCATACAGATGGCTTTTGCACTGTCAGTGGCACACACACAGAAGTATTTCCATACTAATAAGCCCTTTTGAACCCTGTCTAGTACCGCTAGAAGTGACCACCAGGAGCAGTGTCTGGCTGACCCCATATGGCGTCACACCCTGCTGTTTGCCTACTGTCCCCTGCGACCTCTTCCTGCTTTCTACCATTTTCCTTCCTCTTCAATGCTCTGTCTCTCCCTCTAAACTCTCCTCCTCCTGTTCCTCTCTTGTGGGCATCCTTGTGACATCCATCAACACATCATTGTCACCCCCTTTTCTTACACTTTCCAGCTCACGGCAGGGGCGGACTGACCATTAGGGCACTCGGGCACGGACCGAGGGCCCGTGGTCAGGGGGGGGCCCGCCACCCGCCAGAGAACCCTGAGCAGGAGGGGAGACAGCCAGTGAAGGAGGGCGATGGGCATAGCAGCGGAGAAGGGGGGAAGTCCCCCCCCTTCTCTCACCTTGGGGCCCCCCTTCCTGGCTCTCCCCTCCGTAATCTGCAAAGTGTCGCACAGCTGGAAGCGGCTGACAGCGGGTGGAGACTTACCGCTGTTCAGCCACCGGAGGGAGCACTGATCTGTGTGCCGCTAGTGTGGGCTTGGGCCCTTGTGCAATTCACTTTTTCACCTGAGTTTTCTCCTAGGTGATATGTTTAAACTTGTCAATAAAATGCCTTTTAGGCCACCAGAAAGCAAGAACATGCTCAAAATAATTTTGATAGAACTTTCTCATCTAATTTTTGGTACGTTTTAAGTTGAAAAGGGCTGGAAAGTTATTTAAAATCGAAGATGATAAATTATCACCTAGGAGAAAACTCAGGTGAAAAAGAGAATTGCATATGGCCACTGGTCTTCAAAACACAGACTTTGAAGGTGCATTGCCTTCCCTGCTCACTGGGTAAACATGGTGGTGATGGTGGGGAAAGAACGACTTCTCCTTCTTCTGTCTTCTGCAGAGATGGCCTGAAGGTTTTTGATATCCGCCTGCCATAAAAGTCAATGGGGCTCACTGTGAATTTCCAGTTCACAAATTTTCACTGTACATTTTTGGAACTGGAATAACTCATTACTTCATATTACTGAATTATTATCCTGCCTAGAGCTACACTAGCCTTTTCCATCGAGCATCCATCCTCATCAAACTCTTCTGTTCAGCTGATGTCTCTGTTTATAAACTCAGATGGATGTTGCAGCAGGGTGATGTGGCTTACATTAGCTTGGCAGCAAATTAAAATTAGCACCAGCCTAGACTTATTTGAATTTTATGTCAAACTCTTGTAACCAAGCAGTCTATAAATAGAGGTACAGCCAGCAGGATTACATCTGTTGAACCAGAGAGCGTAATGAGAGACGATGGATGCTGGAGGCAGCATTTCTGCAATGCAAAGTAGACATGGGAACAGCACTGCAAGTAGCGATGGCCGAACATCACGATATTCCATATAGTAAGTAGAGGCGCCCCACAAGGATATACCACAATCCTCTTCCTTTCTCTCTTTGTGACAACAACCTTTGCAGCCGTGTTAGGGATAGGACCCTTTTTCCTCCACAAAAACAATGTTAAATTCAATCACAGCGCCAGGGATTATGTTGTAAAGGAACTCCAATCCACCTCCAGAGGCCCCTCCTGCATTTGGGTGCTGTATGGAATATTCTCAGCGACCCATTGAGACAAAAGAGGAGAAGGTGCTCTCAGTGGATAAATGTCAGGCAAAGTTTTATTTGGAAGTGATAGATAAATACAGTAAAAACACTCACATCATGAGGGTCCTACACCAATTAGGACCCTCTGCGGTTAGATCGCTTCCCACCCTGTGGTACTCAGCAACAAGTGCGATCAGAGATGCATAGCCTGCTCTCGTCCCTCTCGACACTTATGGTATTTAATCTATGTTATGACCATCATTTATTTTTATATGTTATTTTATTGACGATTAGATGTTGCAGATGTTGTACGATACTAGATCAATGTTATGCTAATTCTTAGGCAATATTTTAGACAACATTACAGTATTTAATTTTATCTCTCATTGGAGTTCCATCTGAGCGGCACTCTTAAGCATGCTTCATAATAGAGGCATGACTGGATGACATGCGTAGCGTTGTAGTGCGACGTTTTTGTTCTATTGCGCACCCACGGTGTACGTCCGCATAGTGGAACGCATTGCGCGTTCCAGCTGCGTCTCTGCTCTATTGCGCACCCACGCTGTGTGTTCGCATGGTGGAACGCATTACGCGTTCCAGCTGCGTCACAGGAACCAATATGGCCGCCGACCGGAAGTAGTTGGCTTCCGGGTCGGCGCTCGGTGCGGGGACATGGAACTCCTATGGGAAGAGGTAATGAACTAATTTTCTAATGCATATATAAATGCTGCGCAGCCCGCCCGCTCTCGTATCCCCTGATGACGGCGAGAGGCCGAAACTAGTCAAAAGGGACGAGAGCGGGCTATGCATCTCTGATCGCACTTGTTGCTGAGTACCACAGGGTGGGAAGCGATCTAACCGCAGAGGGTCCTAATTGGTGTAGGACCCTCATGATGTAAGTGTTTTTACTGTATTTATCTATCACTTCCAAATAAAACTTTGCCTGACATTTATCCACTGAGAGCACCTTCTCCTCTTTTGTCTCATTGGGTCGCTGAGAATATTCCATACAGCAATATTCCATACAGCACCCAAATGCAGGAGGGGCCTCTGGAGGTGGATTGGAGTTCCTTTACAACATAATCCCTGGCGCTGTGATTGAATTTAACATTGTTTTTGTGGAGGAAAAAGGGTCCTACCCCTAACACGGCTGCAAAGGTTGTTGTCACAAAGAGAGAAAGGAAGAGGATTGTGGTATATCCTTGTGGGGCGCCTCTACTTACTATATGGAATATCGTGATGTTCGGCCATCGCTACTTGCAGTGCTGTTCCCATGTCTACTTTGCATTGCAGAAATGCTGCCTCCAGCATCCATCGTCTCTCATTACGCTCTCTGGTTCAACAGATGTAATCCTGCTGGCTGTACCTCTATTTATAGACTGCTTGGTTACAAGAGTTTGACATAAAATTCAAATAAGTCTAGGCTGGGGCTAATTTTAATTTGCTGCCAAGCTAATGTAAGCCACATCACCCTGCTGCAACATCCATCTGAGTTTATAAACAGAGACATCAGCTGAACAGAAGAGTTTGATGAGGATGGATGCTCGAGGGAAAAGGCTAGTGTAGCTCTAGGCAGGATAATAATTCAGTAATATGAAGTAATGAGTGTTATCACACCATCTTGCATGTAAAATAAATCTTATGGCTGTTGTACTGAATCATGCATCCAGTAAGGTGCTGCAACCTGTGCTAACATATGCACAGGAGACCACAATTTTACTGCATTCTTTTTACTAGGGTATTTCAGATAGAATATATGTTTGCCCCATGCTTGACCGAGAGACCAGTGGGCTGAATGCTCCTACAAACCAGGAAAACGAGACAAGTTAATGTGGCATCACTGGCATGTATGTATATTTGATGAAAGGTAAAACTTATACCCAAAACCTCTTGTCTTACATAGCTCTCAGCCATTTCTAAATAAAGTGATAGAAGATGTGCTCCCTCATTACTTTGTGTAGTTCTCTGAGGCAATTCACTACATCTCAGTAGGTTTAATTAACAGGACCAAATTTAAACCTCAAGGATCGTGGGCTGCCAAGACTGCTAGACTTGTTTAATTAACATGTAATTAGGCAATTAGCTTTGCTGTTTTTATTCCTGTTCTGTGTGTCTTAAAATTACTGATCTACTTGCTCATTGGAGGTGGAAAACTTATTGCGGGCCCTACGGTGACCAAAGTACAAGGAAAATTCAAGTTTGTTTATAATATAAGGCACAATGGCTAACTGGTTAGCATGGTTACATTGTAGTGGCAGAGTTCAAGGTTCAATGCCTACCTAGGACACTACTTACATGCAGTTACCATGGATATTCTCTTTCTGAATGCAATAATTTACTCAAGGAGCTCTGAATCCCTCACACAAACCAAAAACATACTTGTTGTCTGAAGCCCCCACCCCATTCATGACTATAGCACAGACATTAGATTGTGAACCTCTTTGAATAATGGAAACTGTTCAGTATTCTCCACAAGGCATCAGTGTAAGTTCTATATAAAATTATTACTGTTTTACTCTTACTCATCCTAACTGCAGCTCTATCTATTATCTGTCTTTAGTTACATTTTTCAAGCAGTTGGTTGTTTGACATGTGTCATTAGACACACCACATGGTTTATTTGCATGATACCATTTTCAAGGCTGGAGGTACAATTGTTCATCCAACAATCTGTTAACTTTCTTGTCCACATCCTCGCTTCGGCACATATACTAAACTTTCTTGTCCACTGTAGCTTATGATTATGAATTTTAATCTAATATGCATGACTGTTTTAACCTGTATTTATCAGAATATGTCTGCAACTACCTCTATAGTTCATACCCTTATCTTGTACCCTGCCTATTTGTTCCTTCATTCTACGAATTAGTGAGAGTTCCCAACTTGAAGCAGTTCATTTTTTCACAAGGCATCTTATCTGCTATCACATAGACCACAATATTAATTGTGGCTATGAGGTGCCGGGCAGGTAGAATTTGGCATTGGGACTTTGGTAAGCAGCGCAAGGACTTCGGACTTCAGTAAGCAGTGCGAGTGAAATGGTGAGAAGCACAAGTGTTTGGAAAGCAGTGACGGCCATTGGTAGGTGTTACACTAGTGGCGGAGGTGTTCGGCAAGCAAACGGTAGGTGGCTTAAGCAAACAGAGACAGTAATGTAATAAGGATTTGTTGCCCCACTGTTTTCAAAATAGTTCAATGTTGTTGGGGCTGTTATGGCTAAGGGGTGAAGCTCCATGTTGTGAGCTCCAAATACCTTGGGAATAGCAGCTTTCAAGGGGGAAAGGGGTTAAAAGTGCTTGAAAGTGAGGACCCCATATTATTCATTTCTTAAAATGGTTGCTATTGCTTTAATGTTTTAAAGTTACAACAGCTGACTTAGCAAAAACTTATTGTAGATGAAAGTACGTGGATGTCAGTTAGCTAAAAACCACCACAATCCCACTCTCCACAGGGTTTAACACTATTTACCTGACACTATTTTAATGTGAAACTTCTCAAAAACGAACATTGGTTTTTGACTAGTGTCACTTACCTTTCTTCGCAAATATGGTTCACATGATGTTTTGGGCTTTATAATTAAAAAGGTTGGCACCATAGACTTCACAGAGAAAAAGTTTCTGTAAGGGCCCATTCACACTAGAAGCGCGTTTCTGAGTGTTTTGTGATTGATTTGCTTTTTTTAAAATCGCACCCATTCACTTTCATTAAAATCGTGGTAAAAAGTAAAAATCGTAGTAAAAATCGCCGTGATTTCCCTATATGCGGTCGCAAAATCAAGACGATTTTTCAGCAATTTTTACCGCGATTTTAATGAAAGTGAATGGGAACATTTTTTAAAAACGCGAATCAATTGCAAAACGCTCAGAAAAGCGCTTCTAGTGTGAATGGGCCCTAAGTGTGCCGTATTTAGGTGATTTTAGGCAATAAGCAGATCAGGCAGATTTCTAGGGTGGTATCCACCAGGCAACCTAGTCAGGTGCTTAGGGCGTAGTGGGTGTCAAGTGGCCCACCGGCCACCTTCTTTGACCTCTCTCCACTTCATCTTACCAGGGACCATAAGGGGGCACCAAAATAACTACCTTGCCTAGGGCCCCATTACACCATAATCCATCTCTGATTCTTGGCACACTGTGCATTATGGATTTCCTACACATACTAACTACTAGCTACAATATTTCTATTTATAGGATTGGGAGAAGCAAAAAGTGACTTGCTTGGGGCACTAGAATAGCCAGAAAGTGCAACCATAGTCATTCGAAAGCCATTTTAGTGAAAATTGGTTGGAGTAATACTGAATTCAAACTGGCATCAAGCATGTAATGTGCTTCTGGTTTACTTTAAAGTGAACCTCCAGACTAAAAATCGACTCAGTAGCACTGGAAAGGCTTGGTGTTTATTTAACAGTTTCACAGCATCAGAACTTTGTTTCTCTTATACAAGCCTTATTTTTAGCTGCACAGAAGAAAACTGCCCGGGCTTTTTTTCCCCTGATGCTGTGCAAAGCATGATGGGATTTCTGATTATGTTCTCATTCTGCTGTTTTGGTGTAAAAAATTTTTTTTACATTATGATTTGACATTTGAAGCCTAGCGTGTGCAGCTGGAAGGGGTAATCAGGACACAGGACAGTTGGAACTGTGTCTCCTGCTCCTTGTCACCTCCTTTCAACCAAAAAAATGGCTGCCCCCATGACAAAGATGGCAGCCCCCATGAATCACAAACATTTGCCTGTTCTTTTAAAACAGGGTCAGTAAGAGATTGTAGTACTTATCTATTCTAATTAACATAACTAATGTAACTTAATAACAGTATGTTTGTTTAGGCTGAAGTTCCCCTTTAAGAAAAGAAATGGACATCGTAGTGCAGGTTTTGCACTTGAAAAGTCACAGTTGACTGGTTGCATATTTAACAAAGTGGGAGAGGCAGGTCCAGCCACAACTTTCTGATAGAGAGTTGTTGTACTTGCACTTTGTAGCACGCCGAGAAGAAGTAAACAGACTTACAGTGACTTTGACTACACATACATATTGGTTTAGATCACAGGTGTCAAACACAAGGTCTGTGGGCTGAATGCAGCCCTACTTGCCTTCTTACGTGGCCCTCAAGAGGTTCATGTCTATCATTGAAAGCAGCAAAAGAAAGACAGCACACCACCTTCCAGTCCAAAAGAGCACACCAGTGACAGTGTTTCTGACTGAAACGTTGCCAATTTGACCTGGGGTGCAGCAATAACCCATAGAGCATGTGGCTGTCAGGAAGATCAGAGAAGACCCAAAGCATCACTGGAGCTGGTAAATATCACACTGCTCCACTGTACTACTCTGCAGAAGGGGGAGGAGGGAGCCTGCTATGGTTGCTATAGTTATGCCACTTAATTTGAGACCTTTCAATAAGTGTTAAAACTTAATAAACATCTTTGCCTGTGACTTAGACTATGTTGTAAATTGTAGCCCCCCTGGCTTGAGTTTGACACCCCTGGCTTAAATTCTCTGACATACGGTACACACCGATCAGTTACAAAAATGGTTGTATCAGGATGCTAGGGTGGAATTTGACTAGATGGCTTAGAATTCTTCATCTGAATGTCCACTTATCTCTGCTGTTAAAGCAAAGGGGAGATCACCTAGCATGTGCTAAATAATAGATGTGCATTGAAGTTTGTTTGGAGGATTAGATCTGAAAGATGTGATGCTTTTCTGTATAGAGGAATTTGTAGTGAACCATACAAAATTATTCCTATCTGATGTTCAACATACATTTACAAGAAATGTTATTACCAGCTTCTATTTCTGTGTGTAGGTACATTAGCTGTATACATTTATATCTTTTGTATTTCTTATCATGCAGCCCAAGGGCTGCCTTTCCTGAGGTTTGACATATAATGCGAGAACACTGCTGTTCTATGGCCGCTGGCTCTGACTGCTTTTCTCTTTCCCTGTCAGCTTTTTTTTTTCTTCTGCTGAGCTGATATTCCCAGTGTGAGCCAGCAGGATGTAAGACTCCATGCACTAATAAATGCTTACCCAGAGTGCTTTGCGAACAGATCAAACCTGACTTGTTGCTGCCTTCATTGAAAACAGGAGGAAGCCTAGTTCAGTTGCATCTGTGTGCTTCAGATACTGTTTTATACACTAAAGATTGTGAATTCATTCTTCTAAAATAAACACGTGTATGTAATGCTACTTGCACACTGGGTTTTAGGAAAAATAAAACAGCTCGCTACAGCTCATCTCAGATGCTTTGCATAAAACAATGACTAGCTATTATATATATTATACTATATGTGAAGGAAAGGAGCATCTACATGAACTTAAAGTATCCCTACAGCGGTTATAAAAATAAAAATTAGATACTTTCCTCGATAGTGGGAAACCTCTGGATAGTCCATACACTTCCCATTTCTTTTTACACCCCACTGTTCCCACAATTTTTTTTGACTGGAGTCCATCAAATAAGCTTCTCCCAGCTGCACTTCTGGCTGAGGACAAGCGTATTCCTACTGACCAAGCAGGAATTAGGTATGGGCATACCCAATAGAGCGATGCAACACTGCATTACTGGATAGTTTAAATTTGCTTTAACGTGTACCAAAAGTCATATGAGACCTGATGAGCTAAACATAAGTACATAGTGGCTGGTTAGTGTACTGGTTAAGGGCGCTGCCTCTGACATAGGAGACCAGGAGCATTCTTGATACATATTCCTCTATTAAGGTGAGATCACTGGTAGCTTCCTCAGATGTGGCTGCCATAAACTGTGTAGTACAAAACCAAAGCTACCTACTAGTAATGTCCTTTCCCCCTAAATTTCATTACAGCTTTACTAGTTTTAAACCACATGCTATGCATGTTTACTCTATTATAAGATATAACGTTATTATAGCTTCACCAGATTTTTTTTCTTCTATGTAAACCACTAAAGGGAGATTGTTGCATCTGTGACATTCCTATTTCCTTTTTCTTCCATGCAGGTGGATTTGTCTGTATCAGGGGTGTTGTTATTAGAGGGAATCTAAAATAAAAATAAAAGTAACAAACATATACTCACCTAAGGAGGCTCTGGGTCCTGTAAAACCTTCCCATTCTTCTCACGACCACCTCATTCCAATACTGGATCCCCGGTTCAAATCTCCCACCGCAGGAGCACTCGGGCTCTTGAAGACAGGCAGCTCTATACTGCAATGGAGCGGCCCATTTTCGGAAGTCCAAGTGCTTCCAAAGACTCCCAAAGCCCACCAGAAGTGGAAGAGAGCAGTCTCTGACTGAACGGTCGGAGACTGCTAACGGAGGAGCCTGCGGGGGGAACGTGGGGACCGGGAAGGCTCTATAGGACCCAGAGCCTTTCCTCTCCTTAGGTGAGTATCTGTTTTTTGTTTTTATTTTCACTTCAGACTCCCTTTAAAGTCATGTAGAAAGGATATTACCAGTTAGACACTTGATGTTTTGCAAAACACAAACACAAAGCACTATCACATCGAACACCTGCTTAAAAACACTTCCCATCTGCCGGGATGAGTAACTACGTCCCTGCAAAATGCCACAACTCTGTGCAAGGGCGTAGCTACTACATCCCTCCCTGTTGCGCCCCCCGATCACCGCCCTGCGCTCGGTACCGCCGCTCATTACCGCCAATCGTTAGCTGCTAGATCAGTGAATGGGAACACAGTTCCCATTCATTGATCTAAGTCCCCCTGTTAATGATTCAGTGGCTCTGCCATTCACAAATCCCATCCAACCATCCTTCCGCTTCCCGTACTAACTGAATTCACCACTGAGGACATCTTGTGGCCAAATTGTAAAATGATCCCTAGTTACCTGTTTTTCCTTTTTAAATTAACCCCTGACCTCCCACACTCCCCTAAAGTTACCACATTTTTTTTTTTTTTAATTAAGCAAAAAAATAAAATATATGAATAGTTACCTTAGAGACTGAACTTTTTTAATATATATGTAAAGAGAGTCTACTACAATTACTTTATAAATTATGGGCGTGTAATTAGGGATAAAAACAAAATGGAAAAAATACACCTTTATTTCTAAATAAAATATTGGCGCCATACATTGTACTAGGGAACATTTTTAAATGTTGCAATAACCGGGACAAATGTGCAAATAAAATGTGTGGGTTTTAATTATGGTAGCATGCATTATTTTAAAACTATAATGGCCGAAAACTGAGAAATAATGAATTTTTTTCCATTTTTTTCTTATTATTCCCATTAAAACGGAGTTAGAATAAAATAATGGTGGCGAAAAAAACAAGATATTGATTGTTTCGTTGTGATAAGATTTGTCAAAAGGCTTAGGATTTGGAAGTAAATGAAAACAACACTGAAGTCCTTGAGGAAAGGATTTCTGTGGTTTGTTTGAGCATCAAGAGGTGCAGCTTCTGCACCCATATGCAACAAAATGGCATGGAAAGCCCACAAATTGTCTGATGAATGGGAAAAAATGGCAAAATAGATATTAAGTGATGGGTAAGGTCCATTTTATGCAGGGGTACTTTAACCACCTTAGCGGTATGGACGAGCTCAGCTCATCCATTACCGCCGCGGTGGATATCTCAGCCCCTGGTGCGTCTTTTTTTACATTTTTTTTTAAACACGCAGCTAGCACTTTGCTAGCTGCGTGTTTAATTCGATCGCCGACGCTTGCCGCCGATCTGCCGCTACGCACCGCGAAAGAGGCCTTCCCCAGACCCTCAGGCTATGGGGTGGATCGGGACTATCCCTGACATCATGAAGTCGATGATGTCATTCTGATCGTCGCCATGGCAATGAGGGAAGCCCTAACAGCAAAATCCCGTTCAGAGCGGGATTTCCTGTTGGGTATGATCGCCGGCGGCGATCGGAGGGGTGAGCAGGAGGGGGGAATCATGTAGCTAGCGCTAGGCTAGCTACATGATGAAAAAAAAATAGGTTAAAAAAAAACACCTGCGGCCGAGCGCCGCAAAAAAATAGAACGCCAGGGTGGTTAATTCACTGGTTGTCAGCCGCTCCTGTGCACTGGTCAGGCACTCGGCATGGAAGGTAAAGAGGTAGAAATCTTTCCACATTTGCTATAATAAAATAACTATACAAATTGAGGGAAACCTTTTGCACATTCATCTTGACAGTCTGGGCATATATCTGGTGATTGCTGATTAACATTATGGACTCATCTAGAGAAAGGGTTATGTGCACTATACAGTATATAGCATATAAAGAAACAACTATATAATTTCCCACTGAGAATAATTTGGGTCACTTTGTCTCCTGTCTTGATGTGGGTCTTGGGTGTTAGTGCATCCACAGTGACCTCTTGTGATCTCATTTCTGGTTAGAATTATAAAATACAATTTACTGTTAAAACTATATGGTTTGTGTTCTTTTGTAAAATTTACAGTTGGGTTGACTTTCTAACTCTGTTATGGCATATCTGCTGGCACTGCCAGGGTTAAAGGCATGTTTTTCCACCCTTCCCTCCAGAGTCCTATCTCCTTGACTGCAGTGAGGTAAGTTTGTTGGGAAGTAAAGCTGATCTCTGCAGTTACTATGGCAACATTCCCAGTCCTGCCAGTACCAGATTCTTCCTTTATTCCAGTAATTCCCATTTTTAATTTGCCACTGATACGAGGTCAGCTTGGTCAGCTTGAATGGATAGCTTATATCACTACCACACTGGTCTATTATGATAACATCCCTTTTACACTGAGAATCATTACAAATAGGAAAAATGTCCGCCTGAAGTATTAATTTGTTTTGTCAAAATTATTCATAACTTGAAGTGAAATTGTGGAGCCCAAGGCAATCAAATTGAATGTGAATTTTCAAATGCTAGAGAAGCCTGAATAAATGGCAGCAGATGGAAAGAGTTTAGATTTTATTAGTAAAATTACGGCAGTCACTGGCGAGACAGACTAAACTTCTAATGTAACCCATTATTGCCCTGACACAATTTTTAAACATTCTTGAGTGCAAGTCTGACAATAAACACTGTAATGTGCAAACTGTCAAACCCAGTACTTAAAGTGGATCCGAGTTGAACTTTTACTCATTGCATAATTGTGTTCCTTTCCTATTGTTTATAGGACACTAGCCAACCCGCGTTGTAGCATACGCCGCATCTATCTATCTAATAGAGTACGTGCCTCAACCTTGAAGAAAGAAGAAGTAGGCTTTCCATGAGAAAATGTATGCGTGCTCAAACACCAAGTTTAACCCTAGCAAGTCTGGCTTTGCAAATCCGGCCTAATTGGCTATTCATGAGGCAATGCTCATGCAAATATGCATTTGCTTTCGCATGCCAAACTATGCAGGGTCAAAAAACCAATACTGCAAAGTGCTCTCTCGCTGCCTGGGAACCACAGCGGCACCCCGGAGTGGGAGGCTGGGTGGCGCAGCCGCCCCCCCCCCCAAGCGTGGCCAGCGCTGGGGAGAGCCGTCCGCACCCACCTCCTAATATTAAAAACAGCCACTTACCTTATCGTCCATTGGGTTCTGCTACATGCGCATTAATTTTCTCATGGAAAGCATTTTGTGCAGTTTGTATCCTTTGGAGGCAGGTGGTGGATGGCTTGCTCCGGTGGTGTGAACCCTGGAGTGTGTGCGCCTGTCCTCCCCCCCCCCCCCCTCTGGAGTGCTGTATGTGAGCCAGCCCTGAGCTCTAAAGCTCGGGGTGACCCATGCTTCTCTCCTTTCTCATGTGGTGACCCCAAATTAATGCGCATGTAGCAGAACGCAATGGACGTTAAGGTAAGTGCCTGTTTTTAATATTGGGAGGTGGGTGCAGACGGCTCTCCCCGGCGCTGGCCACACTTGGGGGTGGTCGTTCACGCCACCCAGCCTCCCCCTCCGGGGTGCCGCTGTGGTTTCCAGGCAGTGAGAGAGCCTGGGACCCTGCGGTCCCCCCAGTTGTATAAAAAGGGGGCATTGGGAATCCTCCCCGTGGCGCTCCTGGAGGCCTGGAGCACACCAAAAACTGCTAGCAGATCCGCAAAATGCTAGCAGATTTTGAAACGCTTTTTCTTATTTTTCTGTAGCATTTCACCTAGCATTTTGCGGTTTTGTAAAGAGTTTTTGGTGTAGTAGATTTCATATATTGTTACAGTAAAGCTGTTACTGAACAGCTTCTGTAACAAAAACGCCTGCAAAACCGCTCTGAACTGCCGTTTTTCAGAGCGGTTTGCGTTTTTCCTATACTTTACATTGGAGGCAGAAACGCCTCCGCAATCCAAAAAATGCCTCACCTCGGGAGTATGCGTTTCAGCAAAACGCCTCCCGCTCTGGTGTGCACCAGCCCATTGAAATACATTACCCAAGCGTATCCGCAGCCGCAAGTGGATCGCAAAACGCTGCCGAACCGCTCTGGTGTGCACTAAGCCGGATAGTGCTAATGTAGCATGTAGCAGGGTGACTGCTTTGTGGTATTGGTTTGTGCATGCATTTGCATGAGCATTGCCTCATGAATAGCCAATTACAGATTTGCAATGTCAGACTTGCTAGGGTAAGGCCTCTTTTCCATGGACTGTGAATAGGCAGTGAAATGGCTCTCAAACTCTCACAACTGCTCACTGCTGCCTGGTAACTGCTCACTGCTGCCTGGTAACTGCTTGCTGCTGCCTGGTAACTGCTTGCTGCTGCCTGGTAACTGCTTGTTGCTGCCTGGTATCTGCTCACTGCTGCCTGGTAACTGCTTGCTGCTGCCTGGTAACTGCTTGTTGCTGCCTGGTAACTGCTTGTTGCTGCCTGGTATCTGCTCACTGCTGCCTGGTAACTGCTTGCTGCTGCCTGGTAACTGCTTGTTGCTGCCTGGTATCTGCTCACTGCTGACTGATAACTGCTTGCTGCTGCCTGGTAACTGCTTGTTGCTGCCTGGTATCTGCTCACTGCTGCCTGGTAACTGCTTGCTGAGCACACAGCTCAACAGTCCGTGGAAAAGAGGCCTTAAACTTGGTGTTTGAGCACGCATAAATGTTCTCATGCAAAGTACTTCTTCTTGTTTGAAGGTTGAGGCACTTAGTCTATTATATATATAGATTCCTCAAGCCAAATACTTTTTTGTTTTTGTTTTAATACTGTAATTCCCTATAAACTAAATAACCTACGCCCACAGATATTCAGAGAGCCTTGGCAGTAGCAAGGGCTCATGGGAGCTCAGTCTGGGCAGGAGGAGCAGGAGGTGTTACTAGCCATTGATTTCAGAGGCAGAGGGAGGAGGGGGAAAGATTAGGTTTTTTTTACAGGCTTAGTGATCAAGATACAGATAAGCCTGCCTCTGTGTAATGCTTACAAACAACATGGCTGCTGTCATTGTATCACAGGAAGAAATAATCATATTCTATTAAAGCTGTTTGCAGCTATATTTGCTGTGTAAACTATCTAAACTTTAGATAAGATATATAGACAAGTTACTTGTTATAGTTAGTTTTTCATCTCGGATCCGCTGTAACCCAGGATTGAACTTCATCTCAAACAGTAGCAGATAGCCCCTTTTATATGAGAAATCTTTAGCTTTTCTTGCATAGATCATCAGGGGGGTCTGTATGGCTGATATTGTAGTGAACCCCTCCCACAGTGTGATGTCAGGACCTAGGTCCTTACAGTTTCCTGTCTGTGAACCTACGGGCCACAGATGCTCAGTAGACAAGACAAAACACAGAAAATTTACATTGCGCTTTTCTCCTAGTGGACTCAAAGCGCAGTATAATGCACTTGTGCATGTTTTGGTTTTTTTTGCTCCGTACATGAGTGCTTTGTTCTACTGGGCACAGGGCCGGGCCGAGGCATAGGCTGGAGAGGCTCCAGCCTCAGGGCGCAGTGTAGAAGGGGGCGCACAATTCATTCAGCTGTCATTCCTAATTGTGTTTGAAGCAGAAATAAATAAGAAAAGGAGATACATGGAAGTGACTACAAGCCAGATAACTAGAGATTAAGGTGTTGGGGGCCCTGGGGTGCCTCTTAGTCTAATAGCAATCAGTGTGTGACGGCAGGGGTGAAGGGATGGAGGGGCGCACTTTGGTGTTTCAGCCTTGGGTGCTGGAGGACCTTGTCCCGGCTCTGACTGGGCATGCACGGTCTGCACTTGCATATGCCCAGTGCAGATGTGCCAGAAGAAGCATATTCAAACCGCTGGAGAGAAGGATCTGGGAAGCCTCTGGACTTCTCATTAATGAGGTAAGTATCTAACTTTTACATTTTTAATTACTTCAGGATTGCTTTTAAGTAGTGGGTTCAGGGGAAGAGTTAAAGCCTCTTCTTTTCTTGATTGCTGTCACGTGGCACCTCTCTGATAGTGCCTGAAATCATCTTCCAGATTTTTTGAAGCATCTCTTCATCCACTGTGTTGATTGGTTACTGACATAACTCTATTTTCTGTCAAAATATGTGTTGTAGGATTAATCAATTGAGTGCCAAATCTTGAAATTAAAAGGTGACAAATGCATGAAAGCCGAAAGAAGAGTTTAATCAAAGAGAAGAGACTTTAACTACTTGCCGACTGCTCCACGCCAATTGCCTGAAGCCTATCATAGCTGATCGCAGTAATTGGCTGGCCAGGGGAGGGAGGGAAGTAAAATAAATTTAAAAAAACAACATTTTATTAAAAAAGAATACAAATAAATATTTATTTAAAAAAAAAAAACATTCGGGGAGCGATCAGACCCCACCAACAGAAAGCTCTGTTGGCGTGGAGAAAAGGGGGGGAGGGGCTGGAATCACCTGTGTGCTGGGTTTTATGGCCTATTTAACTAAAAATGGCCTGGTCTTTAGGAAGGGGGGGGGGTTAACACTGCGGTCCTCAAGTGGTTAAAGAAGAGCTAAGCTAAAAAAACCAAATCTTTGCTCATATTGCACCTACAGTATTATAAATAGAAAATACTATATACTACCTAGCTACTAGAGATGTTGCAAACATCAAATTTTGGGTTCGCAAACGGCAAATGTGAACTTCCGGAAAAGTTTGAACCGGGCGAACCTCCATAGACTAATGGGGAGAAGAATTTAGAAACATACAAAGACTCTTTCTGGCCACAAAAGTGATGGAAAACTTGTTTCAAAGGGTCTAATACCTGGATAGGGGCATGCCAGAGGGGGATCCATGCCAAAAGTACCACCAAAAATTATGGAGTTGACGCAGAGTCAGGTTTTAATCCATAAAGAGCAGAAATCACAGTACATTCCTACATTGGAGGAATAAAGGGCTGCTTTTAAATGTCCAGGGTGGTAATGTAAGGGTTATGCCCTCTTCACAGTGACAGACCAAAGGCCGCATTTACCGAGATTGAGCACTAACAGGTCTGTAAGACCCTCAGGTGTGCATGTGCGGTGCTGCATGCGTGCTCAACTGAAGCAGACACCAGACAGGCTCAGTCTGCAACCTATTTTCTTAAAGCATATGTGTCAAATTTATTTGTAAAACATTATTTTGAAAGTTTTTTTTTTATGAAAAAATAACAACAACACAAATACAAAGTTATTTTTGAAAAAAAAAAAAAAACACGACAATGTTATTTAAATTTCATTTTTTTTAAATTACAATATTAAAATTACAGCACGGTGGCAGCTTCTCTGGCAGGCAATAAAATGCAGACTTCCTGAGACACCACCATGATGTCCTTGTATCTAGTGACAATGTTCGAACTGCCACTCTTAAAGTGAACCCGAGGTGGGGTTCTGACAATACAGCCCAGCCCCTGTTGCTATCCAGATCCCCCTAAGCCCCCCCTGCGCTCTGCGATCACCCATAAATCACCCATAAAGCATGTCACAGCGGGCTGTGTTTACCTCTGTACTGTCAGTCTGCTGCTCCCCCCGCCTCCTGCATAGCTCCGGTCCCGCCCGCGTCCCTTCCCTCCCCGCTGATTGGAGGGAAGGGACGCGGGTGGGGACCGGAGCTATGCAGGAGGCGGGGGGAGAGCCGAGACTGACAATACAAAGGTAAAAACAGCCCGCACAGCGCGACTGTGATTTATGGGTGAGCGCAGGGGGGCTTAGGGGGGATTTGGATAGCAACAGAGGCTGGGCTGTATAGGCAGACCCAGCCTCTGTATGCGGATTTCATTGTCAGAACCCCACCTCGGGTTCTCTTTAATGCTGCATTTACCGAGACTGAGCGCTAACGGTCTGTAAGGCCCTTAGGTGTGCATGTGCGGTGCTGCATGCGCACTCAGCTGAAGCAGACACCAGACAGGCTCAGTCTACAACCTATTTTCTTAAAACATATATGTCAAATTTATTTGTAAAAAATTATTTTGACATTTTTTTGGGGGGGAAATTAATAAAGACAAATACAAAGTTATTAAAGAAAAACTACATTTCAATGTTATTTAAATGTAAAAACTATTTTTGAAAAAAAAAATTACAACAAAAACAAATTACAGCAGGCCTGCCATTTGTGGTGGTGGTGTCACCAACTCCAATGCAGAGCCATGCATTGAAGGCTTGCCAGTTGCCATTGGTGTTCAGTCGGTGGCAGGCTTGCAGCAGGCCTGCCTGCCATTTGTGGAGTGGGTGGTGGGGGTGTCACCAACTTCAATGCAGAGCCACGCAGTGAAGGCTTGCCTCAGTGGTCAGCAGGTTTACCCAATGTGCGGCATAGGTAATATATGTGCCCTGACCATGCTTAGCAGACCAGTGGTCAGTGGTTAGAGGGACCCTTGCCCCAACATTGTGTGCCAGAGATGCGGTGACTTGGTTCTGCACATGATGGCGCAGGTTTACACATACAAATTTAATTTGAGAAAAAAATTGTTAATGTTATTTATGAGGAAAATGTAATTGTCATTTTGAAAAAAAATGCTATTACAGCACTGGGATGTTGGATGTGGAATAGGCCCTGGGTAGCTGAGGGTGATATACCTGCCCTGACCGTGCTGCTTTTAAATGTCCAGAGTGGTAATGTAAGGGTTATGCCCACTTCACTCTGACAAACCAAATGCTGCATTTACCGATATTGAGCGCTAACAGGTCTGTAAGGCCCTTAGGTGTGTGTGTGTGGTGCTGCATGTGCGCTCAACTTAATGGACCAGTGTTGCTACAAGGTTCACCAGACAGACAGGCTCAGTGTACAGCCTAACTTTTTTTGGGGGGGGGGGTCTATATGTGAACTCCACCATGCTAACTAGTTACACGACCACACAGCCACTCAAGATTGGGCGGTAACAGGTCTGTAAGGCCCTTAGGTGTGCGGGTGCTGCAAGCGCGCTCAACTGAACGGACGAGCTTGGGCGTTGTTATTTATAAAAAAAAAATGTTTTTTAGAAAAAAAAGTTTTTTAGAAAAAAAAATGTCAGGCCCCATTTACACTTATTCAGTTGGTATGCGTTAGTGTGCGTTAGTATACGTTAGTATGCATTAGTATGCGTTTTTTCCATAGCAGTGCATTGGGAAGAAGATTTCAGTTAAAACGCGTTAAGTGTGAAAGGTGCCATAAGAAAACATGGGACTTACTTTGAAAATCAGTTTTCTTTCAGTTATAACTGAGAGCAACTGATTAAGTGTAAAAGGGGCCTCAGTGTAATTTACCTAATTTTTTTATTAATTTAGTGCGTGCCTCTCAAGTAAACGGACCAGCATGTCGTCACGTGTAGCAGAGGCCTGGAAGGGATGGAAAATTAATTATAGAACTTTATGATGGTACTAGCAAACAGACTGGCTCAGTGTCAGTCAGTCATGCGGCATGCAGAGTAGTGTTGGGCGAACACCTGGATGTTCGGGTTCGCGAACGTTCGCCAAACATGGCCGCGATGTTCGGGTGTTCGCGCCGAACTCCGAACATAATGGAAGTCAATTGGGACCCGAACTTTCGTGCTTTGTAAAGCCTCCTTACATGCTACATACCCCAAATTTACAGGGTATGTGCACCTTGGGAGTGGGTACAAGAGGAAAAAAAAATTAGCAAAAAGAGCTTATAGTTTTTGAGAAAATCAATTTTAAATTTTCAAAGGGAAAACTGTCTTTAAAATGCGGAAAATGTCTGTTTTCTTTGCACAGGTAGCATGCATTTTGCCGCCATGCAGTCATAAATGTAATAAAGATAAGAGGTTCCATAAACAGGGACCGGCAACGCTAACCCAGCAGCAGCACACTTGATGGAACAGGAGGTGGCGCAGGAGGAGAAGGCCACGCTTTCAGACACAACAACCCAGGCCTTGCATGAGGACAAGAAGCGTGCGGATAGCATGCATTTTGCCGCCATGCAGTCATAAATGTAATAAAGATAAGAGGTTCCATAAACAGGGACCGGAAACGCTAACCCAGCAGCAGCACACGTGATGGAACAGGAGGAGGCGCAGGAGGAGAAGGCCACGCTTTCAGACACAACAACCCAGGCCTTGCATGAGGACAAGAAGCGTGCGGATAGCATGATTTTTGCCGCCATGCAGTCATAAATGTAATAAAGATAAGAGGTTCCATAAACAGGGACCGGCAACGCTAACCCATCACAGATGGTCATTGTTCATGTTACTTGGTTGGGGTCCAGGAGTGTTGCATAGTCATTTTCAATCCAGGATTGATTCATTTTAATTTGAGTCAGACGGTCTGCATTTTCTGTGGAGAGGCGGATACGCCGATCTGTGACGATGCCTCCGGCAGCACTGAAACAGCGTTCCGACATAACGCTGGCTGCCGGGCAAGCCAGCACCTCTATTGCGTACATTGCCAGTTCGTGCCAGGTGTCTAGCTTCGATACCCAATAGTTGAAGGGTGCAGATGGATTGTTCAACACAGCTACGCCATCTGACATGTAGTCCTTGACCATCTTCTCCAGGCGATCGGTGTTGGAGGTGGATCTGCACGCTTGCTGTTCTGTGGGCTGCTGCATGGGTGTCAGAAAATTTTCCCACTCCAAGGACACTGCCGATACCATTCCCTTTTGTGCACTAGCTGCGGCTTGTGTTGTTTGCTGCCCCCCTGGTCGTCCTGGGTTTGCGGAAGTCAGTCTGTCGGCGTACAACTGGCTAGAGGAGGGGGAGGATGTCAATCTCCTCTCTAAAGTCTCCACAAGGGCCTGCTGGTATTCTTCCATTTTGACCTGTCTGACTCTTTCTTCAAGCAGTTTTGGAACATTGTGTTTGTACCGTGGATCCAGAAGGGTATAAACCCAGTAATTGGTGTTGTCCAGAATGCGCACAATGAGTGGGTCGCGTTCAATGCAGTCTAGCATGAATTGAGCCATGTGTGCCAGAGTCCTGCCAGAATCCTCATCATCCTCTTGTGAGCGTTGTGATAGTTGTTGTGATGCATCATAGTCGTCACCTTCTTCCTGGTCTGCTTCTGCTGACCATTCGCGCTGAATTGTGGAAGTCCAACGTGCACCGCTCTGGCCCTCGTCAGTGGTGGCATGAAATTCCTGCTCCAACTCCAGCTGTTCCTCCTCCTCTTCTTCGTCATAGCTGCTGGGGCCAGCGTTTCCTGATGGCCTGATGTTGGTACCATCACGCTGATCGTTTTCTCCTTCAGATTCCCCCAGTTGCATCATGACAGCTGTTTCCTTGATTTTCAACATTGACTTCTTCAGTAAACACAGCAGTGGTATGGTAATGCTGACTGAAGAGTTGTCACTGCTCACAAGCAACGTGGTTTGCTCAAAATTTTGGAGGACTTGGCAGAGGTCCAACATATTGGCCCAATCGGATCCACAGAAGCTTGGCAGCTGTCCGAATGCGCCTCGGTACTGCGCCATCATGTACTGGACCACTGCACTCTTCTGCTCGCAAAAGCGGGCTAGCATGTGCAGCGTAGAATTCCAGCGTGTAGGGACATCACACAGCAAGCGATGGTGGGGGAGATTGAAGCGCTCCTGCATCTTGGCGAGTGCCCCCGAAGCAGTACTGGAATTTCTACAATGTTTGGCCACTCGTCGCACCTTCAACAGAAGATCGGCCACGCCTGGGTATGTCCTCAGGAACCGCTGAACTACTAGGTTCATCACGTGCGCCAGGCAAGGGATGTGTATCAGCTTAGCCAACCTTAAAGCGCGAATGAGATTACTCCCATTATCACACACAACCATGCCCGGTTTCAGGTCCAGCGGTGCCAGCCACAAATCCGTCTGTTCCTTTATTCCCCTCCAAATTTCCTCCCCTGTGTGCTGCTTATCCCCAAGGCAGATCAGCTTCAGCAACGCTTGCTGACGCATGCCAACAGCTGTGCTGCACTGCTTCCACGATCCTACTGCTGCTGGGTTAGCGTTTCCGGATGAGGTACAGCTTTGAGATGCGTTGGAGGAGAAGGAGTCAGAGAGGTAGGTGCTGCTGTTGTTATCCAGTGGGAGGGACGGCGGTGCAGCTGTTTGCTGCGTGGGCAACACCCGCGTCGTAGCAGGTGAGGAATCGTTGCCAGGCTCCACAAGGTTCACCCAGTGCGCGGTAAGGGAGATGTATCGACCCTGGCCGAACGCACTCGTCCAGGTGTCAGTGGTGAGGTGAACCTTGCAGGCAACGGCATTCTTCAAGCTTCGGGTTATTTTGCTGACCACATGCTCATGCAACTCAGGCACTGCAGAGCGCGCAAAGTGATAGCGGCTGGGAACCACGTAACGTGGGATGGCCACTGACATCATGCCCTTGAAGCTGTTTGTCTCCACCACTTGATATGGCAGCATTTCGCAGGCCAGAAGCTTGGCTATGCTGGCTGTTACTGCCACGGCCCGGGGGTCATTTGCTGGCAATTTCCTTTTGCGCTCAAGCATCTCCGAGACAGACAACTGAACCGTAGGGCTGCACACTGAACGGCTGTTGGTTGTTGTGTTTGATGACTGGGAGACCTCAAGAGCACTATTCCGGAAAGTGACAGTGTCAGCGTTGTCTGATGTTTGTGAATGTTGTTGTGAACCACGCAATGGCTGGGCTACTGCTGCTGCTGAGGAGGGTCTGGTGGTGAGTCTGGTGACCCCAAGGGAGGCAGTGTTGCTGCTGGTACCCTGTCCTGGTGGCCACAGAGTGGGATGTTTGGATACCATGTGGCGGGTCATGCTGGTGGTGGAGAGGTTGTTAATATGTTTCCCCCTGCTCAGGCGGGTCTTGCACACCTTGCAAATCACCATGGTACCATCCTCACTGCAGTCTTCAAAGAAAGGCCAGACTTTGGAGCACCTGCCTTGCTGGCGATTTCTGTTTGCGCCTCTTTTTTGTCTCACTTGAACTTCCACGCTTGTGGTGCCTGAAATTTCGCGCCGCCTACCTTGTGGCACAAGTCGAACTCGTGCAGCAGTGGGTTCTTCAACAGACTCATCTGTGCTGCTGCTACGACGGCGATGTTCTCCTTCACATACAAAATCTGGGTCTCTGTCAACATTGTCCATACCCTCCTCCTCCTCTTCCATCTCCTCAAACTCGTCATATGTGATTGTGGGCCGCCGCCGTGGAGTAGAGCTCCCCACAACAACCTCTGCGCAGCACACTCCAACGTCGTCTTCAAGATCTTCTCGGCCGACCTCCTGCAATTGAAACCCCTCCTGCCCAACTTGCTCTGGGATTTGGGTTTCCGAGTCCTCCTCAGACTCGCCTTGCATTTCAGTGCGCGGTGCATTTCCCACAGTCAATGGTTGTGAATCCGGGCACAAAATTTCTGGCAGTTCCATTGACCTTTGAAAGGTGGAAGTTTGTTGGGCTGGGAATAGCTCCTGCGAATACCCCATTGTGTCCTGAGGAAATTCTTCGGACTGGTTATTTGGCAGTTGTGTGCATGGTGTCGCTGCCGGTTGTGTCTGCTTTGTGCCCACTGGCTCCTTGTAACTGGCTGAGGACTCGGACCTCGTGCGTGATGTGCTGGTGCTGCTTAACCCACTGCTGGACGCTTGAGAGGTCATCCAATTAATTATCTGGTCCTGTTCTTTTGGATTTGTGAGGGTTGATTTCCTGGACAACATGGGCGGTATTGAGTGGGTATTCTTCGGTGCTCCACTGTGGCCTGTAAGTGAACCGTCAGGGGGGACACCTCTTCCCTTGCCCCTCCCTCTTTCACAGGATTTCTTCTTCATTTCACTTATCCGTAAAAGTACACGCTGACTGGCAGCATTATAGTGGCAGTACAGAAATGCTATACAGTGGCGGGTGAGCGGTGTACTACTATTCCCAGCAGCGACACAGAGCACAATGCTATACAGTGGTGGGTGAGCGGTGTACTACTATTCCCAGCAGCGACACAGAGCACAATGCTATACAGTGGTGGGTGAGCGGTGTACTACTATTCCCAGCAGCGACACAGAGCACAATGCTATACAGTGGTGGGTGAGCGGTGTACTACTATTCCCAGCAGCGACACAGAGCACAATGCTATACAGTGGTGGGTGAGCGGTGTACTACTATTCCCAGCAGCGACACAGAGCACAATGCTATACAGTGGTGGGTGAGCGGTGTACTACTATTCCCAGCAGCGACACAGAGCACAATGCTATACAGTGGTGGGTGAGCGGTGTACTACTATTCCCAGCAGCGACACAGAGCACAATGCTGTACAGTGGTGGGTGAGCGGTGTACTACTATTCCCAGCAGCGACACAGAGCACAATGCTATACAGTGGTGGGTGAGCGGTGTACTACTATTCCCAGCAGCGACACAGAGCAAAATGCTATACAGTGGTGGGTGAGCGGTGTACTACTATTCCCAGCAGCGACACAGAGCACAATGCTATACAGTGGTGGGTGAGCGGTGTACTACTATTCCCAGCAGCGACACAGAGCACAATGCTATAAAGTGGTGGGTGAGCGGTGTACTACTATTCCCAGCAGCGACACAGAGCACAATGCTATACAGTGGTGGGTGAGCGGTGTACTACTATTCCCAGCAGCAACACAGAGCACAATGCTATACAGTGGTGGGTGAGCGGTGTACTACTATTCCCAGCAGCGACACAGAGCACAATGCTATACAGTGGTGGGTGAGCGATGTACTACTGTTCCCAGCAGCGACACTGAGTGGCAGTAAACACAATGCTATATAGTGTGGCTGAGCGGTGTACTACTATTCCCAGCAGCGACACAGAGCACAATGCTATACAGGGTGAGCGGTGTACTACTGTTCCCAGCAGACACACAGAGTGGCAGTAAACACAATGCTATATAGTGTGGCTGAGCGGTGTACTACTATTCCCAGCAGCGACACAGAGCACAATGCTATACAGGGTGAGTGGTGTACTACTGTTCCCAGCAGACACACAGAGTGGCAGTAAACACAATGCTATATAGTGTGGCTGAGCGGTGTACTACTATTCCCAGCAGCGACACAGAGCACAATGCTATACAGGGTGAGCGGTGTACTATTGTTCCCAGCAGACACACAGAGTGGCAGTAAACACAATGCTATATAGTGTGGCTGAGCGGTGTATTACTATTCCCAGCAGCGACACAGAGCGCAATGCTATACAGGGTGAGCGGTGTACTACTGTTCCCAGCAGACACACAGAGTGGCAGTAAACACAATGCTATATAGTGTGGCTGAGCGGTGTACTACTATTCCCAGCAGCGACACAGAGCACAATGCTATACAGGGTGAGTGGTGTACTACTGTTCCCAGCAGACACACAGTGTGGCAGTAAACACAATGCTATATAGTGTGGCTGAGCGGTGTACTACTATTCCAAGCAGCGACACAGAGCACAATGCTATACAGGGTGAGCGGTGTACTACTGTTCCCAGCAGACACACAGAGTGGCAGTAAACACAATGCTATATAGTGTGGCTGAGCGGTGTACTACTATTCACAGCAGCGACACAGAGCACAATGCTATACAGGGTGAGCGGTGTACTACTGTTCCCAGCAGACACACAGAGTGGCAGTAAACACAATGCTATATAGTGTGGCTGAGCGGTGTACTACTATTCCCAGCAGCGACACAGAGCACAATGCTATACAGGGTGAGCGGTGTACTACTGTTTCCAGCAGGCACACAGAGTGGCAGTAAACACAATGCTATATAGTGTGGCTGAGCGGTGTACTACTATTCCCAGCAGCGACACAGAGCACAATGCTATACAGGGTGAGTGGTGTACTACTGTTCCCAGCAGACACACAGAGTGGCAGTAAACACAATGCTATATAGTGTGGCTGAGCGGTGTACTACTATTCCTAGCAGCGACACAGAGCACAATGCTATACAGGGTGAGCGGTGTACTACTGTTCCCAGCAGACACACAGAGTGGCAGTAAACACAATGCTATATAGTGTGGCTGAGCGGTGTACTACTATTGCCAGCAGCGACACAGAGCACAATGCTATACAGGGTGAGTGGTGTACTACTGTTCCCAGCAGACACACAGAGTGGCAGTAAACACAATGCTATATAGTGTGGCTGAGCGGTGTACTACTATTCCCAGCAGCGACACAATGACCTTGGGACCCTGGCTAGCCTGGCTGGAGAGAGAACTTCCCTGCCTGCCTACCCAAAGCTAAACCCACAGACAAATGGCGGAGAAATGACGTGGATCGGGTATTTATTTACCCGAACCACGTGACCCGTTCGGCCAATCAGAGCGCGTTCGGGTCCGAACCACGTGACACGTTCGGCCAATCACAGCGCTAGCCGAACGTTCGGGGAACGTTCGGCCATGCGCTCTTAGTTCGGCCATATGGCCGAACAGTTTGGCCGAACACCATCAGGTGTTCAGCCGAACTCGAACATCACCCGAACAGGGTGATGTTCTGCAGAGCCCGAACAGTGGCGAACACTGTTCGCCCAACACTAATGCAGAGATGCTGGGTGGGGACAGAGTTAAAAGTCTTTGGGCAGGCAGTAGCCCTCCGGTATCCATGCCTCTTTCATCTTAATAAAGGTTCGGCAATCAACACAATGGCCACCTGACAGACTTCAGTTCTACTTAGTAAATTCATTTTTTTTCCACGGTGGCCTCCAAACTTGCCCATCTTCATGTACAAGTTATGCAGGCTGATGAAGGGCAAAACAAGTCATGGGGGGAATCTGTTGTGATATATCACAGGGGGAAACCCAACAACCACCACTTCCCACCTGAGATATCAACTTATTTGTTTTTAATTTTGTGTTTTCTTTTACTGCAATTTACAATTCGTGTTTTCTTTTACTGCATTTCACAATGAAAACTAATTTTAATCACACATGAACATCCACTTAATAATCCACCATTAATTGCCGTATTGATTTAGTCTCTTTAACCTCTTGAGGACCATGATCTTAATCCCCCCTAGTGACCAGGCCATTTTTTACAATTGAGGCCACTGCAGCTTTAAGGGCTCGTTGCACGGAAGCACAACTCAGCACACAAGGGATCCCCCCCCTTTTCTGCCCACCAACAGAGCTCTGTTGTTGGGCTGTGATTGCTCCCAGGGTGTTTATTTATTTTATTATAAATATTTATTTATTTTATTGTTCAATAAATCTTTTCTTTTTTTTTTACTAAACCGCCAGCCAATCAGCGCGATCGGTTATCATAAGCATCAGCCTATGACAGCGGATTGCCTTTATGCCTCTGGAGGGGACAGCCGAGTGACACGCCTGTCCCCAGTACAGCGCTGCCTTAGATCACAGCGCTGTGCTGTGTTAATAGCCATCTAACAGTCTCCTAGCAGTGATCGCCGCTGGGAGACTGATGATGGAGCGGAGCACGCATTGGCATGCACAATCTCCTGCAAAACATGCCCCCAGGACTGCACGCCCCCAGTACTGCAATGCAATTAGGCGGTAATGGGGCTGCCGCCGCGCTCACGCCGTTTGGCATGAGGCGGTCGTTAATTACAAAGTACACCTTGTATGTGTTTTTTTTTCCTTTTTAAATAAATTAGTGTTCTGTACACATTATTTAGCTGGTGAGTGATAAGAGTTACCAGAACTTCTTTAAATGTTTTCTCTAACCATGTTTTGACGATGAATGAAAGTTATTGCTTATCTCAGTTATGCCACGTAGTAGTATTAAAGCTGCACTTTCCCTGCTACCTTTCTGACATTAAGCACACAGGAGGGTGGGTGGCTGGTTTATCTTTAAAGTAATATTGTTCCTTTAATATGTGTTGATTTTATTAGGTTCCCAAGAATAAGCCTGGAATTGCTCATAATTTAACCCCACCAAAAAAAAAAGAGTAGGATGTTTTGGGAACAATAGTTAGGTATTGCTCAGTTTATCTGATGCTCCATAGCTGGGGGTGGTTGAGAGGGTGCAAGGACAGCAGAGGTTGACGTGGCTGAAGATGCTGGACCAGGAGGAAGAGGGTGGCTTTGCGTTTGTGTTCTGCTTTTATTAAAGGTGCACTATGGCTAATATCTTCTTTTTTTTGTCACTTTCATATAATTATTTGTGTGTGGAGCAATGCTAATAACATGTAGTGTGGCAGATCAAAAGGATTTTTTACAATGCAATTATCCATCTATAGCTTCTAGAGTCACGTCGGAAGATTTACCTTTCTGACGCGACTCAGACTAATTAGCAGTAGGAGGCATTAGTTTCTGCAGCTTGAGCTGCCGTTATTGTCCACCCCCTCTGGTCAGCTCAGCTAGATTGTTCCATCTTCTAACTGCACTATTGTGCAGTTACTAAGCTCACTTCAGAGCTATAAAGTGCAGGACGCAGCCGCCGTACTGTGCAGGATGCAGCCGTACGGATCTCTGGTTATACGTTGCCTTTGAAGGACCCCTGTAGCAAAGCTGGCAATGATGCCACCGCCTTGCGCACTTCAAAATCCGAAGTCTGGTGGCTACCATAGAAATGGACAACAATAGGTGTCCATTTCATTGCCAGCTTCGCTACAGGGGTCCTTGGCAGACAGCGTTTAACCAGAGATCCCCACGGCTGCATCCTGCACAGTATGGCGGCTTCGTCCTGCACTTTACTGCGCTGAAGTGAGCTTAGTAACTGCACAATAGTGCAGTTAGAAGATGGAACAATCTAGCTGAGCTGACCAGAGGGGTGGACAATAACGGCAGCTCAAGCTGCAGAAACTAATGCCTCCTACTGCTAAATGGATTAGTCTGAGTCGCGTCAGAAAGGTAAATGTTCCGACGAGACTCTAAAGCTATAGATGGATAATGTAAATGTGTAAAAAATCCTTTTGATCGGCCACAATACATGTTATTAACATTGCTCCACACACAAATAATTATATGAAAGTGACAAAAAATGTTTTTGCCATTGTGCCCCTCTAATGTGTGCATACCATTGGTGTTTGTGTTTTGCGATTAGGTGCCTTTGCAAAAAAGCTGTCCCTAGGTGGGTGTTGGGCTTCCCATGACTCAGTTTCTTTTGGCAGAGGTTGCAGATGGCATTGCTGGTATCAGAGGCACACAAACAAACAAAAAACCACACTGGTGAGCTTTGGAATGTCGGCATTCTGGTGGTGGCAACACCAGGTGTTGAAGGGCGTGTTGGCTAGCTGACCCCAGGTGTATCACAAATGCATCATGTGTGAATAACTCCTCTGACACATCAAGTGGAGCAGCTTTGGTGATTGATGGAAGCTGTAGAAGATGGGGTGTGCTGTGTAAGCCAGTCAACTACGTCCTCAGAATTTTGGGTGTTGAGGGTACGTGCCTCCTGAACACTGTGCATTCTTCCAGGGCCACAGAAAATCACAGCAGCACAACCTCGAGGACACTTGAGAGGTGGCCTGCCTGTGCCTGTCATTTTTTTTAATTGGGGTACTGAGCCTGCAACAAGTGAAAAGTAATGCAGTGGAGGTGCTACAATGCCTGCAACTGAATGTGACAACAACCATAGCAGTAATGTACACAGCTCTGGTTGTCAGTGGGCTGTGTAGTGTCACACACCGAGATACGCAACAGTTCAAACACAATACAGTGATGATAATAACAGATGCCCTGGAGCACTATTGTGCTTGTGTCTAATGTGACATAATTATAGTGGGCACTGGGCACAGCTCTGGGTGGCTGCCTGTGGGCTGTGGAGTGTCGCTCACACACACACAAAAAAAGCACAAGGATGGAGTAGCCCTCAGAAGGGCTGGTTGGGGTGAGTAAACAGCAATCAGGCAGCGAGGATAAAAATAAACAAGCCTAGCTAACGCTTTCCTTATCTCCAGCAAGCTCTGTCCCTTCCTCTTACTATTCCAACTGAAGACAGACTGGAACATGGAGGGCGCTGCAGCGTTTTTATTGGGGTCCGTGAGGTAGTGCAGGCTGATTGGCTGCCCTATGGCTGTTGACTGTGATGTAAGGGGTCAAAGTTTAGCCCAATTATAATGTATGGGGCGGCTCGAATAGCGCCCTCATACATACAATACACGATCTTTGCCGAATAGTGCTTGCGGGCGAGGCATTTGGGCCATCTCTACTAGCTACTCCTTCGCCATTGTTTAAAGTCAGGAGCACAGAAAACATGCATTTTTGGCCATGTGTTACAATCTGACTACAATCAATATCTGTTTATTGAATTGGTACGATTGCTGCATCCTCTTGCAAAAATCTGCTTTACAATCTGACTGCAATCAATATCTGTTTGTTTAATTGGTACGATTGCTGCTTCCTCTTGCAAAAATCTGCTTTACAATCTAAATGCAATCAATATCCGCTAGTTTAATTGTTACGATTGCTGCATACATTGCTACTAAGATTGTTTAATACAAATATAAGTAGTTCAGCAGTGTTTGTATATTCCCATATTGCATTTGTGAATCATTGTGTTCCAGCCCAGTGAGATTAATTATTTATTGCAGGCCTGTTTTTTGGTAGCCACTCTCATCCTCAGCTGAACTGTTTTCCCCAATTTCTAATTTAGAATCATTCCCAATCTAACCATGGTAGCTATCATATCTATTTACTGTAAGTGCTGCAGCAAAGTCACTTGTGGCCTTGGTCACTTTGCGCCATTTCATTTCTAAGTGTCATTTATTTCAAAGTGCCTTCACAAGTTACCAAGCATTTACCAATAATTCACACAGGAATTCCAACAGGATTCCACAGCCACAGGACTCTGCTGGAAACAACTACTCTGCATCCAGAACTGCCTCCAATGCTGTTGCTAAAAATGCCACTGCTTGTTATGTATTGCACAGCCAATTAGAATCTGCTTCTATATTTACACAGGTTTGCTTGCACTACCTGCATACCCATATAAACTGTTTAGTGGTTGAACATTTTCTGATTATAATCAGACACACTTACTATGTTTACTGCATTTTTTCTCATGTTCTGTCTATCTGCAAACATCTACAAGCTGTATTGCTACATGCACCCTTATAATGTACCACACTTCATATTAATTTCACCTGCTCTGTTTTCCTCACCTTGCTCAGCTTCTCATGAACTGTTAGCTCTCCTGAAATCTCTCTCTCCCCCCAGCAGCTCAAAAAAACTCCCAAACATTTACATCCCATTCCCATTCCCATTTGCTCACCCTCTCTCTCCTCCTCTTACTTGCAGCTGGTGATATATCACCCAACCCTGGGCCACAGCCTGTGGCCAGACAAGCATCCCCTGCTCACTTGTTTCACACACCTCACAGCCCTGTGTCCACTAATAGCCTCAACATCCATCTTCCCCCCAACCTCATTTCCATCCATCCAACCCCCAAACACACGCTCCCCCTACCCTGTGGTCTCTGGAATGCCAGATCTGTCCGCAATAAAGTTACAGCGGTCCACGACCTCTTCCTCTCCAAAACCCTCATCATCCTCGCACTCACTGAGACATGGCTCACCCCCTCTGACTCTGCCGCAGAGGCTGCCCTCTCATATGGCGGGCTTCACCTCAGTCACCTCCCCAGACCAGACAACAGGACCGGGGGAGGGGTGGGTCTGCTCCTCTCCCCATCCTGCACCTTCCGTGTCCTCACCCCACCTCCCTCCCTACAATTTACATCATTCGAAGCCCACACCATCCACCTCTACCATCTCCCAGCCATTGTTGCGGTCTTATATCACCCTGTGTCAAGCTCCATTCAACACTTTCTTGACAACCTTGCCTCCTGGCTCCCACACATCCTCTAATCTGACCTCCCCACCATCATCCTTTGGGATTTCAACATTCCCATTGATTAACCCGAGAACTCCGTTGTGACCCAGCTACTCACCATGGCCAATTCCCTTGGCCAAGTACAACATACCAACTCCCCCACCCACACTGCAGGTCACACTCTTGACCTTATACTCACTAAATCCACCACTATTACAGACCTTGGCATTGCAGCCTTCACGCCCTCAGACCATCACCTTCTCACCTTCAACCTCCTCACAGAGGGAGCATTACTATATTATAAAACTACATATGGGAAGTAATAATGCTCTTTAGGGTACAACACCAATTTATAATCCAGTGTTCTTCTGATTTTTCACATTTCCCAAAAGTACACAATCTTTGTTTTTGTTTTTCAAATAAAATAATTTTTAGGATACATGTATGATGATGCATTTGGCTGCCACAGTTGGTCTCCAGAGAGCAGAATAATGCATCAGAATTTCCCCTCATGGATTTCAGTGGTGCTTGGATTGAGAACCTACGACATTCTGAATTATGGGACCTATTTGCCCAGACAATCCTTGGATGTAAAAGATTGTTCTCCAGATACATGCAATGCTGGATTTATACTTTTTGTGCGCCTAGGCCAAGTACGGTATGTTGTGGCTCCCCTCTCTTGTGCAGCAGCGACCCTCCCATTCCATGTGCAACCCTCTCTTCCAGGTGTATCGTGCATGTATTGTAGCTCCTCTCTTTCATGAACAGCTTCCTTGGGCATCAGTTTCCCATTTTCCATGTGTTGCTCCTCATTTTCAGCCTCCTCTTCCCTATGTAGCAACTCCTCTTTTATGTTCAGGTGCCCCCTTGGGCTGCTGCCTTTGTGGTCTTTACAGAAATCCGGCCCAGGATACATGTGGCTTCATTGAGACACTCCTTTGTCTGGAGTTTTGTTTGCATCATCCTTCTTTGCTCTTCAGCTTTATTTAATAATAAGATCTCTATAATTATTGATTTGAAAAAGATAATAGTCAGCATGCCATGGATTTTTATTGAATTTTGAATAAAGAGCTTTTACTGAAGACGGTGCTGACTCATTGGAATACTGTTGGAGGAGACACCTGAGATGCACAGGTGACTGGAGTCTATAGCACGTCAGAATTTTCCCTGGTCCGCCATTGGTGCTTGCCACACACTACTTCACTTCATTCTCATTCACACCTTGCCTCTCACACACCTTCATCTCCATTTACACACCTTACACCTTACATCCATCCATCATCTGACATGCATACCTCCCTTGTTTACACTTCCACCTTCCACCTGCTCTCCCCTTCAGCCATTCTCATTCAGTATTTCAACCATATACTCTTTAGTTGCATCCACCTTGATGACATGTATTCAGACACTTATACTTCCATTGCCAGACAGGTGCATACCGTCTTTCCCCTAAAATAAGACATCCCCCGAAAATAAGACCTATCATATATTTCAAGCATGCTTGAAATATAAGACATTCTCGAAAATAAGACCTAGTGACAGAGTCCCCCCCCCCCATGTCGCCAGGCTGCCCTCTTTACCTAATCTGCTCCTGCTCCTGGCCCCCATCTTGAAGTCTGGATCCCCATGCAGTTTATGCTGGCAAAGCAGTGCGCACATCAGCGGAGACTTGTTGTTGAAAGCAGCTATGGTAATGTATCCAGTAACAGCGATGCTCTGTACAGGAAGTGAACTCTGTTTACTTCCTGTCTGCGCTGTTATTGGATACATTACTGTAGCTGCTTTCACCGCAAGTCTCTGCTGATGTGCGCACCGCTATACCAGCATAAACTGCAGAGGGATCCAGACTTTAAGGTGGGGGCTAGGAGCGGGAGAAGATTAGGTAAGGTGAGTGGCTGAGCAGGCTGGCGAGCATGGGGGCTCTGACTATATACACTGGCTATATGGGGGTTCTGACTATATACACTGGCTATACAGGGGGTCTGACTATATATACACTGTCTTTACAGGGGGGTCTGACTATATACACTGGCTATACAGGGGGATCTGACTATATACACTGGCTATATGGGGGTTCTGACTATATACACTGGCTATACAGGGGGCTGACTATATACACTGGCTATACAGGGTGGTCTGACTATATACACTGGCTATACAGGGGGGTCTGACTATATACACTGCTATACAGGGGGGTCTGACTATATACACTGGCTATACAGGGGGGTCTTACTATATACACTGGCTATATGGGGGTTCTGACTATATACACTGGCTATACAGGGAGTCTGACTATATATACACTGTCTATACAGGGGGGTCTGACTATATACACTGGCTATACAGGGGGGTCTGACTATATACACTGGCTATACAGGGTGGTCTAACTATATACACTGGCTATACAGGGGGTCTGACTATATACACTGGCTATACACTGGCTATATGGGGGTTCTGACTATATACACTGGCTATACAGGGGGGATCTGACTATATATACACTGGCTATACAGGGGGGTCTGACTATATATACACTGGCTATACAGAGGGGTCTGACTATATACACTGGCTATACAGGGGTGTCTGACTATATACACTGGCTATACAGGGGGGTCTGACTATATACACTGGCCTTACAGGGGGGTCTGACTATATACACTGGCTATACAGGGGGGTCTGACTATATACACTGGCTATACAGGGGGGTCTGACTATATACACTGGCTATACAGGGGGGTCTTACTATATACACTGGCTATATGGGGGGTCTGACTATATATACACTGTCTATACAGGGGGTCTGACTATATACACTGGCTATACAGGGGGGTCTGACTATATACACTGGCTATACAGGGGGGTCTAACTATATACACTGGCTATACAGGGGGGTCTGACTATATACACTGGCTATACACTGGCTATATGGGGGTTCTGACTATATACACTGGCTATACAGGGGGGATCTGACTATATATACACTGGCTATACAGGGGGGTCTGACTATATATACACTGGCTATACAGAGGGGTCTGACTATATACACTGGCTATACAGGGGTGTCTGACTATATACACTGGCTATACAGGGGTGTCTGACTATATACACTGGCTATACAGGGGGGTCTGACTATATACACTGGCTATACAGGGGGGTCTGACTATATACACTGGCTATACAGGGGGGATCTGACTATATATACACTGGCTATACAGGGGGGATCTGACTAGATATACACTGGCTATACAGGATGGTCTGACTATATACACTGGCTATACAGGGGGGTCTGACTATATACACTGGCTATACAGGGGGGTCTGACTATATACACTGGCTATACAGGGGGATCTGACTATATATACACTGGCTATACAGGGGGGTCTGACTATATATACACTGGCTATACAGGGGGGTCCGACTATATACACTGGCTATACAGGGGGAGGGATCTGACTATATACACTGGTTATACAGGGGGGATCTGACTATATATACACTGGCTATACAGGGGGGTCTGACTATATATACACTGGCTATACAGGGGGGTCTGACTATATACACTGGCTATACATCGGGGATCTGACTATATATACACTGGCTATACAGGGGGGTCTGACTATATACACTGGCTATACAGGGGGGGGTCTGACTATATACACTGGCTATACAGGGGGGATCTGACTATATATACACTGGCTATACAGGGGGGTCTGACTATATATACACTGGCTATACAGGGGGGTCTGACTATATACACTGGCTATACAGGGGGGGTCTGACTATATACACTGGCTATACAGGGGGGATCTGACTATATATACACTGGCTATACAGGGGGTCTGACTATATATACACTGGCTATACAGGGGGGTCTGACTATATACACTGGCTATACAGGGGGGGTCTGACTATATACACTGGCTATACAGGGGGGATCTGACTATATATACACTGGCTATACAGGGGGGTCTGACTATATATACACTGGCTATACAGGGGGGTCTGACTATATACATTGGCTATACAGGGGTGTCTGACTATATACACTGGCTATACAGTGGTGTCTGACTATATACACTGGCTATACAGGGGGTCTGACTATATACACTGGCTATACAGGGGAGGATCTGACTATATATACATTGGCTATACGGGGGGGGGGGGGGGGGGGGGTGACTATATATACACTGCCTATTTTTGTTTTATTTTTTTATCCCTCCCTCCCCTCGCCAGCCAATCACTGTGATCAGCTGTCATAAGCTTCAGCCTATGATAGTGGATCACCCCTGAGCCTGCCAGGGGGACACTGCCTTAGAGCGCAGCGCTGTACGGAGTAAATAGATGGTTTCAGCGTCTAATAGTCTCCTAGCGGCGATGAGGCTGGGAGGCTGATGGCGGAGCGGAGCTCCGTCATCCACGTGGAGATGCTATCTCCCGCAAATCCCTGCCCCAGGACTCTACGCCGATTGGCGTTAGGCGGTCCTGGGGCTGCCACCGCGGCCACGCCCATCAGCGTGACGCTGTTGGCATCAAGTTTAAAGAGAAGATGAAAAGCTATCACCTAGGAGAAAACTTAGGAGAAAAAGTGAATTGCATATGGGCCTTTGTCCGATAGGACCTAACCTATTTGTACAATAAATGATAACGCCAATCACTCATGATCGACTGGTCTGTTGGTGAAAAGACCAGCTTTACTTAAAAATGTAATGTGAATGGTGCAATTGTCATTGCAATGGTCATTGCACCATTTGCATTTCATTTTTAAGCAAAGCTGGTCTTTTCTCCAACAGACCAAGCGATCACGAGTGATTGATATTATCATTTATTGTACAAAAAGGTTAGGTCCTTCCATCATCTTTGTCTGGTGTTTGATTGCTCAACCCTGATCAGATACACATCTCCTCCTGTCCAGCAGGTTTAGAAGTCCAACACTAAGGGCTCGATTCACAAAGCGGTGCTAACCCAGTTAGAGACTTTAGGCATGATAACCATTGCACTACTCTGGTGAAAAGCCAGTTTAGGTGTGATAAGTTTAGGCATGATAAGTTTAGGTGTGATAAGTTTAGGCATGATAAGTTTAGATAAGTTTAGATCGCTTGCAAAGTCCCGCACGCAAAGCAGCGCCATTAATCTTTATACGAAGTGCACCAGTCTTTGGTAGCGTAAAACTTTTGATCAGCTGTGCACTGCGGTGCTAACGCAGTTGGCGCTTAAACTTATCATGCCTAAACTTATCACACCTAAACTTATCATGCCTAAACTTATCACACCTAAACTTATCACACCTAAACTTATCATGCCTAAACTGAGTTTAGGCATGATAAAGGGCTTTTCACCAGGGTGATAACTGTTAGCACCGCTTTGTGAATCAGGCCCCTAATGTGAAGTCAGGCATAGCACCATTCCCAAACTTACAGGAGGAAATGTGCAGCTGGCAGTATGGTGAAAAGCTGTACTTGGTGAGGGGTTGGCAGTGGGGTGCTGGAATTTGACATTTCTTGTGTGGGAGCAGCTCTTGGCAGGGAAAAAGTGCATGGGGGGGGGGGGGGGCAGTCCTGGAGAGAAAGCAGCTCTTTAGGGGGAAAGGAGGCAGCAGCAATTTGGAGGTTGGCAGGAGGGGGTGTGGCTGAACTGGAAAGCAAAGCAGGATGACAGTACTGCAGACATCAGTACTGGATATGGGGAGTGTGATATTTCCATGCCATTCAGCAGGGGCGTCGCTAGCCCTATTTTGGGGGGCACATGCCCCCAATATGTCCTGGGGTGCCACGGATCTCCGCCCGGCCGCCGCTCACCCCCTCTGTCAGCGGCTCCCTCCAGCCGCCGCCGCCACCTCACTCAGACCTCAGGATCAGGTGGCGAGCCGGCGACCAATCGTGCGGGCGCTAGGACCCAGCGCCCGCACTGATATGCGGAAGTGACATTACTTCTGCATATCGAGCGGGTGCGTCGGGCGCCCGCTGGTACTGGTCGGGTCGCCGCTGATCATGAGGTCTGCTGCGAGGTAAGGGGGGGGAGCGGCAGCGGCGGGGGCTGGAGGGGGGGCCTCCCTGTCACTCACTCACTCCCTAAAGGGCCTCCCTGTCACTCACTCACTGCCTGAAGGGGCTCCCTGGCACTCACTCACTCACTCCCTAAAGGGGCTCCCTGGCACTCACTCACTCCCTAAAGGGCCTCCCTGTCACTCACTCACTTCCTAAAGGGGCTCCCTGGCACTCACTCCCTAAAGGGGCTCGCTGGCACTCACTCACTACCTAATGGGCCTCCCTGTCACTCACTCACTTCCTAAAGGGGCTCCCTGGCACTCACTCACTCACTCCCTAAAGGGGCTCCCTGGCACTCACTCACTGCCTAAAGGGGCTCCCTGGCACTCACTCACTGCCTAAAGGGCCTCACTGTCACTCACTCACTACCTAAAGGGCCTCCCTGTCACTCACTCACTTCCTAAAGGGGCTCCCTGTCACTCACTCACTTCCTAAAGGGGCTCCCTGGCACTCACACCCTAAAGGGCCTCCCTGTCACTCACTCACTACCTAAAGGGCCTGCCTGTCACTCACTCACTCACTCCCTAAAGGGCCTCCCTGTCACGCACTCACTCACTCCCTAAAGGGGCTCCCTGTCACTCACTCACTCCCTAAAGGGTCTCCCTGTCACTCACTCACTCACTCCCTAAAGGGTCTCCCTGTCACTCACTCACTCACTCCCTAAAGGGGCTCCCTGTCACTCACTCACTCCCTAAAGGGGCTCCCTGTCACTCACTCACTCCCTAAAGGGGCTCCCTGGCACTCACTCACTCACACCCTAAAGGGGCTCCCTGGCACTTACTCACTGCCTAAAGGGGCTCCCTGGCACTCACTCACTCACTCCCTCCCTAAAAGGGCTCCCTGGCACTCACTCCCTAAAGGGGCTCCCTGGCACTCGCTCACTCCCTAAAGGGGCTCCCTGGCACTCACTCACTACCTAAAGGGGCTCCCTGGCACACACTCACTGCCTAAAGGGGCTTCCTGTCACTCACTCACTGCCAAAAGGGGCTCCCTGTCACTCACTCACTACCTAAAGGGGCTCACTGGCACTCACTCACTCCCTAAAGGGGCTCCCTGGCACTCACTCACTCCCTAAAGGGCCTCCCTGTCACTCGCTCACTCACTCCCTAAAGGGGCTCCCTGGCACTCACTCACTCCCTAAAGGGGCTCCCTGGCACTCACTCACTACCTAAAGGGCCTCCCTGTCACTCACTCACTTCCTAAAGGGGCTCCCTGGCACTCACTCACTCCCTAAAGGGGCTCCCTGGCACTCACTCACTGCCTAAAGGGGCTCCCTGGCACTCACTCACTGCCTAAAGGGCCTCACTGTCACTCACTCACTACCTAAAGGGCCTCCCTGTCACTCACTCACTTCCTAAAGGGGCTCCCTGTCACTCACTCACTTCCTAAAGGGGCTCCCTGGCACTCACACCCTAAAGGGCCTCCCTGTCACTCACTCACTACCTAAAGGGCCTCCCTGTCACTCACTCACTCACTCCCTAAAGGGCCTCCCTGTCACGCACTCACTCACTCCCTAAAGGGGCTCCCTGTCGCTCACTCACTCCCTAAAGGGTCTCCCTGTCACTCACTCACTCCCTAAAGGGGCTCCCTGGCACTCACTCACTCCCTAAAGGGGCTCCCTGGCACTCACTCACTGCCTAAAGGCTCCCTGGCACTCACTCACTCACTCCCTCCCTAAAAGGGCTCCCTGGCACTCACTCACTCCCTAAAGGGGCTCCCTGGCACTCACTCACTCCCTAAAGGGGCTCCCTGGCACTCACTCACTACCTAAAGGGGCTCTCTGGCACACACTCACTGCCTAAAGGGGCTTCCTGTCACTCACTCACTGCCTAAAGGGGCTCCCTGTCACTCACTCACTACCTAAAGGGGCTCCCTGGCACTCACTCACTGCCTAAAGGGGCTTCCTGTCACTCACTCACTGCCTAAAGGGGCTCCCTGTCACTCACTCACTGCCTAAAGGGGCTCCCTGTCACTCACTCACTCCCTAAAGGGGCTCCCTGTCACTCACTCACTCCCTAAAGGGCCTCCCTGTCACTCACTCACTTCCTAAAGGGGCTCCCTGTCACTCACTCACTTCCTAAAGGGGCTCCCTGGCACTCACACCCTAAAGGGCCTCCCTGTCACTCACTCACTACCTAAAGGGCCTGCCTGTCACTCACTCACTCACTCTCTAAAGGACCTCCCTGTCACTCACTGCCTAAAGGGGCTCCCTGGCACTCACTCACTGCCTAAAGGGGCTCCCTGGCACTCACTCACTGCCTAAAGATGCTCCCTGTCACTCACTCACTGCCTAAAGGGGCTCCCTGTCACTCACTCACTGCCTAAAGGGGCTCCCTGTCACTCACTCACTGCCTGAAGGGGCTCCCTGGCACTCACTCACTGCCTGAAGGGGCTCCCTGGCACTCACTCACTGCCTAAAGGGGCTCCCTGGCACTCACTCACTGCCTGAAGGGTCTCCCTGGCACTCACTCACTGCCTAAAGGGGCTCCCTGGCACTCACTCACTACCTAAAGGGGCTCCCTGGCACTCACTCACTGCCTGAAGGGGCTCCCTGGCACACACTCACTGCCTAAAGGGGCTTCCTGTCACTCACTCACTGCCTAAAGGGGCTCCCTGTCACTCACTCACTACCTAAAGGGGCTCCCTGGCACTCACTCACTGCCTAAAGGGGCTTCCTGTCACTCACTCGCTGCCTAAAGGGGCTCCCTGCCACTCACTCACTGCCTAAAGGGGCTCCCTGTCACTTACTCACTCCCTAAAGGGGCTCCCTGTCACTCCCTCCCTAAAGGGGATCCCTGTCACTCACTCACTCCCTAAAGGGGCTCCCTGTCACTCACTGCCTAAAGGGGCTCCCTGGCACTCACTCATTGCCTAAAGGGGCTCCCTGGCACTCACTCACTGCCTAAAGGGCCTCCCTGGCACTCACTGCCTGAAGGGGCTCCCTGGCACTAACTCATTCCCTAAAGGGGCTCCCTGGCACTCACTCACTGCCTAAAGGGGCTCCCTGGCACTCACTCACTACCTAAAGGGGCTCCCTGTCACTCACTCACTACCTAAAGGGGCTCCCTGGCACTCACTCACTGCCTAAAGGGGCTCCCTGGCACTCACTCACTACCTAAAGGGGCTCCCTGGCACTCACTCACTGCCTAAAGGGGCTCCCTGGCACTCACTCACTGCCTAAAGGGGCTCCCTGTCACTCACTCACTGCCTGAAGGGGTTTCCTGGCACTCATTCACTGCCTGAAGGGGCTCCCTGGCACTCACTCACTGCCTAAAGGGGCTCCCTGGCACTCACTCACTGCCTGAAGGGGCTCCCTGGCACTCACTCACTACCTAAAGGGGCTCCCTGGCACTCACTCACTACCTAACGGGGCTCCCTGTCACTCACTATCGGGGTCCCTGTCACTCACTACCTAACTGGAGGCGCCTGTCACTCACTAGCTAACCTGGGGGTCCCTGTCACTCACTACCTAACTTGGGGGGCTACCATATTAAGGGGGCATTCTGCCTATTTATGTGAAATGCTGTCTATTTATGTGCCTCATGACTGCTGAATTTATCTTGTTGGGAGCCTTATGATTTGTTGGGGGCCTCAAGATTGCTGAATTTGTCTTGTTGGGGGCCTCATGATTTGTTGGAGGCTTCATGATTGCTGAATTTGTCTTGTTGGGGGCCTCATGATTTGTTGGGGGCCTCATGATTGCTGAATTTGTCTTGTTGGGGGTCACATGATTGCTAACTGCGAGACTATGGGAAAAGCTGAATCCTTATCATATGAGACAATAGCATTAAACCTACTTTTTTAGCTTTTTAAAACAGAAAATAAAACTGGGAGGTTCTAAAAAATTGAATACATTTTTCAGGAGTAGGATGGATGAAATTGTTTATCTTCACAGTTTATTTTCAACTTGGATTTTCCATAATGTTCATGTATGAGTTAAAACGTTTGTACAGTATTTAGTTTAAATTGCTGTTGCCACTTTGCGATAGATAAGTGACTTTTGGGTTGCAGTTTGGGCACTCGGCCTCCAAAAGGTTCGCCACCACTGTCATAATCTAATGTCCCACCATTGCTAGGTTCATGTAAATTTGTCTCCACCCACTACCACACCTATATTCTGGTCCATGGCCCACCCATTTTTCGGTGCGGCGCGATAAGCACGCCGCACAACGTGATCCTCATTTTTTGGCACGCTAGCTGCAGTGTGCTGAATTCTGCTGCCTACAGTATGTACAGTATACGCTGTTCTCTAGTGCCTGCACTGTGTGCTGATTTACCTCCAGTGTGTACAGTGTAAGGTGTTACTCTGTGCGTTTACTGATTGTAAACCAGCTATATTGTATGCTGATCCCTGCTACTTTCAGTATGTACTGTATTAGCTGTAAAGCCTGGTACACACATACAATTTTGATTAGCCAATTTTAGCTCTGTTCATAAAATTCATTGTCTGTTGGCCCACTTACTCAGTGGCGGCGCCAGGGGGGTGCTTGGGGGTGCTCGAGCACCCCCTAGAATTGTCCAAGCACCCCCAAAGCACCCCCTGGAGTGAACTGACTTCAGGCGTCTAAAAGACGCCAAGTCAGTTCACACACCGGCAGCACGGAGCAGCAGGCAGGGCTACGGTAAGATGGCCGCCCGGAGCCCTGTTCTGCAGACTTCGGGCGGCCATTTTCCCGTAGCCCTGCTCTCTGCATGCAGGCAGGAAGTCTCGTCGTGACGTCGGGAAGGAAGAGGATCGTGGGCGCGCGGGCGCTGCGCGCCACAATGAGGTCGGGACTCGGGACGGGAGGTCGGGAAAGAAGGTCTTCTGGCTGTAGGTGAGTAAATGGGTTTTTCTTTTCTTTTTCAGGTGATGCGGATTGTGCATATTGGGGTCATATCTGCTACGGATTGTGCATATTGGGGTCATATCTGCCACGGATTGTGCATATTGGGGTCATATCTGCCACGGATTGTGCATATTGGGGTCATATCTGCCACGGATTGTGCATATTGGGGTCATATCTGCCACGGATTGTGCATATTGGGGTCATATCTGCTACGGATTGTGCATATTGGGGTCATATCTGCTACGGATTGTGCATATTGGGGCGATATCTGCTACCGATTGTGCATGTTGGGGTCATTTCTGCTACCGATTGTGCATATTGGGGTCATTTCTGCTACCGATTGTGCATATTGGGGTCATTTCTGCTACCGATTGTGCATATTGGGGTCATTTCTGCTACCGATTGTGCATATTGGGGTCATATCTGCTACCGATTGTGCATATTGGGGTCATATCTGCTACCGATTGTGCATATTGGGGTCATATCTGCTACCGATTGTGCATATTGGGGTCATATCTGCTACCGATTGTGCATATTGGGGTCATATCTGCTACCGATTGTGCATATTGGGGTCATATCTGCTACCGATTGTGCATATTGGGGTCATATCTGCTACCGATTGTGCATATTGGGGTCATATCTGCTACCGATTGTGCATATTGGGGCCATATCTGCTACCGATTGTGCATATTGGGACCATATCTGCCACCGATTGTGCATATTGGGACCATATCTGCCACCGATTGTGCATATTGGGACCATATCTGCCACCGATTGTGCATATTGGGACCATATCTGCCACCGATTGTGCATATTGGGACCATATCTGCCACCGATTGTGCATATTGGGACCATATCTGCCACCGATTGTGCATATTGGGACCATATCTGCCACCGATTGTGCATATTGGGACCATATCTGCCACCGATTGTGCATATTGGGACCATATCTGCCACCGATTGTGCATATTGGGACCATATCTGCCACCGATTGTGCATATTGGGACCATATCTGCCACCGATTGTGCATATTGGGACCATATCTGCCACCGATTGTGCATATTGGGACCATATCTGCTACCGATTGTGCATATTGGGACCATATCTGCTACCGATTGTGCATATTGGGACCATATCTGCTACCGATTGTGCATATTGGGGCCATATCTGATAACGATTGTGCATATTGGGGCCATATCTGATAACGATTGTGCATATTGGGGTCATATCTGCTAACGATTGTGCATATTGGGGTCATATCTGCTACCGATTGTGCATATTGGGGCTATATCTGATAACGATTGTGCATATTGGGGCCATATCTGATAACGATTGTGCATATTGGGGCCATATCTGATAACGATTGTGCATATTGGGGCCATATCTGATAACGATTGTGCATATTGGGGTCATTGGACGTGTTTTTTGTTAAAATCTGCTCACATTACGTGTATTTTCTTGAGAAAACCTGCACAATTATGTGAATTTTCTGGGAAAAGGGTCACCAAAACTTGGGCCCTCTGTCTTTGCGTTGCACTTTTAAAGGGAACCCGAGGTGAGAATAATATTGAGGCTGCCATATTTATCTCCCTTTAAGCAATACCAGTTGCCTGGCTGCCGTGCTGGTCCTCTGCCTCTTATTCTTTCAACCATAGACCCTGAACAAGCATGCAGCAGGTCAGGGGTTTCTGACAATATTGTCAGAACTGACAAGATTAGCTGCATGGCTTGTTTCTGGTGTAATTCAGTTCACTACTACAGCCAAATAGATCAGCAGGGCTGCCAGGCAACTAGTATTGTTTAAAAGGAAATAAATATGGCAGCCACCATATCACTCTCACCCTGGGTTCACTTTAAATTACAGTTAGCCCCGCCCTCATCCGGTCATGACCACGCCCATTTTTTCGCCGCGGCGCGCTTCGCGCGCCGCAGGTTGTGGCCACACCCATTTTTGGCGCGGCGCGCTTCGCGCGCCGCAGGTCGTCAGCTCCCCCGGAAATTGGTCCAGCACCTGCATAGCACCCCCTAAAAAAATTTCCTGGAGCCGCCACTGCACTTACTGCATGGGGGTGGTAAAATTGGGGGTCAGTGATTGACCAATCAAAATTGTATGTGCGTATACATCTTTGATCTATGCCTATACTGATTGTAAATTATCCAAATAAAGGACAAGGGGCTCCATCCAATATTTCGATGGGCAGGCCCGTTATCTGTAGCTTACACCGCTGCTAAATTCATGTACATTTGGCCCCACCCATGGCCATGCCCACTCACCTCATGGCCACGCCCATTTTTGCCGCGGCATATACCTCCCCGCCTGGTGCCCACAGGTGCCCCCGATCTCCAAGGACCCTAGAAACGCCCCTGCCATTCAGTCCAAGTGTCCTTCTTTGGTTGCACAAGAAACAGCTTATACTGGAAATCACCTGGGACCATTTTAGAATTAAAGGATATGCTAGTAAATTGTGAGCCAGAACAGCATTATAGTCATTACAGAATAATGGCTTAAAGGGACACTGTAGGGGGGTCAGGGTAAAATGAGTTAAACCTACCCGGGGCTTCTAATGGTCCCCCGCAGACATCCTGTGCCCGCGCAGCCACTCACCGATGCTCCGGCCCCGGCTCCGGTTCACTTCTGGAATTTCAGACTTTAAAGTCTGAAAACCACTGTGCCTGCGTTGCCGTGTCCTCGCTCCGGCTGATGTCACCAGGAGAGTACTGTGCAGGCCCAGTATGGTCTGTGCCTTCCGCAGTACGCTCCTGGTGACATCAGCGGGAGCGAGGACACGGTAACGCAGGCGCAGTGGTTTTCAGACTTTAAAGTCGGAAATTCCAGAAGTGAACCGGAGGCGGGGCTGGAGCATTGGGGAGTGGCTGCGCGGACACAGGATGTCTGCTGGGGACCATTAGAAGCCCCGGGTAAGTTCAACTCATTTTCCCCCGACCCCCTACAGTATTCCTTTAAGTAATATTACAGTGATTCAGAACATGATAGATCGGTATTATGTTAACTCCCAGCATATCTGTTTTTTTTTTGTGGAGTTTTATTTGAACATATGTCTATTTATTTACATATTATTTATTTATATATTGTCACATGTTTCTGTGTAATTTCAAGGATCTGCATTTGGTTGTGTAGTCTGTGTACATATTTCTCTCCTGTGTTTGCCCCTTCTAAGTACTCAAGCATGTCAGGTAAAGATTTAAGGCAGTACAAGTCAGAAAGGAAGACCACAAAAAAAGCTGGTATCAATCAAACACGGCTACATTAGATGACTGATTATAAGCACATCAGTGGCGATTTCAGAATAATTAAAAGGTGAGCATCTAATTTGTAGTTACGATTGTTTACATAGCACAGCATTCAGAATCAGAATCAGAATCAGAATCAGAATCACTTTATTTCGCCAAGTACAGCAGGAGCTGTAATCAGAATTATTTGTGGTGCACATGGCATAGACAGAGTGTGAGACAGGCATACACGTGGCATAGACAGAGTGTGGGACAGACGCACAACACGTACAATAGAAATGCAATAATCAGTTCGTATCTCGTCTCGGCCATTCCACTGCTGAGTAACTGGTAATAAGGTGCAGTTAGTGGCCGCGAGTCCATTTTGGGTATCAGACAGTCAGTCAGTCAGTCAAGGCGGGCATCGGCGGACACCGGTTGACCGACTCGGCTGGAGCACGCTGGTGTGCGGGCCAGACAGGGGGAGGTTGGAGTTCAGTAGCCGAACAGCTTGGGGGAAGAAGGTGTTCCTCCGCCTGGTGGTTTTGGATGGTATAGTCCTGTAGCGACGGCCCAGCGGGAGGAGCTTGAAGTAGTGGCTCCCTGGGTGAGAGGGGTCGTGGGAAATCATGGTGGCCCTCTTCCTCATCCTAGCGGAGTGGAGGAGATCAAGAGGTGGAAGGGGAGATCCAATGATCTTCTCCGCATCCATTATGACTCTCTGTAGTTTGCGTTTGTCGCTGGCCGATGCGCCAGCGTACCAGACAATAACTGAGGAGCAGAGGATGGATTCTATGGTGGCGGTATAGAAGCTGGTCAGCAGCTCCCTGGGCATGCCAAATCTCTTCAGTTGGCGCAGGAAGAACAGCCTCTGCTGGGATTTCTTCTGAATTCTGGTGGTGTTTTGTCCCCATTTCAGGTTGTTTGTGAGAGTCGTGCCGAGGAACCGAACAGATGTCACCATAGAGACTTCTGTACCCCCAATGAGGACTGGAGGGAGGGGAGGGTGGTTTCTCCTGAAATCAACGACTAGTTCCACAGTCTTTGCTGCATTGAGGACTAGGTTGTTGTCTTTGCACCAGTCACATATTCTCTCGACTTCGCTGCGGTACTCTTGCTCCCCGTTGCTTCCAATTAGGCCGATGATAGTGGTGTCGTCTGCAAATTTGATGACTCGCACAGAGTCAGCGGATGAGATGCAGTTATTGGTATAGAGGGAGAACAGTAGAGGTGACAGAACACAGCCTTGTGGAGCCCCTGTATTGGTGGTTCGATCGCTGGAGTGGTGGTTGCCGAGCTTCACGTGTTGCGTTCTGTTTGTCAGGAAGTCTTTGATCCATGTTCGGAGAGTAGGGTCGACTCCGAGCTGTGTCAGATTGGTGATCAGGATGTCTGGGCAGATCGTGTTGAATGCTGAGATAAAGTCTAGGAACAGGATCCTAGCATAGGAGGCAGGGCTGTCTAGGTGCTCAGTGATGTATGCCACGCTGGCATTGATGGCGTCCTCCACGGATCTGTTGGCCCTATATGCGAATTGAAGCGGGTCTAAAAGGGCGTCCGTGGACCTCTTCAGGTGGGCAAGGACCAGCCGCTCGAGGAGCTTCATGATGTTAAAGGTTAGGGCCACTGGTCGGAAATTATTGTGCTCGGTACTGCCTGGTTTTTTAGGGATTGGTACGATTGTAGACCTCTTAAAACAGGAGGGGACTGTGCCATCCGATAGTGACTGCTTGAATAGGGAGGTGAGCACTGGGGCTAGCTGATCAGCACAGGATCGGAGGCAGATAGACGACACCCCGTCCGGGCCAGAGGATTTCCTGGGGTTGAGCTTGCGGAGGTGCCGGAGTACCTCTGATTCCAGAACAGCGACAGGAGCCCGGGCGACGGGTTCACTCGAGGAGGGGGACGCCACAGTCGATGCTGTTTGGCCCCCGGACTGGTTGGGATGTTGCTCGAATCTGCAGTAGAACTCGTTGAGCTCCTCCGCCAGTCGAGGGCTCGGGGTTGCCGTTTGGGGTACTGGTTTAAAGTTCGTGGCTGCTCTCAGGCCCTTCCATACCTCCCGTGTGTTGGTTGACTGAAGGGAGAGCCCCAGCTTTTCAGCGTAGGCCCTCTTTGCAGAACGCAAGTCTTTTTTCAAGGCGTGCCTGGCCTCTCTGAAGTCCTCTGAGGAGCCAGACCTGTGCGCTTCCTCTTTGCGTTTCCGAAGTCGACGAAGCTTGTCGTTGAACCAAGGTTTGTTATTGGGATAGACTCTGAAGGTCTTGGATGGGATACACGCTTCTTCGCAGAAGCTAATGTAGGAGGTGATATTCTCAGCCCATTCATCAAGGGTGGGTGCCTCCAGAGTCGTCCAGTTGGTGGTTTCAAAGCAAGCTTGGAGCTCCAGTTTGGCTTCTGCAGTCCATTTTTTGGTAGTTCTGACGATGGGCTTTGAGGTCTCCAGGAGCCTCCTATAGGTGGGGATCAGGTGTATAGTGTTGTGGTCGGAGTTCCCCAGGGGGGCTCCTTGGGTGGCCTTGTAAGCATTCTTATGGACCGTGTAGCAGTGGTCCAGGGTGTTATAGTTCCTGGTGGGGCAGGTGATGTGCTGCTTGTAGCGTGGAATCTCATGCCGAAGGTTCGCCTTGTTGAAGTCGCCCAAGATGATGAACAGGGCCTCCGGGAGGGCAGATTCCCACCGCGAGATACAGTCACTAAGTATATGCAGGGCGGTCCTGGAGCATGCATCGGGAGGAATGTAGACCCCAACGAGGACCACGGAAGAGAACTCCCTCGGGGAGTACCGGGGCCCGCAGTTTATGGCGAGGAACTCAACATCAGGGGTGCAGGCCTTGTGGAGAGTGGTGGTGTCGGAGCACCAGGAGGTGTTTATGTAGAGGCAGATACCACCCCCTCGCGTTTTCCCTGAGAGGGCAGCATCTCGGTCTGCTCTTAGGAGGTTGTAGCCCGGGACATGTAGAGAGTTGTCGGGGATGCTGTCACACAGCCAGGTCTCGGTGAAACAGAGTACGGGGGTGTTCTTGCTGATCAGGGGCTTGCTATCGAGTATGAGGAGCAGCTCGTCCAGTTTGTTGGGGAGTGAGCAGACATTTGCAAGTAGGATGGCAGGGACAGGAGAGCGAAGACCCTTCCTTTTGAGTCGGACCTGGGCTCCCGCCCTCCTACCTCTATGGCGGCGTTTGTTTGGTGCTCGCTTGGTGGTGAGGTATTTGATGTGTGCGGTGACAGCATTCCACAGGGGAGAGCCCGGTGTGGGCATTGGACTGCCCGGGGGTTCCCATTTCAGAAGGGCCTCTCTAGAAAGGATGGCGGTCCGTTCTATGCCCATGGCACAGCTACCACGGTGCAGTGTGCGTCCAAGGTAGGTGGAGTGTAACAGGCAGCACAGAAAGAGTAAGGGGCAGGCACAACTCAGATGTGGTGAAGGTGGAGTGGGGCCGGCACCACAGCACAGGCTGGCCTAGGTAGTTGTTATGGGGCAGGCAGCCCGTCTCAGTGTAGGGCCAGTTTTGATGGGCTGGAGCCGGCAGCACAGAATGGCGCAGTAGATGGTACAGGATGCGACCTGATTTGGTGGTATGGGGCGGCAGCACATCACATCATTTCCCAGTCGATGGCAGCACCGTACGGTCTGTGGCGCAAGCCAGAAGGTATAGAGCGGGCCGCCCAGCCTGGACTAAGACCCAGATAGACGGTATGGAGCAGGCAGCACAGTCTGAGGCACAGATAGACAGTATGGAGCAGGCAGCACGGCACAGTCTGAGGCACAGATAGATGGTATGGAGCAGGCAGTACAGCACAGAGCAAGCAGCATGGCACAGTCTATGGCACAGATGGAAGGTATGTAGCAGGCAGTGCAGCACAGCACAGACAAAGCACAGATGGATAGAGTGGAGCAGGCAGCACAGCAGGCAACACAGCACAGACTAGGGTCCCAAAAGGTAGGGGGGACAACCTGCGGAACTCACCGTGGATGGTGGGGCCTCTTCACCAGGTGAAATTGGGGTCCAGGTCGGTGGGATGCAGGCAGGCGGGCAGAGCGGAGTCCTCCCAACCAGGCAGGCGAGCTGTTGCCCAGGAGGCCTAGTTGATGGAGAGCAGGCTGGGCAGAGCGGAGTCCTCCCAACCAGGCGAGGTGTTGCACAGGAGGCCTAGTTGATGGAGAGCAGCCTGGGCAGAGCGGAGTCCCCAAGGTGCAGTCCCAGAGGCCAGGCTGTTGGAGATAGAGCCAGGTAGAGCAGAGTCCTCCTCGCCAGGCAAAGGTTGGTGATGCGCACGTGAGTGCAGGCCGGGCCACGTGGGTGCAGCGGCGAAGATGCCTACCGCTGGAGGATGCAAAAGATCCGGAGAGCCAGGAGCAGCGCCGGGGTCAGAAACAGCAGCAGGATGCCCAGAAGCGAGAGTGCAGGAGGGGCCGGAGTGTTGTGGTCCGCCCACCCGGGAGTGCTGCATACAGGTACCGGAGCCTCGGCAGGCTGTGTGAGGGCAATCCGGCGGAGAATCGGCAGCCAGGGGTGCGTCAGTGTGCCGGAGGCAGGGGTTCCAGCAGCGGGCAGGATCCGGGGTTGTTGCGGCGTTTGCCGGGAGCAGCGACGGACTGTGGGCACGTGTCCGGTGGCAGGGGCCAGAGCGAAGGCCAGAGCGGCAGTCCCGGCGGAAGACTGCTAGATGGGTGGGCAGTTCTTCTGATTAGAAGTCCGGTGTGGAGGCAGGTACAGAGAATCTATCCTAAGCTATCCTATCACTAACACTAAAACTATCGCTAAAACAGAAAACAAAGTAAAACAAATGTAGAAAAACACTGAAAAACTGCCTAGAATGCAGGAGCCATGTGACCGAGGCGACCTACGTGGGCGCCATCTTGGTCCAATCCAATTCATTGTTTGACTGATTAAATTGGTTTTAGTTAGAGTCTGTTCACCCAATCCCTTTTCTCTAAGCAAATCCATAATTATGTGAGTGAAAATGGAATAAGAATGTTGAAAGAAAAGGAAAATACAGTGCTGGATAAAATTAGAGAGCTACGAGTACATACTAACAGATGGGAGACAGAAGAAAGTGGGAGAGGGTGAGAAGATAGTGACAATAGGCAGATGGAGAGACACAACCATAGGTACTACTACTGTCAGTAGGTTCAGAGCTCAGCAGCCATCACAGATGATAAAGCAACTGCTCTGAAAAAACAGTCATCTCAAATAAACTCGGGTAACCTTTTTGCTGCCAGTACGGCTTGAAACACAGATTTCCTATTTTGCTTGTTTTTAAACGTTTTCTTTCAGCTCTAGGACATGGCGGACAGGTGAGCGGTTAGGGAGGGTATCTTGCGATGGCGTCCAACTGAAGCCTCCCACCTGAATGCTAATGGCTGCTGGATGTGGTATGGCAGGTAAAGGGTGTATGATAGTGCATCCTGATTGGCTGACGAGCACCTGCTGACCAATTTCAAATGTAGCTGGATGCATGTACTGCTGTGTTCTATTGCTTGTGTGTGTTGTTATAAAGCCTGGCTATATTTTTTTTTGTTTCTAACAGCCAGCATCTCAATTGGGTTTAAGTCAGGACTTTGACTAGGCCATTTGAAAACCTTACTTTTGTCAGTTTTAAACAATTCTATTCGATTTTGTGCTTTAAATAATTGTACTTTTACATAACTCAGCTGTGCTTTTACGTCAAATCATGGACTGGCTGAACAGTACTTTTGAACAGAAAGCTGAGTTCAGGTCCTCCTCAGTTATGGCAAGTCACTCAGGCACTGAAGAAGCAAAGTACCCCACACTACCCCACCCCTGCAACCATAGTGTCCTGTGCATGTCTGTAGGTCCCATGGCATCTGGCGATAAGATGCTTATCACAATAGAGCAGTGTTTCTCAAACCTGCCCTCGTGACTCCCCAACGGTATATGTTTTGCAGGCAGCCTCACCTATGCACAGGTGGGGTAATTAGTGTCTCGTTAGGTGGATTCCATGTAGCTGAGACACTAATTACCCCACCTATGCATAGGCGAGGTTGCCTGCAATTAAACATGCACCGTTGAGGAGTCACGAGGACAGGTTTGAGAAACACTGTTCTATGGTGATAAGCAGCTTATCGCCAGATGTCATGGGACCTACATCTTCATTTATGATCCACTTTTCACTCATCAATCCACAATTATCTCAGGAGTTTTTAAGATGTATATGGAACTTTAGGCAACATAGGTAAATCACACAAAAATCACATAGTACCGCTATGTGATTTTCATGTGTTCCTATAAACCTCTAGCTAAGGAAAACTGCGGTAGGCAGTACAGTTGCGCTCAGGTATAAAACACATTGCACCCGACCACTGTAGTAGAAAAGGGACACCATGAATATAGTGATAATCACATTGCCCCAGCGATTTCTGGAATACTACAAAACTGTGTGCAATCTGATTTTTCAATCACAACACAACCAGTGCAAAAGGGTTCTTAATGATGGAACTTGCAGTTCCTTAGATTTTTTTTTCAGAGTTCTTTATTTCATACCCACGCTAGTTTTCTCTGCATTCTGGAAGTCATTTCCTGAACTTTCCCAACTGCTACAGTTCACTACCTTTCTTTCTCATGTCTTCTGGAATTTCTTTTGGTCAAAGTATAGTGTAATGTTTGGTGAGAATGTTTAGACAATTTCACAGTGCTGGTGTTGTTCTATTTAAGTAATATTTGGAATCAGCAGAGCTGGCAGCAATCAAGCTGGAGGATGTCTAATTTCATTTTACCCATTATCATTAAAATTTAGATACCGTATTTTTCAGAATATAAGTTGCACTTTTTCTCCCCCAAAAGAGGTGAGAAAAAGTCTGTGCGTCTTATATTCCGAAGAATACAAAAAATCCACAGAAAAAATGGTGAAATGAACCTGTGTGTATGCGGCTGGGCTCTGCTACAGTGTCAGGCAGTGTCAGCCTGCAGGGCTCAGGCCTGGTTCACACTTGCGTTATTTTGCGGACCGCAGCCGGACCGCAAAGTCCGCAAACGGAACGGACGATTAAGGGTCCATTGTTAATCAATGGACCCGTGCGCACTCGTCCGTTCCTCCGGATCCGGATGCAGTCTGCGGTCCGGAATTTTCCAACATGCTCCAATTTTCCGGACCGTTCCTCCGTCCACCGCCGCCGACAAGAAAATCCAACACGAGTTCTGAGGGGAAACGGAAGTGCACAACACACTTCCGGATGTAAGCCGGACGTCCTACCCCACTTCCTGTGGGGTTCTCTATGGTACAGGCGGCCACGTGGATGTACCCAGCGCCGGACGGCCCCCAGTCTCTCCACAGCCACCCCAGAACACAGCGGAGGACAGGGAAGGACCCGACCATCCAGACGCAGGGCCCCGCGGGACGAGGAGAATGATGTCCGCACAGCAGGCTCTCCCCAAGAAGGACTCCAGCGCTTTTCCAGACCTTCCAGGCCCCTCTTTGAAAACGAAAACGGATCCAGGAAGCATGAAGAACGGAAGAAGATCCAGATGAAAACTGAACGTGACCTGACCGGATCCTGATGGCCTCCTGATGGCGAACGGATGTTTTCAGAACGGACCGGAACGGACCCGTGCCACCGATAAGTATTTCATCAAAATGCAAGTGTGAACCGGGCCTTAGTAATATAATCGGTACCTGGAGTGATCTGTGCGGGGACGATGAGCGGCACTGCTGATGCTGGGTGGTCTGGCAGGGCTCCAGGATTGGCTCCATGGCGAGGATCGGTGCTGGCTTCTGCACGGCAGAGCGCTGTGCTGTCCGGGTGATCTCCCTGCATAGATCGGTGTTCTCCTGGTGGATCTGTGTGTGGGCTCTGAGCAGCACTGCTGATTATGGGTGGTCTAGCAGGGCTCCGGGATCAGCGGGGATCAGTGCTGGGCGCTGCACAGCAGAGCGCTGTGCTGTCCGGGTGATCTCCATGCATAGATCGTGTTTTCTTGTTTGATCTGTGCGGGGGCTCTGAGCGGCACAACTGATTTTGGGTGGTCTGCCAGGGCTCCGGGATTGGCTCCATGATGGGGATCGGTGCTGGGCGCTGCACAGCAGAGCGTTGTGCTATCCAGATCAGATCAAGGCTCTGAGTGGCTGTGTTGTCCCTGCAAGCAGCGGATGTGCTTGCAGGCTCGGCGATCCTGGCGGGGATACACGCTGGGCTCCAGCAGGGCGGCTGTGTGTGTGGTCTCGCGTGCAGGACTCGGCTCCACAAAGCATTGGCTCCTGGCGGGGAATTGGTGCCCGGTTCCTCTCCTCAAACATCCCGGGTCTCCATGCACGGCTCCACGCTCCTCCACTCATTGGATGTTGAAGAGGCTGAAGCTTCGCCCCCTCCAATCACACTACAGCTCCTGCTGCTTTTTTTCCTGCCTCCAATACGTTATATTGAGCATCACACTGAGCCACTTGAAGCAGCAGCACAAATGAGGAGACAGGTACAGAACTACTGTACTATACTACATAATGGATATTTAGGATATTGAGGGGCATAATAATACAGAATTGAGAGAAATACTGAGTGCACCAATCAAAGTGGATAGTACCGTATGTACTGTACCATAATCAATTATCAATGTGTGAATTCAGGATGGGAAAAGGGAAGGTTCTGGACACTAAGTACAGTACCATGCAATAATCAATGTGTTAATTTAGGGGGAGGAAGGTTCTGGACACTATACCCTAAGTATGGGGCAGTTCAATCTCACATAGCGTAATACTGTTAAGGCTATTGCCTATCTGCTGACTTCTTAATTTACTGCTCAAAATCCTTTTTTTCTTAATTTCCTTCCTCAAAAACTAGGTGTGTTTTATACTCTGGTGCGTCTTAGATTTCCGAAAAATACGGTAATTATTTGACTGAGAAAGTATAAGGGCAATTACTTTTTCACATGAGTAATATGTGTGTTTGGTGAACCCTCACCTTCAGTAAACATAATGAATAATTGTGTGTACTTATGTGCAGTCTCCTATTTTGTACTATTTTTTGGTAGATCAGAAAAATGTATATTTTAAGAAAAGGCAAAGACGGGAAATCAGGAAGGTGGCAAGAATGTCTTAATGGATAGTTCCATACCTTTATTATTTAACCATTTTGCAAAGGAAATAATTATTACTGTGTATTTATATAACACTAACATCCTGTGCAGTGCAATACAGAGTCTATTGTCATGTCACTGACTATACCTAAGAAGAGTTCTCGTTCTGTTTTCTACCATGGCCTAATGTCCCTACCATAATCTATGGTCAGTTTGACTGGTTCCCAGTTAATTTATCAGGTTCCCAGGTTCCTAGTTCATTTATCAGTATGTTTTTTGGGATGTCAGATAAAACCACAATGCCCAGAGCAAACCCAAGCAACACAGATACAAAACACAAAAAGATTACAGATTTGTTAACTAATGTAGTTTCCAACAAAAGTTCTTTCTCAATGGGATTCAAGCGATGAGGCAACGGCAGCAGTGCCGACGGCGTGGCAGGTGTCTCCTTTTGTTTGAAACAATGCCATCTGGATAATATAGGCTGTAGATGTTCCTCTGTACAATGCTGTGTTCTTTTTAGGAATGTCTGCTGCTGTGCCACATAGCATTTTTCTGTGTACTGCCAGCCTGTACTTGTGATATCTGTGGCAACACAATGGCCTCAATTCTAATAGCTATGTGTGGTAAATATATTTTTGTTGGTAAAATACCTCATGCGGTATATTCCTCTTTCTGAATTCAGAAAGAGGTTCTCTCTTACTAACGTGAACGAGTACGAGGCATCCAGGGCCGCACAGGCATACTGGACAGAATCGAAACTGAGCCGTGGCTGGGGAACGGACAATCGGTTTTGCACACCGCAGGCACAGTACGGCTGGGGGGCTGGTCAAAGCCCCAGGTAAGTGAAACTTTTTTTTTGTTTACCGTTAAGGTTCACTTTAATTAGCTAGTGTTTGAGATTCTGGTCCCACTTGAGTGGAGAACAGACATTTGTCCGTTCTCTGCTCATCCCGTGAATGGCTCCTATAAGTAGGAGTTGCTCACTCTTCTCACACTGCAATAGATCCGTGGGGTCCGTTGCAGCAAGCGGATGGCACTTTTGTTCAGTCCTCAATAATCCCAGGCAGGCGGGTGCTTTCCCCCATATAGCCTATGGGGGGGGCACATCTGCCCCAGGCTCCAGACGGACCATCGGAGCTGACACTACACTGTCCACTTCCGCTGGTCCAGCACAAGTGGGAACTGAGCTTGAAGTGATGTTGTAAGTACACGCACAGTAGAATGGTGTATGCACAGGTTGATGGACATGTGATACGAGCGGCGCACCTGCGTCAGGGTCAGGCATGACATCAGGTTCATGAGTGCCGCTTGTCACATAGAAGGGGGCAGTGTAAATAAGAAGAGAATGCTATAGCTATGGAGGATGTCAGCGGAGGGGGGGGGGGCAGCGTGTGTTCAGTGCAATGCTGCAGTCTGCATGGGAGACTACAGCGAAGACCTGGCCGCTGGGACACTGAAGGCTGGACAGGTGATCCTGAATGACGGATGGGACCCTCTGATGATGGCTGGGACCCTCTGATGACGGCTGAGACCCTCTGGGGATGGCTGGAACCCACGATCGCGGCAATAGGATCAGGTGAGATGCAGCAGGGGTTAGTTAGTCAGTGAAGTGTAGTGTAGTTTGAATTGGCTGCAGGAGTTAGTTAGTGAAGTGTAGTGTAGTGTAGTTGATGGAGCAACAGTGGTAAGTGAAGTATATTGTAGCAGGAGTTAGTATAGATGAGCAGTGTAGCTTAGATAGAAACAGTTTTTTGGGGGGGTTAAAGGTCCGTAAGATGCCCATGCACCGTAGACGCACTTAGGTTTGGTTTATTTATTTTTTTCCCTGATTTTTGCTCTCTAAAACTATGTGCGTCTTATATGCCGGAGCGTCTTATATTCCGATAAATTAGGTATCTAGTTTCATGTCATTGCTATCCCATCTCCCCATGTGTTCCTTTCAAACGCTTGATGTTTCAGAAACGTACATATGCCTCCCCGGCACATACTACCATGCTTGTGCCTTTTGACCGGCCTTGCATCCTGCTGGTGGAGAGGTCCACTGCTAACTGCCAGGGCACATAATTTAAAAGGCTGAACACAATGGGTGGGGGACTTTAACATAGGTTAGTTAACATCACAGCCATTTTACAGTGGCTACTTTTTTTTTGAAAGTTCAAGCACACTTCAAGCTAAGTTTCTGTTTTAATTTAAATTCTAATAAGGACAGAAGAAGTAAAGTTCATTCAGTCCATTTTCCCTCCGTCACAAAGACATCTTCCAGCAAATTGGTTTCTTGGGCTAGATTTTAATAAAATCATTCTAAATGACATTTCACCTTCTTTCTTACCCTCATATTTAATAGAGAAATTATACTAGGAAAGTAAATATCACAGTTCTTCAGTGAAAAACTAGTCCTTTTTAAAAAAAATATATATTTTTTTTATTCTATTTTTTCAGCAAAAGCAAAGTAAATATGAAAATCCTGTAACTATAGAAACAATCAGGAGGCGAGAAGGGAGTGACAAAATGTTTTTTGCAGCACTTGTCAAGGAAATATGTTTAAAAAATTAGAATCCTGTTTTTTCTTAAGAATTTTAGACAGTATTACATAATTTAACACTTATTAGCATTGTTAACATTTATTTTAAATTACCACTTCTATTTCTCGAGATGATTCATTATCACTTTATTTCTGTATTTAACTATTAGTTTGAAAAATGATCTAATGTAAGGTATAGCTACTGGTGCTGTATTCTACATGGCATGGCAGTAGGTAGACACAATTAATGCAATCCTGCTAAAGCTAGTCATACAAATGATCGATCGATCCTTGAGTAGAACAGCAGATAGAAATGAATAAGAATGAGTAGAACCTCTCCATGCTGTAAAACTATATGCAGTCATCAAGCCTCCAATGCTTCTTGCATGCCTGCTCAATTACAATGTACTACTGCCTCTAATAACCCTTTTCTATTGACGCACTGTCTGAAGCTTGTAGATTGCTTATGCCGGGGTCAGCAGACCATTGACAGATGAGATCAAAATGGAAATATTCTGGAAATATTAATTCACGTAGGACCACCTCAGGTGCACCTGGCCTAGTGGCCTTTAGTGAAACCAAGATTTGTGGGGTAGCATGGAAGAAGCAGGCTATATATTAAGATATTAATCAGGTTTCACAGCAAAAAACTTAAATGAGCTGAGAAAAGGTCTGGAGTAGACAAGAACACTTGTTAGTAAGCACATCAGAAATGAGTCAAATCCAAAATGTGCCCGCAACAGAATGAATGGTTACAGCAAGGCTAGGGCAGGTGGTGTTAAAGTAAGGTCAAACAAGTTGTGACAGCATCAGCAGAGCAAGTTCACACAGATGGTTAACCCAGTGACTAATAACTGAAAACCACTCAGTTACCTTCTGATCTTCTGACACCGGTCAACAATTCTCTTAACGGCTAACTGCCTTAAACCCTGGTTCAGCTAATTAGTGGTAAGTGTGGACACTGTGTAAGTACATGTAGGATTTATTAGGTGGTCATGTATTTATGAATGGACCCCAGTGCTAAGTCAAAGGCCATGGTTGCCTTCAAATGCCAGATGGCAAGTGGTAGCCACACTGCACCGCAGTTGACCATGTGAATCAGCCCAGAAGCAGTGGGTTCTCATTATTATTGTTTGTGATACCAAGTGCATTGCACAAACCACGGAAATATTGCACAGTGCAAGGGAGCACCCCAGCCCACAAACGTCACAACCTTCTAGACCAGTGTTCCTCAAACTAAGGCCTGTGGGCCGAATGTGGCCCCCCGAGGCTTTTTCACTGGCCCCCCAAACCAAAATGTATAACTTATAGATGTGACCCACTGCACCCTTAAATATCATTGGCCCACATATGGAATAGCAGTGCTGGCACTAGCCATCCCCATACTGTAGAAGCCAGCGAGCGGCCATTCCCTGACTTCCAATCCATTTCTGCATCAGGTGACACCGCTGACCTGCTGACACTGGACGGCAGGTTGTCACCTGGGTATGCTTCACTGTCAGGTGCACAGAGACGTTCTTTGGGTGCTGCATGACTGTATGGCTGCTGCTGGGAATTCTCCTCCGGGCTTGACTGGGGGGAATCAATACCTAGATTCAAAGTGTTGTTTTTCAATATCATTTTATGTATGTTCCGACCCCCGGCAGTCTGAAGTATGCTGACCCGGCCCTTGACCAACAAAGTTTGGGGACCTCTGTTCTAGACCTTCCATTGCACAATATTTACACTGTAAGTTGCTAAACCATGTAAGGAAGAGGTTTCCATTTATTGCTCACACTAGTGTCAACACATGTATACCGTAATTACCATGTTTCACAGACTACAGTAATCCACAGGGTGTGCCTATAATTCTGTACTTTGTGAAAAGTGGTAATTGTACATGTATGATTGCTTATGTTGGCAGTAAATGGAAACATTTTCCTTACATGGTTAAGGCCCTAGCAACACTTGTTTTACACTCATTGATAGAAGCCTGAGCTAAATAGGAGGGACACAGGTACTTTCCAAGGAGGCTATGTGCTCACTTTCTCTCCTTCACTTATGTAGCTTGCATTAAAAGAAGGGTAACCAAGAAAAAGGGGCAAATTACAAGCATGAGCTGTAGCCACAGAGCAGTGAACTGAGAAGTGAGCAGGGAGTTCTCCTAAAGTCTATTATTATCTCCATGGTCTTAAGAGCATTCATTTTCATGTTGTTCCTGCTGCACCAGGAAGAAAGCAGTCCCACTATATGCCTGTATGCAGACACATCCCCATTTTTTATGAGACCAACTACTGTTGTGTCATCTGCAAACTTCAGAACATTTAGAGAGTGAATACAGCAGTGGGGGCAACACACAGTCCTGGGGTTCCCCAGTGCTGACTGTCAAAAAGCCTGAGGTGTGTTTCCAGTGGCGTAGCTAAGGAGCTGTGGGCCCCGATGCAAGTTATGCATTGGGGCCCCCCCAAGCATTCTATACATAATTGATGCGGCGCACTAAAAACTGCCAATGGCAACTACAGTGTCAGAGGTGCAAGAAGGGGATGGGAAACAGTTTATTAATGATTACCACTATTCAAAGTATACATAGAAGTGATTATTATGAACACAGGACCAATCAAGAGCTAATACTGTGGTTGAGGGAGGGCCCCTCTGGCTCAAGGACCCGATGCGGTTGCAAACTCTGCACTCCCTATTGCTACGCCCCTGAATACATACAGGGTGCATTTCTCTCTGTTTTCCTCCTGTGCAAGTGTCCAGGTCCACTTTACTATAAACTCTGAGTCCCCCCATCTCAGACATTACACACCTATCAAGACTCCGGAAACAAAGCACTCAGTTTTGCAAACCTGAATACACCTTGCATGGAAAACATGGATGCTTAAAGGCTCGTACACACGTTGGATTTTCGCAAACGAACTGTCGTTTGAACGTCCGGTCGTTTGGACGTCAAATCGGGCGTCTGTAGTCTGTCGTTCAGCTGATAAGACTGGATTTGAAAGATCTGCCAAGTGGATCACTCAAGTCCAGTCTTATCAGCTGAACGACAGACCATACACACGCCCGATTTGACGTCCAAATGACCGGATGTTCAAACGACGGGTCGTTTGCGAAAATCCAACGTGTGTATGTACCTTACCACCCACAAAAGAACATGTGCTCCACAGAGACAAAGCTCTACTAACCTACAATTACCTCTTAAAAAGGCAGGTTATTAAAACACATTATTAGTCTAATTAAATGAGATGAAACCAGAAACACAAGTGTTGTGCAGCTCCCCCAGCAGCCACATATTAGCCTTCATTAGCTTGGAACGAGTGTAATCACACTGCCAGGTTGCCAGGAGTTACTGTACTTCTCTGCCTGCTGGTAAGCTGAGTCTGGAGTACAGGTGTACATACCACGCGGACTCTACTGCCTTTTCTAACAACTTGAGAATCATACACCGAGCGGCGCAGCCAATGTTTATCACATCCAGCAATGTGTAATCACCATAGGCGTTGTTATCCTGTCACATAAGTTTAGAGATTATGTAGCAATGGGAGAAAAAAAATCACCAGTGACACATAGGAGCCATCAGCCATGTGCCGACATGTAGCAGTGCTGGTTACTTTTACCTTTCCTCACAGTCCCGAGATTTGATAATGGACACCATCTTACAGAACAACTCCCCCGTCATGGTGACCAGCGGTGACTCCAGCTTCAGATTTTTAGGGGGGCTCAAAAGGGGCTCAGTGGCTGGCAGGCGGGGCTCACAACGAAAAATGGGCATGACCATGTAACAGAATGTTGGCATGATCATAGGTGGGCAAAATATACATGACCTTAGTGGTGTAAAAGGTCTGCCCAGGAAGTTTGAGCTCTGCCTCAGTGTTACCCCCCAAAATACATGTAATCTGACAGCATTTCACCAGAAATACACGTAATTTGGCAGATTCCTCCAAAATACAGATAACATGGCAAACCACTTATACTGTACATACTGGAGGTAGCAAACATCGGCGCACACTGCAGCTAGTTTACTATCAGTACAGGCACAGAGTCACAGCTTATACAATACATATTGGAGGTAGCAGATATCAGCACACACTGCAGCTGGTTTACTATCAGTACAGGCACAGAGTCACAGCTTATACTGTACATATTGGAGGTAGCAGATATCAGCACACACTGCAGCTGGTTTACTATCAGTACAGGCACAGAGTCCCTGCTTATACTTTACATATTGGAGGTAGCAGATATCAGCACACACTGCAGCTGGTTTACTATCAGTACAGGCACAGAGCCCCTGCTTATACTGTACATATTGGAGGTAGCAGATATCAGCACACACTGCAGCTGGTTTACTATCCGTACAGGCACAGAGTCACAGCTTATACTGTACATATTGGAGGTAGCAGATATCAGCACACACTGCAGCTGGTTTACTAACAGTACAGGCACAGAGTCACCGCTTAGGCTCGGTTCACATTAGGCTGTTTTCAGCCTACGTTCCGCTCCGATGAGCGGAACGCAGCAGCCGCAGCAATACTTTCCCTATGGGAAAGTTCACACTGCTACATTCTGCTCAGTTCCGTTCCCTGCGTTCCGCTCATCGGAGCGGACGTTCCCAACATGTCGGGACCTTGCATTCCCGCTCCACTCACGGAGCGGAATGCAAGTGTACGGGCGGATGCATCCTAATGTGAACCTGGCCTTATACTGTACATATTGGAGGTAGCAGATATCAGCACACACTGCAACTGGTTTACTATCAGTAAAGGCACAGAGTCACAGCTTATACTGTACATACCAGGGCTGTGAAGTCAGAGAAATTTTGGGTACCTGGAGTCGGAGGTTTTATAAAATAAGGAGTCGGAGTCAGGTTATGTTTATACCAAATGCACAGCCATGGTAAGTATTACACCAAGGAGTCAGAGTCATTTTGGGTACCTGGAGTCAGAGTAGGTAGTTTTATAAACTGTGGAGTCATACATACACTGACTGGTACATACTTCTCCCCAAGCCACTAAAATGCCCCCCTCTATCTCCCCCATGCCAGTAAATGCCCCTCCTCTATACAGGTAGCCCCCTTCCCCCCCATGCCACTAAAATGACACCCTCCTTCACCCCATGCCACTGTAGTGATTTTTTCCTCTCCCATGAAACTAATGCCCCTCTCCTCCCCATGCCACTAATGTCCCCCACCCACCATCTTCCCCATGCCAGTAATGCCCCCCCCCCCCCCCACCCACTCCCCCAAAGCTCCCTTGATTCGCCACAGGGGGCCAGAGCTGAGAGTAGTTTTGTAATTAAACCCCTGTCTGAGGCGGCCTCCCATGCGGCTGCTAAAATGTTCATATTTGCAGCCCGGGCAGCCCCCCACCTTCTCCCCCATGCAGGGCCGGTTTAAGGGGCCTCGGGGCAAGCTTAAGCAGGGGACCCCCTCCCTACACCCCCGTCAATACACAATCATGTTCAACACACACACACGCACACACACGCACACACACACACACACACACACACACACACACACACACACACACAATCTCTCTTCTTTGGTCATTCATTCTTTAGAAAGAATGCTGCTCCCTGCTGTGCATAGATCATGTGCTTTCCTTTTTACCCGAGTGATGTGTGTGGTGTTCTTTCATCCCTTTGATGCAGATGTCCGGTGCCCTGCATCTCCCTTTCTCCCTCCATGAAGGTTCCCCCTCCTGTCCACCTCTCCCTCAGGCTCCCATGACAGATTCAGTCACTCACTTTGTGCCCCGTTTATAGCTGACAGCAGCGGCTGAGTTCCACATTCCAGACAGCATTCTTCTGTGGAGTAAAGGTCCTTCCAGTTCCTTGATGACCTCATTAAGTGGGGACACTTAAAGGGACACTTAAGTCAAACAAAAAAAATGAGTTTTACTCACCTGGGGCTTCCAATAGCCCGCTGCAGCTATCCGGTGCCCTCGCCATCTCCCTCCGATCCTCCTGGCCCCGCCGGCATCCACTTCCTGTTTCGGTGACAGGAGCTGACAGGCTGGGGACGCGAGTGATTCTCCGAGTTCCTGGCCACAATAGTGCCATCTATGCTGCTATAGCATATATCATATACCATATAGCAGCATAGAGGGTGCTAATGTGTTTGGGAACGCGAAGAATCACTCGCGTCCCCAGCCTGTCAGCTCCTGTCACCGAAACAGGAAGTGGCTGCTGGCGGGGCCAGGAGGATTGGAGGGAGACAGCGAGGGCACCGGACAGCTGCAGGGGGCTATTGGAAGCCCTAGGTGAGTAAAACCCATTTTTTTTGTTTGACTTAAGTGTCCCTTTAAAGATACAGGAGAATGCCGTCACTGAAATGTGTAACTCACCTGCTGCTGTCAGCTATAAACGGGCACAAAGTGAGTGACTGACTCTTTCATGGGAGGGAGAGGAGAAGGGATGCAACTAGTAACATAGTGGCCACAGCACGGGTCGGGACTCGGGAGACAGCCTCAGACGGGGTTTAATAAAAAAAGAAAGTAAGTGCCTAACCACCGCCATACGCACACGCACAGGAGGGGGAGCGGCCGGCCGGGCCCCACCCTCAAGGCTGCAGGAGGCGGGCCCGGTCGCACGTGCGACCCCTGCGACCTCGGGCCCTACGCCACTGTGTGTTTCCATAGATTAACCTGCTGTCTCCTGTCGGTGCAGATGGGTTCAGGTATGCTTGTGAGAGTTTTCTGTGTAGCAGCAATGGTATTGCATTCAACACTACTGTATAATACCATCACTGTACACTGTGCTAAGTTCCCCAAAATGTTCTGTAATATTTTACACTTTTCTCCGGCATGGGAAAACCGTATGATATCAGGACAAATTTGCTGAATCTGCATTAAAGATTATACAAAATCAAGAAAGTTTTTATACAAATAGCATCAGAAATACCTTTTGTTGTTACATTTTTTAAAATACAGCTGTCCAAAGCATCTATATCAGTCTCTGGTTAATTTCAATGAATTTTAAGTAGTGCACAGTACCCTGAACAAATATCAACAATTGCCAGTCTGCAAGTTAGGTGAGTAACTGACCCTTATTCAATTCACTTTTCCGCCTAAGTTTTCTCCTAGGTAATATTTTCACACCTCATCAATTATATTATTATTTAAAGACAATCTGTACTCTAAAATTCTTACAATAAAAAGCATACCATTCTATTCATTATGTTCTCCTGGGCCCCTCTTTGCTGTTTCTGCCTCTCCCTGCTGCAATCCTGGCTTGTAATTGCCATTTTAGGCAGTGTTTACAAACAAATGACATGGCTTCTAACTAAAGTGTAATAGGCTTGGGAGTAGCTCAGTCTCTGACTCATACAGAGCTTGGAGAGGGTGTGTATAGCTTCTGCCAATGACAAGCAGTGCGGCACATTCCACACATTCCAGATCATATAACAGATATAACACAGCCACTGTGCAACTAAAAAAGGCTGCAGTAACACAGACCACATTAGAACAGGTATAGGAACTTAGGATAGAAGAAATAAGGCTGAAACTTTTGTTACAGAGTCTCTTTAAGCCATTAGCAAGCAAGAAAATAAGAATAATTTGACAGTGCTTTTTCATAGTTTTTCACTATTATTAAAGGGAGTTTGAAGCCTAATTTAAAAAATAAATAAATCAGTCACTTGCCCAAGGAGAGGGAAGGCTCTGGGTCCTATAGAGCCTTCCTTTACATATATATATATTTATATATATATATATATTTTTTTTCAATTTTATTTTTTTTTTATTAATAAAAAATAATCAAAATAATGCAAAACAAAATATAACAAATCAACATACTGTACATAAAAGAACATACATAAAAAAAATAAACACAATAATATAAACAAAAATAACAATAATAAAGTCAAAAATCTTCCTCCTCAGAGAGCAATAACTCTTTATACTCATCAGTATTCATAAATTCACACCATCCTGACCATTTTATAATAGAGCCTTCCCAATCTTCTCCCGGTTTCTGCGTTCCCCCCCGGCTTCCGTTTGGTCATGGACTGCTCTCTTCCGGGCTTTTTAGCAGTCTTCTGAAGCAATCGTTCTGCGCACACGCGAGCGCCCCCTCTCGAACACTTGCGCATAAGCAGTACAAAGCTGCCTGTCTTCAGATCCCTGAGTGTTTCCGAGGACTGCCGAAGTCTCTCCCAGAGGGAGATTTAAACCGTGAAGCCTGCTGGGGAACAAGGAGAGCGGCAGGAGAACGGGAAGGCTCTATAGGACCCAGAGCCGTCCAGAGCTCTATAGAACACAAGGGAGGTCCTGGCATATTGACAACCACCCAATCTGAAACAGATGATTGCCAGAAGTTCTTTGTATAGGCCACAACAGAATGGAACATCGCCCTGTCGACAAAAAAGGTGTGAGACCAGTAGATACATCTAATCCACTGACAGGTTAGCAATACCAGGTTCACAACAGGAGTACAGAATACAAGGAACATTTTCCTGTGATTCCACTAATATGGAGTATCTGATCATGTGTGCTAAATGCCCCAAAAGTATTTATGTTGGAGAAACTAGACAAACTCTGTGCAAACATATCAACGGACACAGGCACACTATTAACAATACAAAACTTGAGCTCCCAGTTGCTACACACTTTCGTTCCACTGGACACAGCTTGAATGATCTTTGTGTCACTGCCCTGAAGGGTGGCTTCAAATCATGGAAAGACAGATTAATAGCAGATACGAAATGTATAAATTGGTTCAAAGCTGTGGACAAAGGCTTGAATAAGGGCAAACATTTATATACTTAATTGGTATGAGGTTGATGATATTTAATGCCATAACTCGTTCTCTGCCTATATTGCATTCACTCTGCTTGTAGCTAAACTTGTGAGTCCCAATAGTGTGAGGAACTGAGTAAACAAGGGGTCTAATCTATTATTCAACAAACAACCTCTCACTCCATATATATATATATATATATATATATATATATATATATATATATATATATATATATACATACATACATATATATATATATATATATATATATATATATATATATATATACAGTGGTGTGAAAAACAATTGCCCCCTTCCTGATTTCTTATTCTTTTGCATGTTTGTCACACTTAAATGTTTCTGCTCATAAAAAAACGTTAACTATTAGTCAAAGATAACATAATTGAACACAAAATGCAGTTTTAAATGATGGTTTTTATTATTTAGTGAGAAAAAAAACTCCAAATCTACATGGCCCTGTGTGAAAAAGTGATTGCCCCCCTTGTTAAAAAATAACTTAACTGTGGTTTATCACACCTGAGTTTAATTTCTGTAGTCACCCCCAGGCCTGATTACTGCCACACCTGTTTCAATCAAGAAATCACTTAAATAGGAGCTATCTGACACAGAGAAGTAGACCAAAAGAACCTCAAAAGCTAGACATCATGCCAAGATCCAAAGAAATTCAGGAACAAATGAGAACAAAAGTACTGTAATTGAGATCTATCAGTCTGGTAGAGGTTATAAAGCCATTTCTAAAGCTTTGGGACTCCAGCAAACCACAGTGAGAGCCATTATCCACAAATGGCAAAAACATGGAACAGTGATGAACCTTCCCAGGAGTGACCGGCCGACCAAAATACCCCAAGAGCGCAGAGAAAACTCATCCGAGAGGCCACAAAAGACCCCAGGACAACATCTAAAGAACTGCAGGCCTCACTTGCCTCAATTAAGGTCAGTGTTCACGACTCCACCATAAGAAAGAGACTGGGCAAAAATGGCCTGCATGGCAGATATCCAAGGCGCAAACCACTTTTAAGCAAAAAGAACATTAAGGCTCGTCTCAATTTTGCTAAAAAAAAAAAATCTCAATGATTGCCAAGACTTTTGGTAACATACCTTGTGGACCAACGAGACAAAACTTGAACTTTTTGGAAGGTGCGTGTCTCGTTACATCTGGCGTAGAAGTAACACAGCATTTCAGCAAAAGAACATCATACCAACAGTAAAATATGGTGGTGGTAGTGTGATGGTCTGGGGTTGTTTTGCTGCTTCAGGACCTGGAAAGCTTGCTGTGATAGATGGAACCATGAATTTTACTGTCTACCAAAAAATTCTGAAGGAGAATGTCCGGCCATCTGTTCGTCAACTCAAGCTGAAGCGATCTTGGGTGCTGCAGCAGGACAATGACCCAAAAAACACCAGCAAATCCACCTGGCTGAAGAAAAACAAAATGAAGACTTTGGAGTGGCCTAGTCAAAGTCCTGACCTGAATCCTATTGAGATGTTGTGGCATGACCTTAAAAAGGCAGTTCATGCTAGAAAACCCTCAAATAAAGCTGAATTACAACAATTCTGCAAAGATGCCAAAATTCCTCCAGAGCACTGTAAAAGACTCGTTGCAAGTTATCGCAAATGCTTGATTGCAGTTATTGCTGCTAAGGGTGGCCCAACCAGTTATTAGGTTCAGGGGGCAATTTCTTTTTCACACAGGGCCATGTAGGTTTTGAGGTTTTTATTCTCACTAAATAATAAAAACCATCATTTAAAACTGCATTTTGTGTTCAATTATGTTATCTTTGACTAATAGTTAACGGTTTTTGATGAGCAGAAACATTTAAGTGTGACAAACATGCAAAAGAATAGGAAATCAGGAAGGGGGCAAATAGTTTTTCACACCACTGTATATTCTTGTACAGTATGTGCCACATTGTTATTTGTGTTTATTATACAGGCTCTGTGTGAGAAAATAATATATGTCTTCAGTACTCGCATACGGAATGCTGTGACAGCGTGAAAAACTAAATGTAGATCTGCCTGTTTACATGTCAAGCAGTGATACTTTTTCTTTTTTTCATATTTGTAGTTATGTAGGCAGCAGCCAACTGACTGGCTGATCATTTTTGATACATACATACAGAATAAATAAATGTATTAAAAACAGAATGGCCTGGATCTTTCTAGGAAGGACCAGTGCAGTTCATGTGATTAACCTCTTGCCGACCGCGTCACGCCGATGGGCGTGGCCGCGGCGGCAGCCCCAGGACCGCCTAACGCCAATTGGCGTAAAGTCCTGGGGCTCTGTTTTACAAGAGATCGCGCGCAGGCTGCGTGCATCTCCTGCTTTGGGGGGGGGGGGGGGGGGGGGGGCGGAGCTCCGTCCCGCCTTCAGTCTCCGAGCGGCTATTGCCGCTCGGGAGACTGTTAGACGGCGTGATCAGCAGCAGCGCTGCACTGGGGACAGCCGTGTGACACGGCTGTCCCCCTGGGGGACAAGAGAGCGATCGGCTCTCATAGGGTGAAGCCTATGAGAGCTGATCGCCATGATTGGCTGGCTGGGGGGAGGGAGGGAGGGAAGGGGTTTAAAGGAACAGTTTTTTTTTTTAATCAACACAAACAAAATTATTTATAAAAAAAAAAAAAACATGGGGGAGCGATCAGACCCCACCAACAGAGAGCTCTGTTGGTGGGGATAAAAGGGGGGGGAGAATAACTTCTGTGCTATGTTGTGCGGCCCTGCAGCTTGGCCTTAAAGTTGCAGTGGCCTTTTTTTTACTAAAAATGGCCTGGTCACTAGGGGGATTTAGCCCTGCAGTCCTCAAGAGGTTAACATGTAACATTTTATTTTTCCTTTGTAGAAATGCTGCAACCCATAGTTCTGGTAGTGATGGCCTTAATAGCTATTGCTAGCTGCTGTTGCATGACGTGATAGTGTAATTGACAGGTTAAGCAGAGACATAAGAAAGACATAAGTAAGAACTGCACGTACCTCTGCTGGATAGTCCAGTGTCACATAAGTCTGCTAACAGCAACCCCTGCATATATTCCCTGGTTACCCAGCAAGTGACCATGACCAGAAGTAATGATGTATGGTCATCATGCAAAATGTAACCATGATTTCAAGGGTCAGCACCCATGCATGTTGGAGTTGATCGAGATCAGTCATTTTTCCCTGCTACTTACAGTTTATAGCAGATTTCTGCTGCATGATAGCTTTGCCTACACGTGAGCTGCCATCTTGCTGGTAATATCAGCACTGTGCACAGAACTGGTAAATTTCACTACATTTTTGCTTGATGTGTTTTGTGTGTCCTCATATCAGTTATGAATTAAGACCTTTTGGTCTGAAATGTGATAGTTGTCTTTACTACTGCTGTCCTGTCGGCAGGAAAAAATTAGGAGCCAGAGAGAAGCAGGATGTGATTACAGGTTTGTTTATATAAGGAGGCTTAAAGTGGACCTAAACTCTGGCACAGGACTGAAGAAATAAATAGAGAAATGCACCCTGTATGTATTTAGAGAGTTTAGCCTGTTTAATTCCCCCTCATTTGTGTCTAATCAGTTGTAATCATATCTCTCCCCTGTGTCACATGCCTGCTAGAGATGGCTCGAACCTCCGATTTTAGGTTCACGAACCTCGAACGCGAACTTCCGCAAAGTTTCGCATCTGCGCGAACCATGCGAACCGCAATAGACTTCAATGGGCAGGTGAACTTTCAAAACTACAAACACTAATTCTGTCCACAAAAGTGATGGAGGAGGGCATGGCAGAGTGGGATACACGCCAAAAGTCCCGGGGAAATTTACAGATTTGATGCACAGCAGGGTTTTAAGAGCAGAAATCACATTGCATTGCTAAATTGGAGGCATAACGTGCTTTAAAACATCTTGAGTGTGTATACATCAATCAGGTAGTGTAATTAGTGTACTGCTTCACACTGACAGACCAAACTCACTGTGTAACGCACCGCAAACAGCTGTTTGTGTAGTGATGGCCGTGCTGGACTGGTGCGCACAACGGCGAGAGTGCAGGCGATGGCGCTTTTCAAGCCCATATGGTCGGGTTGAGGTAGCTCAATGACAGAACAACAGTGACTGTCCAGCTGATCAAATTTGGTCTCTTCACAATGAAGCAACGACCTTATTATCTTGGGTTAGGTGTGCCCCCCAACACACTCATATAGTGCTTCATTGTGATATGCAAGCCCCTTCACCACGGCAAGGTAATGATCATGAAGGGGAATTGACACATGTACATGCCTTTTGTTTTGTTTTTGCAGCCGCAGTGCAGCCAGAAAAAGTAGGCAGGCATGTACACACATTAGAAAAATTATTATAGCGGCCGCTACTAGCAGTGGTCTTAAAAATTCAGGAATCCACCTGGAGTCCTGGACCCTGTTGGTGGCGGCGGAGAAGGCAGTCATGCAGCCTGCAGGCTGAGATGCTGTGTGGGGACCGACTTAGTCTTGGGGCAGGCAGTCACACAGCGTGCAAGCAGAGATGCTGTGTGTGGGGACTGACCTAGTCTTCGGGCAAGCCTGACCATGCTTTGCAGACCAGGCATCCGTCTTCAGATGGACCCTTGACCCAACGCTGTGTGCCAGAGATGACACCACTTGCCTTTCAACATCACGGTACAGTTTGGGTATGGCCTTTTTTGAGAAATAATTGCGGCCTGGTATCTTCCACTGCGGTGTGCTGCTTTTCCTCAGGTGGTCATCCCATTGCAGTTTGCGGTTTTTCATCATGTGCCTTCGTAAGGCAGTTGTCCTTACACAGGTCTTGGTCTTTCCACGGCTTAATACAGATGGCATCGCTCTCATCTGAGGCAGACACAAAATAAAATGTCCACACCACTGAGCCCTGGGATGATGGCACTTTGGTGATAGCTGCTGACTGAGTGTTAAGTGGAGTACCAGAATCAGAGCAGGAGGAGGAAGATATGTGACGCTGAGGAAGATGAGGTGTTCTGTGTTAAATAGTCTACTACGTCCTGACAATATTGGGGGTTGATGGCACGTGCCTTCTTCTGAACACTGTACTTTGTTTAACCTCCCTGGCGGTATGATAAATGTGGCTGTGCGACCGCGGGAGGTTTTTTTTCAAATTATTCTTTTTTTTTTTAGCATGTAGCTAGCCTAGCGCTAGCTACATGCTTCCCCCCTCCCTGCGGCGTCCCCCCCGTACCTACCGATCGCCGCCGGCGCCGCTTGCCCATAAGGAAATCCCGTTCTGAACGGGATTTCCTTGAGGGCTTCCCCGTCGCCATGGCAACGAACGGAGTTCGTCGACGTCGCCGCCTTCGTGACGTCACAGGGAATCCCGATCCACCGCATAGAGCAGCCTGGCCGCAATTGGCCAGGCTGCGCAAGGGGTATGCAGGGGGGGGGGAGGCTGTATCACGGCGGGTAGCGGCGCATCGGCGGTGGGCGGCAGCGATCAGACCAAACACGCAGCTAGCAAAGTGCTTGAAAAAAAAATTCTGTAAATCGGCCCAGCAGGGCCTGAGCGACACCCTCCGGCGGCTTACCCCGTGTCACACACGGGGTTACCGCCAAGGAGGTTAAGGGCCGCACAAAATCATGACTGCACGACCTCGAACAAACCTGCCGGGTAGCCTGCCTCTGGCGCGGCCTCTGCCTGTTGTTTTCTCCATATTGGGGGGATGAAGTTAAAAAGTATGCACTGACTTGACTAATACAATGTGCAGTCACATAGATGCAGTCAAAGGCATGCACTGCCTGCTGATATAATACAATGTGCAGTCACACAGATGCAGTGAAAGGTACTGACTGCTGGTATAATACAATGTGCAGTCACACAGATGCAGTGAAAGGTATACACTGACTGCTGTATAATGATGAGATGAATATACTTGAAATATTATAATGAGAATCTGTTATGGAAGGGTTAATCAGGCACTAGAACAATTTCTCAGATTTTATGTGGCTGATGCGCAAACTGAATGGGTTAAGTGTTTGCCCTTCGCGGAATTTGCGCACAACAACCTGAAAAGCTCCTCTACGGGGTTGTCGCCTTTTCAGGTTGTATCAGGAAGGTCTCCTAAATGTTCCCCTTTTACCGGTGTGCTCCTCTCCCTTCCCAGCCCTGGAAGAGTGGCAGAAGGTTTTACAGGAGCTTTGGGCACAGGTGAAAAGAGTTTAGGGGTAGCCTTTCAAAATCAGAAGAAACAGGCAGACAAGAGGCGATCTGTTGAATGGCACTTTACCCCGGGGGACATGGTGTGGGTGTCGACCAGAAATTTGGCACTCAGACAACCGTCCACCAAGTTGGGTCCCAGGTTTATAGGGCCTTATCCGGTGGCCAAAAAGATCAATGACGTCTCTTATGTGATTGACCTCCCAGCCGGCATGAGAAGTGGGAGATCATTCCACGTCTCTTTGTTGAAGGCTGCAGTGTATGTGGATTCCTCTCCCCGAGCCCTCCCCCCCAAGTGGAAGTGGAGGGCCAGACAGAATATGAGGTGGAAAAGACTTTGGATTCTCATTTGGTACAGAATTCTGTGCAGTATCTGGTCCATTGGAAGGGGTATGGTGTGGAGGCTAGATCTTGGGTACCAGAGGGTCGCATGCATGCCGAGAGATTGAGGAAGAGGTTTCATCAGTTACATCCTGAGAAACCAGGTGGGAAGTGTCCGGAGTCCACTCCTCAAGGGGGTACTGTAAGGGATAGCGGACCCGCTGCCAGTATGCATGTGGCAGCGGGCTCCGCTTCCCAGACTCTCACCGCTGGCGTGATCTGCTGGATACTGCAGATCACCAATAATCAGATTTTCTCTGTTTGCTGACACCGATCCTGACAGAACAGCAGACCACATTATGGATGCATTACGTAGCCAGGTTGAGGCTTTGACCACATCGGTAAAATAACCTCATCGAGGTGGTTAATACGCAACAAACCCAGATCAATCAACTGACAGGGTCTGTGCAGGTCCTTCAAACGACTGTTACCACAATGCAATCCCCTTCGGTCACAGATCTTCGTATGGCAGTACCTGAGAAGTTTTCAGGGCATAGGTCTGACTTCCAGAATTTCCGCAATCGAGTATTGTCCTATTTTGAATTAAGGCCAAATTTATCAGGTTCTGAGCTTCAAAGGGTGATGTTTATAAAGACTTTATTAACCGAGGGACTCACAAACCTGGGCATACGGTCTACCGCCGGAAGATGCGGCATTAACCTCAGTCCAGGAATTTTTTAAAGCAAGGGCTATAATATATGATGATCCGGACGCTTCCATCACTGCCGAGAGGAAGCTTAAAAATCTTAAACAGGGTCGGGATTCTGTTGAAGTCTATGCGGCAGAATTTCGAAAATGGGCTGTGTCGGCTAGGTGGGGGTCATATGCGTTGTTGGACCGCTTCCTTTCAGGTCTGTCAGACGTGGTCTCCGAGCTAATGTTGGGTCATCCTGAGCCTAAGTCTATTGATGACGCGATTTCATTGGCCGTCCGAGTGGACCGCCGGTTACGCTATCAGCGTCAGTCAAGAGGGAAAAGTGCACTAAGGTCACTCTCCTATGCTCCCTCGTCACCTACCCTATCCACAGATGAACCGATGCAGATCGGACATTCCCGATTTACACAAGCGGAGAGGGATCTCCGGAGGTCTGAGAAGCTTTGTCTGTATTGTGCAGAGGAGGGTCACTTTGCAAAAAATTGCCCCAAGAAGTTGGGAAACTCTGCCGCCTAGGAGTAGTTGGCGGTAGCACCCTAGGCGAGCAGACATTACCTCTGAACAATAATCGTTTACTCTTACCCTGTTCTATCTCTTGGGAAGGCCGGGCCGCGTGCACTGAGGCCTTCGTTGACTCTGGTTCAGCGGCCAATCGAGTTTGTAAAAAGATTGGGAGTTCCGTTACATTCATTAAACCGTCAACTAGTAGTCACTGCAGTAGATGACTCTCCATTGCAATACAGACAACCTCTCTCTCAGACCCCGCTGTTGTCATGCACGATAGGGGTTTTACACAAAGAGAAATTACAGTTTCTAGTGCAACGCATGACAACCTCCACCATTATCCTTGGTATGCCCTGGTTGCAGCTCCACTCCCCGCAGATTGACTGGGCTTCAGGCCAGTTACTCAGTTGGTCACCGTACTGTCATAATCATTGTTTGGCGAAAATAGCTATTTGTACTACCAAGGTGGAGGTTAAAGGGGTGCCAACACAATACACTGAATTTGCTGACGTGTTCTGTCCTAGGTCCGCTGATAAACTCCCACCTCAACGGAGTTTCGACTGCCCCATTGACTTGAGATCTGGTTGTATGCCCCCTAGAGGTCATCTCTATAATTTGTCAGGGCCTGAGAAGCTGGCAATGCGGGAATACATTACACGTTTCAGATTTGTCATCACATACACCCCAGGTAGTAAGAACGTCAAAGCAGATGCTCTCTCCAGATGTTTCGAGCCTGAGACAGCGCAGTCTGCCGTTGGTCTGTGGATGGTACCCACTTTTTCCTCAGAATCCAGGAAAAAAATGATTGACTCATATATAAGCCCCCTCCCCAGTATAGTCCCTCCACAGTAGCCATATGTGCCTTCAGTACACGTCATCCCCCCACCCCATAGCCAGATGTGCCCCAAGGATGATCCAGCTGTGTCTCGAGATGCCACTACATGGTGTCATAGATATGAGACACAGTAATTGCCACACAGGAAGAATCCCTGATCATTGCACCTCTGATACATTGCTTGCATGCTCTGCTCCACCACCCAGGGGACACAGTTAGTGTTGAGTGCACTCTGTACACCTTGTTGCTGGGGATGGGGGGCACAGACACACGATCCTCTGTCAGTAATAAAAACTTTTCTGCCATCCGTTCTGCTCTACTGACTCGCACATATGCTGAGGGGATAACTTTTCAGCCCATTTTTTTCTGCTGAAAAATTAGGCTTGTACACGAGTATATAAGGTAATAGCGTTTGTAAATGTTCACTGTATCTGGGTGTCCCAGGTCTTCACTAGAATACTACAGGAGGTTCATTTGTATTACCTCAGATATGTGAGTATACCTATCCAGAAAAGAACGTGGTTTCCTGGTTTCCTCACCAAATGAGAAGGACAAAAGGTGAAAGTAGAGAGAGTGACAAAGAGAAAGAAAGGGGAGAGAAGAGAAAGAAAAAAAAGAGAAAAAGAAGGGTAAGTAGATATTATAGGTTCAAGTGTATCACACAGCTCTAATAACGGAAAAGGAATCAGTCACTTCAGAAGAGATTCAATTTGGAAAACCATTATATCATTGTCAGGCTTGTCTGGTCAATAACTACAGTTCAGACTGTATGCCCATATGACCGACCCAGAGCCCAGCCTGTAACACCTGCGCAAGCTCCTGCCTAGCACAAACTACAATACACCCTGCAGGAAGATGTAGCATACAATCTGACAGGTAGTTAATCCACCAGGCAGGTCCTGATAATTCTTGGCAATGCGGTATGGGCACAGTGGATATATATATATATATATATATATATATATATATATATATATATACAGTATATATATGAGATAGTCACCTGAGGCCTAGTGGATTGGATGAGGCTATCCAGACAAGTGAATCAGATGGCAGAGGTGCCAGGAGTTCCTGGTGGCAATGAGGTAGTCCAGATAAGAACTTTCCAGAGATAGCGTAGTCAAACAAGCCGGAGTCAGTCCAGGCAGAGTTCATGCAAATCTGTGTCCAAGTAAAGGTCAATCCAGGCGGCAAGGCAAGATGTAGTCAAGGTATAAGGCAAGGTTGGCAACAGGAATACAGCAGAGATAAGCGTGGTCAGGATACAAGGCAGTAGTCGGCAAAAGGAATCAAACAGAGGTTAAGCGTGGTCAAGATACAAGGCAATAGTCGGCAACAAGAATCCAATGAGACAGTGAGCGCTACCCAGCAACAAGCCAAAGCTAATGCTATCATGGGCAATGACTGAGGGCACTCACCAGGTTTAAATACTAGAGCTAACCAGTAAACAAAAGGCAGAAATGAAAACAAACCAATAGCAATCCAGCATGTCAGCTGAATCAGCTGACACACAATCATGAATGTGAGTCACTGCTTACATCTGTGGAGCGCATACTAAGAACACGTCCTCCACCTATCCAATGAGCACTGAGAAACCTCCTGCATTCCACTGACGTTAGCGGCTTGCCGGGACCCGGAAGTCGGATCTGCAGCCCGAGTCTCGGCATTCCGCGGCTGATGTGATCCAGCGGACCTTACAATCATCATAACGTTTTAATATTCTTCATTGTCTTTAAAATACACCAACACAGCCCGTGTAAGTATATGCTTTTCAATCAGATCATGATTAGTTGTGATTTGTTCCTCTATTTCTTCACTATAACTCTATTAATCCATTGTTTGATGGAGGGAGGTCAATATTCCTGCAGTCATGGTATTCAAGACTTCGTGGCATTTAACAGGTGGTAGAACAACAATTTTTTTGTAAGCTTTCAGTAAATCAATAACAAAGTTTCTGGAGTCAAGGTCAGATGAATGCCTGTTGTTTTATTCACACAATTTAACATTAAAACTAAATGTTTTACTGCTGAGACACAGTAACGTGCTGAAGTAAATGTCTATATTGTTCCACAATGTTTTGGAAATCTACACCATAAGCAAACTACATCATAAAAGATAAATTAGCTTACATGGCCAAATTAAAAGACAGAGGGATTTCTTTATACTCCCTAGGACACAGTTGGAACAGTAATTTGAAGTGATTCGATTTCCTTTGTGATAACCACCCATAATCTCTGAACCTTCCTTCTGTTGCTGTCCATTCCTTAGGGCTGGTGCACACCAAGAGCGCTTCTGAACGCTTTTAAAAACGCCAGTGCTTTGAAAAGCGCTTGGCTAATGTATTTGAATGGGATGGATCACACCAGAGCAATGTGATTTTCTCCCAAATGCAAAAGCGGGTCCTGCAGCATTTCAGCTGATTTCTGAGGCGAAGATTCAGCCAAAATCAGTCTGAAAAGCACTAGATCAGAGCGATTTTCCAAGCGTTTTTGTTACAGAAGCTGTTCAGTTACAGCTCTACCAGAGGCGCCTCTAGGCACCAGCTGATAAGCCAACTGCCTGGAGCGACAGATTTATCTGGGGGCGCTTCCAGGGGGAAAAAAAGTTTATTTTTTCTGTCCTTAGAGACTGAAAACTGAGGGTGCAGAGATAAAAAAGTTCTAATGAAATCATCTGCTGCTCAGCCTCTCATAAGGAGTGTACAAAACTTTTGTCTACAACTCTTTGTATGACGTTCCCTAATTCGTTGTTATCTCGGGATCTAGGAGTGTGTCTGTTCACTCCTGTCCCGCCCCTCCTTATGACTGAAAAGAAAACATCAGCAGAGGAGGATGGTATCTTTCTGGGAAGCAGGTACAAGGCATTCCAGAATGGACAGGCCGGGGGCAAAGGGGGGATACAACAAGACAAGACAAAAAACATTTATATCGCGCTTTTCTCCTGGCGGACTCCAGGTAAGGCAATGTGAAGCACTAGGCTGGCTGAGGAGGCTTGTCTTATGCAGAGTCCATAGAAAAAAACTCTGTCTGCTTTCTCACCATTATAAAGACTGCATGTGGGCAGCTTGATAAGGAATTACACAGGTTGAAACATTTTCGACTGTCCCTAGACTCCAGGAGGGCTGCTTTCTGACTCGTGTGAGAGACTGTCAGGGACAGGAGTTACATTACAGGCAAGTAGCCTCTGTGAGATATGGGACTGCAATACTATCTAAGCTCTCTGCTCCCTCTCAGTATCTCTCCACTTCTCTTCTCTCCCTTATTAACTTTCTTCTTGTCATATAGGGAAGCTAAATAAAAGTTCTTTTCTCCTCTCTCTCTGGATAGTGTAATGGTTAAGGGCTCTGCCTCTGGCATTGGCAATCTGGGTTCAAACCTCAGCAAATCTCAGGTATTCCTGCTCAGTAAGCCAGCACCTATTCAGTAAGAGACCTTGGGCAAGACTCCCTAACACTGCTACTGCCTATAGAGTGCGTCCTAGTGGCTGCAGCTCCTGAGTCCGCCAGGAGAAAAATGCAATATAAGTGTTCCTTGTCATTCTCTACTTTGCCGCCAGGGCCCCCACCACCTCTTACCCTCACAATTTAATCACCCCGATCTTATTATTAGTAACCATAGCCTATAGCTGTCAATACATGCATTCATTTTTACTGACAGATTCTTTCACTAGGATTGAATCTGGTGATTACCAACCACCCACATCGATTATACTTTCGATCAATGAATCCATTTCAAAAATGTATCAAAATTACGATCAAACAGTACATTTTTCAATTGGACACAGTGGCATAGAGGCGGTAGATCGGCGGCTCGTAGTATTGCACACTGAACCACTACTGTAATACGATTATTTTCTGGTGAAATGCTGCAGCATTGTGATTATTTTAACGGGGGGGGGGGGGGGGGCGTCACAGATTTCCTCGCCTGGAGTGACAAAATGGCCAGAGGCGCCCTTGAGCTCTACTGTACCAAAAAATAAAAAAATGCTACACCTAAACGCTCCAAAAATCGCTAGGCATGATTAGAGAATCCTAAATCAATAAAATCCTATTAGAAAGCCAAAGCATGCAATCCCACTTAGTTGCCTGAGACATTGCCTCAATGCCTGCATTGCTAATAACTTGTTAAAAATATTTAAATTACTTCTTAATTATATGATTAACTTACTAGGTTGCATAAGTGATATTTTGAATATAATAAGAAGCTGACCAAAATTACTTTCGCACATATTCCTGCCCAATAATTATCTTTAAATATATTCACTTAGACATGGCATGAGGGGGTTTTCTGCTTGTGTGTAGTCCCATTTTGTGTTCACTGCTGACACGTGTGTTTATAAATGCTGCCAGAAAGGACTCGTTGGTTGGTTGGTAGATAGCGTATATACTCGGATACAAGTCGACCTTGTGTATAAGTCGACCCCAAAATTTAACCCGCTTAAGCTGGTATTTTTCAAAGTTTCAAGTATAAGTCGGCTCACGAAAGTTGATGGCTGCAGGTGGGGACTAGGAGGGTTACTGGTTCTGCACTTGGGGACCAGAAGTAATGTCTGCACTTGGAAACTAGGAGAGGTTAATAGCTAACTCCCCAGTTGCAGCCAGCACCTGCCCAACATTGATCCCCTGTGCCCTGTATGGCTGCAGCTGTGTCCTCCCTTCTGTGTGCCCTGTGATTCCTTTATTTGCCCACCTATAGACCCCTCTCTCTCTCCCCCACCCCGAGTGCCCTGTATGCAGAGTGCACATTGCAGCACAGCAGGCATACATTCCTAGGGCAGAGTTTCCCTCAAACCTCCCCTTCCTTTCCAGCCGCTGTGGTGCCTCTCTGTCTCTCTAGCTCTGAGTGCCCGCTTCCCTCTCCCTACGAATGCCCACTTCTCTCTCCCTGTTACGTGAATTCAGTGTAAGCAGGGCTGACATACATTACCTAATCCACCGCTGTGCGCTGTGTCCTTTGATCTCCTCTTCGCTGATGCCAGTAATCGTACTATAGCGTCTCTCCCGCTTCGGGTACCATATGACATCGGTAGTCACATGGTACCAGAAACGGGAGAGATGTTATAGTACGCTTACCGGCATCAGGGAAGAGGAGATCAAAGGACACAGTGTGTAGCGGTGGATTAGGTAATGTATGTCAGCCCTGCTTACACTGAATGCATGTAACAGGGAGAGAGAGGCGGGCATCCGTAGGGAGAGGGCAGCGGGCACTCAGAGCTAGAGAGACAGGGAGGCACCACAGCGGCTGGGAAGGGAGGGGAGGTTTGTTAGGGAAACTGGCCATAATTATTAGTAGGTGGAGGCAGAAGGGAGGGAGAGCCAGAGAGGGGGGCAGTTTAGTATAGTATAATTAAGAGAAAGAGGCACCAGACCCCAGCTATAAGTTGGTAAATTTAGGACTGTCTCAAGTACAAGTCGACCCCCCCACTTTTACACTGTGAGTCAGTCCTAAATTTCTCGACTTATAGCGAGGATATACGGTAGGTACTAATATTATTTTTTATTATTATTTATGCAAAACCAGCATCTTCCATAGTGCTGAACACAGTACAAAAACATACAATAATAGAGAACACAGACAGATACAGTACATGAGCAGTTCAACACACTGTACAGTCAGGACATCCAGTGACAAAAGTACAAATACACACAGTTGGCGTGTAGTTTGAAAATATCCTCAATACTGGTAAAACACACAGAAACAAGAAAAATAAGAAAAGGTCCCTGCCCGTACATTTTTAAAATCTGGAGGGTAGTGTTGTAGCGAAACTAGTGAAGTAGACAAAGGGGTTAGTAGATGAGACAGTGATCCTTAAATTCTAGCTACAACTAATTATAGGCGTGTCTTGAGGATTTGAACATTTCCAGGCTTGAAGCATGATGGACAGGCTGCGGGAGAGAGTTCCAAAGAAGATGTGACACTTTTGAGGAGTCCTGGATGCGAGCATGAGAGGAGATGACCAAACTGGATGACAAGTAGGTCTTGTAGGAGGAGTGAAGGTTTGCGAGCGGGATGATATCTGGTGATTAATGAAGAAATTTATGGAGTTAAGAGGTTAAGTAGAGCTTTGTATGATAGTGTTAAATGTTAGGAGTTTTTAGATTGATTGATGATTAAAGCATGTAGAAGCATTTTAGTAGCCTCTTGTAAAGGGACAAATTCTGGGGATATTTTTGAGATGAAAGTAGTAGGAGGTTGTTAATGTGTTAATATGTGTTTTAAATGAGAGCTCAGAGTCCAGGGTAACCCCCAGACAGCTTGCTCAAGGTGTTATGGTTACAGTGGGTTGCAAAAGTATTCGATCCCCTTGAAGTTTTCCACATTTTGTCACATTACTGCCACAAACATGCATCAATTTTATTGGAATTCCATGTGAAAGACCAATACAAAGTGGTGTACATGTCAGAAGTGGATCGAAAATCATACATCATTCCAAACATTTTTTACAAATAAATAACTGCAAAGTGGGGTGTGCGTAATTATTCGGCCCCCCGAGTCAATACTTTGTAGAACCACCTTTTGCTGCAATTACAGCTTCCAGTCTTTTAGGGTATGTCTCTACCAGCTTTGCACATCTAGAGACTGAAATCCTTGCCCATTCTTCTTTGCAAAAACAGCTCCAGCTCAGTAAGATTAGATGGACAGCGTTTGTGAACAGCAGTTTTCAGATCTTGCCACAGATTCTCTATTGGATTTAGATCTGGACTTTGACTGGGCCATTCTAACACATAGATATGTTTTTTTTAAACCATTCCATTGTTGCCCTGGCTTTATGTTTAGGGTCATTGTCCTGCTGGAAGGTGAACCTCCGCCCCAGCCTCAGTCTCCAAGAGGTTTTCTTCCAAGTTTGCTCTGTATTTGGCTCCATCCATCTTCCTATCAACTCTGACCAGCTTCCCTGTCCCTGATGAAGAGATGCACCCCCCGAGCATGATGCTGCCACCACCATATTTGGCAGTGGGGATGGTGTGTTCAGAGTGATATGCAGTGTTAGTTTTCTGACACACATAGTGTTTTGCATTTTGGCCAAAAGGTTCCATTTTGGTCTCATCTGACCAGAGCACCTTCTTCCACATGGTTGCTGTGTCCCCCACATGGCTTGTGGCAAACTGCAAACTGGACTTTTTATGCTTTCTGTTAACAATGCCTTTCTTCTTGCCACTCTTCCATAAAGGCCAACTTTGTACAGTGCATGACTAATAGTTGTCCTATTGACAGAGTCTCCCACCTGAGCTGTAGATCTCTGCAGCTCGTCCAGAGTCACCATGGGCCTCTTGACTGCATTTCTGATTAGCGTTCTCCTTGTTCGGCCTGTGAGTTTAGGTGGACGGCCTTGTCTTGGCAGGTTTACAGTTGTGCCATACTCCTTCCATTTCTGAATGATCGCTTGAACAGTGCTCCATGGGATGTTCAAGGCTTTGGAAATCTTTTTGTAGCCTAAGCCTGCTTTAAATTTCTCAATAACTTGATCCCTGACCTGTCTTGTGTGTTCTTTGGACTTCACGGTGTTGTTGCTCCCAATATTCTCTTAGACAACCTCTGAGGCCCTCACAGAGCAGCTGTATTTGTACTGACATTAGATTACACACAGGTGCACTCTATTTAGTCATTAGCACTCATCAGACAATGTCTATAGGCAACTGACTGCACTCAGATCAAAGGGGGCCGAATAATTACGCACTCCCCACTTTGCAATTATTTATTTGTAATAAATGTTTGGAATCCTGTATGATTTTCGTTCCACTTCTCATGTGTACACCACTTTGTGTTGGTCTTTCATGTGGAATTCCAATAAAATTGATTCATGTTTGTGGCAGTAATATGGCAAAATGTGGAAGGGGGCCGAATACTTTTGCAACCCACTGTATATGGATGTTTTCTATATTAATGGCAACTATAGGTGGTGAGCAGAGAGAGAGGGAGGAAATATCACAATCTCCATTTTACTCATGTTAAGTTTGAGGAAACAGGATGACATGAATGCAGAAACAACATACAGAGACTCAGGGACTCAAGATTATTGTGTAGAGAGGATAGATAGATAGATTTGGGTGTCATCAGCGTAGAGGTGATACTGGAAAACAAAAGAGCGTATTAATTGTCCAAGGCCATGAGTATAGATGGAGAAGAAAAGAAGTCCTAGAACAAAGCCTTGAGGTACACCAACAAATAGTGTTGATCGATAGCTGGATTTGGAGGCATGTGCATAGCTCATTGCCTTCTGCCCCAGAGCACTCTGGGAGATCATGTGATGTTCCTGCTCAGTACTAACTTCACCGGGGCAAAAAGAAAAACATTTCACAGTAATTCACCTTTCCAACAGTAATAATGTCGGCTTCTCTGATAAATTTAAGAATGTAAATTAGAATAAAGTCAGATTTTACAATGGCCAAACATTGACTAAATAATTTAGAAATGAATATGGTAAAAAAAGCCATTTTAATTTTCAAGGTATATATAAAGTCATGTTCCTCATGGCTACATTCCAGAGTTTCTCATTTAAAAAAAAAATTACTGATTACTTTGGTAGTTGCCATATAAACTAGAGTTCTTTTTTCAACTAAAACATAATTCAGAAGAACTTGATGGATACACTTACTATCAATTAACACCAATACCCGTATCAAAAAAGCATCAACTTCATAACCTAATAGGCAACCGAGAAGCAAACAGATAATGATGGCTTCTAATCTCTTTAAGAATGAGCCATGGATAATTTTCAGGTAAAAGCCTCATATTCAGTACTTGGAAAGTTCAGATGTCAGCTCTCTGTGACCTGACAGAATTTTCTGTATCCAGTAATGATCTCATTAAAAGGTTCTTTAATGCCATGGTGTGAATCAATCCAGATGAAAGGTTTCACTGTACAAGTCAGCACAGAATGATGTTTTACTTGACACTTAAAATATAAAACTGTATCATGCAGCAGTATCAAAAAATGGTATAAAAATGTATTTTTTAAAAGCCGCTCTCAGGGATTAGTGCAGCATAATACTATTTTATGTGTCCTGTCTGAATATGTATCTTATTTGTATATTATATATAGCCAACCTCCCTGGCGTTATGATTATTTCCAGATTTAGGGTCTAAAAGCCATGCAATTTTTTCACAAGCTTTTAGACCCTATAATAAGGAAAAAATATACTACGGAGAGATCTGCAGCAGCTCCTCAATATAACTCCCTCAGGCATGCGATTACTGCTCCGAGCTGCGGATTTCCAGCCTGACTCAGGATTACCGCTAAGGAGGTTTAACACATTTTTACTTTTACTTGTTTTATATTTACAGAACACACAGTTTGATCTTGGTGAGGCTGTCGCGCACAAAATTAGTAAGGGTCTAAAAGGGACTTAAAAACATTCTTACTAAAAGCAACTATGCTGAATTTAAATGTGCTTTCCTAAAACAGAAGGTTTTAGTAAAAAGGCTTTTAGGCTCCTTTTAGTCGCTTTCAAAACCTGTATGGTTTTGTCTTACCATGAACTAACTGGGTACTTTGTAAGACTCAGTTTACCAAGTCTCACCCTATAGACCCATATTAATCTGTGCCTTGCACTTATGAGGGTCCATAGCCCTAAAATAGCTGTGTGCAAGTTGGATTAGCAATAGGCCATAGGTACACTTGCACACCAGTGGATCTGGATGTGTGTGTCTTGCAATTGGGGACATAAAGTAATCATTCAGAAGTGATGCGTGATGAGAGTTCATTTTTGCTCACATCAAGTTGAATAACGGCAAAAATATCAAGAAGGCATGTGTTTCAAGAAGGCAAATTTATATTTAGCATTATGTTATACTTGAAATAGTGATTCAGGTTTAAAGGGAACCTAACGTGAGAAGGATATAGATTTTTCCTTTTAAAATACCAGTTGCCTGACTCTCCTGCTGATCCTGTGTCTCTAATACTTTTAGTCACAGCCCCTTAACAAGCATGCAGATCAGGTGCTCTGACTGAAGTCAGATTGGATTAGCTGCATGCTTGTTTCAGGTGTGTGATTCAGCCACTACTGCAGCCAGAGAGGTCAGCAGGACTGACAAGCAACTGGTATTGTTTAAAAGGAAACATCCATATCTCTCGCAGTTAAGAACAATTAAATGTTTCATGAATCTGTTTCGGAATTTGAAGTGATCATAGAAGGAGTCACAATTTCAATTTTTCATGAATTGCTCTTTTGTTACCTGCAAATACCCTTAAACTAAAACTTTATGAAATCCTGATATAAAATAAGCATAATATATTGTAAATAGTTTAAAACAAACAAACCATCCTGCCCAAGCATGCTACTGAAATGCCCTGTACATCAACAATTAGCATCGTGAAAAATGTATGCTTGGTAATTTGAGTGTCAGGCATTGCTGATATTTGAATATTGCAAATTATTTTCCAGTCGCTTTGACTGTCGCTTTCCAATGCTAACCTCGACCTCTACCTTATTGTCTAACACTAACCCTTCCCACCTATTGGATGTCTGTCATTAACCTCCCCCTCCGTACACCTAACACTATCCTCCAACCTACGTACTTATGCCTAATTCTAACCCCCCTACCCACACCTGACACTAACCCCCAATCTACATATAACACTCTACTTGAGCGCTGCACCAAATACACTCTATTGCAGCCAATAACGTTATTCATCCTTGTGCTTTCCACAATAATCTGGAGTTAGGCTATACAGTAGCTAAACTCTAGCGCTGATGTTCACCCCCCCCACACACACACACACACATGATTGTTAAGATAAAAAAAGTCAGTTAAATATATCATATAGGAGACACACACAGTGATATTAGAGAAGTGAAATTAAGTTTATTGGATTTACAGAAAGTGTGCAATAATTGTTTAAACAAAATTAGGCAGGTGCGTAAATTTGGGCACCACAAAAAAATGAAATCAATATTTAGTAGATCCTCCTTTTGCAGAAATTACAGACTCTAAATGCTTCCTGTAGGTTCCAATGAGAGTATGGATTCGGCTTGAAGGTATTTTGGACCATTCTTCTTTACAAAACATCTCTAGTTTATTCAGGTTTGATGGCTTAAGTTCCGAGCATGGACAGTTCTCTTTAACTCACACCACAGATTTTAAATTATATTCAGGTCTGGGGACTGAGATGGCCATTCCAGAACATTGTACTTGTTCCTCTGCATGAATGCCTTAGTGGATTTTGAGCAGTGTTTAGGGTCGTTGTCTTGTTGAAAGATCCAGCTCTGGCGCAGCTTCAGCTTTGTCACTGATTCCTGGACATCGGTCTCCAGAATCTGTTGATACTGAGTGGAATCAATGCGTCCCTCAACTTTGACAAGTTTCTCAGTCCCTGCACTGGCCACACAGCCCCATGGCATGATGGAAGCACCACATTTTACAGTGGGTAGCAGGTGAATGCTGTGTTCTTTTTCCTTCATGCATAACGCCCCTTGTTATGCCCAAATAACTCAATTTTAGTTTCATCAGTCCACAGCACCTTATTCCAAAATGAAGCTCGCTTATCCAAATGTGCTTTTAGCATACCTCAAGCGGCTCTGTTTGTGCTGTGGGCGACCTCTGCATCACTCTCGCATACAGCATCTCCTTGTGTAAAGTCCGATGAATGGGTGAACGATGCACAGTGACTCCATCTGCAGCAAGATGATGTTGTAGGTGTTTGGTGCTGGTCTGTGGGTTGACTCTGACTGTTCTTATCATTCGTCACTTCTGTCTATCCAAGATTTTTCTTGGTCTGCCACTTCGAGCCTTAACTTGAACGGAGCCTGTGGTCTTCCATTTCCTCAATATGTTCCTAACTCTGGAAACAGACAGCTGTAATCTCTGAGAAAGCTTTCTGTATCCATCCCCTAAACCATGATGGTGAACAATCTTTGTCTCCAGGTCATGTGAGAGTTGTTTTGAGACCCCCATGCTGCTACTCTTCGGGGAAAATTAAAAGAGGAGGTAAACTTACAATTGACCCCCTTAAATACTCTTTCTCATAATTGTATTCACCTGTATTGTATTGTATTGTATTCACCTGAGCTTACCAAGCCAATTTGAGTTCCAATAATTAGTTCTAAAGGTTTTGGAATCAATAAAATGCCCAAATTTACGATCCAGACACTGGATGGAACCGGTGAAGATGAGGTGGGTGGAGTAAAGCCGGAGCAAGAAGCAGAGGTAGCCGCTAGTTGGGTCACAGTTAGAAGGGGTAGGGGAAAAAGTGGCAGGGAGGCTAGTCCCGAGTTGTCCCTCACTAATAAGTATGCTTGTTTGCGTAATATTGGGGAGGATGATTCAGGAGTAGCAATGCTGCAGCAGGATGTGCTCCTTAGCAACCAAGGGGCAGACTGCTGTAACGAGAAAGGGAATAGGAGTGCAGCTAAGGCTAGACAGGTACTGGTGGTAGGGGATTCAATTATTAAGCGCACAGATAGGGTAATCTGTCGAAGAAACCGTGAATGCCGTACAGTCTGTTGCCTCCCGGGTGCTCGGGTTCGGCATGTAGCGGAAAGAATTGACAGATTATTGGGTGGGGCTGAGGAAGACCCAGCTGTCATGGTACACATTGGCACTAATGACAAAGTTAGTGGGAGATGGAAGGTCCTCAAAAATGATTTTCAGGTACTTGGAGATAAACTTAAAGCAAGGACCTCCAAGGTGGTGTTCTCTGAAATACTGCCAGTGCCACGTGCTACATCTGAGAGACAGAGGGAGCTTAGGGAGTTAAATAAGTGGTTGAGAAATTGGTGTAGGAAGGAAGGGTTTGGGTTCCTGGAGAACTGCAACAAACACAATTGCTAACTTCCAGTCAGAGCAATATCCTGCCTCTATCTGGCCAGCAGACGCTAGTCAGCCAATCAGGTGCACTGTCATACACCCTTTGCCTGCTGTACCATACCTAGCAGGAATTACATAGATTAGCATTCAGGTGGGAGGCTTCGGTTGGACGCAATCGTGAATTGCGTCGTTTACAGGGACGCCCCGTGTAGGCACATCTCCCACACGGTCCCCTCCCTAACCACTCATCTGTCAACCGCATCCTAGAAGCTGCAAAAAATAAATTTAAAATCACAAACACTGGTCCACATGACAGCCCAGGGGCCCCAGGTCTCTCTCACTCACTGGGGCCCCCAAACCATGCGACACCTAAGTAAGCCCTGGACCTCTCACCTCCAGGGAACTCACCCCACCACCTCTAAACTGAATGCCAACTGCAACAAACGTCCCTGTAAACGACGCAATTCACGATTGCGTCCAACCGAAGCCTCCCACCTGAATGCTAATCTATGTAATTCCTGCTAGGTATGGTACAGCAGGCAAAGGGTGTATGACAGTGCACCTGATTGGCTGACTAGCGTCTGCTGGCCAGATAGAGGCAGGATATTGCTCTGACTGGAAGTTAGCAATTGTGTTTGTTGCAGTTGGCATTCAGTTTAGAGGTGGTGGGGTGAGTTCCCTGGAGGTGAGAGGTCCAGGGCTTGCCCGCACTTCCCTCTAGGTGTCACATGGTGGTTTGGGGCCCCAGTGAGTGAGAGAGACCTGGGGCCCCTGGGCTGTCATGTGGACCAGTGTTTGTGATTTTAAATTTTATTTTTTGCAGCTTCTAGGATGCGGTTGACAGGTGAGTGGTTAGGGAGGGGACCGTGTGGGAGATGTGCCTACACGGGGCGTCCCTGTAAACGACGCAATTCACGATTGCGTCCAACCGAAGCCTCCCACCTGAATGCTAATCTATGTAATTCCTGCTAGGTATGGTACAGGAGGCAAAGGGTGTATGACAGTGCACCTGATTGGCTGACTGGCGTCTGCTGGCCTGATAGAGGCAGGATATTGCTCTGGCTGGAAGTTAGCAATTGTGTTTGTTGCAGTTGGCATTCAGTTTAGAGGTGGTGGGGTGAGTTCCCTGGAGGTGAGAGGTCCAGGGCTTGCCCGCACTTCCCTCTAGGTGTCGCATGGTGGTTTGGGGGCCCTAGTGAGTGAGAGAGACCTGGGGCCCCTGGGCTGTCATGTGGACCAGTGTTTGTGATTTTAAATTTATTTTTTGCAGCTTCTAGGATGCGGTTGACAGGTGAGTGGTTAGGGAGGGGACCGTGTGGGAGATGTGCCTACACGGGGCGTCCCTGTAAACGACGCAATTCACGATTGCGTCCAACCGAAGCCTCCCACCTGAATGCTAATCTATGTAATTCCTGCTAGGTATGGTACAGCAGGCAAAGGGTGTATGACAGTGCACCTGATTGGCTGACTGGCGTCTGCTGGCCTGATAGAGGCAGGATATTGCTCTGGCTGGAAGTTAGCAATTGTGTTTGTTGCAGTTGGCATTCAGTTTAGAGGTGGTGGGGTGAGTTCCCTGGAGGTGAGAGGTCCAGGGCTTGCCCGCACTTCCCTCTAGGTGTCGCATGGTGGTTTGGGGGCCCTAGTGAGTGAGAGAGACCTGGGGCCCCTGGGCTGTCATGTGGACCAGTGTTTGTGATTTTACATTTTATTTTTTGCAGCTTCTAGGATGCAGTTGACAGGTGAGTGGTTAGGGAGGGGACCGTGTGGGAGATGTGCCTACACGGGGCGTCCCTGTAAACGACGCAATTCACGATTGCGTCCAACCGAAGCCTCCCACCTGAATGCTAATCTATGTAATTCCTGCTAGGTATGGTACAGCAGGCAAAGGGTGTATGACAGTGCACCTGATTGGCTTACTGGCGTCTGCTGGCCTGATAGAGGCAGGATATTGCTCTGGCTGGAAGTTAGCAATTGTGTTTGTTGCAGTTGGCATTCAGTTTAGAGGTGGTGGGGTGAGTTCCCTGGAGGTGAGAGGTCCAGGGCTTGCCCGCACTTCCCTCTAGGTGTCGCATGGTGGTTCGGGGGCCCCAGTGAGTGCGAGAGACCTGGGGCCCCTGGGCTGTCATGTGGACAAGTGTTTGTGATTTTACATTTTATTTTTTGCAGCTTCTAGGATGCAGTTGACAGGTGAGTGGTTAGGGAGGGGACCGTGTGGGAGATGTGCCTACACGGGGCGTCCCTGTAAACGACGCAATTCACGATTGCGTCCAACCGAAGCCTCCCACCTGAATGCTAATCTATGTAATTCCTGCTAGGTATGGTACAGCAGGCAAAGGGTGTATAACCTTATTATTTTACTAAGAATTTTAGTAATTCACTAACCAATTTTTTTTTTTTTTATTATTTATCATTAACTTATTAACCAACCACTTTATTAACCTTTAACCATCTAATTGATACATTTATTATTCTACTTTTTCCTAGGAAACGGTCTGATCTATTGAATAAGTAAAATAGCCAGAATAATTGATCAGACTGAGAGCAAAAAGCAAGAGTACTCTATTTACTATTGAGTTATGAAAGATTTTGCTGATCAGCAAACGTAGAGTGTAAATTGCTCTATATCTGCCTTCTCAGTGAAGCATTAAACCGAAATTATTTTGGTACTCGGGGTTTTTGGAAACCCAAATAGGGTCTATTTCTCATTAGGGAGGGTGGATACGCTCAGCAAATACTTACCAGGTGGAACGGTTTTGTGTTATTGTTAACCAGTTGTTTTCCTTCTAGCTTCCGGAAGTGTCCTATAGGAAGAAGACCAGAAGATATTAAGAAGACTGTGATATTAGATTGTGTTGTGTGTAATTCTCATTGGTTATATGGAGTAGAATCTGTATTTTTTTTTTTTAATAAACTTTTTGAATTTTTCAACCTGCATTGGTGTCTTTGGAGTTCTCCTTCAGTTGGCGGTTTGAAACCGTTTACAAGCTCTATCCTAAAGCAACACCAATCAGGATTGGGAATTCAGACATAAACAGCTCCAACCTTGTGCGCAGCCTTGGTGTACTAATCGATGGGGAATTGAGTTTCAGAAACCAAATTTCATCTATAGTTAAATCTTCCTACTTTCATCTGAAGAACATTGCAAAGATTAAACATCTGATTCCCCCAGAGAATCTTCCAACCCTAATTCACGCCTTCATCACATCACAGCTGGACTACTGCAATGCCCTTTATGCTGGCCTCCCCAAAAAGCATACATAAAAGGCTCAATGTTGAAATGTAGTTAGCAAGTGATCCACAAGATGACGATAATTTGATGCGGCCGAATGTCCGCATGAATGCGTACATAAAAGACTGGACGCCTGAACTGCACTAAATCCTTTACCCACAAGATGGCAATAGAGAGTTGTAACATCAGAGTCGCATAGGCAGCTACGCTATATAACGGCAGCATGAAACCACCGCCTATTGATCACATGATTAAGGCCGGAAGCGGCCGATACACGTGGTGAAGGCGTCCTCACTGCTTACCATGCACAGGCCGGCCACACACCCTGCCTAAAGCCTAGAAACGGAGCCTGGCGCCGGCTGACCGTGCGGGAGGCCATATACAAGGAGGGAAGTGAGGCTGTACCCATTACCGGCTGGAACAAACACGTGTGCACACGTTTCTCCCAGGTATTTCCATGGTACCTGAGGGATCCTATCTACACTGCTGAGCATGTGAGCTATGGACTGCAGGGGATGTTACTAACCAACTTTACGTTGTACTGTGAAACTCCCTGGATGTGTGACGGCTATGGACTGTTCTACTGAGTTGTGAGAGCCTCAGTGAGGCAGAAGTTTGCTGTTTAATTGCATGTGTATATGCATCAAGCCCAGGGCCGGGCCGAGGCAGAGGCAGGAGAGGCACCAGCCTCAGGGCGCTGTGTAGGAGGGGGCGCACAACTTACTCAGCTTTCATTCCCCTATTGTGTTTGTAGCAGAGAGAAATAAGAAAAGGGGATACATGGCAGTGACGGCAAGCCAGATAACTATAGATTAAGGTGTTGGGATATTGGGGGCCCTGGGGTGCCTCTTACTCTAATAGTAATCAGTGTGTGATGAATGTGGGGGGGCACTTTGGTGTTTCAGCCTTGGGTGCTGGAGGACCTTGTTCCGGCTCTGATCAAGCCTTGCGGACTGCTTTACTGCTTCCAGCTTTGCCAATTAGGATTTTCATGCTTTGCGGACAGTTAACCTCTATGGGATAGCTTTTTCCTTAATTTGGGACTCTGCTTAGCATGCATTGCCATCTTTTATCTGTAGCTTCATGCGCATATAGCGGGAGTGTGTTGGGATCCCAGGTATGATTGGTATGACAGGTGTGCTGATTGTGTGAGCCCAGCCGGCTGTGCACTAACATCTTGCAGTGAGTGTTTTATGGTTTTAAAGGGACTCCGAGCAGTGCAGAAACTATGGAAAGATGCATATCATTTTAAAGCTCTCTTTTTCCTCTTTCCAATGAGATATAAACCGCTGCCCTACGCCTTTTAGTTTTCGCTATTTTCGCGATTGAAATTGCCGCGGCCGTGATTTCAATCGCGAAAATAAAGAAAACTAAAAGGCATAGGGAAACAATTTAGGTGTCGCCAGAAAGAGGAGAAAGAGAGCTTTAAAATGATATCCATCTTTCCATAGTTACTTGTATTACACAGGGCGACTTTTTCTGCTGAATGGAGCTGCTGACACTGGGGAAAGTGTCGTCCTGTGTAATACAAGTAACTATGGAAAGATGGATATCATTTTAAAGCTCTCTTTCTCCTCTTTCCAATGATATATAAACCGCCGCCCTACGCCTTTTAGTTTTCTTTATTTTCGCGATTGAAATCGCAGCCGCGGCAATTTCAATCGCGAAAATAAAGAAAACTAAAAGGCGTAGGGCGGCGGTTTATATATCATTGGAAAGAGGAGAAAGAGAGCTTTAAAATGATATGCATCTTTCCATAGTTTCTGCACTGCTCGGAGTCCCTTTAAAGGGACACAAAGTGTCAATACAGTGTTATTTATATTTTTGAATAAAGCTCATTATTGAAATTGAAGCAGGGTCTGAGTAATTTTCGTTGTTCTGTTGGCATTTACCTCTTTCAGTCCCATGCTCCCACAATGGTTTGTGGTTTTCTATGCTTAAATCACCTGTATGTTCCAGGTACTAACATTTATCTCTGGCCTCCCCAAAAAGGACCTGCGTCGCCTGCAATTAGTGCAGAATGCTGCTGCCAGATTGCTACTAAACCAGTCTCGTCACTGTCACATTACATCGATCCTTCGCTCACTGCACTGGCTACCAGTAGAATGGAGAATACTCTTCAAGATTGGACTGCTGACATTCAAATCCCTGCACAATCTGGGCCCTGGATACATGAAGGACTTGCTGAAGCTGCACCACACCTCTCACAACCTCAGATCAGCAAGTTCTATAAACTTGGTCACTCCCAGAGTGCACCTCAAAAAATCTGGAGATAGAGCCATCTGTCATGCTGCCCCTACTCTTTGGAACTCCCTGCCACACACAGTAAAACAGCACCATCCTTGGAGCTATTCAAATCCAGACTGAAAAGCTACCTGTTTAGCCTGGCATTTCCGGACTTATAAAATTCTTCCTCTGTACTAAAATGGTCTGAGCCATGCTTATGCGCTTTGAGTCCTATGGGAGAAAAGCGCTTTACAAGTATTATTTGTTGTTGTTGTTGTTGTTCCTAATAATCCTTTAGGTGAGTGTATATTGGCTGTATCCTGCGTCCAAGTCTCCCAGCGGCTATTTCATAGGTACGCCTTTCTCCTTTCTTTTCAGGTTCTGTATTCAAATCTTTAATTAAATAACACCATCATACAATCTTTAAAAATGCCAGAAGCAGAAGAAACAACAAGAACATAATAGAGTCTTGGCTGTTTTCATTGATTTCTGTGTCTTCTTTTATATCTTCTCTTTACTATTTCTTAATAGTTTTTACTTGTAGGTTTTTATATGAATTTAGTATGCATATTTGATCATTTTATGTTTACATTACATATGTGTACATGGTATTGTAGTGTCAGATTTTACTTTTAGGTTTATTTTGTCCTAATATTTGGTGACTGTTCTCCTGTGTGATGACTGAGGAATCACTGACCCTTATTCAATTCACTTTTTCTTCTAGGTGATATTTCTACACTTTATCAATAAAATGCTTTTTAAGCCACCAGCAAGCAAGAAAATGCTCAGAATAATTTTGACAGTACTTTTCATTTACTTTTTGGTACTTTTTTAGTTGCAGGGTGGATAATGCTGATATCATGTCTAAATAGTGCTTTTTTGATCCAAGTGTCTTTACCTTTTAAAAAATTCTGGGTGTGAAATCTGAAGTGAACACCATTTTGAAAACAATTTTCTAAATACAGTATGTAGCTGGTTTTGAAACGACTTGCCAACACTGACAGAATTTTGAATTAAGCTGTCATATTATTAATTCTGGTTCCCTATCTTCCCGGTATTATTTATATGATGCATCTATTATCACAGCACATTGATTGCTATATTATTAGCGTCTGATGAAGCAGACTTATAAACTGTGAAATGTGCCTCAGGCAAAGCTTAGATCCACCCCACTCTGATTGCAATATACTTTGGTGTCTTTAACCTTCCTGGCGGTAAGCCCGAGCTGAGCTCGGGCTATGCCGCTCAGGATGATTTCTCAGGCCCTGCTGGGCTGATTTGCTCACTTTTTTTTTTTGCAACAAGCAGCTAGCACTTTGCTAGCTGCGTGTGCATTCCGATCGTCGCCGTTCCGCGCTCGATCACCGCTGTTCACCGCGCCGTGCCGCCCCCTCCAGACCCCATGCGCTGCCTGGCCAATCAGTGCCAGGCAGCGCTGAGGGGTGGATCGGGACTCCCTTAGAAATCACGACGTCCGTGACGTCATCCCGCCCTGTCGCCATGGCGACGGGGGAACCCCTTCAGGAAATCTCGTTCTTTGAACGGGATTTCCTGATCAAAGATCGCCGGAGGCGATCGAAGCGGGCGGGGAGATGCCGCTGTACAGCGACTATCATGTAGCGAGCCCTAGGCTCACTACACAATTTAAAAAAAAAAAAAAATAGTGCTGCGCTGCCCCCTGGCGGTTTCTAATAGACCACCAGGGAGGTTAAAGAATCTGTATTTGTAGTCCTCTAAATGGACTGATGCACTGCATACCTTACTAATAGATTATGAATACTTGTAAATACCAACTTTTAAATAATTGTTACTGAGTATGATTACTGAGTAAACCACATTTGTATTTTTCCCAAGCTTTTCTATATAGTTAATATGTTTGTTGGGGAAGGAAAGTACTGTATACTGTAATTGTCCTGTTTTATGGTTCATTGTTTTTTATGTTTTCCTCTTAACCACTTAAGGACCACAGTCTTTTCGCCCCTTAAGGACCAGAGCCTTTTTCTCCATTCAGACCACTGCAGCTTTCACGGTTTATTGCTCGGTCATACAACCTACCACCTAAATGAATTTTACCTCCTTTTCTTGTCACTAATACAGCTTTCTTTTGGTGCGATTTGATTGCTGCTGCAAGTTTTACTTTTTATTATATTCATCAAAAAAGGCATGAATTTTGTCAAAAAAAATGACTTTTTTAACTTTCTGTGCTGACATTTTTCAAATAAAGTAAAATTTCCTATACATTTGAGCGCGAAAGTTATTCTGCTACATGTCTTTGATAAAAAAAAAACATTCAGTGTATATTTATTGGATTGGGTAAAAGTTATAGCGTTTACAAACTATGGTGCCAAAAGTGAATTTTCCCATTTTCCAGCATCTCTGACTTTTCTGCGCACCTGTCAGGTTTCATGAGGGGCTAAAATTCCAGGATAGTACAAATACCCCCCAAATGACCCTATTTTGTAAAGAAGACATCCCAAAGTATTCAGTGAGAGGCATGGTGAGTTCATAGAAGATTTTATTTTTTGTCACAAGTTAGCGGAAAATGACACTTTGTGACAAAAAAAAAAGTTTCAATTTCTTCTAACTTGCGACAAAAAAAAATGAAATCTGCCACGGACTCACTATGCTCCTCTCTGAATACCTTGAAGTGTCTACTTTCCAAAATGGGGTCATTTGTGGGGTGTGTTCACTGTCCTGGCATTTTGGGGGGTGCCTAATTGTAAGCACCCCTGTAAAGCCTAAAGATGCTCATTGGACTTTTGGCCCCTTAGCGCAGTTAGGCTGCAAAAAAGTGCCACACATGCGGTATTGCCGTACTCAGGAGAAGTAGTATAATGTGTTTTGGGGTGTATTTTTACACATACCCATGCTGGGTGTGAGAAATATCTCCGTAAATGACATTTTTTTTATTTTTTTTTACACACAATTGTCTATTTATAGAGATATTTCTCCCACTCAGCATGAGTATGTGGAAAAATACACCCCAAAACACATTATACTACTTCTCCTGAGTACGGCGATACCACATGTGTGGCACTTTTTTGCACCCTAACTGCGCTAAGGGGCCCAAAGTCCAATGAGTACCTTTAGGATTTTACAGGTCATTTTGAGAAATTTCGTTTTAAGACTACTCCTCACGGTTTAGGGCCCCTAAAATGCCAGGACAGTATAGGAACCCCACAAATTACCCCATTTTAGAAAGAAGACACCCCAAGGTATTCCGTTAGGAGTATGGTGAGTTCATAGAAGATTTTTTTTTTGTCACAAGTTAGCGGAAATTGATTTTAATTGTTTTTTTTCACAAAATGTCATTTTTCGCTAACTTGTGACAAAAAAAAAATCTTCTATGAACTCACCATACTCCTAACGGAATACCTTGGGGTGTCTTCTTTCTAAAATGGGGTCATTTGTGGGGTTCCTATACTGCCCTGGCATTTTAGTGGCCCTAAACCGTGAGGAGTAGTCTTGAAACCAAATGTCGCAAAATGACCTGTGAAATCCTAAAGGTACTCATTGGACTTTGGGCCCCTTAGCGCACTTAGGGTGCAAAAAAGTGCCACACATGTGGTACCGCCGTACTCAGGAGAAGTAGTATAATGTGTTTTGGGGTGTATTTTTACACATACAGATGCTGGGTGGGAGAAATATCTCTGTAAATGACAATTATTTGATTTTTTTTACACACAATTGTCCATTAACAGAGAGATTTCTCCCACCCAGCATGGGTATGTATAAAAATACACCCCAAAACACATTATACTACTTCTTCTGAGTACGACGATACCACATGTGTGACACTTTTTTGCAACCTAGGTGCGCTAAGGGGCCTAACGTCCTATTCACAGGTCATTTTGAGGCATTTGCATTCTAGACTACTCCTCACGGTTTAGGGCCCCTAAAATGCCAGGGCAGTATAGGAACCCCACAAGTGACCCCATTTTAGAAAGAAGACACCCCAAGGTATTCCGTTAGGAGTATGGTGAGTTCATAGAAGATTTTTTTTTTGTCACAAGTTAGCGGAAAATGACACTTTGTGAAAAAAAACAATACATATCAATTTCCGCTAACTTGTGACAAAAAATAAAATCTTCTATGAACTCATCATACACCTAACAGTATACCTTGGGGTGTCTTCTTTCTAAAATGGGGTCACTTGTGGGGTTCCTATACTGCCCTGGCATTTTAGGGGTCCTAAACCGTGAGGAGTAGTCTTGAACCCAAATGTCTCAAAATGACCTGTGAAATCCTAAAGGTGCTCATTGGACTTTGGGCCCCTTAGCACAGTTAGGCTGCAAAAAACTGTCACATGTGGTATCGCCGTACTCAGAAGAAGTAGTATAATGTGTTTTGGGGTGTATTTTTACATATAACCATGCTGGGTGGGAGAAATATCTCTGTAAATGACACATTTTTGATTTTTTTTACACACAATTGTCCATTTACAGAGAGATTTCTCCCACCCAGCATGGGTATGTGTAAAAATACACCCCAAAACACATTATACTACTTCTCCTGAGTACGGCGATACCACATGTGTGGCACTTTTTTGCACCCTAACTGCGCTAAGGGGCCCAAAGTCCAATGAGTAACTTTAGGATTTTACAGGTCATTTTGAGAAATTTCGTTTCAAGACTACTCCTCACGGTTTAGGGCCCCTAAAATGCCAGGACAGTATAGGAACCCCACAAATTACCCCATTTTAGAAAGAAGACACCCCAAGGTATTCCGTTAGGAGTATGGTGAGTTCATAGAAGATTTTTTTTTTGTCACAAGTTAGCGGAAATTGATTTTAATAGTTTTTTTTCACAAAATGTCATTTTTCGCTAACTTGTGACAAAAAATAAAATCTTCTATGAACTCACCATACTCCTAACGGAATACCTTGGGGTGTCTTCTTTCTAAAATGGGGTCATTTGTGGGGTTCCTATACTGCCCTGGCATTTTAGTGGCCCTAAACCGTGAGGAGTAGTCTTGAAACCAAATGTCGCAAAATGATCAGTTGGTTATTACAGGGAATAACAGATGTAAATATTGCACTGGCGAATTGATAAGGGAGGGGGGGTCTGAGGGCAATCTGAGCGTGTGGGCGGGTGATTGGGTGCCCGCAAGGGGCAGATTAGGGTCTAATCTGATGGGTAACAGTGACAGGTGGTGATAGGGGGTGATTGATGGGTGATTGATGGGTAATTAGTGGGTGTTTAGAGGAGAGAAGAGATGTAAACACTGCACTTAGGAGGTGATCTGATGTCGGATCTGCGGGCGATCTATTGGTGTGGGTGGGTGATCAGATTGCCCGCAAGGGGCAGGTTAGGGGCTGATTGATGGGTGGCAGTGACAGGGGGTGATTGATGGGTGGCAGTGACAGGGGGTGATTGATGGGTGATTGACAGGTGATCAGTGGGTTATTACAGGGAATAACAGATGTAAATATTGCACTGGTGAATTGATAGGGGGGGGTGTGTGTCTGAGGGCAATCTGAGCGTGTGGGCGGGTGATTGGGTGCCCACAAGGGGCAGATTAGGGTCTAATCTGATGGGTAACAGTGACAGGTGGTGATAGGGGGTGATTGATGGGTAATTAGTGGGTGTTTAGAGGAGAGAAGAGATGTAAACACTGCACTTGGGAGGTGATCTGATGTCGGATCTGCGGGCGATCTATTGGTGTGGGTGGGTGATCAGATTGCCCGCAAGGGGCAGGTTAGGGGCTGATTGATGGGTGCCAGTGACAGGGGGTGATTGATGGGTGGCAGTGACAGGGGGTGATTGATGGGTGACTGACAGGTGATCAGTGGGTTATTACAGGGAATAACAGATTTAAGTATTGCACTGGCGAATTGATAAGGGGGGGTCTGAGGGCAATCTGAGCATGTGGGCGGGTGATTGGGTGCCCGCAAGAGGCAGATTAGGGTCTAATCTGATGGGTAACAGTGACAGGTGGTGATAGGGGGTGATTGATGGGTGATTGATGGGTAATTAGTGGGTGTTTAGAGGAGAGAAGAGATGTAAACACTGCACTTGGGAGGTGATCTGATGTCGGATCTGCGGGCGATCTATTGGTGTGGGTGGGTGATCAGATTGCCCGCAAGGGGCAGGTTAGGGGCTGATTGATGGGTGGCAGTGACAGGGGGTGATTGACGGGTGATTGACGGGTGATTGACAGGTGATTGACAGGTGATCAGGGGGGATAGATGCATACAGTACACGGGGGGGAGGGGGTCTGGGGAGAATCTGAGGGGTGGGGGGTGATCAGGAGGGAGTAGGGGGCAGATTAGGGACTAAAAAAAAAAATAGCGTTGACAGATAGTGACAGGGAGTGATTGATGGGTGATTAGGGGGGTGACTGGGTGCAAACAGTGGTCTGGGGGGTGGGCAGGGGGCGGTCTGAGGGGTGCTGTGGGCGATCAAGGGGCAGGGGGGGGGGGGAATCAGTGTGCTTGGGTGCAGACTAGGGTGGCTGCAGCCTGCCCTGGTGGTCCCTCGGACACTGGGACCACCAGGGCAGGAGGCAGCCAGTATAATAGGCTTTGTATACATTACAAAGCCTATTATACAAAATACATTCGGCGATCCGGGTGCTAGTAACCCGCCGGCGCTTGCGAACGGCCGGCGGGTTACAGCGAACGGGGGGGCGGAGCCAGTCCCCGGCGGCTGATCGCGTCACGAATGACGCGATCGCCGCATAGCCACGCCCGCAGCCGCCCCCGCCGATGGGCGTATTGCGGTCGTGTGGGCCCGGACTTTGCCGCCGCCCATCGGCTGGGGGCGGTCGTCAAGTAGTTAACAGTGAAGTCATCTTGGGTCTTCTTCTGTTGATGGATAATGTGATCAGAGACTGATGGACCTTGTATGTCTTTGGAAGTTTTCCTGAGCTTTTTACCTACTATTCTTACTATCCTTCTGTCCATTGTAGGGTTGATTCTCCTCTTGACCGTGAGTACAGGAAGGCTAGCTATAGCCTCAGGGGCCTTAAAAATCTAAATAATATTGGCGGCTTTTCTCCCAGAAACATCAAGCTGCTGGAGACGGCCATTTGGTATTATCTTTAACATGCTTGTCTGTTATTTTCTTTCTGATCTCCTCAGACAACTCGCTTCATAGCTTTTTCTGGTCTCTGCTCAGTGGGAGCACACAATTACATCAAACAGCTCAGTGACTACTTTTTTTGTCATTTAAATAGGCTGAATATTTAATTGCATAATTACAAGAACCACTACCATTAGGGATAGTGTTTTTCTTTTGCATGGGAATATGTACTTGCATGATTCAATGAAGGACACGCTGCTGGGTGATAATTACCGTACAAAAACAAACCCACATTAACTCTTTTTTTGGGGGGTTCCAACATTCTTTTCGCTTGATTCAATTAGTGAATTTAGATGTTGTAATATAAAGAGCAGATGAGTACTTAACTTATAACCTCCTTTAGTCCCTGGTAATCAGATGTCTCAATCACGTCACTCACAATGGTACTTTTTGCACAAATAGCTTTTATTCTTTGTTATTTTTTTTTAAATCAGCCTGATCCTCCTCCCAAGCCTGTTTTAAGCCATTCACTTCTATGCAGGCTTCTATTGCCAGAATAGCTGAGGATGGGGGGTTGATGCCTTAATTATACCATCCAACATGGTCCACTATAAAGTGACGTCTCTGGCAACCCCTGACAGGAGATTTTTTGAGACTCTTTAACAAAGAGGAGGTGACTATACACCTTAAAAGTGAAGCACAGAGACAGCAGGAGCCAAAATAGCGCAATATGTCACCAAAAAAACGGCTCTGCAATATTGCCAAAGTATCGGATCCTGATCCCCACTGGGTGACATGCCTTGTACGTGTGTGTACCAGGATTTATGCTGTAGAACCCTTGCAGTGGAGTGTGATTTGTGGACAGGACAATGGGGGATCTTTATTCAAAATTTTAAGATGACCCCAGAGGATAACAATGAATGGTACAGCTCATTAGAAATGGATTATGGTGTAGAACAGTAAATCAAATGTGTGTTTTTTCCTTTAAGAAATGTCAAGGTTTCTTTATTAAGAGATATTTTTGGGCTGGTATTATTTAGGTGGTGGAGAAGTCATTCTGACAACACCAGCCTGTGTGAGTGTAAAGCGGCAACAAAGGCTGACTTTTTAAACAATATATTAGTAAAAACATATTAAAAGACAAGAAGGGGGGGGCGTGGCTTGATGCCGAGACAAGATGGCTGCTTAGCTCGGAGTGCCCGCATACAGCCCACACTTAGCTTGAAATCCTGCTTTCCCCAGCCGTTCCTTACCTACTATGAGATCCTCTCGTAGGCTACAGAACACAGCGGCAGAACCTAGAACACTAAAAATGCAACTCGGGAAGACTGTACAGTATCTTTTTAAAGCACAGTGTGGCAACGCACAGGCCGCAAAGATGGCGCCGACAGCGGACAAACAGTCTTCTCAAACATCTATGCCAGAACCCTCCCCTCCGAAGACCACCAAGACCTCCAGCGCTCAAAGTATAGCTCCTACTCTGGCTGACATAAATGAGATGGCGGAGGACATTAAGAAATCTTTCCATTCGGCCCTTGCTGAAGTACGCCAGGAGGTCCATAGGAGGCAAGCTGCAGACTATGGAGGATGAGGGCGCGAGAAGAGACTCCCGCATAGCAAAACTACAAACTACCTCGGACCACCACAGTTCTCAGCTCGCTGAGCATGCAAGGTACCTGGAAGATCTCGATAATCGAGGTAGATGCTGCAACGTAAGAGTGAAGGGCCTCCCTGAATCAGTCGCATCGGATCAGATTCAACAGGTGCTAGGCGCCATCTTCAGCCTCCTGAAATGGCAAGAGGACATACTTTCGTGAGAGCTCACAGAGCCCTCAAACCACACAATATAGACTCTGACCAACCCAGGGACCTTATATGCTGCCTAAAGTATTTCCAAATTAAAGAGCAGTGTTCTCCCTAGGCTCTTTTAGCCAGGTGCTCCACCCGGCTAGTTTTGATGAGCACCCGGCTGTCATCGGCTCACCTTCTCCTATGCTGTCAGCAGTGTTGTCACAGAAGCACCTGCCCTGCATTCTCTCCTCTTGCCCCAACCGGCTACTATTTCATGCCACCTGGCTGGAAAAAATTTCTGGGGAGAACACTGAAGAGGATATAATGCATGCAGCACAGTCAGGACGAGATTCGATTCAATGAACACACAGTCCAACTATTTCAGGATCTGTCGATAATCACCTTAACCAAAAGGTGTGCAATGAAACCGCTGCTTCAAGCCCTTAAAGGGAACCTGAAGCGAGTACAATTATTTTTTTCTTACAGCGATCCCTTCCAGTTCTGACAAGATTTTGTCAGAACTGAAAAATACCAGTTGCTGTCAGTTATATATCACCAGCTGTCAGTTATAACTGAATGTGCAAGGTAATGTCCATGTTTCCCTATGGCTCAAGTATTACAGTTTAACAGTGTGCTGACCAGGCAGCTGTTATGGGGTAATGGTCATTTTTTAAAATGGAGGACAGAGAATTCCATTGATCACAGTGGAGAAATGGGATGCAGGAGAGGAGAAAGAGATTGAGTAGTAGACTACACAGTAGTAGACTACACAGGAGGTAAGTATAACCTGTGCATGGTTATTTTGACTTTTTATTTTCAGTTCAGGTTCTCTTTAAGGAAAAAGGCCTGCAATACAGATGGAGATTTCCGTTTGCCTTGATGGTACAACATGAGGGCCATATCCACACCGTCCATACAGCGTCGGGCGTCCCTGACTTCTGCAAAGATCTGGGCCTTCCCACGATGGATCTTCCTAACTGGGACCACAAATTGCTTCCCAAGACTCCCCTTCCCGTCAATGCCGATAAACCGCAACGATCGAAGGGACCGCAAGATCGCATAACACAGAGATCAAGTAGTGGGGACGCAGTGAGTAACTCTAAGAAAAAACCTCAAACCACGACTTCTGGACTTCTGATTCTACCTCTTCAGATGAAAACGGAACTTTCCTGATATTCTAGCTAAGTATTCTACGCCGTGTTTCTTGTCATAATTTTTTTGCTTTATACCTGGTCTGTGCTGACTTTTTTCCCCAAGTCTTTTCCTACAATTGGACCTTTTGTTTGCTATATCATACAATCACAGGCAGGGCCGGGCCGAGGCATAGGCTGGAGAGGCTCCAGCCTCAGGGCGCAGTGTAAGATGGGGCACACAATTCATTCAGCTGTCATTCCTAATTGTGTTTGAAGCAGAAATAAATAAGAAAAGGCCAAAAGGGGATACATGGCAGTGACTGCAAGCCAGATAACTAGATATTAAGGTGTTGGGGAGGTTGTGGGCCTTGTGGCCCTCTTAGTCTAATAGCAGTCAGTGTTTGACGGCTGGGGTGGGAGGGATGGAGGGGCGCACTTTGGTGTCTCAGCCTTGGGTGCTGGAGGACCTTGTCCCTGCTCTGATCACAGGTGCAGCCAGAGTTAATTTATAACTCTCTAGATCCTCTGGTTCCCTCCCCGTGAACTTTTTACTATGTTGTACAGAGGATATAACTTCTTCATATCTCCATTCATGAAGCCCTACCACGAACACTGTTACATACATAACTGTCTCATGCAACCCCCTCTATACAGCGATATTCTATGATGTCTGCTTTATCCCTTTATTCCATCACCCCCCCCCCCCCCCTCACAGTGCTTCCTCAAGGCACTGAACATTAAACCCTCTGTAGTAGTGAGTGTGGCCTTCCAAGTCACAGCCACGTGGGTCAGTTCTTCTTTTTCCTCGTTTTTTTCTGTTAACAGTTTTGTTCGTTTTTCTTTTGTTCTCTTTCATCTAAAATATCAGGTACCTTAAGACAGAGAAAACGTGTTTCTTTTCCTTGCAGCAGAGCATATATAGGGCATTGTCTAGAACCAACCACCTGTGTCATCCTCATGTTCCACAAACATATAGGTCACAGCCTTTTTGTAGTCCTCTTCCTTTATTTAGCTGAAACGTTGTTAGGTGGCCCCCCTATACCCTTATTTGAGGAACTCTTGAATATGACTCCCCTTGGTAGTAATGACAAGGAAACTGTTACTAAGCAGCTAAAATGGAAGTTTGTGTCTCTCAATGTTAATGGGCTTAATACGCCGGAAAAGAGGTCATCAGTGTTATATTTTCTGACTAAACAAAGGGTACAGTTAGCTTTCTTACAGGAAACACATTTCAGATCCAACCACATACCGGAAAGGTTTCACTATAGATACCCCTTGGCCTTTCGTGCCACTTCTTCTTCGTCCAAGACCAAGGGGGTATCTATCTTCATCCACAAAGATGTACCATTTGAGATGGAAGAAGTGGAGAGTGACATTGAAGGGAGATACCTCTTTATTCGAGGCAAAATTGGAACTAGAACAATTACTCTGGCCTCCCTGTATGCTCCAAACCACAAACAACCTACATTCCTGGCCTCTTCTTTATCTCGCCTTTCCAATTTTTTCTAAGGCATTCTGGTCCTGGGTGGCGACTTCAATGTCCCTCTCAATTCACAGATTGATTGCTCCAATGGTACATCCTCCCTTTCGTACAGAGCCTTGAAATTTATTAAAACACACTTGTGCAGATTGACACTCGTGGATCCCTGGCGAATGTGCCATCCTCAGGAACGTGACTATTCCTTTTACTCTTGGATCCATCAGAAATATTCTAGGATATATTACTTTTTTATTCCTCAAAGAGTCTTATCCTTAGTGCGTGAGTCCTCTATTGGTAACTGTACTATTTCAGAACATGCCCTAATTTTTTTAACACATACTTTTCCAAAAAAAAGATTTCCAAAACTTGGTCAAGGTGACTCAATCCCCAGATATTGGTAGATAAAGCTAGAATTGAGAGGGTTAAAGGGAAGGTTCAGGAACACTAAAAAAAATAAAAAATCGAAATCCACTTACCAGGCTCTTCCTCCAGCCCGTGGCAGGCAGGAGGTGCCCTCGGCGCTGCTCCGCAGGCTCCTGGTGGTCTCCGGTGGCCAGCCCGACCTGGCCAGGCCGGTGGCCAGGCCGGGATTCTTCTGCGCTCCATTATGCGTGTCACGCCGGCGCGCTGACGTCATCGGACATCCTCCGGGCTCTACTGCGCAGGCTCAGTAGTTCTGAGCCTGCCCAGTACAGCCCGGAGGACGTCCGATGACGTCAGCGCGCCGGCGTGACACGCATAATGAAGTGCAGAAGAAGGCCGACCTGGCCGCTGGCCTGGCCAGGTCGGTTCGGCCACCAGAGACCACCGGGAGCCTGCGAGCCGAGGGCACCTCCTGCCTGCCACGGGCTGGAGGAAGCCCCAGGTAAGTGGATTTCGATTTTTTTTTAGTGTCCCTGAACCTTCCCTTTAAGAATATCCTGACTGACTACTCTGACACTTACATAGGCCCTGAAATCTCAAATCTAACTTCCTGGGAAGCCCACAAAACATTTGTTAGGGGTCACTTTATCCAAATGGGGGGTTATTTTAAACGGGAAAAGGAACAAGACATCGCAAATCACCTAGCTGATATCTCAAGATTGGAGCTTCTTCACAAGCGCTCTTTAGCCTCTAAAACTTTGGAAGAACTGACAGCCCGTAGGCTGTCACTGACCAAATTATTATCTATTGACGCAAAACGTAAACTCATGGCTAGTAGATGAATCTACTATGAATTTGGTAACAAAAGCGGGAAATATTTAGCTCGAGCCCTCCGCCAACAAAGACTTCAATCACATATTACTCATATTATTGATCCTAGAAGTAAACAGGGTTTGTTGAGGTCGGAGGAGATTGTGGAGGAGTTCCGGAAATACTACCTATCTCTTTACAACTTGCAGGATGACAATCCAGATAAAAGACCACAACCACATAGGACTAATAAAATCAGGAAATATCTTACCAAATATTCTAAACCCCTCCAGATATCTAAATCTGCTATGGACGACTTGGAGGCCCCTATCAGCTCGGACGAATTTCACTCAGCTGTCGCAGCTCTTAAACCAGGTAAAGCCCCTGGCCCCAATGGTTTAACTTTTCAGTACTACAAAACATTCTGTGGCACACTGTCTAGCGCCTTCATAGGGGCTTTTAACTCAGTTACCCCAGAAACTATACCTTCTCCCCAATTTTTGGAGGCCCACATTACAATAATTCATGAACAGGGAAAGGATCAAGGCTCCTGTGCTAGCTATAGACCTATTTCTTTGCTGAACCTTGACGCTAAGATTTTGGCTAAAATTCTGGCAAACAGGCTTATCCCATTTATCCCGAACTACATTGACCCGGATCAATCTGGGTTTATACCAGGGCGGGAGGCTAAGCTAAATTGACAACGTATTAAGATCTATTGGTTTCTATGGCATATGCTAAGAAACGTATACCCCAATCATTCATGCTTTCTACTGACGCGGAAAAGGCGTTTGACAGGGTGGCATGGGATTATATACGTGTCACCCTGTCATGCCTAGGCCTGGGCCCTTCTATGAGGAAATGGATTAATCTACTATATACCAACCCATCAGCACTGTGAAGGCAAATTACCTGCTATCTAAATCCTTCTGTATATCGAATAGAACCCGTCAGGGATGTCCTCTTTCTCCATTAATCTATATTTTAACATTGGAACCCTTTTTAAATGCGATAAGAAATTATTACTCCATCAAAGGCATTCAAATCGGAGATTCACAACATCTAGTGGCAGCATTTGCAGATGACTTGCTCTTCTGCTTAAAAGAACCCTTAATTTCTATACCGAATCTACTTAAGAGGTTTAAAGAGTTTGGTCATATATCCAATTTCAAAATCAATTTCTAGAAATCGCAAGCCATTAATATTTCTTTAGACAAAGACACCTTAGCCCACTGAAGGCGTACATTTGCCTTCACATGGGTAAAAGATCATCTAAGATACTTGGGTATAAACATTCCTCAAGATCTGAATAATCTGTTCTCAGCAAATTTTGCCCCTTTAAGCAATACATTGCTATCTAATATTTCCCAATGGGGCCAAAAAAACACCTCTCTTGGTTTGGTAGAATTGCAAAGGTAAAAATAAACTTACTGCCACGTTTTTTGTATATTAGCCAATGTGTACCAATAGAGCTTCCTGCGCCATATCTCAAAATTCTCCAAAGTGCAATTAACAAATTTATTTGGGGGGAGGGGGGGGCAAGCCACCACGCCTCAAACGCACGATTCTAGTTCTTCCTAAAGAACTAGGTGGTATGGGCCTTCCAGATCTTTCAAAAAACCACTGTGCTTCTCAACTGAGCAGAGTGGTGGTATGGGCAAATTTTACATCTCCGAAGAAATGGGTTCAGATTGAGGGAGCAACAGCAGGTCACCCTACCCTGCCCTAGGCTGGGCTGATTGCCCTGAAATTGTAAGAAGGAGATGGGTCAATACTGTGATGTCTGCATCTATAAAATGTATGAGGAAAACACTAACATCAGCGAGCCTGGCATCCTTCCCTGGAAAACTTACTCCCCTAGTTCACAATACAAACTTCCCAGCGGCCAATGATATTCCTTTTCTACTAGACTGGCCCAACAGGGATTGTCCTTGAGTTAAAGATTTTTTTCTCTCAGGGTAGGAATAACTCTCTAATGGAAGTTAACCTGCTTAGAGAAGATCGTTCCCTGTCTCAATGGCAATATTTCCAGATTCGCCACTACCTGTTCTCTTTGAGAGATAAAGTTGACTGGAGCAAACCTCTCTCAGCTTTCAAGGACCTGATTGTTCAGGCTGGTCAACACCGACATTCAGTTTCCCAGATCTACCAGTTACTGCTTACAAATCCAGTGGAAGTGAAACCCCCTTTCCAAGAAAAATGGGAAAGGGATCTAAATACCTCTTTTGATGATGATCAATGGCAGAAACTGACTGTTCTCTGCCACAAGGGATCCACGAGTGTCAATACACAAGAGATGGGATATAAAATCCTCACCAGGTGGTACAGAACACCAAAAATTATACACCAAATTTTCCCAGCAATCCCAAATTTTTGCTGGAGATGTGGGTCCACAGATGGCTCCCTCTTACTCATTTTATGGTCATGGCCTAAAATTGTCTACTATTGGGAACAAACTCATAGATTGATGGAACATATTACCTCTGAAAAGATTGTTTTTTCACCTGGCACCATGTTGCTCTATGACACGACCGACTCCATTAGAGCATACAAAAAAATCACTTAAGATCCATTTGTTAAATGCAGCCAGAGCCTTGATCCCAGTGTTTTGGAAAAAACCTGATGCACCATCGGTCAGAGACTGGCTTAAAAATGTGGATTCTGTCGAGGTCATGGAGGGACTGGTTTGTCAGATCAAGGATACGGTTGATAAACATACCTTTACATGGGCACTATGGGTGGATTTTCAATACTCAGATGAATATAAACAACTTATGAACCCATGAACTCACCTTGTAATACGCTCTCTCTCTTATTCCTCCATTTCCCTTCCAAACCTTTACCTTCTCTTTCAGCTCTCTGATTGTCTGGTTCTGGATATCTACCTACTGTATGACTACCTTATTAACTGTTACTTTGATTACCTGATTATGAAGCTGAATTAATTTTCCCTGCTATTTTGGTTTTCAAAGGGTTTTTATTAAAGATATAAATAACATATCCAAAAGTGCAAACAGTCTCAACTGACATATAATCACAGATAACATAATAAAGTGCAAAAATATAACTGAAGAATATATCATCAGTAGCAATATTAAATAGTATAAACACCAGTCATCCAATATTATATCTCGGAAAGGAAAAGTATTTCAAATTTTGCATTATAAAACATTATTATATAATACACCGCTGCTTGACACCCAGCCAAAAAAAGAACTTATTTCCAATTATAAAACCCCCAAATCATGTATTAATCGTATGATTGTATATAAACTAATAACTGAAACTAATCTAGTCTAAACCAAATCCAGGTAGCCCTCCATCCCCCCCAGCGTCTTACTCAATCCAAAAGAGAACATCCAAGTCAGATAATTATGATCTACCCATTAATTCTTGAGACCTATGCTTGTTCCAAACACCCCAATCAGAGCAAAATTTACCCCAACTAGAGGAAATGATATGAGAGAGCCTATCTACGTCCCTAACAGTGTCAACCCCAGTAATAAATTGGTCAAAGGGAAGGTTTGCAGATTTCCAGTTATAAGCAATCACCCTAATGAGCAGCTAATAGAAAAGCAAAATATAAACATTGATAGAGCTTGGGAATGCCAGAGGGCTTGATATAGAGCAAAATGTGCAGAGGAGCATACTGAACATCAATCGAAGTAATTGTCCTGAATTTATTCCATGTTGCAGACCAAAAGGTTTTAGCAATGGGATAATCTGCTCCCTGCTATTTTAAACAAAACTTGTTTCTGTGAGTTTTCATGTTAATATGCCAAGATGATGACTTGTTGGTGGATTTTGCAATTACCTTTCACTGAACATTCAGTTTCGCTGTTATGTATTTTCTACTGTAATTTCATTTTCAATAAACGTTAATTTTGAAAAAAAAAGACAGAAAGTTAAAAAAAAAAACAATAAAGAGAAACTGGAAACTGATGTTTTTAACACTCCCAGCTGGGTTTCTGTGATACTAGCCACTGGCGCATGGCGGGGGGTGGTTACCGTTACCCAGAATCCCCCCCCTGCTGCAAGGCCAGTGCTCGGCACTGGGGAAGCTTGGGCAAATCAGCAGAGGAAAAGCTGTTTTACAGTGTCCCTGCCGCGTTGTCTTTTCTGGCCTCAGGCAATCTTTTCAGCTCTGCCCCTCCCTTTGGTTTCCTGGACAGGACTGCAGGACTTAAAAGCAGAGCAGGTCACTGGCAGGCAGGAGAGAAGGGAGACAGCGCTAGCCAACACAGGTAACTGTGTAATCTGCAGCCAGCTCCAGCCAGCTCTGCACATCAGAGGAGAGGGAGCATCCCAGCATGGTGGCTGCTAATTAGCTAAAGAAGTTTGTTCCGTGTTGCTAATTTTTTTTTTCACTATTCAAAACAAACTTTATTGAAAAGAAAGTCAGAAGTACATACTTACATCTTCACAGGGTTTCTGATTTAAGACTGTCAAGTGTTCAGCATATAGATAAGTGTTACTCTGTACTCTGTAAGCACTAAACTTTTGAACTTTTGCATCAGCTTTGTTTACTGAGAAGTTTTAAATCAGGATGACACCATTTATTGGCTAACTAAAAATGAATCAGAATAAACAATAAACAGAATAAACAAGCTTTTGGCCTTGCAGCCTTCGTCGGGCTTACATCCTGTTGAACAGGATGTAAGCCAAGCCCGACGAAGGCTGCAAGGCCGAAACCTTGTTTATTCTTATTCATTTTTAGTTAGCCAATAAATGGTATCATGCTGATTTAAAACTTCTTGCTTTTACTGATGGCTAACATGGTACAATACCCTACTGCTACTACTTTGTTTACTGAAGCATGGACATTGCACACAGCATCTGCTCTTTTGGAATGTCAGACACTGTGATTGCCCTGACTACAATCATCTCCACTCTGATCTTCCTGTGTCCAAGCTGCCTGCATTTCTGACTGCATATAGGATGATGGGGTTTGAAGTGACAAAAGGACACAGTGGGGGATTCAGACTACATTTGTCTTTAATTGTACTGTCAATTTTATATATGCTGATGGATATACAAGCATAATAACTGCAATGTATGGCTAATGTGTGCAATGTGCATTCAATATTCTGTATATAACTGGCTGGCGTAATAGTATATAACCAGTATATAAAGGCATAATGCTCTTTCTTTGCCCTCTCTTTTTCTCTGCTTGCCGCCACCCCTCCTCTGTCCACCCTCTCTGTATGTCCACAAAGGAGCTCACAATCTAATCCCTTCTGGTTCAAATGGGCAACAGCCTACCATCCTGCCGTGTCTCGGGACTGCATGTAGCTTCCAGGATTGGCTGAAACGATGGGAAAAAAATTGGGATCAGAATGCAAAGTTTGCGCAAACGACAGTAAAAGTACAGAACAGTCGGTGCCCTTCACTTGAATGGCCAATGCTTACCTGGCAAGTGCCGTGGCCGGTGGAAAACAACCCACAATTACTTGTGTGAACCAGCCCTAATATCCTACCATATTATTATGTTTTAAACAGCAATGACATCTTCTGCTGCACTTTAGAGAGTACATAGTCATGTCACTGACTGTCATAAGAGGAGCTCACAATCGAATCCTACTGTAGTCATAGTCTAATGTCCTACCATATAATTATTATGTATTTATATAGCACTGACCTCTTCTGCAGCACTTTACAGAATACACAGTCATGTCATTGACTGTCCTCAGAGATGTTCACAATCTAATCCTACCATAGTCATAGTCTAATGTCGTACCAGATTATTATTATGTATTTATATAACACTGACATCTTCTGCAGCACATTACAGAGTACATAGTCATGTCACTGACTCTCCTCAGAGGAGCTCACAATCTAATCCTTCCATAGTCATAGTCTAATGTCGTACCCGATTATTATTATGTATTTATATAACACTGACATCTTCTGCAGCACATTACAGAGTACATCGTCATGTCACTGACTGCCCTCAGATGAGCTTGCACTCTAATCCTACCATACAAGGGGGATCTGGCTATATACACTGGCTATGTACAAGGGGAGTTTGGCTGGCTATATACAATGGGGATCTGGCTATATATACGGGGTAGATACTAATGGAGGATCTGGCTATATGCACTGAAGGATCATTTGGTTATATGCACTGAAGGGACATCTGACTATATGCACTGAAGGGGCTGGCTTTATACTATAAATGGGGATCATGTGGCTACCTATCCTAAATGGGGGGCCATCTAGCTACATAAACTATAAATGGGGGGTCATTTGGCCACATGTACTATAAACGGGCAGTCATCTGGTTACATACACTAAAGTGTGTGTGTGTGTGGGGGGGGGGGGGGGGGGGGGATTTGGCTACCTATAATACAGTGGAGGTTATCTGGGTACATAATTGCTGCCACATTATGTGTACTTTGTGATCAAATGCTGCGCTAGCGCATGCGCAGTAGTGTGCGGCTTGCTGAAAGAGACCTTTCGAGGAATCCCCCCTTGAAAATCCTGTGTTTGCCCCTGCTAGCTAAAGAACACAACTAAGTTGAAAAATCTGTAATCCAAACGTTTATAATCTTTCTATGGGCACCAACAAACATGTCATGCTGATTTAGAATAGATTTGTAGACTAGAAGTTATATGTTATTTCTTTTCGCACTTGTTTTACTTTTTTTATGACATATTAAAGCCATGCTTTTCATTGTATCACTTTTCAGGAGGCATAAAGCTCTCTTGTAATGAGCTGTATGAGTAACAACGAATGCACCTATGTCTGTACCATAAAGCCTTATGAAGCTGATGCCTGAATATTTTTTTTTTTTTCTAAACTCAGCACACAGACCCAAATTCATGAGTAATCAGTTATATGTGACATTGGCAATGCTCTTTTCTTGCCATGCCCCTAAACTGAATTGTGTGATCATCATAGTTTGGTAGTAGCTATGTACAAGCCTCATAGATCTTTCTTTTCACACCTTACCTCACCAATAAACGACTGCTGCTGAGTCTGGTATTTTAACTATCCTTCTCAAAAACACATCCGTCACACATACAACCATACCCACTTACACATGCCCCTCTCCTCTCCCCAGTCACTCTCTTTCAGGTAATCTAACTAAGGTTAGTTGTGAGGCTTCTCCACACTTCTTCAAGGTTGTCCGCATGTCCCAACCCCCCATTCCTACACAATTCATCCATCCCAACAAACCATTCCCTTATATCCAAAGTGGTCGGATTTTTCCAATTATTAACAATTAAGCTTTTGGCCACTATTGTGCCATATTCTTTGATCAATAAGCATCCGGGACTTTCTTTTTTTTTTTTTTTTTTTGTGTCTATATAACTGAAGATTGCTTCTTCTGGTGTAAGCTCAAATTTTTCTTTTAGTAATCTCTCAGCCAGGAGGCAAATATCATCCCAGAATTTTTTGACTATCGGGCATCCCCACCACATATGTGGGGTGTCTCCATCCCCCTGTCTACATCTCCAACACATCACCCTGCATCCTGCAAATTTACTAATACGAAATGGTGTGATATACCATCTACCAATTGTTTTAAATTGTATCAGTTGTAGCCTTGGATCTTGAATTTTAAAATTATTTGCCCATATTTGTGGCCAAGACCCTTCCAGACTAAACCCCAGCTCTCTTTCCCATTTCTTACAATACGCCGGGAGATCCTGGCTATGATCCGCAGCACAGATACTTGAGTATAGACTAGAGATTGATTTATTCATTTTTTCCCCCAAATAAAAATGTTTTTCAAAATTATTCAGTTCCACCCTTTGGGCACACAATGGGATCCATTTTCGAGTAAAGCTGTGAATCTGGGCAGAGCCCCATAAACTAACCTCATTATTTTCCTCAAAAATCGATTTAATTCCCAGAACACGGCTACCCCTGATATCAATAAAGCGTGTTTCCCGACTTATATTATGTTTGCCAAACCAGGCTGGGTCAAGACCTGGGGGAAAGTCTGGATTATCTCGCAAGGTTGTCATGGGAGATAACCCCATATTCTCCTGCCATTTTTCAATTATCCAGAGCAATGACTTTAAGGTTGGTTTAATCAGTGGATGGGACGATAAGTTATATACCTTTTTAATGTTTTTAGGAATCCAGGTAAAAACAAGATCCAAGTCAGATTCCTCCTCCTCCAGCCGTGGCCAAATCCTATTATTTGTATCGGAGGTAATCTCTATTTTCCATTCTAGGATTCTTGTCAGATGTACGCTTTTATAATAGTTATATAGATTTGGGGCAGCCAATCCGCCCTGATCTTTTCTTTTCATGGTCAGTTTGTAGTTTATTCTACGCTTAGTGTTACTCCAAATAAAGTTCTGAAATATCTTGTGCCAGTTCTGGAACCATGCAGTGGGGATGGCTATCGGTAAACTCTGCAACAGAAAAATAAGTTTGGGGAGGATCAGCATTTTGATAATGCTGATCCTACCAATTACATTAAAACATGGGCGATCCCAAGATTTCAGTTTTTTTTTACTTTCGTCCATTATTTTTAAAAAATTACTCTTAAAAAGTAGATCCAGATTACTGGTAAGATTAATACCTAAGTATTTAATCGAGTAATTATTACATCTGAATTCACTAATTTGCTTTATCTCTTCTATAAGTTTCATCGGGCAGCCTATATTTAATATCTCCGTTTTCTCTTTATTCAGTTTAAAATTTGAGTATTTTGCAAAAAGAATAAACTTATCTCGACATTTTATAGTCGAGCTGAGTGGATCCGTCAAGGTCAAAAGTAGATCATCGGCATAAGCCAATATCTTCATTTCGCCTTGTTTCGTTTTTATGCCTCTAATATCATTATCTTGTTGAATGGTTTGAATAATTGTTTCAATGCCAAGATTAAATAATGTGGGGGACAGGGGACATCCCTGTCTAACCCCATTGGAGATAGAAAATGTGTCACTGGTCTGGTTATTTACTTTAACACCTGCACTTTGATTACTATACATCTCCCTTATGTTCCCAATAAATATTGGTCCCAGTCCGAATTCCTCCAGGGCTGCAAAGATAAAGCCTCTTGAAATGCGATCGAATGCCTTTTCGGCATCAACTGCGATCACCACTGCCTCTTTCCCTCTTGTTCTACATTTTTGGATCAAATTAATTGCGGTATATATATTATCCTTGGTTTGTTTATTTTTAATAAAACCTGATTGTTGATTCCCCAGGAGATTACCAATTATTTTATTTAATCTATTTGATAATATTTTAGCATAAATTTTTACATCGCAATTTATGAGAGAAATTGGTCTAAATTGCGCACAACTTGGGTTCTGTTTATCCCCTTTCGGAATCAGCGTAATAGTTGCTCGGTTTGATTCATTCGAAAAAACTGTACCGTTTTCGTTATTATTCACAAGTTTACAGAATAGTGGTGCTAAAATGTCTGTAAATGATTGATAAAACTCGGCATTGAATCCGTCTGGGCCCGGACATTTTTTTTTGGGCAGTTCCCTTACAGTCCTGCAGAACTCGGCCAGGGAGATCGGGGATTCCAGTTCTAATTTATCTTTCAGACTTATCTTTGGGAGTTTTATTTTATCCAAAAAATCTTTGGGGTTTAACAATTTTGACTCATCCATATTATATAGTTCGTTATAGAACTTAGAAAATTCTCTTGAAATCTGTTTAGTGTCATGTATTATTGTACCTTTTTTATCAATTATGTGGTGGATAAAACTAGATTTCCCTTTATCTTTCAGGAGGTCCGCCAGGACTTTCCCTGATTTATTTTTCCCCAACATATATTGCTTCTTTAATTTTTTATGTTCTAATGAACATTTACTATCCAAAAGGTTATTCAGTTCTGTTCTAAGTTCAGTCACTATTGACAGAGTTTTAATGGTTGCACATTTTTTATGTTCACATTCAGCATGATGAAGCGATGTTAATAGATTATTAATCTTATTATTTTTTTCTTTGTTCATTTTACTTTTAATACTGATCAAGGTTCCTCTAATAACACATTTTAGAGTGTCCCACAGGATACCACACGAGGAGACAGATTTTTCATTCAATTCTATAAAGTCTTTAATAGCGTTCGCAACCTGTTGCATATGATCTGTACTGTCTAACAGGGAGACATCTAATCTCCATTGTTTACTTACCATATGTCTTTTCCCTAATAATATAGTTACTTTCACCGGTGCGTGGTCCGAAAACGTGATTTGTCCTATTTTTACGTCTGTCACTGACATTATAGTATCCTGCTGGACTAAAAAATAATCAATTCTTGAATAGTTTTGATGGACATGCGAAAAATAAGTGTAATCTCTTTCATTAGGATTTTTAATCCTCCAGATGTCCACCATTCTATTATCATTAATAGTTTTTTGAACTTCATCTATTTCATTTTTGGACAAATATGACCTACCCTTTGAAGTATCTTGTTCCGGGTTTAGCGGTAAATTGAAGTCACCCCCTAAAATTATAGTCCCTTTTGCTTTATTTATAACTTTATTAATAAAATTAATTACAGCAGCCGCTTGGCCTCTGTTTGGTGCATATATATTAGCAAGTGTTACAGGTTCCCCCTTTACCTTCCCCAGTACAATAAGTTCCCTGGCACAAGTGTCCTTATATATTTTATCAACAGAGAAATCAAGACCTGTTCTTATAATAATTGCTACACCACAGGTTTTTTTGAGGTGGTTAGCATTATTGATCTACTCCTTATATCTTTTATCAAAAATTATTGGGGCCTTCCCTACCTGAAAATGCGTCTCCTGTATAAATGCGATATCAATTTTATTCTTTAACAATACATCAATAATCCTTCCTCTTTTGCAGCCTGAGTTGGCTCCTTTTACATTCATAGAAAGAATTTTTAATTCACACATCTTTATTTATTTTTAAAAGCAGTAGACCTCGGCTGGGGGAGGAGAATGCAACATGATGGGTAAGGGGAGATGCAGGCTGGGGGAGGGGCTCCAGGGCATAAAATATACATCCATCCTGCCACATACATGCTCCAGTCATCCTTAAGACATACATCATACACAATCGACCAACAATCACTTTTTTTGATCTAGTCCTCTCAATCAACCCCGTTGATTTCTTGTGTCGGACTCTTCTAAACCTGTCAAACAAAGGAATGATAACAGGGATAGAGCCCCCGCTACCTAGTATGACACTTATTCCTACCACCCCCCCCCCCATTAATCCCTTCTCTACCCCTAAGACATGTATTGTGCCTAAGTGTCTTCCCAACCCGGGATATGTATTGTGGGTAGTTTTAATGCCTTTTGAATATTTGCTAAGGGTTCTCCATCTGTCAAATTATATGTATTCCCGTCTACCGTTGCTCTCAGAGAGAAGGGGTATCCCCAACTGTATTGCCCCTGCTTTTTTTTGATTGCCTCCAGTAATGGTTTCAATTGTCTTCTACGCTCAATAGTTCGTTTTGAAAGGTCAGGGAAAAGCTAAATTTTCCACCCCTTGAATTCCAAGTTGCTCAGTGAGCGGGCCTTATTTAGGATTTCTTCCTTTTCATGGAAAAAATGAATCCTACATAGGATATCTGTATGTTTCCCCTTTTTTTGTGATCTTTCTCTGCCGATCCTGTGAATCCGGTCAATCACGATTTTATTGTCAGCATCTTTATTCAAAAGATCTCTGAAAAGTTCTTGTGCTAGTGAGGGTAATTCCTTAGCCGGTATATTTGAGGGAAAGCCTCTAATTTTAATATTATTTCTTCGGCTCCTGTTTTCAAGATCGTCTATTTTTAACGTAATTTCTTTTAGAATTTTTTTTTGTGTTACTAATTCGTTCGATTGTTTGCTGGTGGTTTTAACCATGTCCTCCAGGTTTTTCTCCAGCCTGTCCATTCTATCCATGAGCTGATGTAGCTCCTCCTTAATGATTTTAAATTCACTACTCACGGCTTCTTTAATTGTGGATTGCACTGTCTCAACCATAGTGACCTTTATCTTTGTTGAAAATTCTTCCATTAACTCCCTTATATTTATGTCTGGTATAAGGCCTTTTTGATCACCTGCTATCTGGCTAGTACCATTTTCGGTTGATTGTGATGTTATGTGTTGTACTTCTTTTAAGTTTACTTGTTGGATTTCCTTCGTGTTTTTTTCTCCCCGCCCTTGATTTTCTCTGGCTGATTTTTGAACCACCTCGCAAATTTCTGAAATTTTTTTGATGTGTTTATTAAAGGGATACTGTAGGGGGGTCAGGGGAAAATGAGTTGAACTTACCCGGGGCTTCTAATGATCCCCCGCAGACATCCTGTGCCCGCGCAGCCACTCAACGAAGCTCTGGCCCGCCTCCAGTTCACTTCTGGAATTTCAGACTTTAAAGTCTGAAAACCACTGCGCCTGCGTTGCCGCGTCCTCGATCCCGCTGATGTCACCAGGAACATACGGCTCAGGCCCAGTATGGTCTGTGTCTGCGCAGTACGCTCCTGGTGACATCAGCGGGATCGAGGACATGGCAACGCAGGTGCAGTGGTTTTCAGACTTTAAAGTCTGAAATTCCAGAAGTGAACCGGAGGCGGGGCCAGAGCATCGGTGAGTGGCTGCGCGGGCACAGGATGTCTGCGGGGGACCATTAGAAGCCTTGGGTAAGTTCAACTCATTTTCCCCCGACCCCCCCTACAGTATCCCTTTAATGTCCTGTGGCGTTACAGATCCTTGGGGTGAGAACATGCCTACAGTTTTTCTATTCGGGGTTTCTGGTTTGCTTGCGGGGTCTTCCCCGTTACCCATCCCCCCTGCACCAAAGCCAAAATTGTGTAAGCCCTTTTCGGGTTGGCTTCCCTTATTTTTCCTTGTACCTGTAGCCATACCTGGATTTAATCCTACAGTCCTACCCAACCATTAGCCAGCCCACAGAAAATTCAAACGAAAATTCAAACGAGGGAACTATACCTAGCTCCCTTGATTAGCTCTTAGTTAAGGATACCAGAGTATCCACAGCAGCAAGGTACAACAGCTACAGCAGTTTAAGTCTCGATTATGCAGCGGCAGTCAATTGGATAGCATTAACATTATATAGCACATATATAGCATAATATAGCGTTGTATTGTACCCTGCAACCCTGCAACGCCTCCTCAGTGACAGCACCGGGACACCCCAACCAGTAACCAGACAGCAATCTTAGTTACGCAGCGGCAGTCAATCGGATAGCATCAGCATTGCGTAGCACTATGTAACATGTAACATGCAACATGCAACACTGTATAGCAACATCAGTACATATCATGCAGCATGCGGCATCAACACAGTAACATAGCAATATAGCAATATATCATCCACATCCACGTCTTCCCCCTCGTGACCCCCTCGTAACCCCCCTCAATACGATACCAGTCTAGTAGCCTCAGGGACATGCAAAACACGCAGGCGATGTAGCTAATGTGGCTAATAGCCAGAGATCACCAAGGATCAGGAGACCAGGAGACCAGGAGACCAGGAGACCAGGAGCCGGAGATCCACTACCGATCCACAGCTGATGACAGCCGGCAGAGACGAGGGCTAAGGGCAGAGACGAAGGCACTGAAGACAGAGACCGGAAATGGAGACACAGCAACAAGACACCGCGACACAGAAGGTCAGGTTGAGGTCAGGTTGAGCCAGGCTTGAGACAGGGGGAAAATAACAAAGCTGGCGGAGCAGGTACGAGCCAGGTACGAGCCAAGCAGGAGACAAGCAGGAGACAGACGGGCGATATGCGGCATCAAGTGAGTTTACTTCCAATTGCGCATCCACTCCGGGGGTGGGCTCCTCAAGCGAGCATCAGCCGGCAGCATAGCATGCGCATAACACGCGCAATACGTGGGCATCAGACAGCGTTGGACAGCGCACCTCCCTCCAGAGTGCACCCTCCTCCAGAGACGCCAGTAACACCAGTAACGCCAGAGCGATATGCGGAGGGCGGAAACGGAAACATGTCACAACCAGGAAGCCGGGCAGCAGATCCTCACATCCTCCCTCCCTCTCACCTCACATCCTCCCTCCCTCTGAATATTTTCTGCTCTGATAGACAGACTTGTATAATAGACTCTCTTCATCTCCAGCACATAATGCATTTGCATAAGCACCGTTTCTGTCATTTGTGGGTTTTAACCATATTTCAAAAAATTCTCCATCCTAGCTCCCAGCTGAATGTGGATAAGTATAGGAGACAGGAGCAATGTCACCTGGAGCAAACTGACGTCAACAATTTGTACATAATAGAGTTGAAAATGTATGGTGTGTTGGCTGAGTGACAGATTCTTCTCACCGAGCGAAAGCAAAATGAAATTCTTGAGGTACCGTAATTACATAATTGTATAAAGGCACATTTTCTTATAAAAGAGAGTAGGCCACAGAAAATTGGTTTGTATTTAACCACCCTGTTTTTATCAACTTTGTAAACAGTGCTGTCTGGCTCTTTTCCAGATTGTCGGCGGTTGGCTAAATGACAAAGCAGAATTAATTAGAAAGCAGTGGTAGTAGGAGCTGAGTGCAGGCCTTGGTTTAACAGTTTAGACACATGAGCAAATTGCATATGATATGAAATGAATAGTAAATCTATAATCTGTAGGGCATATAGCGGACTGGCCTCATTAATGTTAACAATCTGAAGGAAACCTCTGCTCCATTCACAATATGACATTTATCGCTACCTCATCTAATGCTGAACAGCACACGTCACTTGCCCATTCATTAAAGAAAGACATTTTCACATTTACGTTTTTCACTTCAAAAACCCAGATAGGTTCATGAAAATGTATGCTTTTTTTCCCAGAACCTGACTATTTGAAGTAAAAACATTCAAAGGGAAAAGTTATCACCTTGATTAAAAATCTAAAGGCAAGTATGTGTGTGTGTCCATCATGTGTAGTCTGTATCAGACAAGTAATGATCTTGAAGCAGCTGGCTGCTGTAGTAACGCCAATAGGTGCACACAGCAGGACTGTTCCCACTTGAGTGTAGGTTCTCCCCACCCCTCTAACAGGAGAATTAGTGCCTGAGTGGCTTCTACCCACCCAAACATGCCTTCATGGTGGTCAGGAGCCCTGTAGAAACCAGTAGTTTTTATATTTGGATATACTCAACAGTTGCTGCAGTGCCAACAGGTTCGGAATGGGTAACATTTAAACCTTAACATTCAAGTTTACTTTATTGAATTTTGTCCCATGTCTAGAAATTGGTGTATTCCTATGTCTTTGTATATAATTATCTAAGGGGCTAGAGCAGATAAACAACCTGCAGGGCTGTATGTGTTAAGCTATGTACACACGCTGGTTCAAATTTGGCCATTGCAGACGATAAGGACTGCCTCAGGCGAGAATCGCGTGGTAAACCAATAGTGGGCACCTGATGTACAGACTAGCCTGAACCATTTTACACTTCCTCTGAAGCTGAGATTAAGCCTCAGAGGAAGCGCATGGAGTGCAAATTGGCCACCAGGCTTGTTTGTACCTAGCACCCAGTCCTAGTATCATTTCTGTGGTACATTTTCTATCACATGAACAATGCTGGATGTTATCATACCACGCATGAATTATTTATGTTTTTTGTTGCTGGATGTTCTTATTGTACTGTTTATGAACTATATACCTTATATTCCGGTGTATTAGACGACTGGGCATATAAGACGACCCCCCAATATAGCGATTGACTGGTTACATTGGTCAACTCTCCCTCTCCATAAGCGGATTTGTCAGCTCTCCCTGTCTCCCTGCTTGTCAGAGCAGTATGGAAGAATAGATTGTGCTGTACCCATAAAACACGCTTCTCTCACCCTTCTGACCTGCGGCCTACCCTTTTATCCTATTTATCTCCTTCTCTGCCTTTCAGATCTCGCACAAGTGCACCTGCACCATTTGACTACAGTCCTCAGCAGGGAGATCTGAGAGTCAGTGACAGGATAGGGCGTATCACCCGACATCAGTGACACCCGGCGTATAAGACACTCCCCAACTTTTCAGAACATTTTCAAGGGTTAAAAAGTAGTCTTATACGCCAGAATATACAGTATGTATTTATGGTACTTACCATTGTCTGCGATGTCCTCTGTACAGCACCACAGTAGATGCTGGCATTAATAAATAAATAATAATTTACCAAGAACAGCATTTTTTCCATCTTTTTATTTTACCTTTCTGTTCATAAAAAATAATGTATTATACATACCAATATTAAGAAATAGTGATCCAAAATTCATGCACACATGAAAGGACCACTATCGCAAAAAAATACTGTACATGAGTACATAAATATATAACATGTACATCTGACCAAGAGTAGAATGCACTATGTACCTATATCGCTGTCATTTACAGTAGGTAGGTAGTCTGGCAGTTTCCTTTATTCTTTATAAAACCTGCAACTTGACCTGTCAAACCTGTATCTCAAAGTCTTCTCTGTACATTTGAGACCGAGACATGCTTACTACCACCGCTATTAAGCTGTACTTGAAGCTGTGGTGTGGTGGGCCGCATATTACACAAGCTGCTGACTCTACGAAAATTTTCTTCTGATGCTTTTGTGGCCTTGTTTGTGCCCGACCTCTTCTCGTCAAAGTTTCTAGGTACCATATGATGGTTAAGGAAACTGTACTCACTGACACCTTCCTTTACAATTTTTTCTGTAGGCAGTGGCGTACCTAGGGAATTTGACACCCGTTGCTGATTATTTACAGGCACTCCCCCCAAATAACCAATTTTTTGATGGGAGGGTTAATGGGTTGGGGCACCGAGCATGTCGCTTCTAATTTATGGGGGGATTTTGGGGGAAAAGGAGTCATCAGGATGTGGACGGCACTAACCATTATGAAACTCTGAACTCTATACAATGCTGCAGAAGATGTCAGTGCTATATAAGTACACAATAATAATATAGTAGGACATGACTGTGGTAGGATTAGATTGTGAGTTCCCCTGAGGACAGTCAGAAAAAGGGGACATATGAAAGAGGGGAATGCATGGGGGGTAATGAGGTAGAGGCAAAAGACAGAGAACCTGGTGGGAATGAGAAATGGCAGGAAGGACTCTAATTGGGACTGCAGACATCATCAGTGCTGTTTGGCAGGGACATGCTGTTAAAAGAAATAACTAAAATCTAAAAAGAGGAAAGGGTCATGGGGGAAAACAACAGGGCGGGATGAGGAGCTGGGAAAAGAAATAAGATTACCTGCAATCAAGCTAATCTAAATTGCCTGAAACTTGCTTCTCTGCTCACTACAGAAGTCAGCATCTGTATTACTGGCTTCTGCAACAGCAGACTACCCTGCATTATGGATTAATTACTCTGATTAGGATAAATAATCAATAGTCTAGGGCACTCTGGTATTACAGCAGTCAGTACACATGGCTACTAGTGACAGGCAACTTCTGAAGCACTAAACACACCCTGCCACCTCTCCCTGCTAGCTGCAACACGGCAATCATTCTCTCTACTCACCCTGCTGCTCTGCAGTGCTGTCCATTCACTCACTGCAGGCTGTGTGTAGAGAGTGAGGGAACACATTGCCCACAGGACAGGAAGGGGGAGGGGTGCTACATCTAGTGCAGGAAGTAGTACAGTCCCCTGCACTGCCTGCTGCTATTTTCCCAAATGTTGCCCGGACTATGAAAAAATGCCCCAGGTGGAAGGACACAGTGACTGAGCACCACAGTGGCACCCTTAGCCATGGTTACACCCGGTGCTGTGAGCACCTGCAGCCTTATGGTAGGTACGTCACTGTCTGTAGGAAAGACCTTCAAGTTTAGGAATTATGATGGTTTGTCTCTTCCATTGCTAATTGCCTTTTTCTCACCATTTTTATACCAGCACACTACAATACTGTTTTAATGATGCTCACAAGGGTATGGCACCACAGTGTGTTCCAACACTACTTTTATGCAGACAGAGGGAGTTGTAAGTAATCAGGAAAAGCTGTGATACCTGTAGAAATTCATAGCAACAACTTTGAAGGCTTGATCAACCCCTATTGCTGCAGAACTGCAGAACAACAGCCCCCGTTAGATTAAACAGTGAGCGTTTGAAGAGGTTTTTGTTATTGAAGGAGGCAATAATTAGGCAATAGGAATAGGTTCATGATGGTGGTGGGGAGGGGCTTAAGGTTAGACAGTAGAAAGAACATAACTGACTTCAGAAATACCCATTGGATTAAGATATTAACTTTTGACTATTGCAATATAATTCAGTCAAAGGCTCTTATGTTACTTTTTCTGGCTCGTTTTTTTACTATTTGAAAACGTGTTAAAAATGTACTTGATGGTTGAATGCACTGGTTCACTCCAAAAAAGAAAAGTCTTTGACTATCACTAAAAATAACTCAATAGAAAGTGGTTTGGTGTAGAAATGAACTTCTTCATTAGATATTCAGAGTGATGCCTACTGATAAAGAAGCATCTGGAAATACACGATACAAAGATTTTTGAAGTGTAATATATAAATACAGCTGCAGTGAACTAATACCACTCACAGGACTAATAATCTCTCTTCTACCATTTTCTAAGTGGCCGGGAAGTTGACACTTTTACAGTAAGCTAAAATAAACATAAATAAAATATGACCATGAGAGATGAAGCAACAGGACTTTCTCATGAGTAACACTAGGGAGATATGGAAACCAGAAACCTTTCAATAAAATCACAGAAAACCAAGAGACACTGATAGTGTAATATACAGTAAAGCCCCCATTATCTGTCACCAACAGGGATTAGCTGATACCGAATAAGTGTAGTCTCTGGTTGCTTGAGAGTCAATGGTAAAACTAGGCCTAGCAAAAAAAACAGTGCTGTACCCCACACTGTATACTTACCATAATCTCTGTATTACAGTTAAAATACTGTAATTAAAAACAAATTATGGCAAATATCAGACTTACCTTAACCTATTTTGGTTCCTGGACGTAGAAACTACGTCCAGGAACCATGCGCGCTACCGCGCGCTCCCGAGGCCGATCGCGCGCGTGCACGCGCACTCCCGGCCGCGGATTCGGTAGCCACGGAATCAATGTATCGGGCTATGGTGCCCGATCATTGATTCCTCTCCCCCGCTGAAAAAGCGACAGCTTCTCTCAGAAGCTTCACTTTTTCTGGCCATTCCCTCCCCGATGCCTCACTCTAAGCGTGTGTTACGCTTAGAGTGACGTCATGTAAACAAACTCATGGCCGCCATCTTGTGGCCAAAAAGTAAAACTACAACAAAAAGTAAAAAAAATTAAAATCAACACACTTTTACATTAAAAGACTTTGGTTTACATCCCACCCTCCCAAAAATACCCAAATAAAATGTTTAATATAAAAAAACAAAACATTACAATAAAAAAAAAAAAAAACATGTAAATATTTACCTAAGGGTCTAAACTTTTTAAATATCAATGTAAAAATGAAATATTTCTATATTTTTTTTATTTTAAACTTGTAAATAGTGATAGATGCAAAACGGAAAAAATGCACCTTTATTTCCAAATAAAATATTGTCGCCATACATTGTGATAGGGACATAATTTTAACGGTGTAATAACCGGGACATATGGGCAAATACAATACGTGAGTTTTAATTATGGAGGCATGTATTATTTTAAAACTATAATGGCTGAAAACTGAGAAATAATAAATTTTTTCAGTTTTTTCTTATTCTTCCTGTTAAAATGCATTTATAGTAAAGTGGCTCTTAGCAAAATGTACCCCCCAAAGAAAGCCTAATTGGTGGCGGAAAAAACAAGATATAGATCAGTTCATTGTGATAAGTAGTGATAAAGTTATAGGCTAATCAATGGGAGGTGAACATTGCTCAAGTGAAAACGACGGAACGCGAATGGGTTAATGTAACAGAAGGTTGATTACTGAATAAAGAAGTGTAAAAGCAAATTTATGCATTGTACAAGTAGAAACAGGTAGGAAAGCAGTTGGCACTGCAGCAGTGTGTAGCCAGCATGGAAGGGGATTAGGCAGGTAAAACACACCTCACCCACAGTGATGTAGCTTGCATGGTCTGATCCAAGGGAAGTTCATACATGGAAGAAGGAGAAGGAATGATCGGCACTGCAACGTACATTTATTTAAGGCCCAGCACCCACCGTCACCACCACACCTCTGAGCACCTGTATGTCCATGTATGCTGCACTAATGTTTTGTATTTATGCATTCGGACTATGCCTCACTTTTTGAAGAATAAATGTATGTTGCAGTGCCGATCATTCCTTCTCCTTCTTCCATGCATTGTACAAGGCCAGGCACATGCAGAGGGGGTGCTCTGGGTGCCTGGGCACCCCCCTTTTTAAAAGTCTTCAAAAAAGGCCCCTCTGGCCATGCAAAAGAAGCCACGCCTCTGACTGTGATAAGCACTGCCCACCCGCAGGAGGCCCCACCTCCGCTTGGGACACTTTGAAATGAAGTGTGACTACTCCATCAGCTGCACCCACAATGACCTCTACCTTCCCCAAGACCCACAGTGACCTCCCCCAAGCACCTACAGTGACCTCCCTTTCCTCCAGCACCTATACTGACATCTACCTTCCACAGAACCCACAGTTACTTCTCCCTTCCCAGTACCCACAGTGACCTACCCTTCCCCAGCACCCACACTGACCTCTACCACCCCCAGCAACCACACTGACCTGTACCTCTCCCCTAGCGGCAACAATGCCATTCATATTAGCGCCACAGTGACCTCCCAACCCCCCCCCCCCCACCCACCCACAGCAATCCCACCAATATCCAGCACCCACATTACACTCAGCCAGTAATCCTCACTATAGCAAGCACCCAGTACTTGTACCAAGCACCCACATGAAATCCAGTCTAAACACACACACACACACACACACTTCACCCTATAGCTAGCACCCAGTACTCACACCCACATGGCACAGTACTTTCACCCAGCCCCGACACAGCACCCAATAATCACACCTGCACACAGCTTTCACATGGCACCCACTATCTGCACCCACAAAACCAGTACTAACATCCAAACTACCTGCACTCAGAACCCATATGACACACACAATGCCCACCCATAGCTAGCACCCAGTGCAGGCATGGCACCAAGTATTTGCACCCATGCGATACCCAGTACCTACACCCAGCACCCACATATTTCATCTGCAGTAGTTCGAGCTGCACCAAGCCTCCACTTGGTGCCCAGCACCCACACCAAACACTCACATGACATCCAGTACATGCACCCAGAACTCATAAGGGACTGAGTACCTGCAATCAACACCCACATGATGCGTGACACCCACCCATACAGCCAGAATCCACATGACACCCTGTGCCAGCACCCAGAACCCACATGGCACCCAACATCTGCATTTAACACCTACATGACAACAAATACCCCACTAGCCAATACCTATCACCCATATGGCACCATGTACTCACTCCCAGTACCCACTTGCCACTCAGTATTTGCACCTAGGACCCACATGACACCCTATACCCCCCATAATCAACCTTCACATGGCACAGTACTCACACGGCACCAAGTTACCAAGCCATTATATGCACCTAGTACCCATCCATGGGCAGCACCCAAATAGCACCCAGTACCCACCCTTGGTCCGAACCTATATGAGACCCAGTACTCTCCCATGGCACACATCCAGACCAAACATGGCACTTCCTACTCACTCATGTCCTGCCCACTGCACCTATAGGCACCTAATACCCACTCTTGGCCTGTACCCAGCACTTGAATGGCTCTCTGTAACAATTAACACTCACATGGCACCCACTATTGTTTATCAATATCTGCTACTCATTCAGCATCCAATACTGCTTAGCACCCACTGCAAATAAACACCCAATACAAACTGGACCTCAGTACCCACTGCAGCTTGACACAGACTGTACTTTGGCACCTCAGTACCCATTGCAACTTAGCACAAACTGGACCTTTCTATCTTACCACCCACTGCATCTGGGAACCCACTGCACCTTGGCACTTACTGCAGTTTTGCACCTTCAAATGTGTAGCAACCACTGCATATTGGCCACCACTTCTTCTTTGCCTGAAAAGAAGCGTGGGTGCTGATCAAGAGGTAATGTAAGGTGAGTCAGTGCCTACATCAGGCTCCACTGTGCCGACTCTAATAGAAGGCACATATCACTGCTGATTTGAGGGTGGTTGTGCCAAAATACTTGGTTAGAAGGAGGCTCAAAGTCTGCCTGATATTGCTATAAAGAGGGGGGGGGGGCTAAGACTGCTTAATTCTGCATTGTGGAGAGGAGGTATCACATACACAATTTAGCACTATTGATTGATTAGGGCCTCTTTTTTCAAATTTGAGCACGACCCGCTTGAGGATCCTCTGCACGGCCCTGTACAAGGCCATAATTTATTTTTCCTAGTTGCTTGAGAAATCTGGTTAACTGAGTTGTGGAAAACGTGGGTTTTACTGTATGTAGATATCAGGTAAGTATATAGTACAGATGCTACTAACATGATTGAGCCACCAATATGGGCAACCACCATACAGAGCAGGACAGAATCTTAGCCAATCTGCCTAGGGGTAGAGAAGATATCCTGAAAAGTCTTCAAAAATAAGGTATTTAAAAGAAATGTAGAATGGACACGGTTTAAATGGAGAACTGGGGGGAAGCAGTCTTTCTGTAAATTCTAGAAAAAGACGAACATAGCATGAGGCTGTCATCAATGTACTTGTGTACTAATGTGAAACAGATCCTCAAGAGTGAACAATTCCTGTTACTGTTTCCCCCTGCACTTGGGTGAATCAGTTAATATTAAATTTATGTATGAAAGAATTATGAGAATTTTAAAAAATAACTGTCAGGTATAAAATAAAAAATCAAATCTTTATTTTTCTCTGGTAAGCAAGAAATAAAGATGCTAACCAGGCAATCGAAACGTTAAAAATCACTCTTATTTTTCTTCACTTTCCCTTGCTCTTAACTGGTACATCTACCACACAAAGGAAGTTGCAGGGCATGCTGGGTTTTCTTTTTTTTCTCCTTTACTTTCCCCTCAGTCATGACTAATGCAGTCGTATTGGCTGAAGCTTCTTCCCCTCCTGCCCCCCCCCCCCCCCCCCCCCCACACACACACACATACACCTCTGTACCTCTCTGATTGGCCAATATTTCTCAATGCACTTTCTACTACAGAGCTTGGTGGGAGTGTCTAAAGATTGGGAGGAGGGCTGGGAATGCATAATTATGTCAGGATTAGCTTCAAGATAGACACAGACAAAATGGAAAATCCTAAGAAGGATTTTCTCTTTTTTTTTTACTATAGAAAAATCATTAAAGTCAAAATGTAGACAGTGAAATGCATATGCTATGTAAGTAGAGCAAGTATTTATCTACTTATATATATGTTTTTTTTTCTTAAATAGTATGGCTGACAGCTCCATTTTAACCTCCTGGGGACCGTGTAATGTAAATCCTATGCCGCACTTGTGGCTGTCCAACTCTGATGCGGAGTAGGACTTACGCCGCCTGCTGCTTCCGCTCCCGACACCATCATGCGCACCTGAGAGGGAAGATCTGTTAGTGTAGTGATCACTATTGGCAGCGGCGGTCAGAGGGGAAGAAGAGGGCAGAGACTCACCTTCCTGACGTTCCCCCGGCGGTCGTCGCATTCCTCTGCTATGACCGACATCCCCGCATGCTCTGCCTTACGTGTCGGGCTCCGTCTTGATGACAACATCAAGCCGTGACCCGGAAGTTAGTTGCAGTGTGAACGGGGATGCCGTCCAGAGTGGAGGGGGCTAGAGCTGCTCATCGCTGGAGCCTGGGAGGTGAGTAAAGACTGCTGGCAATACAGGGGACACCTGGCAATACAGGGGACACCATGCCTAGCTATCTATAGTGGGGATCCGATTGTGTTTGAACTATTGCATATCTCTGTGTCTGATACTACACAGCCCACTGACACCCAGAGCTGTGCCCACTACTGCTATTGTTGTTGCCACATTCAGTTGCAGGCATAGTAGCATCTCCAGTGCATTACTTTTCACTTGTTGCAGGCACAGTACACCAAATTAAAAAAATTACAGGCAGAGGCAGGCCACCCCACACATGTCCTCGAGGTCGTGCTGCTGTGATTTCCTGTGGGTCTGGAAGAATGCACAGTGTTCAGAGGGCACATACCATCAACACCCAAAATGCAGAGGAATTAGTTGATTGGCTTACACAGCACACCCCATTTTCTACAGCTTCTGCCACGGAACCTCCTTGCCGCACAATCCTCCTCCTGCTCTGATTCGGGCATCCCACAACAACTTACCACCACTTGCCCGGCAGCCCAAACCACCACGACTAGCACCACAGCCGCTCCGCTTGATTCACACATCCGTGTGATGAATTTAGTGATGCACAACCATTATTGGCAGAAGATGAAGGCGATAAGGATGTCACACCACATGATATGTCTCAGTCAGGCATCAGTACACATGTGGACATAAGGTGTAAGGATGATGATGATGATGTACTACCCGTTGTTGGTGCCTATTTGAAGGTGTCTGAAACAAGTGAAGCAGTTGATGATGATGACAGTGTGTCCATGGATGTCATGCAGGTGCCTTCAAGAAGAGATGAAGAATAGGGGAAGAGGGGGAGAGTTCTGATGGGGAGACAGAGAGAAGGAAGAGACAAGTTGTTGTAAGTAGCAGGAGGACCTCTTTACAAGGAGCTAGTGGCACTGTCAGACAGCATGTATTGGCACCTGGGGTCAGCCAGCCAACACAACCTTCAACACCTGCTGTTGCTACCACCAGAATGCCGTCATTCCAAAGCTCACCAGTGTGGCATTATTTTTGTGTGTCTGCCTCTGATAGCAGCAATGCCATCTGAAACCTCTGCCAAAAAGGAAGGAAGTCCAACACCCACCTAGAGACAACTGTTTTGTGAAAGCATCTGATCACAAAACACAAACATCAATGGGATGCACACATGAATAAAAGCAGCACACAAACTCAAAACCACTGTCCTCCTCCTGGTCCAGCAGCATTATCAGCCATGTCAACCTATTGCATATCTCTGAGTCTGATACTACAGAGCCCACTGACACCCAGAGCTATGCCCACTACTATAATTGTGTGCCACATTACACACAAACAGAGTAGTACTCCAGTGACTTATTTACCACTGTATTGTGTTTGAACTATTGCATATCTCTTTGTCTGATACTACACAGCCCACTGACACCCAGAGCTGTGCCCACTCCTGCTATTGTTGTTGCCAAATTCAGTTGCAGGCATAGTAGAATCTCCAGTGAATTACTTTTCACTTGTTGCAGGCACAGATGAAGAAGAGGGGGAGAGTTCTGATGGGGAGACAGAGAGGAGGAGGAGACGAGTTGTTGTAAGTAGCTGGGGGAGCTCATTGCAAGGAGCTAGTGGCACTGCCAGACAGCATGTATTGGCACCTGGGGTCAGCCAGCCAACACGACCTTCAACGCCTGCTGTTTCCACCACCAGAATGCCGTCATTCCAAAGCTCACCAGTGTGGCATTATTTTTGTTTGTCCGCCTCTGATAGCAGCAATGCCATCTGCAACCTCTGCCAAAAAGGAAGGAAGTCCAACACCCACCTAGGGACAACTGTTTTGTGAAGGCATCTGATCACAAAACACAAACATCAATGGGATGCACACATGAATAAAAGCAGCACACAAACTCAAAGCCACCCTCCTCCTCCTGGTCAACATTATCAGCCATGCCAATCTTTGCTGTCCTTGCCTCCTTTCAACCACCCCCCACTCCACCGCCTCTCATCTTGAGCAGTTCCTGCTCATCATCTGCCCACAGCAGTCAGCTTTCTGTCAAGGAAGTTTGGAGAGGAAGAAGCCAATGTCTCTGAGTCACCCCCTTGCTCGGCGTCTGACAGCTGACTTGTTGGAACTGTAAGGCCCGCCAGCTTTTACCATTCAAGCTGGTGGAGCCTGAGGCCTTCAGAAACTTTGTTACCATTGGGACACCGGAATGGAAGGTACCGGGCAGAAACGTATTTTCCAAAAAGGCAATCCCCAACCTGTACCTATAATGTGGAAAGACGAGTCGTGGTTCTCTGGCACACAGTGTTGGGGCAAGGGTCCATATGAACACTGATACCTGGGACAACCAGTTCATGGCTGCCAAGCATGGAATGCGTGGCTGTGCGGCAGAGTTGGTGACACCACCACGACTTGCAGGCTGGCCTGCAGCCACATCCTCTTCTCCTCCTCCATCCTCTTCGCTATCCTCCTCAGCTGAGTCCTCCTCTTCTGCTGCTGTAGCTTTCTCTAAAACTACTACTGCACCCCCCCCCCCCAGGTCCGCAGGGCCTGTTCCACATCCCAGGTACGATGTCACGCCATCTTGGGGATGACTTGCCTTAAAGCCGAGAGTCTCACTGGACCAAGACTCCTGGTCCTCTCTGAACAAACAGGTGGATCATTGGCTGACCCTGCACCAACTGGAGTTTTGCAAAGTTGTGTGTGACAATGGAAGCAATATGTTGGCAGTACTGAATTTGGGCAAGTTAACACATGTGCCCTGCTTGGCACATGTGTTGAATCTTGTTATACAATGTTTTGTGTGTAAGTACCCAGGCTTACAGGTGATCCTCCAGCAGTCCAGGAAGGTGTGTGGCCATTTGAGGCGTTCCTACAAGGCCATGGCGCGCTTTTCAGACATTCAGCGGGAAAAGAACCTGCCAGTGAGGTGCTTGATTTGCGACAGCCTGACTCGCTGGAATTCAATGCTGTTGATGTTCGACCGCCTGCTCCAACAAGAAATAGCCATCAACGAGTACCTGTATGAGCACGGGTCTAACACAGGCCGTGGGGATCTGCGGATTTTTTTGCCACGTTACTGGAGTCTCATGTGCAATGCCTGCAGGCTCATGCGTCTGCTTCAGCAGGTGACAAACCTGGTGAGTTACAGTGAAGGCACCATCAGCGACCTGATCCCATACTTGTTCTTCCTTGAGAGTGCCCTGTGAAGAGTGCTGAATCAGGCCATAGAGGAGCGTGATCAGGAAGAGAAAGAGCTGTGGGCACCATCACCACCACCACATTCAGACTTGTCATCTACACCTGCTGTACTTGCGGCAACGCAGAGTCATCTGAGGAAGAGGAGGCAGAGGAGGAAGGTGGTTTTGAGAAGGAGGTGGCTTAACAACTGCAGCAGGCGTCCCAGGGGGCTCGCAGTCAAATTTCAGGTACCCGTGGTGTTGCAAGTGGCTGGGGGGAGGAGGAGACCTTTTGTGAGCTCAGTGAGGAAGAGGATCTGGCTAGCTCAGCATCCAACCTTGTGCAAATGGTGTCTTTCATGCTGTCCTGCCTGTTGAAGGACCCCATATAAAAAAGCTTAAGGACAAGGACCTGTACTGGGTGGCAACACTACTAGACCCTCGGTATAAGCACAAAGTGGCTGAACTGTTACTAACTCACAATCAGTCGGAAAGGATGAACAAGTTCCACAGCAGCCTGCGAAGTATGCTGTACACTTCGTTCAAGGGTGATGTCACAGCACAGCGGGAAAGAGGTGCCCAGGATCCTCCTCCTCCCATGGCCATGCCGGCAAGGAAAGGACAGTTTTCCGATGTGTTGGTGATGTCAGACATGCAAAAAAATTTTTGACCGACGCATCGCCACAGAGAACGACTACCTGGCCTTTAGGCCGCTTTCACACCAAGATGTTGCGTTTTAGGGGAGGTTAAGGTCGCATAACGTGCCCCTAACACAACACATGGTGGTGTTGAAGTTGGACGTCAGATTGAGCCGCGTTATGAGGCTCTTGGTGCTATCCTGGGAAGTCCGGATCTTTTCAATGATTCGGATGATTCGAATTGGATCATTGAAAAGATCCGGATCTTTGAACCAAATCTTTGAATCATTTTACTAGGGAAGCAGGAAGCAGGGGTGCTAATGGGGAAGGGAGAGATGCAGCAGGAAGATTGTGCTTGTGCACAGAAGCTGCAGTTCCTGTTTCTTCCAGACATCCACTGTGAACCGAATCCTTCATTGTGATGATCTGGATGATTTGACTCACAAAAAAGATCCGGATCAAATATCCGAATAGTTCATGATCTGGACAGCACTACAGTGCAGTGAATATTAATTAGCCATGTGGCTAGGAACAATAGCGGACTCTCCCCTTACTGAACATGTGCAAACAATCTAACGCAGCTAAAACCACCTATAATGCACAGCATGCTGCAATTTATTTGAACATCCAGCGTTACACTGTAACGCAACTAGGGCACTGTGAACAGCCCATTGATTTTTCATTACTGTGAGTTAGGCTGCGTTACAGGCTGCTCTAACGTGTGCCTGTAACGTCCCACTGTGAAAGCAGCCTAACTGCTGATATCGACACTCTGAGGAGCAAAGAACCCCTGGACTATTGGGTGGGTAGGCTTGTCCTGTGGCCTGAGCTCTCACAATTTGCCATCAAACTTCTCTCTTGCCCCGCCTCAAGCGTCCTGTCAGAGGGATTGTCACTAAGAAGAGAAGTTGCCTAAGTCAAAAAAGTGTTGATTACCTCACCTTTATTAAAATGAATGAGGCATGGATCCTGGGGGGCTACTGCCTGCCCGAAGACTTGTAAGTCAGTCCCCACCCAGCATCTCTGCACGCCGCATGACTGACAGATTGACTTCTCCACCACTACCAACAGCAACCAGACCAGGGTTCCAGGACTCAACAGGTGGATCCTGAATTTTTAAAGCCACTTCAAAATATAATTTTTCTGGCATGCGTACATAAGCACTAGATCAAAGGACACCATGATGATGTTTTCAGGTAGTCTGCATTCTGTTGCCTGCCAGGCAGGCTGCCACCGTGCTGTAATTGGTAATTGTAATGTAAAAAAAAAAAACATTTGAATTTTAAATAACATTGAAATTTGTTTTTTAACCACTTCACCACTGAGGGGTTTTACCCCTTGAGCACCAGAGCAATTTTCACCTTTCAGCGCTCCTTCCATTCATTCATCTATAACTTTATCATTACTTATCTTCATATAGAGGCAGTCAGCGCTTCAGCAGATGTTAATGCAAGGAGCCTTTAACCACTTCCCGACCGCCGTATATACAATTGGCGGCCGGGAAGTGGACGCCGCAAGGACCGCCGTATTGACAAAATACGGCGGTCCATGTATGGGCATGGGCGGAGCGATCGCGTCATCCGTGACGCGATCCTCCGCCTCCGCCTGGCGCCGCTCACCCGCCGCAACATCCCGCCGGCCATACGGAAGCGCCGGCGGGATGTTAACCCGACGATCGCCGCATACAAAGTGTTTAATACACTTTGTAATGTTTACAAAGTGTATTATACAGGCTGCCTCCTGCCCTGGTGGTCCCAATGTCCGAGGGACCACCAGGGCAGGCTGCAGCCACCCTAGTCTGCACCAAGCACACTGATTCCCCCCCCCCCCTGCCCCAGATCGCCCACAGCACCCATCAGACCCCCCCCCCTGCCCACCTCCCAGACCCCTGTTTGCACCCAATCACCCCCCTAATCACCCATCAATCACTCCCTGTCACTATCTGTCAACGCTGTTTTTTTTTTTGCCCCCCCCCTGCCCCCCGCTCCCTCCTGATCACCCCCCCCCCCATGTACTGTACGCATCTATCCCCCCTGATCACCTGTCAATCACCTGTCCATCACCTGTCAATCACCCGTCAAACACCCGTCAATCACCCGTCAATCACCCCCTGTCACTGCCACCCATCAATCAGCCCCTAACCTGCCCCTTGCGGGCAATCTGATCACCCACCCACACCATTAGATCGCCCGCAAACCCGCCGTCAGATTACCTCCCAAATGTATTGTTTACATCTGTTATCTTCTCTAAACACCCACTAATTACCCATCAATCACCCATCAATCACCCCCTATCACCAACCGTCACTGTTACCTATCAGATCAGACCCTAATCTGCCCCTTGCGGGCACCCAATCACCCGCCCACACGCTCAGATTGCCCTCAGACCCCCCTTATCAATTCGCCAGTGCATTAATTACATCTGGCCTTCACTGTAATAACCCACTGATCACCTGTCAATCACCTGCCAATCACCTATCACCCATCAATCACCCCCTGTCACTGCAATCTGATCACCCCCCCACACCAATAGATCGCCCGCAGATCCGACATCAGATCACCTTCCAAATCCATTGTTTACATCTATTCTCTCCTCTAAACACCCACTAATTACCCATCAATCACCCATCAATCACCCCCTATCACCACCTGTCACTTTTACCTATCAGATCAGACCCTAATCTGCCCCTTGCGGGCACCCAATCACCCGCCCACACGCTCAGATTGCCCTCTGACCCCCCCTTATCAATTCACCAGTGCATTAATTACATCTGTTTTTCCCTGTAATAACCCACTGATCACCTGTCAATCACCTGCCAATCACCTATCACCCATCAATCACCCCCTGTCACCCCCTGTCACTGCCACCCATCAATCAGCCCCTAACCTGCCCCTTGCGGGCAATCTGATCACCCACCCACACCATTAGATCGCCCGCAAACCCGCCGTCAGATTACCTCCCAAATGTATTGTTTACATCTGTTATCTTCTCTAAACACCCACTAATTACCCATCAATCACCCATCAATCACCCCCTATCACCAACCGTCACTGTTACCTATCAGATCAGACCCTAATCTGCCCCTTGCGGGCACCCAATCACCCGCCCACACGCTCAGATTGCCCTCAGACCCCCCCCCCTTATCAATTCGCCAGTGCATTAATTACATCTGGCCTTCCCTGTAATAACCCACTGATCACCTGTCAATCACCTGCCAATCACCTATCACCCATCAATCACCCCCTGTCACTGCCACCCAACAATCAGCCCCTAACCTGCCCCTTGCGGGCAAACTGATCACCCACCCACACCAATAGATCGCCCGCAGATCCGACATCAGATCACCACCCAAGCGCAGTGTTTCCATCTATTCTCTCCTCTAAACACCCACGAATTACCCATCAATCACCCATCAATCACCCCCTATCACCACCTGTCACTGTTACCCATCAGATCAGACCCTAATCTGCCCCTTGCGGGCACCCAATCTCCCGCCTACACGCTCAGATTGCCCTCAGACCCCCCCTTATCAATTCGCCAGTGCAATATTTACATCTGTTCTCCCCTGTAATAACCCACTGATTACCTGTCAATCACCTATCAATCACCCATCAATCACCCCCTGTCACTGCCACCCATCAATCACCCCCTGTCACTGCCGCCCATCAATCACCCGCTGTCACTGCCACCCATCAATCAGCCCCTAACCTGCCCCTTGCGGGCAATCTGATCACCCACCCACACCAATAGATCGCCCGCAGATCCGACGTCCGATCACCTCCCAAGTGCAGTGTTTACATCTGTTCTCTACCCTAAACACCCACTAATTACCCATCAATCACCCCCTGTCACTGCTACCTATCAGATTAGACCCCTATCTGCCCCTAGGGCACTCAATCACCCGCCCACACCCTCAGAATGCCCTCAGACCCCAGCCCTGATCACCTCACCAGTGCATTGCTTGCATCTATTCCCCCCTCTAATCACACCTTGAGACACCCATCAATCACCTCCTGTCACCCCCTAGCACACCTACCCATCAGATCAGGCCCCAATTTGCCCCGTGTGGGCTCCTGATCACTCGGCCAAACCCTCAGATCCCCCTCAGACCCCCTTCCGATCACCTCCCCAGTGCATTGATTGCATCTATTTTCCCCTCTAACCACCCCCTGAGACACCCATCAATCACCTCCTGTCACCCCCCTAGCACTCCTATCCATCAGATCAGGCCCAATACAACCTGTCATCTAAAAGGCCACCCTGCTTATGACCGGTTCCACAAAATTCGCCCCCTCATAGACCACCTGTCATCAAAATTTGCAGATGCTTATACCCCTGAACAGTCATTTTGAGACATTTGGTTTCCAGACTACTCACGGTTTTGGGCCTGTAAAATGCCAGGGCGGTATAGGAACCCCACAAGTGACCCCATTTTAGAAAAAAAGACACCCCAAGGTATTCTGTTAGGTGTATGACGAGTTCATAGAAGATTTTATTTTTTGTCAAAAGTTAGCGGAAATTGATTTTTATTGTTTTTTTTTCACAAAGTGTCATTTTTCACTAACTTGTGACAAAAAATAAAATCTTCTATGAACTCGCCATACACCTAACGGAATACCTTGGGGTGTCTTCTTTCTAAAATGGGGTCACTTGTGGGGTTCCTATACTGCCCTTGCATTTTAGGGGCCCTAAACCGCGAGGAGTAGTCTAGAAAACAAATGCCTCAAAATGACCTGTGAATAGGACGTTGGGCCCCTTAGCGCACCTAGGCTGCAAAAAAGTGTCACACATGTGGTACCGCCGTACTCAGGAAAAGTAGTACAATGTGTTTTGGGGTGTATTTTTACACATACCCATGCTGGGTGGGAGAAATTTCAATGTAAATGGACAATTGTGTGTAAAAAAATCAAACAATTGTCATTTACAGAGATATTTCTCCCACTTAGCATGGGTATGTGTAAAAATACACCCCAAAACGCATTATACTACTTCTCCTGAGTACGGCGGTACCACATGTGTGGCACTTTTTTTTACACCCTAAGTACGCTAAGGGGCCCAAAGTCCAATGAGTACCTTTAGGATTTCGCAGGTCATTTTGAGACATTTGGTTTCAAGACTACTCCTCACGGTTTAGGGCCCCTAAAATGCCAGGGCAGTATAGGAACCCCACAAATGACCCCATTCTAGAAAGAAGACACCCAAAGGTATTCCGTACGGAGTATGGTGAGTTCATAGAAGATTTTATTTTTTGTCACAAGTTAGCGGAAAATGACACTTTGTGAAAAAAAACAATTAAAATCAATTTCCGCTAACTTGTGACAAAAAAATAAAAACTTCTATGAACTCACCATACTCCTAACGGAATACCTTGGGGTGTCTTCTTTCTAAAATGGGGTCATTAGTGGGGTTCCTATACTGCCCTGGCATTTTAGGGGCCCTAAACCGTGAGGAGTAGTCTTGAAACGGAATTTCTCAAAATGACCTGTGAAATCCTAAAGGTACTCATTGGACTTTGGGCCCTTTAGCGCAGTTAGGGTGCAAAAAAGTGCCACACATGTGGTATCGCCGTACTCAGGAGAAGTACTATAATGTGTTTTGGGGTGTATTTTTACACATACCCATGCTGGGTGGGAGAAATACTTCTGTAAATGACAATCTTTTGATTTTTTTACACACAATTGTCCATTTACAGAGGTATTTCTCCCCCCCAGCATGGGTATGTGTAAAAATACACCCCAAAACACATTGTACTACTTCTCCCGAGTATGGCGATACCACATGTGTGGCACTTTTTTGCACCCTAACTGCGCTAAAGGGCCCAAAGTCCAATGAGTACCTTTAGGATTTCACAGGTCATTTTGAGAAATTTCGTTTCAAGACTACTCCTCACGGTTTAGGGCCCCTAAAATGCCAGGGCAGTATAGGAACCCCACAAATGACCCCATTTTAGAAAGAAGACACCCCAAGGTATTCCGTTAGTAGTATGGCGAGTTCATAGAAGATTTTATTTTTTGTCACAAGTTAGCGGAAATTGATTTTAATTGTGTTTTTTCACAAAGTGTCATTTTCCGCTAACTTTTGACAAAAATAAAATGTTCTATGAACTCACCATACTCCTAACAGAATACCTTGGGATGTCTTCTTTCTAAAATGGGGTCATTTGTGGGGTTCCTATACTGCCCTGGCATTTTAGGGGCCCTAAACCGTGAGGAGTAGTCTTGAAACGGAATTTCTCAAAATGACTGACTTTGGGCCCTTTAGCGCAGTTAGGGTGCAAAAAAGTGCCACACATGTGGTATCGCCGTACTCAGGAGAAGTAGTATAATGTGTTTTGTGGTGTATTTTTACACATACCCATGCTGAGTGGGAGAAAGATCTCTGTAAATGGACAATTGTGTGTAAAAAAAATTAACAAATTGTCATTTACAGAGATATTTCTCCCACCCAGCATGGGTATGTGTAAAAATACACCCCAAAACACATTATACTACTTCTCCTGAGTACGGCAATACCACATGTGTGGCACTTTTTTGCAGCCTAACTGCGCTAAGGGGTCCAAAGTCCAATGAGCACCTTTAGGCTTTACAGGGGTGCTTACAATTTAGCACCCCCCAAAATGTCAGGACAGTAAACACACCCCACAAATGACCCCATTTTGGAAAGTAGACCCTTCAAGGTATTCAGAGAGGGGCATGGTGAGTCCGTGGCAGATTTCATTTTTTTTTTTGTCGCAAGTTAGAAGAAATGGAAACTTTTTTTTTTTTTCTCACAAAGTGTCATTTTCCGCTTACTTGTGACAAAAAATAATATCTTCTATGAACTCACTATGCCTCTCACTGAATACTTTGGGATGTCTTCTTTCCAAAATGGGGTAATTTGGGGGGTATTTATACTATCCTGGAATTCTAGCCCCTCATGAAACATGACAGGGGGTCAGAAAAGTCATAGATGCTTGAAAATGAGAAAATTCACTTTTTGCACCATAGTTTGTAAACGCTATAACTTTTACCCAAACCAATAAATATACACTGAATGGTTTTTTTTTTATCAAAAACATGTTTGTCCACATTTTTCGTGCTGCATGTATACAGAAATTTTACTTTATTTGAAAAATGTCAGCCCAGAAAGTTAAAAAAATCATTTTTTTGCCAAAATTCATGTCTTTTTTGATGAATATAATAAAAAATAAAAATCGCAGGAGCAATCAAATAGCACCAAAAGAAAGCTTTATTAGTGACAAGAAAAGGAGCCAACATTCATTTAGGTGGTAGGTTGTATGAGCGAGCAATAAACCGTGAAAGCTGCAGTGGTCTAAATGGAAAAAAAATGGCCGGTCCTTAAGGGGTAGAAAGCCCTAGGTCCTCAAGTGGTTAATGTAGCAATCACCACAATTATGTTGAGGGATCCCCCCATCAGGTGTGAACTCACCGGATCTGATGACCGTCAGGGCCAAGTTTCGCATCTGGGGTATAGGCCACCCCACAGCCTCTCCGGCAAGTCTCCCTCCACTCAGTAGTTGTCCCAAAAGTATGATGCTGTTAGTATGACAAAGACAGGCTCCTAATCGCGTAAAAGTCTTTCAGAACTTTATTAAAAATATATCCCATTTAAGGCTTTAAGCATAGTCCATAAAAATCAGCGTAAGTCACGTTACAATTTAGCTCTATACGAGCATGTGGGGAATGCTAAGGCAGCCTTGTATGAAGCTGACATACATCACGCTCCCTGCCAGTGGCAAACTCACCCACTTAAGTGAAATTGACAAACCGCCGATGTAAATATTAAAAAACAGCAGCGTGTAAACTCCAGCCGCGTCCGACCGGCAAACACGCGTGACGTCACGCCGTAACTCCGCCCGGAAAAGGGCGCCTGTAAAAAAATATATGAAAAGGGCGCCTGTAAAAAAGGGCGCCTGGTGTAGCCCATATATACCAATTTCAGCTACAAAAAAGGCGCTTGGTGTAGCCTATATAAACTTCGGCTACAAAAAAGGCGCCTGGTGTAGCCCATATAAACTTCGGCTACAAAAAAGGCGCCTGGTGTAGCCCATATAAACTTCAGCTACAAAAAAGGCGCCTGGTGTAGCCCATATAAACTTCGACAACAAAAAAAGGCACCTGGTGTAGCCCATATAAACTTCGGCTACAAAAAAGGCGCCTGGTGAAGCCCATATAAACTTCGGCTACAAAAAAGGCGACTGGTGTAGCCCATATAAACTTCGGCTACAAAAAAAAAAAAGGCGTCTGGTGTAGCCCATATAAACTTCGGCTACAAAAAAGGCGCCTGGTGAAGCCCATATAAACTTCGGCTACAAAAAAAGGCGTCTGGTGTAGCCCATATAAAAACTTTGGCTACAAAAAAGGCGCCTGGTGTAGCCCATATAAACTTCGGCTACAAAAAAGGCGCCTGGTGTAGCCCATATAAACTTCGGCTACAAAAAAGGCGACTGGTGTAGCCCATATAAACTTCGGCTACAAAAAAGGCGCCTGGTGTAGCCCATATCAAAACTCGGGCGCCCTTCTCTACACCTTGTAACCCATATTTCCAGAAATAACATTGATGTCTATGGCGGCGCCCTTTTCATACAGGCAGCTCAGGCGCCCTTTTCAACCGATAGCAGTGTGGGAGGTAATGAGTTAATTTTTTGTGTATACAGTAAGTAATGAATTTGTATGTGAAAAATGCTTTAGGGTGTAGTTTTACTATTTGGCCACAAGATGGCAACAGTAACTTTTTGTTTAATGCGACCTCCAAGCGTCCTTCCGGACACTTGGAGGAAATACTAGGAGGCTGGGAACGTTTTTTTTTTTCACAATGATCGCGCTGCTTAGCAGAGAAGCAGCGGATCATTGCAGGGCTTAGATGAACGAACGGTAATGGATTTTCCCGTTCATTGGTCTTCGGGCTAGCGGGAGTGTTTACGAGCGGGAGTGCGCGCTAGAGCAAGCGGGAGCGCGGGCAGTGGCGGGAGCGCGGAAAGCACGGATTTCTCCGTCCCTGGGGGTGAAAGGATGGAAAAAGGGACGGAGAAATTCATACGGGTGGAGGTAAAGTGGTTAATAAATAACTTTTTTATTTGTGTTTTTTTATAAATAACTTTTTCATAAATAATTTTAAAAGTATTATTTTTTTTTAAAGAAATTTGGCAAATATGCTTTAAGAAAAAAAAATAGGTTGTAGACTGAGCCTGTCTGCTTCAGTTGAGCGTGCATGCAGCACCCGCACATCTAAGGGCCTTATAGACTGGTTACACTCAAAAGGTTTTATGGCTGTAATTCCTTATCAGCAAGGGTTACAATACAGTCCAACTTGGTCCTGACGTAAAAACCCTCACTTGCATACCTGACGTTTATCTCTTTCAGGCAGAAAAGAAGAAAAAGAACACAGCATAGTTATTTGAGTGCTTGGCACTGTACATGCTCATGGCTATCTCATCTAGTCATTAAGAAGCACCCATCAGTCTCCCAGCGGGGATCACCGCTAGGAGACTGTTAGACTGCAAGACCGCCATCTATTTACACAGTACAGCACTGCGATCTATGGCAGCGCTGTACTGGGGACAGCCGTTTGACACGGCTGTCCCCTTGGGACACAGGAGAGCAATAAGCTCTCATTGGCTGAAGCCTATGAAAGCCGTTCGCTGTCATAGGCTGGCAGGGGAAGGGAGGGAGAGGGGATTAAAAACTATAACAAAAATAGGCATATTTATTTAAAAAATAATAATAACAATATTGACAAAAAAAATAAACAAACATTGGGGGAGCAATCAAAGCCCACCAACAGAGATCTCTGTTGGTGAACAGAAAGGAGGGGGGCAAGTAATCACTTGTGTGTTGAGTTGTACGACCCTGCAGCGAGGCCTTAAAGCTGCAGTGGCCTATTTTGTTAAAAATGGCCTGGCCTTTAGGGGGATTTAAGCCTGTGGTCCTCAAGTGGTTAATAAATTCATCACTCATTGCCAGTTTTTTTTTCATTAATTGATATTTAGGTTCATAGAGGGGAATCTCACTTGCTTTCTGTTGCCCCCCCAAAATGTCAAAGAGCAAGGAGCAAGGGGAAATCTACTCAAAGTGATGTAGACCACAAAATGTTGTTTTCCTCTGAACAGAGAATAGATTTCCATATTGGGAACATTTAGCTTATTCCCAGACCCACTCCTAAGTTTCACAACACAACAGGAAATGAGAGAAGATCTTCTTATTTGGCACCCAGGAAACAATTACTTTTATTATGCATTGATATAGTGCTCTTCAGTGCTTTACAGAGTACCGTACATAGCCATGCCATTGACTATTCCTCGGAGGAGCAAACAATTAAATGCCTACCATAGTTATGCTGGGCATAGACGGTTCGTTTATGCGCCGGTATCGAGCCAGCGGCTCGATGCCGGCGCGTCACCGCTCTTGTGCGTGGATCGATCCCCGCTCGTCCCTGTGGGCACTTCCTTATCAGTGTTTCGTTTCTACCATTGTCCGCCCGCGGGGATCAATCGTGGTATCGACCCGCCGCGGTGATCGGACAGATTGAATATTATCAATCGAGCCATCAGCTGCTCGATTGATAATATAAAACAAATCATCTATGCCCAGCATTATTGTCTACTCGCCTACCATAGTCTGAAGGTGCCCACTAATGATACAATCTTGATTGTACAATCTTAACACTTCTATGTAAAATAAGGGACTGCCTAAAGTATCCATTCAATATTTTCACTCAGTTTAGCCTTCTATCACTTAGATTTGGTAAAATTGTAGCATCAAGATTGTATCTTTACTAGTGACCACCTAAGGCCGATATGGGGGAACTACAGGGCCGCACCTGGGCGGGTGCTGTGTGTGCTTTGCACCCAGGCACCTGTCTCTGACAGGCGCCGCCCGGCCGCCGCTCACCCCCTCTGGCCACGGCTCCCTCCCTCCCTCTAGCCGCCGCGCCACTCAGACCTCGATCAGGCGGCGACCAATCGTGCGGGTGCTAGGACCTAGCACACCGCACTGATATGCGGAAGTGACCTCACTTCCGCATATAGAGCGGGTGCGTCCGATGCCCGCTCGTACTAGTCGGGTCGCCGCTGATCCTGAGGTCTGACACTGCAAGGTAAGGGGGGAGCGGCGGCGGCGGTTAGAGGGGGGGGCCTCCCTGTCACTCACTCACTCACTACCTAAAGGGCCTTCCTGTCACTCATTGCCTAAAGGGCCTCCCTGTCACTTACTGCCTAAAGGGCCTCCCTGTCACTCACTGCCTAAAGGGGCTCCCTGTCACTCACTGCCTAAAGGGGCTCCCTGTCACTCACTGCCTAAAGAGGCTTCCTGTCACTCACTGCCTAAAGGGGCTCCCTGTCACTCACTGCCTATAGGGGCTCCCTGTCACTCTCTGCCTAAAGGGCTCCCTGTCACTCTCTGCCTAAAGGGCTCCCTGTCACTCACTGCCTATAGGGCTCCCTGTCACTCACTGCCTAAAGGGCTCCCTGTCACTCACTGCCTAAAGGGCTCCCTGTCACTCACTGCCTAAAGGGCTCCCTGTCACTCACTGCCTAAAGGACTCCCTGTCATTCACTGCCTAAAGGGCTCCCTGTCACTCACTGCCTAAAGGGCTCCCTGTCACTCACTACCTAAAGGGCTCCCTGTCACTCACTACCTAAAGGGGGTCCAGGCTGGCTGCATATACTGGGGACACTGACTGTTTGTCATTATGTGCATTTACTGGTGAAAAGCTGTCTCTTATTATGTGCATTTACTGGTGAAAAGCTGTTTCTTATTATGTGCATTTTCTGGTGAAAAGATGTCTCTTATTATGTGCATTTACTGGTGAAAAGCGGTTTCTTATTATGTGCATTTACTGGTGAAAAGCGGTTTCTTATGTGCATTTACTGGTGAAAAGCTGTCTCTTATTATGTGCATTTACTGGTGAAAAGCTGTCTCCTATTATGTGCATTTACTGGTGAAAAGCGGTCTCTTATTATGTGCATTTACTGGTGAAAAGCGATCTCTTATTATGTGCATTTACTGGGGAAAAGCTATCTCTCATTATGTGCATTTACTGATGAAGGGCTGTCTGTCATTACGTGCATTTTCTGGTGAAACGCTGTCTCTTTTATGCATTTAGTGGGAACATTTTGGCAGTAAATGTTTAGGTATTTGTCAGTAAAAAATAAAGTGAAAGGTTGGCAATACTGGCAGGCTGCGCGGCGCAACGGGAAAGATGCAGGCAGCCCACCTCACGCTTGAGCTTGGCGGTAGGAGGAGCCGACAACAGCGAGCGAGAGTAGGGTGGCCGCAGGCAGCCATAAATACGCAGTGTGTGACTGCGTTGCACTCGCAGAGCCTCTCAACCTGAGTCAGTCCAGAGACTAGCAGACTCACAGGCAGCCAAAGCCAGCCAGGAGCAAGCCCTTGGAAAAGGGGTAGGAATGGGGTATCACATGCATGCGTAAAGAGGTGGAAGGTGTGGGTGTTATTAGGCAGGACATGGGTGTGGTTATGTGGTTGGGCACGGTTAATTTAACCACTCCCATAGGCGCCAGAGAAAATCTTGCACCCAGATGCCAGGCACCCCAGTCTCACCCCTGGGGAACTAATTAACATATCAGTATATCTGATGGATGTGGGTAGAGTTCGAAGTCCCTGGCAGAAAACCACACCAACCTGTGGAGAATCTATGCAAAAGTGTTCTGGCGCAAGAACACACTAGCAGCGGTGGTGCTAACCTTTCTCTGCCCTAAAATGGATTTCAAAAAATGATATATTCTTGGGATTAGAAAGATAAAGATAAAAAGTCTTTTCACCTTTACATATACAGTATATAATTAGTGTATTTGCGTCCATCAATCACAGTCTGTCTCTGATTCTCTTTGTTGGTCTGTCTGTTTCTGCCTTTGTCCGTTAAGTCCGTCAGATTGTGCAAGTGTAAGTTTTATTATTAAAATTTTATTTCATTGGAAATAACACATTACTGCAACACATTCTACAGGTTTTAAATCATCGCAGGAACTGCATTATACCAAATAATATGTGTCCAACTGTGATAAACTCCACTGCTATCGATTTAATGAGTTAGCCTGAGCAAGGCGGCAACTTTTTATCCAATGTTTTGAGAAAAGCGTGCTTCTCAGACAATTCAATATTGAAGGGCAGTCTGGCATTTCGGTCCTGTATTGATTTGGAAGAAAACAATTGCTACGAATTATATGTAAGGAATAAAACAGTCAATTATTTTGCATCTGCATTGCTATTTTCTTTTACAATGGCAGTACTAAACCGTAATGCAGCAAGGACACAATAACTTAGTGATTGCTCGGGATCAAAGGGAACCATCAATATTTATTTGGCTGCAGATGAAGATGCCATCTGCATTTTCAGTGCACCAACCCTTCTCCTGTTAAAGGCACATTTCATTTTTTATAAGCTGGTGGGCAAAATCACTAGAGCTTTGTTGGCATTAAGGGTTTAATAACCTCATTTTTAAAACTTGCATTTGTATCAATTTATTTGATGTGTTTAAGTTGATATATAATTTTTCCCCCGTCCAAGGGGCACTTTTACACTTAATCAGTTGCTCTCAGTTATAACTGGGAGAAAACTGATTTTCCTATGACTCAGTTCCCAAAATAAGCGCTTTAACTGAAAGCTTTTTCACAATGCATTGCTATGGTAAAAAACACATACTAATGCGTACTAACGCACACCCATGCATTAAAATCCTAAGTTGCACATAAATATTTTCAAGTGCTACAGTGCTTCCACATCTGCATAATGTGATCTCAGTACCACCATCCCTCCCTCCAGGCTCTCTTTATATTTATGGAAGTGTACAACTGTTAGCTCTGTTTGTAATTATCATGGAGACTAGTAGATTTGATGACTTAAAGAGACACTGAAGCGAGAAAAAAAATGATGATATTATGATTTGTATGTGTAGTACAGCTAAGAAATAAAATATTAAGATCAGATACATCAGTCTAATTGTTTCCAGGACAGGAAGAGTTGAGAAACTCCAGTTGTTATCTCTATGCAAACAAGCCATTAAGCTCTCTGACTAAGTTAGTCGTGGAGAGGGCTGTTATCTGACTTTTATTATCTCAACTGTTAGTGAACTGTTTACTTTTTCTCTGCTAGAGGAGAGGTCATTACTTCACAGACTGCTCTGAAAGACTCATTTTGAATGCTGAGTGTTGTGTAATCTGCACGTATTATAGAATGATGCAATGTTAGAAAAACACTATATACCTAAAAATAAAAGTATGAGAATATTTTCTTTGCTGCTAATCTTCTAGTAATTATTCATAGTACACAACCAATTCACTATATCATATTTTTTATTTTTCGCTTCAGTGTCTCTTTAAAGTGGGATTGTCACCATAAAAATCAAATTTCAACACCAACTGGTCTGAGTGTATTAAGTGATTAAGATGCTAATCCAGCATTCAAAACTTGCAAAACTTTTTCAGCCGTATCAGGCCAGTGGGGCCCCTGAGGGGTGATCCCTCAGCTGCAGTATTGGCTTTCTATTGGTCCTTTGCTCATAATAATCACTTCTATAGTTACTTTGCATAGTAGTAATCATTAACAAACTGTTCCCCATCCCCTTCTAGCACCTCTAAGACTGTGGTTGTCCTTGGCAGGTTTTGGTGCGCCGTATCAATTGTTATGTATAGAGTGTTTAGGGGGCCCCAATGTAAAACTTGCATTGGGGCCCACAGCTCCTTAGTTACGCCACTGCTGTTATGGTTTGGAGTTATCACATACCTTAGCAGCACTGGCCCTTAAATTGCCATTGTCATCGGCTGGCAAAACGGTTGCATGCTGGGGGTCTTTTTATCTATAATATATTCCTCCTTTTCCCTTTATTTCCCCCCTCATTCTAATGCCATAAGACAGTGCACTTCCTACTATAGACCACAGTGGGAGTGTCTGAAAACTCTGGGAGGAGGGTGAGTAACAAATACACAATTAGCAAGAGGAGAAAAAAGGTAACCAAGACGGAAACTGTCCAGAATAGGATTCTCTGCTTTTCCTTTATAAAATTCACAGGAATCATAACATGGACAGTGCAATACATCTGTTATGTAAGTAGAACTAGTATTTATCTACTTATATATGTGTGTTTTTTATTTCTAGTTTAGCATGGGTGTCACTTTTTCTTTAAAGCACATCTGAAGTTAGTGGAATATGGAGATGGTCATATTTATTTCCTTTTAAGCAATACCAGTTGCCTGGCTGTCCTGCTGTAGTAGTGTCTGCACCAAACTCCTGTAACAAGCATCCAGCTAATTCAGCAAGATACCAGTCAGAAAAATCTGATCTGCATTCTTGTTCAGGGTCTATAGCTAAAAGAATTCATCATTGGCCACCACATCTTTTTCAGATGATTGTTGCTACGTCTGTGGGTATCATTTGTTAGTGTTGCCACATCTTCGCTTGTGGCTAAATAAGCCGATAGCAGCACGGCATTTCTTACCGCATTTGTCACATATAAAATGTGAATCAGTCAGTGTGACTGAAGGGCTGTGAAGTCTTTTCTGCTTTATATTTTCGAACCAGACTTTGTCGTGTCTTTTAGTGCCGGTACTTAGGTCTTGACGCCATAAGGATCTAATTTCAGCACATTTCTCCCAGCCTTCGGTAGCCGAAGCAATCTATATCACGCTTGCAAGGGTCCTTGCATCGAAGCATAGGTTGTCCCACTGGTCTTTTTGCATGTGCAATTTGACCCAACAGAACCTGTCGTGGTAATCTTTCTGGGGCCATACATGACCAGCCAGAGGAGTCTTCTCTGTTTGAGGATTGCCATGATACTGGTACAGTGTGTCTTTGTGAGAACAGCCTCATTGCTCATTTTATCCTTCCATGTGACTCCCAAAATAGTTCTTAGACAGCGCATGTGGAAAGCATTTAGTTAGTGTTCTTGTTTGGCATATGTTGTCCACGTCTCCGATGCATACAAAAGAGTGCTCAGGATGCAAGTCTGGTACACAAGGACTTTGGTGACAATGGTAAGTTTTTTGTTTCTCCAAACGCGAGCATACTGTAACGCTTCCCAAAGGTTGTTGATGCTTTACCAATGCGAAAGTCTATTTCTTTGCTATTGGATAATGCAGATGTTGTGGAGCCAAGATAACAAAAATGATCGACAACTTCAAGAGAAGTCTTTCTGGTGTTGACACTCATAGAAAATAGTTGACAGGCATGACCAAATCTTGTAATAATAATAGTAATAATAGTAATAAGTTCCTGCAGCTCCTCTTCTGAATTTGTGACAAGTGCAGCATCATCTGCATATAAGAGTTCTCTGGCGATTATATCCTGACGTTTGGTTGTTGACTTTAGGAGACTGATGTTTGTCACGGACGGTTGCGGGGCCGCAGACGCGTCCTTGAACCACCCGTGAAGAGAAAGCGATCGCAATCGATTCTCTGCATCGATTGTGATTCAGATCAATAGAATCTGGATTGGTTGTGTAGGGGCTACCTGAAGCAACCTGGAGTTTCTCTTTCTCCTAGCTGTCACGGAACAGCCGGAAGGAACGTAGGCGAATCTGGCAGATTCGCCGTCGACTTTCCGATGTCTTGGTCAGATTTGCAAGTCATTGCAGCGATCAGAAAATAACTTCTTTGTGGGTTTTTTAAACCAGAGATCTGTCCCCCTGTGAGCCAAGCATTCCCCTCAGGAATGTCACATGTGGCCAGATTCCCTGCAGGGACCAGCTCATTCCCCCCACAGCCAGATGGCTCCATGAAAAGGGCTAGGAAGCTGGCTCCTCGGGGGGACCCTAAGGAAGCCAGACTGTCCGGCACCGACCAGGGCAGATCTGAAGGCATGTGATGTGTGGTTTCTTGTCGATTATATGGCGACTGTACATCGCACAGCTATGAAATTCATATAGTCTTATTCGGTAAAATCTGGCCATCGTGCTGAAAAATTCATCGCGATAGCCCGTCCGGTTATTGAGGTATGACCTTCTCAAGAACTGGGTCTGCTGCGCTAGCCATGTCTGATGTCATATTAATCTGTATTTTCCAACAAGTATGAATCTGTTATCCACCTAAATATGACTTGTATAGTTTGTGAGTTACGGTATTTTATAAGTTTAAACCTAAAATCTCTCAGAGGGAATGAACTGTCATTGGTGGGTAATTCAGAGGGGGCCGGCATTGCCACACCCCCAAACCAGCTTCATCAAAAGCACATGGCCGGCAGGCGGACCTCAGTCCTCCAAATTCCAACTTCACAAGAGCACGCTGCTAGCCAGGGGACCATGTGGTTAGCGGCCATCTTGTCTGAACTGAACAAAGGAACTTTGCTCTTGAACTGAAACCAAGAACTTTACAAGTTTTCCCAGAACGGACATATTTCCACAAACCCTAAGTATTTTCTACTTTTTTTATTTCATACTGGCTATTAATGTTTCTATAATTGTTGATTTTAACGATTTTCTGTATATACTAATTATTTATATTGCACGTAAATAAAGACTTTATTAAAGTCGTTTACTGTTCCGCTACACCTGCTATACAGCCATACACAGAAACTGATCCCAGGTCTCCGGAGAGACGCTACTATTGTTTGTTGTTAGCTAGACAGAATACAGCTTGTTTTAACTGTTTTATTTGCAGGATCAGTCAGTCAGTCAGTCGGTAGGGACCACTGGCCCATACCAGTGGTCGTGGCAGATATACCCTGAAATAGTGTGTAAAGTGTATTTCCGTACCCCACAGGCTCCCTTCTGGTTTGTCTGCGGCCATTTCTCAGCGGTTTCTTCGCATTGACTGCGACCACAGTTTGCACGATCCGTGCGCTAGAACCGTTTGGAAGGCATTTCGCATTCCAGCCACCAGGGCTCCTGTGACAATGTTGAAGAGCTTTCCATTTTTCCTGGAGTGCAGGTGGATTACAACATCACAATTGTTGAAGGTTACTAGTAACAGTGGCAAGAAAAATATTCCAAAGAGCGTGGGCGCTAGCATGCAACCTTGCCTGACACCACAATTTACATCGAAGGGTTCGGATGTTTCGCCATCATATAACACAGAACTACGCATGTTATTGTGGAAAGCTTTTGTCAAAGACAGCAGAATCGGTGGGCACCCAATTCTATCCAGCACATCATAAAGCCCTTTGCGACTTACTGTGTCGAAGCCTTTGTTAAGGTCTACAAGGGCCATGTAGAGTGGTACGTGGTGTTCTCTGCATTTTTCTTGACGGAGCGTAAATATCATATCATCTGTGGATTGTCCGGGACAGAATCTACATTGGCTTTCCTGGACTCCTCGCTGAGGTCTCATGCCCGCTGCAGACTGGAGAGCTCGGACCCCGGTTGCCATCTAAGAGGGACACAAGCTGAATTAAGCTGATACATTCCAGGTGAGACCTGTCCTGGATAGGACAGTGTGATTGCTACTTTCTGCCAGTCGCAGTCGCTCTTTTTGTTTGTTTTTAGATACAGGTAAACAGGCTGCTTACCACTGTACTAATGGATTAACATTACTGACACAGAAGTGGTACCATTTTTAGATAGAATCAAGTAGTGCTTACATAACTTATTCAGCCAGCTTAACATATGCTTCTGTTTGTTGACTCTATAAAGTTTGTAAACCAAATGCTTAACTGAACTTCAGTTGATAATTAAATCTACTCATCTTTAATCATCTGTATTCATGTGATGCAACACGACATACAGTAGAATATAAAAATGAACTCTTGTTCAGGAAATGCAGCATGGAACGATTGCAATTACAGAGAATGAAATATATCTCGGCTTGTGTATTAGAGTTTTGGAAAAAAAAGCTAATGCTTTAATTTGTCTTTGCATAATTAAAGGTGAAACAAAAATGATTCATGCAACTGAGAAAATTACACTGAATTAATTAAAGCAAAACCTTTGAGGTTTGCACATCTATAGGAGTAAATGATGACTAAGATATTCGTTTTTAATATTTAGGTGATATTTATGGAACTATTACTGTTATGGAGCCTGAAATGGCATCAGCACTACTGATGTTTTACTACCTAAAGTGTAACTCCACTTTCATTGACAAAAACAGTGGGATTGTAGGCAGCATTCTTGTTCAAAATAAACATAACTTAACACTATAATTTAACAGAAAGACACATACACTAGACTCCAGAATTGGACAAAATTGGCCGTGGTGTTTATTATTGGTTTAAACAATTAACAGCTAAGTAACAAGAAATATTCAGAGCTATTTCAGATTAATTGAAAGTACATCCTTTTAAAGCATCAATACCAAAATCATAAAAATTGCCTGACCACCAAGGCCCAGACAATAATAACTTGAATTACATAACCAAAGAATTTACCCTTACTGATATTAAAGCTAGTCCACATTTTTCAGCAACGCGACCACGACAGAAAATAAAGAAATAGGGCCGGGAGGGTGGGAGCTTGCTGATCGCTACACCTGTTTGACAGCTGAGCAGCACTCAAAGTCCACCTTATATAGCCCCTATTACCAGCTGATTTGTTGGCACACAATCCAAACTGCCAAAAACTGACCGTTTTTCGCCTGTGCCGACCAATCAGCTGCAATCACCTGCCAGGCAGTTAAAGTCACGAGGGGAGCCCCAACTGCTAACTCTAGCTGCCACAAATCCCACGAGGAGCCTTCACTATGGCTTGGCTCCCTTAATTCTCATCGGATCATAGTTGGTAACTTACCAGGATTCCCCTGGTAATTACTGTCTGACAGCTATCATTACTGGCTCTTCGGCCTGTCTTCTGCCAGCTTAGGTCATGCTACTCTAGCTGCTACAAGCACTGGTGCTGCCCAGTCTACCTGCATCAGTTCTCCCTTCCAGATCACACCCACTAAAAGCTATGAAGAGGCATCCTCAGTCAGGTCCAACAGCCTACATGACCATCATTCCTCCCTTCCGTCCTGATTTCACCAATACTGTCCTGGGTTGGGAGGCATGGTCCCCTTGTCCTATGGTTCCCCCCTTTGTGTCTCAGCAGCAAAGGCATGGAGAGCAGCAGCAGTGGAAGAATCACAGTCCATACACTGAGCTAGCTGTAATGGCAACCCGTGTGATGTAGTTTAAGTTCAGAGCTTGCCACATCACCCAGGCTGTCATTACAGCCAGCTTGGTGTGTGGCTAATAGGAGTGATACTGGAACAAAGAGTTGTAGAAAAGAGAGAAATCGAGAGCCCAATATGGTGTAGTATGTCAGAGATACAAAGGGAAATGAATAAGTGAGATGGTTATACTCACAAACATGGGTTACCGCTCAGGCAACCACTGTATAGGCAGGTGAGGAGATTAGACCTGTCCTCCCTCAGGATTAGGAAGTCGCTCTCTGTAGATCAGAAAAAATGGGGTAGGATCACCCCTCCACCTGGGGTGGACTCAAGTATACTGGTAGGTGATCAGAGGCGCCAGATGAATAAAATTAATATAAAATTGTTAAAAATTGCCGAGAGGGAAAGTGGTGGACTTCCCCTCAATAATTAGACACCAAGGTCTGTCATCAAATCAAACGAATACATTTATTCAATAGTACCCCAAAATCTGCAACGCGTCTCGTGGGAACAGACCCACTTCCTCAGGCAACAAAACGGGGACAACAAACACTGTGAACAAAGGACAGAGGGTATTGCTATAAGATTGCCGCAAATAACAAACATACAAAAAAAACATACAAAAAAAAATTAAAATCACAAGACGATGATATAGCAATAATCATATATCAAAAATCAGGATAATGGTAATGTAACAAAAGTAGGGACTAAATCCATAGCTGGCACATGAGCTGAGTGGAGTATCCAGACGTATATATAGGTGTATCAACATATGTACAGACAATAAAAGTTGATGAAATTATAACAACAACAATAAGTATAAAAGATAGGGACAATAACTATATATACTAAGTTCATACGTTTGCTAGATCAAAAGCCATAACAATCTAAAACAGGATGATAATATATCAATGAGAGAACAAAAAAAAAAAAAAAAATGGCAATTAAATTTGTACAGATGATAAAAAGGATGAAAAAATAGGGATAATATTTATGTGTTAAATACTTGAGGCAAAAAAAATAAAAATAAATTATATACATATACATATACATATATATATATATATATATATATATATATATATATACATATACACATACATATACACATACATATACATACACACACACACATCGCTGTAGGAGTGTCCCAATATAGGGTGGAAACATGTGAAGGTCATGATTGACCCTATTTTTCCCGTCCTTATAACGTGAAGGGACGGGAAAAAAAGGTACTAGGTATGTGGCAATCTTATAGCAATACCCTCTGTCCTTTGTTCACAGTGTTTGTTGTCCCCGTTTTGTTGCCTGAGGAAGTGGGTCTGTTCCCACGAAACGCGTTGCAGATTTTGGGGTACTATTGAATAAATGTATTCGTTTGATTTGATGACAGACCTTGGTGTCTAATTATTGAGGGGAAGTCCAGCACTTTCCCTCTCGGCAATTTTTAACAATTTTATATTAATTTTATTCTGCTGGCGCCTCTGATCACCTACCAGTATGGAACAAAGAGTTGAGTAACTTACCAAGTGCAGTGACTGGAAATTGTGTCAAAGTTGAGGGACGCATGGATTCCACTCAGTGTCTGCAGATTCTGTAGACCAATGTCTAGGAATCAGTAACAAAGCTGAAGCTGTGCCGGGGCTGGATCTGTCAACAAGACAACGACCCTAAACACTGCTCAAAATCCACTAAGGCATTCATGCAGAGGAACAAGTACAACGTTCTGAAATGTCCATCTCATTCCCCAGACCTGAATTGCATTGGGATGCGAAAGTTTGGGCAACGTTGTTAATCGTCATGATTTTCCTGTATAAATCGTTGGTCGTTACGATAAAAAATGTCAGTTAAATATATCATATAGGAGACACACACAGTGATATTTGATAAGTGAAATTAAGTTGATTGGATTTACAGAAAGTGTGCAATAATTGTTTAAATAAAATCAGACAGGTGCACTTTTGTCATTTTATTGATTCCAAAACCTTTAGAACTAATTATTGGAACTCAAATTGGCTTGGTAAGCTCAGTGACTCCTGACCTATATACACAGGTGAATCCAATTATGAGAAAGAGTAGTTAAGGGGGTCAATTGTAAGTTTCTCTCCTCTTTTAATTTTCTATGAACAGTAGTAACATGCAGGTCTCAAAACAACTCTAAATTGACCTGAAGACAAAGATTGTTCTCCATCATGGTTTAGGAAAAGGATACAGAAAGCTGTCTCAGAGATTTCAGCTGTCTATGTCCACAGTTAGGAACATATTGAGGAAATGGGTTTCATAGAAGCAATACTTCTTTATCTCAACATATTGAGGAAATGGAAGACAACAGGCTCAGTTCAAGTTAAGGCTCAAAGTGGCAGACCAAGAAAAATCTCGGAAAAACAGAAGTGACGAATGGTGAGAACAGTCAGAGTCAACCCACAGACCAGCACCAAAGGCTTACAACATCATCTTGCTGCAGATGGAGTCACTGTGCATCATTCAACCATTCAGCGCACTTTACACAAGGAGATGCTGTATGCGAGAGTGATGCAGAGGAAGCCTTTTCTCTACCCACAGCACAAACAGAGCCGCTTAAGGTATGCTAAAGCACATTTGGACAAGCCAGCTTCATTTTGGAATAAGGTGCTGTGGACCGATGAAACTCAAATTGAGTTATTTGGGCATAACCAGGGGTGTTATGCATGGAGGAAAAACAACACAGCATTGCAAGAAAAACACCTGCTACCTACAGTAAAATATAGTGGTGATTCCATCATACTGTGGGGCTGTGTGGCCAGTGCAGGGACTGGGAATCTTGTCAAAGTTGAGGGACGCATGGATTGCACTCAGGGCTCGTTTCCACTATAGCGAATCCGCATGCGGGCACTGCATGCGGATTCGCATACTTAATGTTAGTGGATGGGGCTGTTTCCACGTGTGCGGCGGCGTTTTTCGGTGCGGGGAAAATCTGCACGACAGGGTCGTGCAGATTCGCGTGCGGCAGGAATGCGGGCGAATCGCCGCTAATGTATTCAATAGGGAAATCGCATGCGGCTTTGTCATGCGGATTTCCCCGCGATTTTGCATGCGATTTCGCATGAAAGCCAATGGAACTTAACACAGGCAGTGACATGGTTAAATTCGCATGGCTCCTTGCCATGCGAAATCGCATGCGAAATCGCGGGTAAATCTGCATGCGGAAACGCAGCCGCATGTGATTTCTTCAGCGGTGGAATCCAGGCGATTCCGCACCGCTACAGTGGAAACAAGCCCTCACTATCAGCAGATTCTGGAGACCAATGTCCAGGAATCAGTGACAAAGCTGAAGCTGTGCCGGGACTGGATCTTTCAACAAGACAATGACCCTAAACACTGCTCAAAATCCACTGAGGCATTCATGCAGAGGAACAAGTACAATATTCTGGAATGACCATCTTAGTCTCCAGGCCTGAATATAATTGAAAATCTGTGGTGTGAGTTAAAGAGAGCTGTCCATGCTCGGAAGCCATCAAACCTGAATGAACTAGAGATGTTTTGTAAAGAGGAATGGTCCAAAATACCTTCAACCAGAATCTAGACTCTCACTGGAACCTACAGAAAGCGTTTAGAGGCTGTAATTTATGCAAAAGGAGGATCTACTAAATATTGATTTCATTTATTTTTTGTGGTGCCCAAATTTATGCACCTGCTTAATTTTGTTTCAACAATCATTGCACACTTTTTGTAAATCCATTAAACTTCATTTCAAGTCTCAAATATCACTGTGTGTGTCTCCTATATGATATATTTAACTGACATTTTTTATCATAACAACCAACGATTTATACAGGAAAATCATGACGATTAACACGGTTGCCCAGACTTTTGCATCCCACTGTATATACCCTACCACTATAATAGGTGAAAGCTACTCAAAACATTTTTTGGATCATATATTGTAGTATATGAAATTATTAACTGAGGTGCTCAAGAATAGAGCTCCCATCAAGTGTAGAACCCTGGTTCCAAAGTATTGATCAAAAAAAGGTCCTAACAGACAATAACAGGTTAAATAACAGGGCATGAAATGCATATAAACCAATGTATAGAAATACATATGATACCATAAATTGTGCAAAAAAGGGCAAAGCGACAAAGTGCTGTGGAATAGAGGTGACTATGGTAACAGAATCACATAGACAGGGTGCACATAAGAGTACAATACTATATCCAAGCGGAGAAGGAGGGTCAGGCATGGAGAGGAGGAGGAAGCCCCTGCCGGACGGCTCCACCAGTATCGTGGCAGTCACTCCGCTTTGTCAAGAGAGGCGGGGAAGCTGCAGTGGAGGAAGCTTCAAATTTTGAGTAGCTTTTACCTATTATTCCTTATAGTGTATCATCCATTATTATACATATGGGCAACCAACATTGTTTTAATATCCTTTATATATCAAAAATAGATTTTCCTTACATACTTCTAAAAACATTAGGGAACAATACAAATCATCAGTAAGATACACATAGCTATCAATAGCTATCAAACACTATATCCAATAAATAGTTCTACCCCTACCAATCAAAACACTTTATATTACACCCCATTATGTCCCATGTCTCACCAGATTCTCTATGCATACCGACTATTGAGCAACCAGTTCCCTTTGCCAGAGCAATATCCCCTGCTTTCAAGGTAAGATAACAAGAAAAAGGAAAGAAAAAAGAAGAACAAAGGATTAAATGGAAAAAAAAAAAAAGAAGAACTTTCCCCTGCGGACTGAATGGCGGTGCGTGTCATTTGACAGAGCAACTCATAATAATAAAATAAAAGTAAAAAGGAAATCTGGAATATTTGAATTGTTTTTAGATACTTACTTAATAGTGTGCTATTAAATATAATAAAATAGTTATAAGGTTTGAAATTATCAGTGTATAGTGCTAATTGTGGGTTGTATAGCTGGTGCTCTGCAGTTGAAAATATACTAGTTCACACCATATTGCATGCTGCAGAGAGTTTCTTCTGTATAAAGCCTCAATCCTTTCACCGGTCTCCGCATATGGGTGAGGGAGGGAGAGAGGAAGACCAATAGACATTATGCATCACATTGGATGGGGAGGGAGAGGGGCCACTATATATCAGGCATCACTGTATTGGAGAAGGGAGGCACAATAGATGCCAGGGATCACTGGATGGGGGAGGGAGGTGGGAACCACTAGACGCCAGGGGCTGTGGGATGGGGAAGGGAAGGAAGAACCGCTAGATAAAGTTATCAATGGATGGGGAGGCAGAGGGGCTACTAGATGCCAGGGATCAATGAATGGGGGAGGGAAGGGGAACAATTAGTTGCCAGGGACCACTGGATGGGGGATGGAGAGGGACCACTAAATGCCAGGGATCACAGGATGGGTAAGAGACAGTGACGTAGCTAAGGAGCTATGGGCCCCGATGCAAGTTTTATATTGGGGCCCCTCAAGCACTTTACATAACAATTTATACGGCGCACCAAAACCTACCAATGGCAATTTCAGTTTCAGGTGCAAGAAGGGAAAGGGGAGCAGTTTGTTAATGATTACCACTATTTAAAGTATCTATAGTAATGATTATTATGAGCACAAGACCAATAGAGAGCTAATACTGTAAATGAGGGGTGGGCCCCACGGGGCCCCTCTGGCCCAAGGGCCCTGATGCGGTTGCAACCTCTGTACTCCCTATTGCTATGCCCCTGGCAAGAGAGAGGGAACCACTAGACACTAAGGATCACTGGATGGGGGAGGGAGGTGGGGGATGGAACATTTGATGAATGGATGATTCTTCCGAGCCCCGCCCCATCTTGAGTTGACCACATCCCCTAAAATGTCGTATGCTGCATACTGCCAAACAACCCCCTAGTCAAATCTCATACTGAACTCTTTAAAAGTCCCCAGGTAAAAGGACTAGCTGTTGTATATGCATTGCAAATGCTTGTCAGACAGTGTTACACTGATTTAGGCTATGTTCACACTATTATCGCCATCGATTTTTAAAGCGCTGAGTAGTTTTTTGCGATTTTTAACCACTTCCCGACCGCCGTATGTACAATTGGCGGCCGGGAAGTGCACCCCGCAAGGACCGCCGTATAGACAAATGGCGGCGGTCCTTGTAGGGGCATGGGCGGAGCGATCGCGTCATCCGTGACGCGATCCTCCGCCTCCGCCTGGCGCCGCTCACTCGCCGCAACATCCCGCCGGCCATACGGAAGCGCCGGCGGGATGTTAACCCGACGATCGCCGCATACAAAGTGTATAATACACTTTGTAATGTTTACAAAGTGTATTATACAGGCTGCCTCCTGCCCTGGTGGTCCCAGTGTCCGAGGGACCACCAGGGCAGGCTGCAGCCACCCTATGTCGCACCAAGCACACTGATTTCCCCCCCCCCCCCCCGCCCCAGATCGCCCACAGCACCCATCAGACCCCCCCCCTGCCCACCCCCCAGACCCATGTTTGCACCCAATCACCCCCCTAATCACCCATCAATCACTCCCTGTCACTAACTGTCAACGCAATTTTTTTTTTATCCCCCCCCCTGCCCCCTGCTCCCTCCTGATCACCCCCCCACCCCTCAGATTCTCCCAAGACCCCCCCCCCCCCAGACCCCCCCCCCATGTACTGTATGTATCTATCCCCCCTGATCACCTGTCAATCACCTGTCAATCACCCGTCAATCACCCGTCAATCACCCCCTGTCACTGCCACCCATCAATCAGCCCCTAACCTGCCCCTTGCGGGCAATCTGATCACCCCCCCACACCAATAGATCGCCCGCAGATCCGACATCAGATCACCTCCCAAATCCATTGTTTACATCTATTCTCTCCTCTAAACACCCACTAATTACCCATCAATCACCCATCAATCACCCCCTATCACCACCTGTCACTTTTACCTATCAGATCAGACCCTAATCTGCCCCTTGCAGGCACCCAATCACCCGCCCACACGCTCAGATTGCCCTCTGACCCCCCCTTATCAATTCGCCAGTGCATTAATTACATCTGTTCTTCCCTGTAATAACCCACTGATCACCTGTCAATCACCTGCCAATCACCAATCACCCCCTGTCACCCCCTGTCACTGCCACCCATCAATCAGCCCCTAACCTGCCTCTTGCGGGCAATCTGATCACCCACCCACACCATTAGATCGCCCGCAAACCCGCCGTCAGATTACCTCCCAAATGTATTGTTTACATGTTATCTGGTGTAAACATCCACTAATCACCCATCAATCACCCCCTATCACCACCTGTCACTGTTACCTATCAGATCAGACCCTAATCTGCCCCTTGCGGGCACCCAATCACCCGCCCACACGCTCAGATTGCCCTCAGACCCCCCCCCCCTTATCAATTCGCCAGTGCATTAATTACATCTGTTCTTCCCTGTAATAACCCACTGATCACCTGTCAATCACCTGCCAATCACCTATCACCCATCAATCACCCCCTGTCACTGCCACCCATCAATCAGCCCCTAACCTGCCCCTTGCAGGCAATCTGATCACCCACCCACACCAATAGATCGCCCGCAAACCCGCCGTCAGATTACCTCCCAAATGTATTGTTTACATGTTATCTTCTCTAAACACCCACTAATTACCCATCAATCACCCATCAATCACCGCCTATCACCACCTGTCACTGTTACCTATCAGATCAGACCCTAATCTGCCCCTTGCGGGCACCCAATCACCCGCCCACACGCTTAGATTGCCCTCAGACCCCCCCCCCCCCCTTATCAATTCGCCAGTGCATTAATTACATCTGTCCTTCCCTGTAATAACCCACTGATCACCTGTCAATCACCTGCCAATCACCTATCACCCATCAATCACCCCCTGTCACCCCCTGTCACTGCCACCCAACAATCAGCCCCTAACCTGCCCCTTGCGGGCAATCTGATCACCCACCCACACCAATAGATCGCCCGCAGATCCGACATCAGATCACCACCCAAGCGCAGCGTTTACATCTATTCTCTCCTCTAAACACCCACTAATTACCCATCAATCACCCATCAATCACCCCCTATCACCACCTGTCACTGTTACCCATCAGATCAGACCCTAATCTGCCCCTTGCGGGCACCCAATCACCCGCCTACACGCTCAGATTGCCCTCAGACCCCCCCTTATCAATTCGCCAGTGCAATATTTACATCTGTTCTCCCCTGTAATAACCCACTGATTACCTGTCAATCACCTATCAATCACCCATCAATCACCCCCTGTCACTGCCACCCATCAATCACCCCCTGTCACTGCCACCCATCAATCACCCCCTGTCACTGCCACCCATCAATCACCCACTGTCACTGCCACCCATCAATCAGCCCCTAACCTGCCCCTTGCGGGCAATCTGATCACCCACCCACACCAATAGATCGCCCGCAGATCCGACGTCCGATCACCTCCCAAGTGCAGTGTTCACATCTGTTCTCTACCCTAAACACCCACTAATTACCCATCAATCACCCCCTGTCACTGCTACCTATCAGATTAGACCCCTATCTGCCCCTAGGGCACTCAATCACCCGCCCACACCCTCAGAATGCCCTCAGACCCCAGCCCTGATCACCTCGCCAGTGCATTGCTTGCATCTATTCCCCCCTCTAATCACACCTTGAGACACCCATCAATCACCACCTGCCCCCCCTCTAGCACACCTACCCATCAGATCAGGCCCTAATTTGCCCCGTGTGGGCTCCTGATCACTCGGCCAAACCCTCAGATCCCCCTCAGACCCCCTTCCGTTCACCTCCCCAGTGCATTGATTGCATCTATTTTCCCCTCTAACCACCCCCTGAGACACCCATCAATCACCTCCTGTCACCCCCCTAGCACTCCTATCCATCAGATCAGGCCCAATACAACCTGTCATCTAAAAGGCCACCCTGCTTATGACCGGTTCCACAAAATTCGCCCCCTCATAGACCACCCGTCATCAAAATTTGCAGATGCTTATACCCCTGACCAGTCATTTTGAGACATTTGGTTTCCAGACTACTCACGGTTTTGGGCCCATAAAATGCCAGGGCGGTATAGGAACCCCACAAGTGACCCCATTTTAGAAAAAAAGACACCCCAAGGTATTCTGTTAGGTGTATGACGAGTTCATAGAAGATTTTATTTTTTGTCAAAAGTTAGCGGAAATTGATTTTTATTGGTTTTTTTTCACAAAGTGTCATTTTCCACTAACTTGTGACAAAAAATAAAATCTTCTATGAACTCGCCATACACCTAACGGAATACCTTGGGGTGTCTTCTTTCTAAAATGGGGTCACTTGTGGGGTTCCTATACTGCCCTGGCATTTTAGGGGCCCTAAACCGCGAGGAGTAGTCTAGAAAACAAATGCCTCAAAATGACCTGTGAATAGGAAGTTGGGCCCCTTAGCGCACCTAGGCTGCAAAAAAGTGTCACACATGTGGTACCGCCATACTCAGGAAAAGTAGTATAATGTGTTTTGGGGTGTATTTTTACACATAACCATGCTGGGTGGGAGAAATTTCTATGTAAATGGACAATTGTGTGTAAAAAAATCAAACAATTGTCATTTACAGAGATATTAATCCCACTTAGCATGGGTATGTGTAAAAATACACCCCAAAACACATTATACTACTTCTCCTGAGTACGGCGGTACCACATGTGTGGCACTTTTTTACACCCTAAGTACGCTAAGGGGCCCAAAGTCCAATGAGTACCTTTAGGATTTCACAGGTCATTTTGCGACATTTGGTTTCAAGACTACTCCTCACGGTTTAGGGCCCCTAAAATGCCAGGGCAGTATAGGAACCCCACAAATGACCCCATTCTAGAAAGAAGACACCCAAAGGTATTCCGTTAGAAGTATGGTGAGTTCATACAAGATTTTATTTTTTGTCACAAGTTAGCGGAAAATGACACTTTGTGAAAAAAAACAATTAAAATCAATTTCCGCTAACTTGTGACAAAAAAATAAAAACTTGTATGAACTCACCATACTCCTAACGGAATACCTTGGGGTGTCTTCTTTCTAAAATGGGGTCATTAGTGGGGTTCCTATACTGCCCTGGCATTTTAGGGGCCCTAAACCGTGAGGAGTAGTCTTGAAACAAAAATGACCTGTGAAATCCTAAAGGTACTCATTGGACTTTGGGCCCCTTAGCGCAGTTAGGGTGCAAAAAAGTGCCACACATGTGGTATTGCCATACTCAGGAGAAGTAGTACAATGTGTTTTGAGGTGTATTTTTACACATACCCATGCTGGGTGGGAGAAATGCCTCTGTAAATGACAATCTTTTGATTTTTTTACACACAATTGTCCATTTACAGAGTTATTTCTCCCACCCAGCATGGGTATGTGGAAAAATACACCCCAAAACACATTGTACTACTTCTCCCGAGTACGGCGATACCACATGTGTGGCACTTTTTTGCACCCTAACTGCGCTAAAGGGCCCAAAGTCTAATGAGTACCTTTAGGATTTCACAGGTCATTTTGCGGAATTTGATTTCCAGACTACTCCTCACGGTTTAGGGCCCCTAAAATGCCAGGGCAGTATAGGAACCCCACAAATGACCCCATTTTAGAAAGAAGACACCCCAAGGTATTCCGTTAGGAGTATGGTGAGTTCATAGAAGATTTTATTTTTTGTCACAAGTTAGTGGAAAATGACACTTTGTGAAAAAAACAATAAAAATCAATTTTCCGCTAACTTTTGACAAAAAATAAAATCTTCTATGAACTCACCATACTCCTAACGGAATACCTTGGGGTGTCTTCTTTCTAAAATGGGGTCATTTGTGGGGTTCCTTTACTGCCCTGGCATTTTAGGGGCCCTAAACCGTGAGGAGTAGTCTGGAAATCAAATTCCGCAAAATGACCTGTGAAATCCTAAAGGTACTCATTGGACTTTGGGCCCTTTAGCACAGTTAGGGTGCAAAAAAGTGCCACACATGTGGTATCGCCGTACTCGGGAGAAGTAGTATAATGTGTTTTGAGGTGTATTTTTACACATACCCGTGCTGGGTGGGAGAAATAACTCTGTAAATGGACAATTGTGTGTAAAAAAAATTAAAAAAATGTCATTTACAGAGATATTTCTCCCACCCAGCATGGGTATGTGTAAAAACACACCCCAAAACACATTATACTACTTCTCCTGAGTACGGCAATACCACATGTGTGGCACTTTTTTGCAGCCTAACTGCGCTAAAGGGGTCCAAAGTCCAATGAGCACCTTTAGGCTTTACAGGGGTGCTTACAATTTAGCACCCCCCAATATGTCAGGACAGTAAACACACCCCACAAATGACCCCATTTTGGAAAGTAGACCCTTCAAGGTATTCAGAGAGGGGCATGGTGAGTCCGTGGCAGATTTCATTTTTTTTTGTCGCAAGTTAGAAGAAATGGAAACTTTTTTTTTTTTTGGTCACAAAGTGTCATTTTCCGCTTACTTGTGACAAAAAATAATATCTTCTATGAACTCACCATGCCTCTCAGTGAATACTTTGGGATGTCTTCTTTCCAAAATGGGGTAATTTGGGGGGTATTTATACTATCCTGAAATTCTAGCCCCTCATGAAACATGACAGGGGGTCAGAAAAGTCATAGATGCTTGAAAATGGGAAAATTCACTTTTTGCACCATAGTTTGTAAACGCTATAACTTTTACCCAAACCAATAAATATACGCTGAATGGGTTTTTTTTAATCAAAAACATGTTTGTCCACATTTTTCGCGCTGCATGTATACAGAAATTTTACTTTATTTGAAAACTGTCAGCACAGAAAGTTAAAAAAATCATTTTTTTGCCAAAATTCATGTCTTTTTTGCTGAATATAATAAAAAGTAAAAAATCGCAGGAGCAATCAAATAGCACCAAAAGAAAGCTTTATTAGTGACAAGAAAAGGAGCCAAAATTCATTTAGGTGGTAAGTTGTATGAGCGAGCAATAAACCGTGAAAGCTGCAGTGGTCTGAATGGAAAAAAAGTGGCCGGTCCTTAAGGGGTAGAAAGCCCTAGGTCCTTAAGTGGTTAAAATCGCCTTTCCCTATGCTATCTAAGTGCTTTTCTAAGCGCTTTTGCAGAGCAATTTTTTTGTTCACTTCCTGGCATCAGTCAGGAAGTGAACTCTTTCACCCAGAAATGAATAAATGCAATGTATTTATTCATAGAAGCTCTCGGGAAATCGATACACAAAGCGCATTTTCAAGCGTTTTGCGATTCACCTATACCTTCCATTATAGGCAAAAAGTGGTTCAGGCAGCGCTTTATGAAGCGGATCGCAAGCGAACCTCTCATATATGAACAAGTGCTTTTAGGGCGATTTTCAAAATCGCTGGCGCTTAAAAAAAGAAAAGAAAACGCTCTAGGTGTGAAAAAGAACTAATACATGCATTATCGATTTTTTTTAACAAAAGTGTAGTTATTCCCGTATGAAAGCTGCATGAAACAATGATGATCAGTAAACAAAAAAACCCAATTGTGGCATTTATTTAAAAAGGCTGAAAGCATGCCTACATCTGTTTCTAATGTTAATTGTTGTGATTAGCCTTTATGTAGGATTATTTCATATTATTGGCTTGCTCTGTCTAATTACATACAAGCATGCTTAACCTTTTGGGGACTGCCTGTATTAGATTCTATGCCCCGTTCTAGCCTGATGCAGCGTAGGATGTACACCACCCGCCGTTACTGCTCCCCGATGCGATCGTGTGCACCCGAGAGGGGAGATTCAGCTGTCATATGACAATTTACATCTCCCATCAGTGATCAGAAGCCATCGCGTACGGCTTCTGATCACGTGATCACTATGATCGCCGGCGGATCATAGTGACCACTTACAAAGCTGCAGCGGTGGGGGAGGGGGGGGAGAAGAGGATCCACTCACCTCCCTGCCGTTTCCCTGACGATAGGCGCTCTCCACCCCTCTGGCCGGCATCTCTGCTTGCAGTGACGTAAGTCCCGGGCTTGACATCAGCAAGCCGCGACCTGGGACTTAGCTTCAGAACGAGCGGAGATGTCTGCGAGAGCGGAGGTGTCCACAGCGGCTCATCACTGGAGCCTGAAAGGTGAGTGAAGGCTGCTGGCTCCAGGGGGGACATCTGGCTCCAGGGGGGGACATCTGACCCAGCAAGCCTTAACAGGATCTGGCTGCCTGACCCCCCAAACGTGCCCCCCCCCATGCAAAAGTGCCTGGTCCTTAAGGGGGTTAGGTGGCCGGTCCTGAAAGGGTTAAAGGATACCCGAGGTGACATGTGACATAATGAGATAGACATGTGTATGTACAGTGCTCAGCGCACAAATAACTATAGTGTGTTCCTTTTTTCTTTCTCTGAGTTAACCACTTGAGGACCCACCCTTTACCCCCCCTTGAGGACCAGCGCTGTTTGATGGGATCTGTGCTGGGTGGGCTCTGCAGCCCCCAGCACAGATCAGAGGGCACGCAGAGCGATCAGATCGCCCCCCTTTTTTCCCCCCTATGGGGATGATGTGCAGGGGGGGTCTGATCGCTCCTGCTGGTGGCATGTTGCGGGGGGGGCACCTCAAAGCCCCCCTCCGCGGCGACATTCCCTCCCCCTCCCTCTCCTACCTGTCCCCCCAGTGATCCGGGCTGCACAGGACGCTATCCGTCCTGTGCAGCCAGTGACAGGACGTCCTCTATCACATGGCGGCGATCCCCGGCCGCTGATTGGCCGGGGATCGCCGATCTGCCTTACGGCGCTGCTGCGCAGCAGCGCCGTACAATGTAAACAAAGCGGATTATTTCCGCTTGTGTTTACATTTAGCCTGCGAGCCGCCATCGGCGGCCCGCAGGCTATTCACGGAGCCCCCCGCCGTGATTTGACAGGAAGCAGCCGCTCGCGCGAGCGGCTGCTTCCTAATTAATCAGCCTGCAGCTGGCGACGCAGTACTGCGTCGCTGGTCCTGCAGCTGCCACTTTGCCGACGCACGGTATAAGCGTGCGGTCGGCGAGTGGTTAAATATCAGGTATGTGAGTGGCTGACCCAGTCCTGAATCAAACACAATTATTTACCTTGTTTGAGACCTAATAAAATATAACTTTTAATTCATAATTTTATAAAAACTTTTACAAAAAAGTAAATTTATTATTTTCTTGTTTTTATTTCATTTATTTTACTTTTGCCTTTTTTCAAATACTTCGCTGGGCAGTGAAATAATTCATTCCCCCAAAGGGCCTATATCTAATAACTGGTCACCTGGGGGTTACTGCCCTCAGCTCAGTAAAAAATATATGCTGATAAGATTCTACTTAAATAAAGAAAGACCCCCCACCAAAACCGACATGTTTCGGCTCATAAAAAATAGAGCCGTCGTCAGGGCATGAATAAATAAAGTGTTAGGGTGCAAAGTGCATTGTAGAGAAATCACACAGCTAATTACAAAGACATAATCAAGAAAAATAACAAATGAGAGATGTACTCTCAAGCAAAGTCAGCTATCAACTGAGCGAGGTTATCCACCTTCCTTATATACCCATGGGAGTGGGTGGGGCCAAATGCTTGATACCGCCCATCCACCATTGGAATTCCCATTGGTTAGATTGGTCATCAATCATAATACTCTGATCCTGATTGGATCTTCTATCTTTCTGCATACAAGCGAATTACCTTATTTCTGTGAGCAGTATACATCCATAAAAACCATTCTGGTTAGCTCCTTCTCTCCTCATATTGCTAGTCCTAAGAGTGCATCTCTGGAGATTAAAATCTCCTGGAATGCCATCTTCAGCCAAAACCTCCATAGAGTTTCCATGAGGTTACCCTATTGGTCAAAAGAGGGCATGTGACCTAGCGTCACACGCCCTCTCCTCATCCTGCGTATAGAAAGGAGGCAGTTGCGTCACCCCATCTAGCGTCTCCTACGATGTATGGGGGCGTGAACCTGATGCGCGTCATTGTTGTCATAGTGGCGGCAGAAGCCGTCTCTTCCGCGCATCTAATCCACGCCTTCAGGATACGTCTCCCCGCATCGTATATTGTTTGGATGTTACCATGGCAACCTAGCATTATCAGTTCCTATCCTGCTACCTCACCACCTATGTATATAAATCACCGACTTTATTCCAAATAAACAAGGTCATTAAATCTCTTATAATTAACACCATTGTCTATATTAATTCATCAGAGAATTAGATAGTTTATAAATATTACAATAATCCTTACAATTGAGGCATAGATTGTAATGAATAGGGGTTAGTTTTGATTTAACAAGAAAACAGTCCAGATTACCTTTGTAGACTATAAAACAATCTACCAAGCGAATATGTGCACCCATAGATAAAGGGAATACAAATATACTTTGTTTCCACAAGTTATAACAAACATGCTGCACACAAGGGGCTAATAATCTCTACTCCAGGTACATACTATACTTGAATAAGCTGTAGAGCAAATTCATTACTCGAGTGAATGTATATATATATATATATATATATATATACCCCACAACAAAGCTTAGGTGGAGGAACGAAAGATATAAGTATATATATATACTCCACAACAAAGCTTAGGTGGAGGAACGAAACAATCCAATAGAGCTAATAAGTATGCAGATAGGTTGCTTCACAAAATGTAGGGGGGAGGAGGGGGGAAAAGAACTGCCCCACTCAGGGGGAAAAGAATAGGGATGAGAAATCACTAAACATCAGAAAATACTTTATATCAATGGGGTATAGGTAAAACTCTCATTGAGTCCTCTGGGACGTCACTGCTTTGAGAAAGCCCCGTGGGCAGGGTGAAACGCGTCAGCAGGAGGCGGCGAACCAGCAAGTGTGAGCGCTCACGCGGATGTATGGATGCAAGGCCGCATGCACGGCCTCCAATAGGAAGTATACACACCACGATCCGGATCAGGAAGACTAGAGGTAAGGGGAGCAGTGCGGATTGTAGGGACGCCTCTCCGCAAGCCCGCTGAAGTCAGCCGGGCCCTGGAGTGAGAGGTGAAACAAGGTTGTGGACGGCTGGTGCATCCATTCATGCATATGGAAGTCTTACTTACCTCCGCCGAACGCCACCAGACTGTAAGTCACTTATGAGCTGCCAACAATTGATATGCCTATTGAAATTCCGTCTATTCAAGTCGTACACGGTGATATACGGTTTGGAAAATAATCTATGTCAGCACCGGATTTAGCCACATGCCCTGCCTAAAGTCTATCATGTCAGATATTCGCAGCAAACGTTTTAAAGGAGACATAGCACTATATTGAAGATTCCTCCAGGAGACATTTTCTTTATCAAGTGTACACAGAAAATCTAAACAAGAAACATCAGGCATGCTTTGAGGCCTCGGTGTGCGTCGGTGGTGGGACCACAAATGACCTATTAAGATTGGTGGGTCTTCCATTTTTTGCATAGGCTTCAAGCCGGGCGATTTTGGACAGACAATTTACCATCTTATGGTCTGTGGGTATACATATTAAGACACATTGTATTATCTAGACCAAAAAAGATCGTGGCACTACCCATGTTTCGCATAGGCTTGGGCTAGGCGATTTGGGTGAAATTGCACACGATCCGAGGTCAATGAGAATGTTTACATCATGCGCTTACCTTGCTGGTTCATGTTTTTAGGCATGTTTTTAAAGTCTTTTTTCCTTACCTTGACCAGTGAATGTTGTGGAAATTGTCACGAAATAAATTTTGAAATTTTTCATGCACATGCAGCAGTATTGGTTATTCATAATTGTTTGCTACAGTATACCAGTATTTAACCAGTACAGCTCCTCGTATTGAGTAGTGCTAATACAAACTGGGTTGGACGCTCACAGCATTAATTGTTTGTGGCTCTGGGACTCATAGTTCCCAATCGATAGATTCATTTAGTCTCTAGTTGGCGCAATTTTAAATCCAAATTTCCTCCTCTTGGTCCCATCTTCCACTGTTGCAGAACAAAGAATTTGACACAGTTCACATCGTCATCGTGAACTTCTCTAAAGTGTCTGGATACCGGGGTATCCTTTGGATTTCTTATATTTCCTAGATGCTCTAGAATTCTTTGTTTCACCTGCCTTGTTTCACCGATGTACAGCATTGGACATGGGCATTCAATACCATATACCACCCCCTCCGTCTCACAGTTGAAGAAATTAAAAATTCGGTACAACCTGTCATCCTTGGGGGCCACTAAGTCTTTACAGGTTTTTACATTTGGGCAGGCTTTACAGAGACCACATTTGTACATGCCCTTAAGTGGCCTCTCCAACCATGTCTTTTTAATTGTCCTATTTGTTATTGGTAGAAAGGAGTGAACCAATTGGTCCCCAATATTCTTTCCCCTCCTATATGTAAACGACGGGGTATTTGGGAGGATCTCTTTCAATTGGGGGTCTAATTTAAGAACTGTCCAGTGTTTATTCACTATCTTCTTTATTGCTTCTGACTCCTGAGAAAAGGTGCTGATAATTCGCATATTTTTTCCACCAAAATCCTCCTGACTCTCTCTTGGTACTAAAAGTTCTTCTCTTTTTAGATCTCTAACTTTATCGTAGGCTTCATCAATTACATAAGTGGGGTACCCCCTTTCTTTGAACCTATTTGACAATGTCATACATTCCTCTCTAAAATCTTCATCCTTTGAGCAGTTTCTACGTGCCCTAATATATTGTCCTTTAGGGATACCTTTCTTTAGTGGGATGGGATGATGGCTTTCCCATGAGAGCTGGTTTGCGATAGATTTTTGTCTCCAGATTCAAAACAAATTCCAATATCTCAGTGATCAAACCAGTATGTTCACGCAGGTGGATACTTCTACTCTGCAGAAAATAATTCACAGCCTTTATACCCAACTCATGTTTAATGTTGTTATACAATGCCTCTACATCCAAACTGACCAACCATACATCCTCTGTTGAGCTTCGAAAAAGCCACGCTATAGGTGGCGAATTGCGATAGCGGCGGTGGGGACCCGTGGAGACATCACACTGGTAGGATCTGATTCATTATTTGTTGACCTCTTTACACGTTTCTGCCTCTCCCACTATTTTCATTCATTGGCTCTATTCCTCACTACTATTCTACTTTCCTACATGGTCACCATGTGATTATCTCTGGCCGGTTTCTTTATACAGGTCTTTCACTTTCTAGGGGTCTGTTCCCCTCTCTATTGTCACTCAACTTTCCTTGTTCTTGTTTCACATTTGTAGAGATTTTGGATACTAATTGCACATGTATATATATATATATATTTATATTTTGTTATGATCTCATGCCATTGTATGTATCACAACAGCATTTTGCACGCTTAGTGCCATGTATATGATGTTTGAGGATGAACATGTTTGTCACTAGCACTTTATAATTATTCCAGTTCTCCGATACTGTGGGTTTATATATTCCCCCACCAAGTTTTACCAGTTTTTAATGTTTGTAATTTCAATAAAGGATGATATTCTATATTTTGATAATTGCTGTTCTGGTGCGGTTATTTTGAGGTCATTGCTTTTGTTTTTGGTATGCTATTCTGATTTTTTGACCGTTCTGCACAGTACAGATCCACCCCCCTTGTTTTGATATTTATAGGGTGGTATAATGATTTTTGGGGATGGTGCTCCCCACGCTGTTGTTGTTCAACATTATTGTTTGTGGCCCCCAAGGACGACAGGTTGTACCAAATTTTAGATTTCTTCAACTGTGAGACGGAGGGGGTGGTATATGGTATTGAATGCCCATGTCCAATGCTGTACATCGGTGAAACAACAAGACAGGTGAAACAAAGAATCCTAGAGCATCTAGGAAATATAAGAAATCCAAAGGATACCCCAGTATCCAGACACTTTAGAGAAGTTCACGATGGCAATGTGAACTGTGTCAAATTCTTTGTTCTGCAACAGTGGAAGATGGGACCAAGAGGAGGAAATTTGGATTTAAAATTGCGCCAACTAGAGACTAAATGAATCTATCTATTTTCTGATGTTTAGTGATTTCTCCTCCCTATTCTTTTCCCCCTGAGTGGGGCAGTTCTTTTCCCCCCTCGTCCCTCCTACATTTTGTGAAGCAACCTATCTGCATACTTATTAGCTCTATTGGATTGTTTCGTTCCTCCACCTAAGCTTTGTTGTGGGGTTTATATATATATATATATATATATATATATATATATATATATATATATATATATATATATATATACATTCACTCGAGTAATGAATTTGCTCTACAGCTTATTCAAGTATAGTATGTACCTGGAGTAGAGATTATTAGCCCCTTGTGTGCAGCATGTTTGTTATAACTTGTGGAAACAAAGTATATTTGTATTCCCTTTATCTATGGGTGCACATATGGGCTTTGTAGATTGTTTTATAGTCTACAAAGGTAATCTGGACTGTTTTCTTGTTAAATCAAAACTAACCCCTATTCATTACAATCTATGCCTCAATTGTAAGGATTATTGTAATATTTATAAACTATCTAATTCCCTGATGAATTAATATAGACAATGGTGTTAATTATAAGAGATTTAATGACCTTGTTTATTTTGAATAAAGTTGGTGATTTATATACATAGGTGGTGAGGTAGCAGGATAGAAACTGATAATGCTAGGTTGCCAGGGTAACATCCAAACAATATACGATGAGGGGAGACGTATCCTGAAGGCGTGGATTAGATGCGCGGAAGAGACGGCTTCTGCCGCCACTATGACAACAATGACGCGCATCAGGTTCACGCCCCCATACATCGTAGGAGACGCTAGATGGGGTGACGCAACTGCCTCCTTTCTATACGCAGGATGAGGAGAGGGCGTGTGACGCTAGGTCACATGCCCTCTTTTGACCAATAGGGTCAATGAAACTCAATGGAGGTTTTCGCTGAGGATGGCGTTCCAGGAGATTTTAATCTCCAGAGATGCGCTCTTAGGACTAGCAATATGAGGATAGAAGGAGCTAACCAGAATGGTTTTTATGGATGTATACTGCTCACAGAAATAAGGTAATTCGCTTGTATGCAGAAAGATAGAAGATCCAATCAGGATCAGAGTATTATGATTGATGACCAATCTAACCAATGGGAATTCCAATGGTGGATGGGAGGTATCAAGCATTTGGTCCCACCCACTCCCATGGGTATATAAGGAAGGTGGATAACCTCGCTCAGTTGATAGCTGACTTTGCTTGAGAGTACATCTCTCATTTGTTATTTTTCTTGATTATGTCTTTGTAATTAGCTGTGTGATTTCTCTACAATGCACTTTGCACCCTAACACTTTATTTATTCATGCCCTGACAACGGCTCTATTTTTTATGAGCCGAAACATGTCGGTTTTGGTGGGGGGTCTTTATTTATTTAAGTAGAATCTTATCAGCATATATTTTTTACTGAGCTGAGGGCAGTAACCCCCAGGTGACCAGTTATTAGATATAGGCCCTCTGGGGGAATGAATTATTTCACTGCCCAGCGAAGTATTTGAAAAAATGCAAAAGTAAAATAAATGAAATAAAAACAAGAAAATAATAAATTTACTTTTTTGTAAAAGTTTTTATAAAATTATGAATTAAAAGTTATATTTTATTAGTTCTCAAACAAGGTCAATAATTGTGTTTGTATTGTAAATCAGAATTGTGTAGCCAGTCCTGAATCAGACAGGAAGTGACTACAGTGTGACCCTCACTGAGAAGAAATTCCAGCTATAAAACACTTTCCTAGCAGAAAATGGCTTCTGAGAGCAGGAAAAATATTAAAAGGGTCAATAGTTTATATATTTTAGATCTGGCCTACTTCAATGAATCTGTCATTGAGTAAAAACAATAAAACAGTTAAAACTTAAAAAGTATTTAAACATAAAATAAAACTGTGGAATATTGTAAAAAGTCCTTTTTTAGAGAAGGAAGGTAGATACAATCGTTTATTTCATTTGTTTACTTTTGCCTCGGTGTCCTTTAAGATGACCTACATTGTCACTTCAGAGATACTGTTTCCTCTCAATCCCATCGGGCTTATTTTTTGTCTCAGGTAATGGCTGCAGTGACAACAACAAAAAATACTTATAAAACATTACTGCATGCCGAAATATATATTAATTGATTATCTAAATATTTAAAGCTTTATATTTTTATTTTAAAGAGATGTAGGATGGACAATATTTGCATGGGTCCCTTCAGTGAATGTCCTCACCTCACTTTCTCATAGATAAGTCCAACAAATGGTTCTGATATTAATGGTGAGTATCAAGGGTGCAGGGATCACCATAGCAGCTATAACAGCCATAACCAAGGAAGTGTGTGTGTGTGGGGGGGGGGGGGGCTGTCCTGTTTTTTTTTTTTTTTTTTTTTTTTTTAGAAAACTCGAGCCCCCATTAAAATTCCCCCCACAATCCGAAAATTGGATAGATTTCATTAATCTGATCAGATTGGTTAGTCCATCAGTGGTATGTCCATTAGTGGTTCCAAAAGATCCTTTCTGATTGTTCATACGAATAATTGTTCATAAACGATTGTTCGGCAAATTGCATTGTTAGTGGCCACCTTTAAACTAACTCACTGCTATGCCCTGCAGGAGTTGGCCCTCGCAAAAATACTTCTCATCTCAACAGGGGCACGCCTAGGCCTCCCATGCTCCTGCATACTCTTGCAGCTGGATGCTATTTGCAATAAGGTAGGAAATCTTTCCTTTGGTGGAGCAACATGGGCGATTCCCCCATGGACATTGTCTGCACCTGAGGGTGGACCATCTGCATTTCTCTGCTCCCCCTAGGGATGCAGTCGCTACATTCCTGAACAGTGAGAGTGCTTGGGGTGTTGTCAGCGCTGCTCCCCACTTCTTGGGGGTAATAAGGAGGCCTACACGCGGTGCCTCTGGTGAGATGCAAAGTATTTTGCGTGGGCCAACTGCTGCAGAGCATAGCAGTGAGTTAATTTAAGACCCTACACATTCTGGCAAGCAGATGCAATATGCATATACTATGCCCTTTAATTTGTCAAGAGACATTTTGGCAGCCAGTATATAAGTGAGGTGATAGCTGGTATGAGCACACACTTATTTTGTTTCTTTTGTATGCAGTAAATTTGGACATGTTCAAAACAGCCATTGACTCTGCAAAGTCATGAAGCAAGTAATATGAAAACCAAAAACTTCAAAAACATCAGAGACAAAGTCATGGATAAAACAAGTCAAGTATAAATCAAGGTATAAATATTTTTGTCCATGACCAGGTATAAATATTTTTGGTGATGACAAAGGAATGCAGAGGCACCATAAACTAGCTGTGGCCCTTGGTGGTGCTAATGGAAACTATTGTAAAACAGCCCTTATTCTGGTGGAGGGCTGATTTCACTTCACTGCTGGGAACTGTGTGCACTGCTTATAATATATTGCTGTTTTTGGTAGATTATGCTTTGCTGTTGTGATATCTGGTGGATTGTGTATTGCGGTCAGCCTCGGACAGGCCCACCGAACCACCGATGGTCCCATCGGTGGGCCCCGGCCGTCTCGCCTCCTGGGGGCCCCAGTGCTAAAAAGGAGGGGGGCTAAGCGCAGGAAGGGGGGACATTGTGCACAGATCGGCGGGGAGGGGCGGAAGCCTCCCCCCCCCTCCCTCACCTAGGGGCCCCCCTTCCGCGCTCCCCCCCTCTCCAGAATTGCAGCCAGCGGGGAACAATCACTTAACGGCATGAGTTACGGAGATGAGATCCGTAGCTCTGCGTGCCGCTGGCTGGTCTGCTCTGGTTCCTGAACTGACTGTCCAATCACGCTCTCGCAGGAAGTACTGCGAGAGCGTGATTGGACAGTCAGTTCAGGAAGCAGAGAGCAGACCAGCCAGCGGCACGCAGAGCTACGGATCTCATCTCTGTCATGCTGGTAAGTGATTATTTGCCGCTGGCTGCAATTCTGGAGGGGGGGCCCCTAGGTGAGGGAGGGGGGTTTCTGGTCACTGCTGCCCACATTACGATTTTCTGGTCACTGCTGCCCACATTACGATTTTCTGGTCACTGCTGCCCACATTACGATTTTCAGGTGTCTGCTCCCCACATTACGATTTTCTGGTCACTGCTGCCCACATTGCGATTTTCAGGTGTCTGCTCCCCACATTACGATTTTCAGGTGTCTGCTGCCCACATTACGACTTTCTGGTCACTGCTGCCCACATTACGATTTTCAGGTGTCTGCTCCCCACATTACGATTTTCTGGTCACTGCTGCCCACATTGCGATTTTCAGGTGTCTGCTGCCCACATTACGATTTTCAGGTGTCTGCTGCCCACATTACGATTTTCATCGGGGGGGGGGGCCCAGGCTGAAACTTCCTTGGTGGGCCCTTAGTGTCCCAGTCCGACCCTGATTGCGGTTCATCTGATATCTAGAGCAGCAAGTGTCACTTTTTAAATGTATATTTTTCCTTTTTTTTTCTTTTAACTCCAGTTTGCTTAGCAGACAGGTGATTAGCTAGGGGGAGGGATTAGCTGTAACAGGAGGTATTTGGACAGCTTCAGGACTCAGTACCTGAGCTTGCTCAGTCTGTGGCTTGCTCACTAAGTGGCTTAGACACAAGTGGCATTGGCGTTAAAAACAGGCGTTACAACACAGGCACATAAGGGGAGAAAATACTTTAAGCAGCAGGTAAGGACTAAAAAAAATTAAAAAAACAATTTTTTTTTTAACCAATATTGCGTTTTTTTGCATCGGTTAGAATGTGCTAGGCACGTTGTGGTATAGTCTTAAGTTTTACTTTTCATTCTTACTTCCCCCACTCTCCCTCTCCTCCACCCCAACTTCACTCACTCCCCCGCTTCACTCACTTTTACCACCACAGTTTACTTTAATTAATTTTCCCCACACAATAGTCATCATGTTGGACAATGCAGTACAGTGTACATGCTGCAACATGTATGCATGCCTTGATCAGCAGATTGAGGGTGTTTACTGGTGCCCTGGGTGTGTGCGTGTTGCTCAATTAGAGGCTAAAGTCAGAGAGCTAAATGAGCATCTCGCAACACTGAGACGCATACACAACATGGAGAAGAGCTTGGATCTCACGATCCAGACACTGGAGGGAACCGGTGAAGATGAGGTGGGTGGAGTACAGCCGAAGCAAGAAGCAGAGGTAGCCGCTAGTTGGGTCACAGTTAGAAGGGTTAGGGGAAAAAGTGGCAGGGAGGCTAGTCCCTATTTGTCCCTCCCTAATAAGTATGCTTGTTTGTGTAATATTTGGGAGGATGATTCTGGAGTAGCAACACTGCAGCAGGATGTGTCCCTTAGCAACCAAGGGCCAGACCGCTGCAAAGAGAAAGGAATAGGAGTGCAGCTAAGGCTAGACAGATACAGTACTGGTGGTAGGGGATTCAATTATTAGGCACACAGATAGAGTAATCTTTCGAAGAAACCGTGAATGCCGTACAGTCTGTTGTCTCCCGGGTGCTAGGGTTCGGCATGTAGCGGAAAGAATTGACAGATTATTGGGTGGGGCTGGGGAAGACCCGGCTGTCATGGTACACATTGGCACCAATGACAAAGTTAGTGGGAGATGGAAGGTCCTCAAAAATAATTTTCAGGTACTTGGAGATAAACTTAAAGCAAGGACCTCCAAGGTGGTGTTTTCTGAAATACTGCCAGTGCCATGTGCTACATCTGAGAGACAGAGGGAGCTTAGGGAGTTAAATAAGTGGCTGAGAAATTGGTGTAGGAAGGATTGGTTTGGGTTCCTGGAGAACTGGGCAGACTTTGCAGTCAGCTACAGGTTCTACAGCAGTCACCTTAATGGGGAGGGTGCAACTGCATTGGGGGAGAAGATGGCTAAACGGTTGGAGGAGATTTTAAACTAGGATCTGAGGGGAGGCGGGAGGGTAAAGTCTTCATATGTAGACAAGATAAGGTAAAAAGACAGTGGGAGCCTAACATTATGGGGGGTGGAGAGGGGGGTGGGGACAGTGTAAAGAGTAAGGAGGTTGGTAACACTTCAAGTAGCCCATTTCACGTAACCAAAATTGGAAGATGTGGTGGTAAAAATATAAAGTGCATGGTAACCAATGCTAGGAGCCTTGCAAATGAAATGGACGAACTAGAGTTTATTCTGATTGACAAAGGCTATGACATTGTGGGAATAACCGAGACATGGATGGATAAAAGCCATGACTGGATAGCTAATTTAAGAGAGATACAATATGTTTAGGGAGGATAGAACAGGGAAAAAAGGTGGAAGGGTTTGTCTCTTTGTTAAGAACTCTTTTACAGCTGTCCTAAACGATGAGATGGATGAAGATTGTGAAGATGTGAAGTCCGTTTGGGTAAATATTCACAGTGGAAATAAAGGTTGCCAATTGCTTATTGGGGTATGCTACTGGCTACCACATATTCATGAAGCTGCAAAACTGCAATTACTACAGCAGATTGAAAAAGCTGCAAGTAAAAATTAGGTCATAGTTATGAGTGACTTCAACTTTCCAGACATGGACTGGAGTATTGAGGCTACCCATTCTGGTAAAAGCAGCAGATTTCTGGCATCACTACAGGACAGTTACCTGACTCAAATGGTAACGGAACCAACTAGGGCACATGTGTCAAACTCCAGGCCTGGAGGGCCAGATCCATGCCAGAGTTTAGGATAGACTAAGAAAGAAAGGAATGTGTTCTACCTGATGGACCACACCTTCCTGATTCAGACCCATCAATTCATTTGAGCTGTATCAAAAATGTGTGAGGATCTCGGCCCATGTAGGACCGGTTTGACATACCTGAACTAGGGAGAATGCGTTACTGGGTTTGATCATCTCAAATAGACCAGATAATGTATCAAATGTGCAGGTTCAAGAACATTTGGGAAATAGTGATCACAACGTGATAACGTTTGATCTGGTGACTGATAGGCCGTGGGGCAGCGGGACCACTAAGACTATGAATTTTAGAAAAACAAAGTTCAATCAAAGGCAAGCTTTTAAACTTATTCTCAATCAATATTGTAGTATGTATATCCCATATGGAAACAAAACGTCTAGGAATAAAAAAAAGGCCTCTATGGATGAATAGAAAGGTTAGAGATAAAATTAAGGGGAAAAATAATGCCTATAAGCAGAGCTGGGACAAGGTCCTCCAGCACCCAAGGCTGAGACACCAAAGTGCGCCCCTTCATCCCTGCCACCCCAGCCATCACACACTGATTGCTATTAGACTAAGAGGTGCCACAGGGCCCACAACCACCCCAACACCTTAATATCTAGTTATCTGGCTTGCAGTCACTGCCATGTATCCCCTTTTCTTATTTCTTTCTGCTTCATACACAATTAGGAATGACAGCTGAATGAATTTTGCGCCCCCTCCTACACTGCGCCCTGAGGCTGGAGCCTCTCCAGCCTATGCCTCGGCCCGGCCCTGCCTATAAGGTCCTAAAACAGGAGGGGACCGAGGCTGCATTAAGCAATTATAAGGAGTGCAATAAAAGTTGTAAAAAAGAAATTAGGCTATCAAAGATTGAGGCCAAAAATCAAATCGCTAGGGATATCAAATCTAATCCAAAGAAGTTTTACAAAGTTTTAAAAAGGGCAAAAAATCAGATCCAGGAAATTATAGACCTGTAAGCTTAACATCAGTTGTATGCAAACTATTTGAAGGGTTACTAAGAGATACTATACATGACTTCATAGTAGAAAATAATCTTATTTCTCAGCATCAGCATGGGTTTACTAAAGACAGGTCCTGTTTGACTAACATGCTCAGCTTTTATAAGGTAGTGAACGCTAATGTGGATATTGGGAATGCTGTAGATGTGATATACTTGGACTTTGCAAAGGACTTCAACACTGTTCCCCACAAAAGTCTGGTTCAAAAGTTGAGGATGCAAGGACTGGGGAAGAGTCTGTGTGCATGGATAGGGAACTGGACCATGAACAGAAAACAAAGAGTTGTGGTCAATGGATCATACTCAAAATGGGTGACGGTTAGCAGTGGGGTCCCACAGGGGTCTGTACTGGGTCCAGTGCTCTTCAATTTATTTATTAATGATCTATTAGATGCTGTAGAAAGCAATGTTGCTATTTTTGCAGATGATACAAAATTGTGCAAAATCATCAACTCCCAGGAAGATAGTGACATATTGCAACATGATCTGGATAGGATGGCTATATGGGCACATAAATGGCAGATGAAATTCAATGTTGAAAAATGTAAAATGTAAAATCATGCATTTTGGTCATACCAATGGTCTAGCACCATGCAAAATAAATGGGATACAGTTGGGGACATCAAACTTGGGGGAGGACTTAGGAGTACTCATCGACAACAAGTTAAATAATTGTATTCAATGCCAAGCCGCTGCAGCTAAAGCTAACACAATTTTGGGATGCATTAAAAACTCGAAATGCTAGTATAATATTGCCCCTGTTTAACTATCTAGGCTACATCTGTAATATGGCTACATCTGGAATATGGAATTCAATTCTGGGCACCACATTACATGAAAAAGATTGCAGTTTTAGAGCAGGTGCAGAGACGAGCAACAAAATTGATATGTGGGATGGAAGGTCTCACTTACCAATAAGGATTAGATAAACTGGGTTTATTTAGTCTAGAGAAAAGACACCTTAGAGGGGATCTAATTAACATATATAAATACATCAGAGGGCAATATAAAAGCTTGGCGGACGAGCTTCTTGTCCCTAGGCCTTCTCTAAGGACTAGAGGGCATGATCTGCGCATGGAGGAAAAATGTTTTAGCCATTTATTTAGGAAAGGGTTCTTTACAGTAAGAGTGATTAAGATGTGGAATGCATTGCCACAGGAAGTAGTTATGGCAAATTCTATACCTGCATTTAAAGGGAGCTTAGATGCTTTCCTTGCGTTGAAAGACATCCATGGCTACAATTACTAGGTAATGCCCAGTGATGTTGATCCAGGGATTTTATCTGATTGCCATCTGGAGTTGGGAAGGATTTTTTTCCCTTTTAGGGCTAATTGGACCATGCCTTGTAAGGGCTATTCGCCTTCCTCTGGATCAACAGGGATATGTGAGGGAGCAGGCTGGTGTTGTACTTTGTTCTCTGGTGGAACTCGATGGACATATGTCTTTTTTCAACCCAAGTAACTATGTAACATCAAATATCCTACCATATAGTGTCTGGAGTACAGTTTAGCAGTACACATCTTAATAAGGCCAATACTTACGAAGGATTTTTCACGAATGATTTTGCATAACAAACTTTTTTTTTTTGCGATTTCGTGCAACATTGTTTAACGAAAATGTATTTAACAATGATGATCCATGCACGACACCCGTTGCAATCATTCTTTTTCGAACGACCAACAGGTCCAATTAAGTTGTTGAGGATCGTTCCGATCCTCATTGATTTGTGTGGGTTTACACAATTGTTCATTTCCACCACCCCAAACGACAACTGCAGATGTGGCCAGATGGGTCAGGAAAAGGATTATTTGTCAGCGGCGATCCCCAATCCATCTGGCCATATCTTCTGGTGGGTATTCAGGTTAAGGCTGTAAATTAACACCACAAAGTCAACTTCCTGCATATTAAATAAGTTGATGGAGTTACAGTCACACAATAACAGTAATTGTGTTGTTATTGTTCGGTGGTGTCATTAACACCATCTCTGACACTACCTCACTGTTCCGTCAATGGCTTTGGTTGCTGTCCACACAAATGACACCTAAAATAGTAGATGCAAATGCAGCCTTGCCTGTTAGCACTCCACCCACTCCCAGCAGCAGCTGTGAGGAAGATAGCACTTTATAGGGGACAGATTTCTCACTTGTCAGAAAAACCTGTTTGTCACTCTGCTTTGGCATAACAAAACCGTCTAATGCTCCTCCCTCATGTAATTCTGCAGCCACAGAAAATGGGGAAAAAATGCAAAGGATCATGGCACATCAGAACATTTACAAGCAACAGACATCTGACTAATTCATTTTATCACAATGGCCATACTGGATTCACAGTCACTGTTGCAGACTGTCTGTTCATATAATGCAGAAAGGTTAATTGGAGTCTGGCTTTCATTTCCTTGTGGTGTGAAGTTTCAGTTCAGAGAAATGAAGTGGAAATTCAACCTCTCTAAACTGAAGTGAATGAAATGATCCCTTAGTTGGCATGAGGTGCAGTAAGCTTGTGATGACAGTAATTGTAATACAACGTGAATAGGATTTTCTCTTCCTGCTATTAGGCTCAAAGTGTAGATGATCTTTTCTTTTTTCTTTTTTTTACCCCAGTGATGGCCTTTATTGTTTCTTTCCTTTCTTTTTCACATGCTACATGCAGGAATGGTTTGCTGGCAAGGCAACAAAGGCATCTTCCTGGGTGTATAGGGGGGCCAGGTGCTGCATCCCTAACCTCTCTTAAGACTCCAGAGAAAGAATGCTATGCAACTAATTGTTTGGATACAATGAGTGGCTATCATACACTCATCAGCTGCTTCCAGCTGCCTGTTTATTATGTTTATGATTGATTGCAGCTACCTGTGACCTTTACACAGATCCCCCGTGACCAAGCTCTGCTGAGAACCAGGTCTGTTTTGCATCTGCACAGGCAGCCTTTGACCTTTGAAGAGTGTCTTAACTAAATATACAGTATCTTACTGCAGTGAAATATTTTATTTAAGGTAAATATTTTATTATATCTTTTCATGAGACAACACTGATGATATGACACTTTGATAAAATGTAAAGTAGTCAGTGTATAGCTCATATAACAATGTACATTTGCTGTCTCATCAAAATAGCTCAACACACAGCCATTAACCATTTCAGCCGTGCGGACGTGAGCTTCACATCCACAGCGGCAGGTGCTAGAGCTGCAGGGACGCGCTAGTCACGTCTTGGCAGTTTGGGAAGTCTGCAGGCGATCCTGCGATCACGCTGCTGCTGCTAGCAGGGGGGATTGGCTGCAGGGGACAAAAATTCCCCTGTGCCAATCCGTACATGTCCGGCGTGAATAAACACTGTTTTTGTTCAAAAACAGTGTTTATTCTGTAAATGGTGCTGCCACTCTATCTACCGCCGGTTTGGGCCGCCCGATCGTTGAATTTATGAATGGAAACAATGTTTCCATTCATAACCTCCCCGCCGCCATTGGGATCAAAGGCTACGTCACTTTCCTGGTTACAATGTAGTGATACATTGTATCCCAATTAGCGTACATTGAACGCTAATGGGATTTTTGCTCAGTAGGGACATCTTGTGGCCAAATAGTAAAACACACCTACTGACTTTGGAGAATAAAAATAATTGATAATTTATGTCAAGAGGACATATAATTAATAAATAATGGGCTAAAAATTAGTGATGGATGTAAAACTGAAAAAATGCACCTTTATTTCCAAATAAAATATTGTAACCCTACATTATACTAGGGGTATTATTTTAACGTTGAAATAACCGGGACAAATGGCCAAATAAAATGTGTGGATTTTAATTATGGTAGCATTAATTATTTTAAAACTGTAATGGCTGAAAACTGAAAAATAATGAATTGTTTCCATTTTTTTCTTATTATTCCCATTAAAATGCATTTAGAATAAAATAATTCTTAGCATCATTTACCACCCAAAGAAAGCCTAATTGGTGGCGGAAAAAACAAGGTATAGATCATTTTGCTGTGATAAGTAGTGATAAAGTTATTGGGGAATAAAAGGGAGAAGCGCTGACAGGTGAAAATTCCTCTCGTCCATGAGGTAATAAATCCCCGCGGGATGAAATCAGGGCTCTAGTCCTGGGAAAAGAGGTGAGTGGACTCACCTGGAAAACAAAAAAATGGGCGTGGTCAAGCATAACGTGGGCGTGGTCATGGGTGGGGCCAAATATACATGACCTTAGCAGTGATGTAAAAGGTCTGCCGGGGAAGTTTGAGCTCTGCCGTAGTATATCTCTCAAAAATAGATGTAATCTGACAGCATTTCACCAAAAAGACACATAATCTGGTAGAAGTTCCTCCAAAATACAGATAAAATACAGATAATATGGCAGTGGTTCTCCCAAAATAGACAATGTGGCAGCAGCAGTTCCCCCAACATTAATTTGGAACCAGTTCCCCAAAATACGCGAAATCTGGCAGTGGATGACCCAAAATACACGTAACACCCAAAATACATATAATCTGGCAGTAGTGGTCCCCCAAATACACACAATCTGGCAGCAGTTCCCAAAAATACACGTAATCTGGCAGCAGCCGTTCCCCTAACATACACATAATCTGGTAGCTGTTCCCCAAAATACATAACAGCGGTTCCACAAATATGCAGATAATCTGACAGCAGTTCCCCCAAAATAGGTACCCCCAGCATAGGTAGCCAGGTCTATAGGTGTCCCCTGTATAAGTAGCCATGAGTATAGTAGTCCCCAGTATATGTAGCCAGAGGTATAGTTGCCCAGTATATGTAGCCAGGGGTATATGTGCCCAGTATATGTAGCCAGGGGTATATGTGCCCAGTATATGCAGTCAGGTGGTATATGTCCCCAGTATATGTAGTCAGTGGGATATGCCCCAGTATATGTAGCCAGGGGTATATGTCCCCAGTATATGTAGGCAGGGGTTTATGTGCCCAATATATATAGTCGGCGGTATATGTGCCCAATATATGTAGGCAAGTGTATATGTGCCCAGTATATGTAGCCAGGGGTATATGTCCCCAGTATATGTAGTCAGGGGGTATATGTCCCCAGTATATGTAGTCAGGGGGTATATGCCCCAGTATATGTAGCCAGGGGTATATGTGCCCAGTATATGTAGTCAGGGGTATATGTGCCCAGTATATGTAGCCAGGGGTATATGTCCCCAGTATATGTAGTCAGGGGGTATATGTCCCCAGTATATGTAGTCAGGGGGTATATGCCCCAGTATATGTAGCCAGGGGTATTAGTGCCCAGTATATGTAGCCAGGGGTATATGTGCCCAGTATATGTAGTCAGGTGGTATATGTCCCCATTATATGTAGTCAGGGGGTATATGCCCCAGTATATGTAGACAGGGGTGTATGTGCCCAATATATATAGTCGGGGGTATATGTGCCCAATATATGTAGGCAGGTGTATATGTACCCGGTATATGTAGGCAGGGGTATATGTCCCAGTATATGTAGCCAGGGGTATATGTCCCAGTATATGTAGGCAGGGGTATATGTCCCCAGAATAGGTAGTCAGGTCCCCCCCCCCCCCAGCATGAGGGGAGCAGCGCAGTGGAAGGAGAGCTGTGGACACAGTGGGAAAGGCGGGTCATCTCGCCCTCCTTCCCTCACCTTGGGGCTCTCCATCCCCCGCTCTCCCCTCCAGAAGTAACGTGTGGGCGGCTAGCAGCGGGCGGGACTTACCTCGTCCTTGTTCCGGCGCGAGCACTCCACTGCCGCTAGTCTGGTCTGGTCCAGACTTGGCTTGGAGCGAGACTGAGGTAAGTCCCGCCCGCTGCCAGCTGCCCGCACGATAGTTCGGGAGGGGAGAGCGGGGGATGGAGAGCCCCTAGGTGAGGGAAGGATGGGGGAGATGGCCCCCCTTCCCCACTGTGCCCACAGCTCTCCTTCTCTGCACTGCTCCCCTCCACAAAATGCCAGGGTGGTCGTAGTCAGGGGGTATATGTCCACAGTATATGTAGTCAGGGGGATATGCCCCAGTATATGTAGCCAGGGGTATATGTCCCCAGTATATGTAGGCAGGGGTTTATGTGCCCAATATATATAGTCGGCGGTATATGTGCCCAATATATGTAGGCAAGTGTATATGTGCCCAGTATATGTAGGCAGGGGTATATGTCCCAGTATATGTAGCCAGGGGTATATGTGCCCAGTATATGTAGCCAGGGGTATATGTCCCCAGTATATATAGTCAGGGGGTATATGTCCCCAGTATATGTAGTCAGGGAGTATATGCCCCAGTATATGTAGCCAGGGGTATATGTGCCCAGTATATGTAGTCAGGGGTATATGTGCCCAGTATATGTAGTCAGGGGTATATGTGCCCAGTATATGTAGCCAGGGGTATATGTCCCCAGTATATGTAGTCAGGGGGTATATGCCCCAGTATACGTAGCCAGGGGTATATGTGCCCAGTATATGTAGCCAGGGGTATATGCCCCAGTATATGTAGCCAGGGGTATATGTGCCCAGTATATGTAGCCAGGGGTATATGTGCCCAGTATATGTAGCCAGGGGTATATGTCCCCAGTATATGTAGTCAGGCGGTATATGTCTCCAGTATATGTAGTCAGGGGGTATATGCCCCAGTATTTGTAGCCAGGGGTATATGTGCCCAGTATATGTAGCCAGGGGTATATGTGCCCAGTACATGTAGTCAGGTGGTATATGTCCCCATTATATGTAGTCAGGGGGTATATGCCCCAGTATATGTAGCCAGGGGTATATGTCCCCAGTATATGTAGGCAGGGGTGTATGTGCCCAATATATATAGTCGGGGGTATATGTGCTCAATATATGTAGGCAGGTGTATATGTACCCAGTATATGTAGGCAGGGGTATATGTCCCAGTATATGTAGCCAGGGGTATATGTTCCAGTATATGTAGGCAGGGGTATATGTCCCCAGAATAGGTAGTCAGGTCCCCCCCCAGCATGAGGGGAGCAGCGCAGTGGAAGGAGAGCTGTGGACACAGTGGGGAAGGCGGGCCATCTCCCCCCTACTTCCCTCATCTTGGGGCTCTCCATCCCCAGCTCTCACCTCCAGAACTAACGTGTGGGCGGCTAGCAGCGGGCGGGACTTACCTCGTCCTTGTTCCGGCGCGAGCACTCCACTGCCGCTAGTCTGGTCTGCTCCAGACTTGGCTTGGAGTGAGACTGAGGTAAGTCCTGCCCGCTGCCAGCCGCCCACACGATAGTTCTGGAGGGGAGAGCGGGGGATGGAGAGCCCCTAGGTGAAGGAAGGAAGGTGACTGTGCCCACAGCTCTCCTTCTCTGCGCTGCTCCCCTCCGCAAAATGCCAGGGTGGACGTCGTCCACCCTCTGAAAAAAGCAAGTGGATGTCGTCCAACCGCGTCCACGCCCCACTCGACCCCTGGCTGAAATGGTTAATGTCTAAACGGTGGGCAACAAAATGAGTACACCCCTTGGTGAAGGATGTTAAGATTGTACGCAAAGTGTCAATATTTTGTGTGCCCAACACTATTTTCCAGCACTGCGTTAACTCTTGTGCGCATGGAGTTCACTGGAGCTTCACAGGTTGCCACTGGAATCATCTTCCAATCCTCTATGGTGGCTGGTGGATGTTAGAGACCTTGTGCTCCTCTACATTCCATTTGAGGATGACCCATAGATGATAAATATGGTTTAGGCCTAGAGAGACATGCTTGGCCAGTCCAGCACATTTACCCTCAGTTCTTTAGCCAGGCAGTTGTCATTTTAGAGCTGAGTTTTTATCATGTTGGAATACTGCCCTAAGTCCCAGTTTCCAAAGGGAGGGAATCTTGCTCTACTTCAGTATGACTCAATAAACTTTAGCTCCCCAGTGCTAGGCACACCTGTCATTGCACTCCTCATCTGATTACCACCACACTTTACTTGACAACATTGTAACCAAATAAGTTTATCTTGGCCCATCAGACCAGAGAACATGGTTCCTTAGTCTGCTTGTCTTCAGCAAGCTGCAGGCTTCTTTAGAAGAGGCTTCCTTCGGGAATGATAGCCATGGAGACTAATTTAATGCAGTGTGCAGCATATGGTCTAAGCACTCACACACCGACTCCCCACTCATTTAACCTCTGCAGCAATGCTGCCAGCACTCATATCTCTATTTGCAAAAGACAACCTCTGGATATGATGCTGAGCATGTGCACTCAACTTACTTCTTTGGTCAACCATGGCAAGACCTGTTCTGAGAGGAAACTGTTCTGTTAAACCGTTATATGGCCTTGGCCACCATGCTGTAGCTCAGTTTCAGGGTGTTGGCAATCTTATCATAGCCTAGGACACCTTTATGTAGAGCAACAATTTTATTTTATTTTTCAACAGAGAGTTTTTGCCATGAGGTGCCATGTTAAACTTTCAGTGACCAGTATTAGAGAGTGTGAGTGGGGGCGTGGCCAGCCAGCAATGTGAGCGGACGTGCCTCACAGAGCTCCCGGATTGATCCGTCCAAACTGATCCTGTGAGGGGGATAGACCCCTCGTTTCGACCTCGGCAGTCGCCCGCTGAAGGGGAGAGAACTCTGGGAGCCCGCAGACGTGTTTTCAGCTCCGTCTGAAGCCGCCATGGGGGAGAAAAAAGGCAAGGAGGAGAAAGGACCTGCAGAGACACCACGCAGGCAAGATGGCGCTGACGCGCTGCTGACCCGCGCGCAGCGACAGGAGATGAGAGCCAGTGAAGCGGCTGCCAAGTTGGAGAAGTTTGCTCACACGGGCAGCAGGAAGGAGCAGGATATCTTGGAGCCTGAGGTAACAAAAGCTGATCGGGGAGAGACTGGGGACAGCTTAGGGGAGGCTAGTGAGCCTGTCACAGAGTCTGAGTGGGAAACTGACGGGCAGTCAGAAGTACCTGCTGTGACAGAGGAAACTGAAGATTCTAACCCTCCACCGCTTAATAACTGCCCAGAGCCATCTCTCAGTGACATTTTAGCTGCAGTTAAAACATGCAATGAAGCAATTATTTCCCTTTCTCAGCAAACAGGAAGGATAAAAGAAGAGATAGGCCTTCTCAGACAAGATCTCTCCAATATTAGAGATAGAACGTCAGCTCTTGAAAAACGTGTGAGTGATATTGAGGACGATATGGCTCCTGCGTTCAGGGATCTGCAAAGAGTTATTAAGCATTCTATTGCTAATACGGAGAAATCCGATGACATTGAAAACAGGCTACGCAGAAACAATGTCCGTATAATTGGTCTTCCAGAAAAAAACGAGAAAGCAGACACCACCACATTCATAGAGAACTGGTTAACCGAGATCTTTGGCCGAGACTCCTTCTCGAATCTATACGCAATTGAACGGGCGCACAGGGTCCCGTCTCGCCCTCCCCCTCCAGGCGCGGCTCCTAGGCCCATACTTGCCAAATTACTGCACTATCGTGACCGTGAGACAATTTTGAAGATAGCGCGACTGAAAGGCAGTATCCAGTATGGCGAACACAAGATATCATTCTATCCGGACTTCTCGGCGGAAGTTCAAAAACAAAGAGCCAAATTTATTGAAGTAAAGAAGAGGCTACAGAAGCTTCAGCTACAGTATGCGATGTTATACCCTGCTAAACTTAAAATCATTGCTGATAATGAGGCTCACTTTTTTACTTCACCACGTGATGTTATGGTCTGGCTTGACCACAACGAGCAGCATCTAAAGGCCAAATCTTCCACAGCGGATACTGAGGATTGAAAAGGCCCCTGACGCCTCCATGTACAACCTTCATGCTTTAAGCGCTATAATGTTCCTTTTGACATCTGTAGGGGGAGGGGAAGATGTACCTCTCTGGCCCCCTTGTTCCGGTTACCTAGGTTAAATAATGTTTGGGCAATTTCTTTTTCCCCTGTAGTATAGGGGCTCTCAGGTTCATAATCAAAGCTTTTTGGGTTTCATATTTGCTTATTATAGTACAGGTTAATAGACTATTTTTGTTATTTTCTCCATTAACGAGGGGTCGTCCCCCAGAGCGGGGTCTTGGGTTCTACTTATATGCTTTTATGGCTGTGTGGGAGCAGAGGTGTTTTTTCCCCTTTTTGACGAATCTCCATTACCTCTCCCGCATAGTACTTTGGGATTGTGCGGACTTCGGTCTATAGAGACTTGCTTAAGTAAGAACAATCGGAAAGTTCCTGGGGTTAAGTTATAAGAAACAGACCAATATGTTTGGTGGGCGGTGGGTAAACTTGGGGTGTGATACTTTTTGTTCTTTCTGTGTTAAATTTGGTACAGCAGCAGCAATACTTTGTTTCTTAAAAGGTGACCTGTCAATACTATGTTTTCACTTTAAACATTTGAAATGGAAGATATATCTATATTAAGTTGGAATGTGAGGGGGCTCTCCGACGCTACAAAGCGCCACTTAATCCTCTCTTTCCTGCAGAAAATGAAACCAGCCGTATATTGCTTGCAGGAAACTCATCTGACACCCCACTCTCTGAATTTTATTAAAAAAAAGTGGATCTCCCACTCTTTTCACTCCACATACTCCTCGTACTCTAGAGGGGTGTCTGTATTGATCCATAATCAGGTGCAGTTCACGGTTGTTGCGTCCACAGTGGACCCCGGTGGTAGATTTGTAATAGTCCACGGTCGATATAACAATCTGGAATGCATCTTGGTTGCTATATACTCCCCTCCCCCAGCCTCCTTATCCAATCTACAGCCTGTCATAGAAGTAATAAAAGATAAAATGCATATTCCTCTATTATGGATAGGAGACTTTAATATGTTTCTAGATTATAGACTGGATAGGTTCAGATCTCGCTTACAACCGAGCCAGTTAACTCCGCTGGGTAGATTGCTTTGGGAATTGGGTCTCATGGATGCTTGACGGTCTATGCAACCTCACGAATCCCAATACTCATGTTTTAACAAGACCTATATGTCTTTATCCAGGATAGACCTAGCCATTTGTAATCCATCGATGAAGGTGTTGATCGAGAGAGTTGAATACCTGGTCAGATCTCTCTCGGACCACACCCCATTGAAAGTGGTTATCTCTCACTCCAAAACACATAAGAGACCTAGGACACCCTGGAAGTTTAATCCATTCTGGCTTACCCTAATTAATTCGCATTCATACATTATTAATGAAATTAAGGTCTTCTTCTCTGTAAACAACGACCCTCATAATAAATTGTGGTCCTGGGAGGCACTCAAGGCTTTTCTGAGAGGAACCTTTTCTAGAGAAATTAACAAAATTCGCTCTAAAACTAAGGACCTAGAAGATACCCTGGCTAGGAATGTCAGAGCTACAGAAGCTCAGTTCATTGTTGACCCCTCAGATTCTAACAGATCGGCTTGGTTACTTGCTCAGGAAAACTTTAATGATCAACTGCTATCCAAGGCTAACCATAAGCGCTTCTTTTTGAAGCAGGCATTTTTTGAGCAGGGCGACCAAACAGGCCATTTGCTTTCGGTGATTACTAAAGCCCAATCTGCTTCAAATATTATTGCCGCTCTGTCAACCTCGAGGGGGGAATTAGTCACTGACTCTAATAGCATACTCTCAGAACTACAAGAGTTCTATACCAACTTATACACGTCTAGAGTAGCATATAACTCTCAAGACCTTAATAACTATCTTTTATCTATTCCCTTGCTGGGTTTAAGTGATTCTGATGCAGCCTTGCTAGAGGCACCTATTATGTTAGACGAATTAGAGATCGCAGTGGCCTCATTTCCCAATAATAAAGCCTCAGGTTGCGATGGCCTCCCATCAGAAATTTATAAAAGATACCCTGAGCTATTACTCCCCAAACTATTAGAAGTGTTTAATGCATCATTCGAATTAGGCTCTTTGCCTACTTCTATGACTGAGGCTGTAGTCACCCTTATCCCCAAGCCAGGTAAAGATACCCTTAAGGCAGAATCCTACAGGCCCATATCGCTCTTAACATCAGACGTAAAAATTCTTGCAAAGGTCTTGGCAAATCGATTGGCTAAGGTGGTTGCTTCAGTGGTCAAATCCGATCAATCAGGGTTTATCCCATCTAAATCTACAGCGATTAACATTAGAAGAGCCTTTTTGAATATGCAACTTCCAGCTGATAACATGGGGGAGCGAGCCATCTTGTCCCTTGATATTGCCAAGGCCTTTGATAGTGTTGAGTGGCAATACCTATATAAGGTCCTTGAACTGATGAAGTTTGGGCCCAATTTTTGTAAATGGGTAAAGATCTTCTATAACAATCCCAAGGCCTGCCTCAGAGTCAATAACTTAAATTCAACATTTTTTAGTCTGGGTAGAGGCACCAGGCAAGGGTGTCCTCTATCCCCCCTTTTGTTTGCCTTGGCTATAGAACCTCTCGCTGAGATGGTTAGGTGTAACAACTCAATTAAGGGCTTTAAATTCGGGGACATAGAGAAAAAAATTGCATTATATGCTGACGATACCCTATTGTTTCTGCAGGATACTGATAACTCTTTAAAACATGTGATGTCAGCCCTCTCTGCTTTTGGTAAGTTCTCAGGCCTTACCGTCAACTGGGACAAATCCTCTCTATTGGCGTTAGACAGGTGTGACCCACCCCTTCCCCAGTGCTGCAGTCAGATACAAAAAGTAACCTCATTTAAATACCTTGGGATTGTTTTATCTCCTGATATCTCTCTGTATGAATCCCTTAATTTGTCCCCATTGCTGTTTAAAATCCGACAGAAGATTAAGGCTTGGTCAAAATTACCCCTATCCCCAGTAGCTCGGGTCAACTTATTGAAAATGGTCACGATGCCACAGCTACTTTATGTTTTGCATAACTCTCCGGTGTGGCTCCATTTGAAAGTCTTCAAAACAATTGACAAAATCTTTAGGGATTTTATCTGGGGTAGTGGAAGGGTTAAAATCAAACTGCAATATTTACAATACCCTAAGGAGGGAGGGGGCCTTGCAGTTCCAAATGCATGGGTTTATTTTCTTGCTTCCCAGGCCCAACACCTTGTGGGATGGGAATCAGAGGAGCTTGTTGATTCTTCTAGGCAGATACTTAATTTTAAATTGAGCTACTCTTCTATCTATGCAGCACTGGAGGCTGGGGCCTGTGGGTCCTTCAGGGGTGGAAAATTGTATACTATGACTTTGATGCAAAAAGTGTGGGACAGATTACGTTCTATGCAGAACATAGAGGGAATCACTTCATATACACCAACAATTCAAAATTCTCGCTTTGGTGAGCTACAGGATCTCCCATTTCTTCAACAATGGGTCAAAAAAGGTATCTCTTACATAGCGCAAACATTGAACGGCACGGAGGTCTATCCCCTCACAACCCTGGCAGAGCTATTAAAAACCCCTCTTTCACCGCTACTTAGCTTCCAGTATCTTCAATACGTCCATGCAATCCGTAAACAGCAAAAATCCTCCTCACTTCTAGTGCAACCCTCACCTATATTTAATTTGGTGGCCCAGGCTACCTTTAAAACTGGATTTATCTCACAATGTTATGTCATGCTTCTAGATCTTTACTTAAAGAGATTTCCCCTTAAGTGTTATGACAAATGGGTGGAGGAGTTGGGTGATCTTTCAGTAGAGGAATGGGCTGAGATCTTACAAAGCATCCCGTCAGTTTCTACTAATGCCACTCACAAATTATCCCAGCTAAATATCCTTCATAGAACCTTATTAACGCCAAAAAGATTGCATTCTATGCATTACAGAACGGATCCTATTTGCGCTCGCTGTAGTAGGGATCATGGGGATCTTATCCACATGCTATGGCACTGCCCCAAGCTTCATCGATACTGGAAGGCCATCTTAGATATAATTGACTCTCTCCTTAATATCCATGTACCAAGAACCTTCCAGTTCTGTATATTAGGGTTATTTGCTGGGGTCAGTATCCCCGAACCAGCCCAAATTATGGTACATAGAATGTTGTTTCAGGCCAGGAAACTCATTCTCTCTGCCTGGATCAGCCCAGCCCCTCCATCCGTATCATTTTGGATAGCGCAACTAAACTCATATTTGAAACTTGAGAAGCTGGTCTATCAGCACAGAGGAGCACCAAATAAATTTGAAAAAATCTGGGCTCCCTGGCTAGACTCTCCTGGTCTTCCTGACCGTGCACTCATAATCGACAGATTATTTAGGGTAGTTAGCTGAGAGGCTGTTGGGTAGCCCTCCGATCTTAAGGGTATTCCTCATGGTTTCCCCTCGCATCTTAAAGCTCTTTATGTAATATCTGTGTTAATGTGGTTCTGCTATGCCTCGTATGCCTTATGTCAGGTCACCTCTACTACCTTTACCTTTTTTAATGATTAACCGCTGCTGCTGTACACCCTTGTTATTCTGTATAAAAATGTTGTGTTATACATATGCTGTTTAGCTTTAATAAAGGCTGATTTAAAAAAAAAAGAGAGTGTGAGTAATAACACCAAATGTACCACCCCTGAGCACTGGTCACACTTGAGACCTTGTAACCAGTTCTGCTAATCAGGATTCCGAATATCCGGGTAACCCGGATATCCGAAATTTTTTACGCTATCCGGATCGGATTCAAGATTCCGGATCTCTCTAGAAATCCGGCTAGCTATCTGCGGACATTTGGCCGCATAACCCGGATATCCGCGGATATTGCGGATATCCGGATCAGAAATACTGTAACTAAGGAGCTGAGGTCCTGGAGCCAATCAGAGGGCTCCCAGCAGAAGCCCTAGCAACCAATCACAGAGGGGAACCCTGGCCAGCCCCACAGAGGCGTAGCTAGGATTTTCGACGCCCGGGGACAAAGACCATCTCAGTGCGCCCCCAGCCCCCGCCCCCCCACCCACAGGTGGTTGTGCGGCATGTAAAGCGGGCATGGTCATGCAGATTGTGGGTGTGGTCATGGGTGGAGCTAAATGTACATTGTCCATCTGCACAACAGCAGGCTCCATGTACAGTACAATCCCTTTATAGTGAATTTCAAGGGACGGGGCCAAGTAGTTTACTATATCAGAAGTTTACTATATTTGGCATATATTGTAAATTTTTGGGACCCAGGAACTGAGATAACTATATGAGGATAGGTCATACATTGTATAGTCATGCAGGTACATGATTGGGAACTGAGGACTGAGTTTACTACTGTATATCAGGATTGGTCATACATTAAAAACATTATGACTGTCACAGTGGATCAGATCTTTAAGATTCCCGACGACTCCGGGTAAAGTACTGCGCACGCTTGACTTCCCGTTCATACCGGATGTGTAACATCACGCATACCCGCCGCCAGAAGATGGATTGCTGAACACTCGTGTGAGGGGGGACGTCGCTGGATCCATCTTCCTCTGGTGAGTACTTATGAGTATTTAGCTTAAAGGGAAGGTTCAGGGACGCCTTGAAAAAATAAAAATCCATATCCACTTACCTGGGGCTTCCTCCAGCCCGTGGCAGGCAGGAGGTGCCCTCGCCGCCGCTCCAGAGGCTCCCGGTCGTCTTCGGTGGCTGACCCGACCTGGCCAGGCCGGCTGCCAGGTCGGGCTCTTCTGCGCTCCAAGGACGGGCTCTTCTGCGTCCCATGCGGGCGCGCTGACGTCATCGGACGTCCTCCGGGCTGTACTGCGCAGGCGCAGTAGTTCTGCGCCTGCGCAGTACAGCCTGGCGGACGTCCGATGACGTCAGCGCGCCCGCGTGGGACGCAGAAGAGCCCGTCCTTGGAGCGCAGAAGAGCCCGACCTGGCAGCCGGCCTGGCCAGGTCGGGTCGGCCACCGAAGACGATCGGGAGCCTCTGGAGCGGCGGCGAGGGCACCTCCTGCCTGCCACGGGCTGGAGGAAGCCCCAGGTAAGTGGATATGGATTTTTATTTTTTTCAAGGCGTCCCTGAACCTTCCCTTTAAAGAGAACCTGAAGCGAGGGGGATATGGAGGCTGCCATATTTATTTCCTATTAAGCAATACCAGTTTCTTGGCTGTCCTGCTGATCCTCTGCCTCTAATACTTTTAGCCATGGACCCTGAATAAGCATGCAGCAGATCAGGTGTTTCTGACATTATTGTCAGATCTGACAAGATTAGCTGCATGCTTGTTTCTATTGTGATTCAGACACTACTGCAGCCAAATAGATCAGCAGATAAGATAAGTTAATTGGCTTCCCCCTAATGCTGGGTACACACGATGAGATTTCCCGCTCGATCAGCGGGATCGATTATTTCCGACATATTCGATTGGGTTTCGATCGATACAGCCGTCGATTTTGCATACTTAACATGCAAAATCGACGGCTGTATCGATCGAAACGCGAACGAACATGTCGGAAATAATCGATCCCACCGATCGAGCGGGAAATCGCATCGTGTGTACCCAGCATAAAATTGCCTTTACACTAGACGATACATACATAGACATATGACACTGGTAGGGATTAGATTGTGAGCACCTCTTATGCTAAACATACACGGTTCGAGAATGTCCTTATCAATCGAGCCGCTGATGGCTCGATTGATAATATCCGACAGGTCCGATGACCCGCCGAATAGATTCCCCGCTCGATCCCCGCGGGCGGACAATAGCGGGGAATCGAGCGGCTGATAAGGAGCGCCGGCGGGGACGAGCGGGGATCGATCCACGGGGGCGCGCCGGCATTGAGCCGCTGGCTCGATACCGGCGCATTATCGCGCAGTGTATGCCCAGCATTAGGGACAGTTAGGTGACAATAAACTCTGTGCAGCGATGCTTAAGAGGCCGGCACTATATAAATACTAACACACAGAGCCGGATTAAGGCTAAATGGGGCCCTAAGCAAAGTAACTGATTTGGGGCCCCCTATCATGTCGTAATAGAATCAGAAGATGCAGCTGCACAGCAAAATGCCGCACAAACCAGGGCAGCCGAGCTACTGGTTGCTATGGGCAACAGCCCGCTTTCCTCTGTGGGTGCACAATGCAGGGAATAGCAGCAGCAAAATGCAGAGTGAGAGATGAATGGTTGGGACATTTGCAGTCAGGGGCTGGGGCACCCCTGTGAAGAGGGTGCCAGATATCACAGCAGCAGCACTTTCCCCCTGCATCTCCAGCCTGGCAATAGCAGAAAGCTCTGGACACCGCCAAACCGGAAGCCCTCCCCAGACAGAATTACATAACCACCCCCACCACCGATTTCCTCCCAAACTAGACAGCCACCATGCAGCCTCCATCCAAGTGAATACGATAGTCCAGCAGAGAAGGCAGCCACAGCGGAGGAGAATGACAGCACCAAATGACTCACATTCACCTATTGCAATAGAGGTCCTGTCATCCGGGGCCCATCTGTCTCCTCTAGAGTGCTGTCGCTCTGTTACTACTACTATTACTACTTCCTACTTCCTGTCTAATCTGAGAATCAGGAAGTTCAGAGCGAGCGGCTGCACTGTAGAAGAGACAGATGGGTTTCAGATGAGGGGATCTCTATCGCTTGGATCATGGATAGGTGAGTGAGCATTTGCCATCTGCTGCTATCATTCTTGCTGTAACTGTGGTTCTCTGTGGGAAGGTAGGGAGGAGTGGGCAGCGGCAGAGCGCACAGTAGCAGGAGGGGGACCTAAGAGGAGAGGCTGGCTCTGAAGACAATCAGCAGCGCACGGCATCATTTGACAAGACAAATAACATTTATATCGCGCTTTTCTCCTGGCGGACTCAAAGCGCCAGAGCTGCAGCCACTAGGACGCGCCCTATAGGCAGTAGCAGTGTTAGGGAGACTTGCCTAAGGTCTCCTACTGAATAGGTGCTGGCTTACTGAACAGGCAGAGCTGAGATTCGAATCCTGGTCTCCTGTGTCAGAGGCAGAGCCCTTAAAGGGACTCCGAGCAGTGCCTGTGGGTATGCCTTTAAGCATACCCACAACTAATTAATTACATCCTCACACCTACCAGCATGATGTTTGTAATTATATCCCCCTGGGTTCCTTATATTTCATTGCATTGTGCTGAATCGAGCTGCCGACTTTGGAGAAAAATCGTCCCGTGTAATACAATGTAACTATGGAAAGATGCATATCATTTTGAAGCTCTCTTTCTCCTCTTTCCAATGATAGATAAACTGCCACCCTACGCCTTTTAGTTTTCGCTATTTTCGCAAAATTGCAGTGGCCGCGATTTCGATCGCGAAAATAGCGAAAACTAAAAGGCATAGGGGGGGGGGGGCGGTTTATATTTCATTGGAAAGAGGAGAAAGAGAGCTTTAAAATGATATGCATCTTTCCATAGTTACTGCACTGCTCAGAGTCCCTTTAACCATTATACCATCCAGCCACCGCTGACAGGATGGCGAGGGCTGGTTCCCCTTTGACTCTGAATGGGGCCCCAAGCAACTGCTTTTGTTGCCTGGTCGGTAATCCGGCCCTGCTAACACACACACACAGACACACACACACAAACACACACTGTACACACACACACACACACACACACTGTACACACACACACACACTGTACACACACACACACACACTCTGTACACACACGCACGTACACACACACACACACTCTGTACACACACACACACACACACACACACACACACACACACACTGTACACACACACACGTACACACACACACACACTCTGTACACACACACACACACACACACGTACACACACACTGTACACGCACGCACGCACGCACGCACGCACGCACGCACACACACACACACACACACACACACACACACACACACACTGTACACACACACCAGGTAAAACTCAAACAGCAAGCAGATCAAACATAGTGCAATTAGATTGCATATAAAGGAACACAGGAACACATTGACAATGTTTACACAGTAGGTCACACATAATTAATCAATTTACTGCCCTGATAATGCCTCCCCATGAGTCCTCTCACCAGTCACAAGGTCAGGGCTTTGGGAGATAAGTTTCCAGTGTGCTGATGCTGGCTTCCCGGGAGAGGTGTGCAGAGCCTGTCTCACACGCACAGCAGGCTGGTCAGTGTGCCTGCAGGAGGAGAGGAGAACTGACAGCTCTTCAGTCTAGCAGCAGCCCCAGCCTCACCCATCCTCATCCCGTCCCCATAGCTGGCTCCTTGCTGCTGCTTGAAATGCTGGAGCCGCCCTGCTACTACTTCCTCCCCTCACCAGCGTGACCCAATCATCACGCAGCACAACAGAGGGGAGGAGGTTGAAAGAGGAAGCAGCGTGTAGCTGTTGTTGGGCTCAGGCTGTACCTATAGAGGGTCGGGTATTAATTGATTCTCCACATGGGCTGATGAGCGCCCTCAAGTCCCAGCGCCTGGGGGCATTTTTACCCCTCGCCCCCACCCATAGCTACGCGTCTGAAGCCCCATCTGACCTCATTTAGCCAATCAGAGGGCTCCCAGCCTAAACACTTGCACCCAATCACAGAAAGGAACACTGGCCAGCCGCCCTGTATATAAGGAGGGCTGCCATGATGAGACATATTGTCTTAGCTTGCTGAATGCTCACTGAGAGACATGCTCCAGTGCTGGTGGCCTACCAAGGGCTGTACACAGTTATAAACCTAAAGCTGTTCAGTGATTAACCCCTTCACTACTATCACTACACTATTGTTAAATCGTTAATTAGCTTGATTGATGTCACAGTGTGACAGTCAGAGTGTGTGCTCCAGTGCTGCTGGGCCAAGGGCTGTACACAGTGATAAGCTGTTCAGTGATTAACCCCTTCACTATCACTACACTATTGTTAAATCATTAATTAGCTTGATGTCATTTGTGTGACAATCAGAGTGTGTGCTGCAGGCAGCTGCTGTGTCTGTGTGTGTGCTGTGCACAGACCAGGCCAGCTGCTTCCTGTTGGTCAGCTATTAGCCTTAGGTATAGGTTAGGTTAGAGATTAGGGGATAGGATTACTGTGTTATTGTGTAGTTAGTACTGTAGTACTGCAGTCGGTGTGTTAGTAGTTTTTAGAGTAGTAGTACTATTGTGTTAGCTTTCTACAGAACTGCTGTGCTGTGAGCAGTGGCAGTGTGACAGTTAGTGTGCACTAGTGTCTTCTCCTCTGCTGTCTGACTGTCACTCGGCACTTGGCACTTGCCATGTGTCACGTGGCACTTGCCAAGTGTCACGTGGCACTTGCCAAGCGTCACGTGGCACTTGCCACGTGTCACGTGGCACTCGGCACGTGTCTCTTGCCATTTGTCACGTGTCACTTGCCATGTGTCACTTGCCAAGTGTCACGTGGCACTTGCCAAGTGTCACGTGGCACTTGCCACGTGTCACGTGGTACTTGCCAAGTGTCACGCGGCACTTGGCAAGTGCCACACGACACGTGCCAAGTGCCACGTGACACGTGCAAAGTGACACGTGACAAGTGCCACGTGACACTTAGCTTAGCCACGTGCTAAGTGCCACGTGATACGTGGCAAGTGCTATGTGACACGTGGCAAGTGCCACTTGACACGTGCTAAGTGCCAATTGCAACGTGCCACGTCCGGCATGCTCCTGGCACATGTTACACCTGCTGCTGCTGCATTGCCCTGCTCCTGCTGCCTGTGCAGCTCCCACCGCCAGGCCAGGGTGCCACAGACCACTGATACCACCTATATTTAACTCAAAACACAATTGCTGCGTAATTTTTTGGAGGTGTCTTGGCTGAAAACTGTCATGTTGTGCGGTTGGACTTTGGACACAATGTGGGCTGCACGACCGCTGCCTGGAACCTAGGCCTAATGTTAATTGACAGCTATTTTTGGGAGGGGGGGGGGGATTTAAGTAGCGATGTCGCGAACCTCCGATTTTCAGTTTGCGAACTGCCGCGGAAGGTTCGGTTCACAGGAATAGACTTCAATGGGGAGGCGAACTTTGAACACTAGAAACATTTCTGCTGGCCAGAAAAGTGATGGAAAAGATGTTTCAAGGTGAGATCTTTCAGTGACTACAAGAGGGGAATTTTTTTTTACAAAAATACCTTATAATTTTTGAGAAAATCATTTTAAAGTAACTCCTTCTGACCGTGGGAAAATTAAATGGCCGCCAACTTTAGCAGTTAATAGCAAAGCCCCTTAACCACCCTGGCGTTCTATTAAGATCGCCAGGGCGGCTGCGGGAAGGTTTTTTTAAATAAAAAAAAAACTATTTCATGCAGCCAACTGAAAGTTGGCTGCATGAAAGCCCACTAGAGGGCGCTCCGGAGGCGTTCTTCCGATCGCCTCCGGCGCCCAGAATAAACAAGGAAGGCCGCAATGAGCGGCCTTCCTTGTTTTGCTTACATCGTCGCCATAGCGACGAGCGGAGTGACGTCATGGACGTCAGCCGACGTCCTGACGTCAGACGCCTCCGATCCAGCCCTTAGCGCTGGCCGGAACTTTTTGTTCCGGCTACGCTGGGCTCAGGCGGCTGGGGGGACCCTCTTTCGCCGCTGCTCGCGGCGGATCGCCGCAGAGCGGCGGCGATCAGGCAGCACACGCGGCTGGCAAAGTGCCGGCTGCGTGTGCTGCTCTTTATTTGAAGGAAATCGGCCCAGCAGGGCCTGAGCGGCAGCCTCCGGCGGTGATGGACGAGCTGAGCTCGTCCATACCGCCCGGCTGGTTAAAAAGCTAGAAACACCAAAATTACTGGGAATGTTAAGAAGAACAGTGGGAATAAGAGGGAAACATTTTTTTTTCAAAAAGACCTTATCGTTTTTGAGAAAATCAATTTAAAGTTTCAATGTAAATTGTCCTTCTGACCGTAGGAAAATATACCCCCGCCGACTTTAACGTTTAATAGCAAAGCCCCTTTAAAAGCTAGCAACACCAAAATTACTGGGAATGTTAAGAAGAACTTTTTTTCAAAAATACCTTATAGTTCTTGAGAAAATCGATTTTAAAGTAAATAAAAAAGAGTCGATTCATAAAAAAGAACCAATTCATTAAAAAGATCCGGCTCATTCATGAGCCGTTAGTATAGCAGAGAATGCGTCCTTGGCAGGACGTAAAGCTGCTGGCTCTCGCTGCTGTCTCTCCCCACCTGCCTGCACCTGTCAACCCCCACCTAGGCTGGCACCCAGGGCACCCATGGGTGCCCTGGGTGCCAGCCTAGTTGGGGGTAGACAGGTGCAGGCAGGCAGGTGGGGAGAGTCAGCGAGAGCTAGCAGCTATGCGTCCAAAAGGACGCATTCTCTGCTATGTGGGTGGGGGGCTTAGAAGAACTTCAATCAACTCAATAGAAGATTGCAACATAAGAGGATACAGTTCGTTGGATCATTTACCTTGGATATTGGTGTGGGAAAACTTTTTTAAAGGTACAGGTACTTTTCTCGTGGTTGTGTTTTTATTTCATTTAACCCTTTGTTGAAATGGGTAAGGGGTACTTTGTACCCCTATACTCATTTCTCCTGGGAGGGGAGTGGGCATCTGGGGTCCCCTTCTTAAAGGGGACTCCCAGATGCCACCATGACCCCCCCCCCCCAGGGAGTCGTCGCCCCCACCTCCTCCTGGGGCACCGGAGGTGGGGAAGAGCCCCTTGTCCATGGATTGGACAAGGGCTCGGGGGGGAGGGGAGGGGAAGGCTTGGCCGCCCCTCCCCCCCCATACCATGGACCATGCGGGCTGGTATAGCTCAGGGTGCGAAGCCCCAGTCGGCCGGGGCTCCGTATTCTGGCTATCCCAGCCTGCATGGGGGACAAGGGGTTACAGAGGCTCGGGAGGGGGGACCCCACGTCGTTTTTTTTTTCAGATTTCCCACACTCAGCACATAAAAATAATAAAATATATATATATATTTTATTTTTTTTTTACCCACTTAACGACCACGGTCAGCCGATCGGTGGACCTAGGTGTTAAGTGGTTTTACATGGAAACGGCCGCTCGTTCGAGTGGCTTTTCTATGTCAGTTCACAGAGGGTGCCTCCGTGAACAACCTGCGAGCCGCCAATCGCGACTCGCAGGTGAAATGTAAACACGCGGGGAACAAATCCCCGCTATTTACATCATACGGCGCTGCTGCAGCACCGTAAAGGAGATCCTCTGATTGGCCGGGGATCGCCGGCAGCTGATAGGCTGAAGCTTATTCGAGGCGGTGCAGGATGGATCTCCGTCCTGCGCCACCCAGGGGAAAGAGGAGAGGGAGGGAAGGGGAAGGAGGCGGAAAATCGCTGCAGAGGGGGGCTTTGAGGAGCCAACCATACCCCCACCTCCCCCCCGCTGATTGCAAATAGCCGGCGGTGATCAGAGCCCCCCAGCAGGACATCCCCTAGCGGGGAAAAAAGGGGGGAAGTCAGGTCGCCCGGGCTGTCTGCTGATCTGTGCTGTGGGCTGGAGAGCCCACGCTGCACAGATCAGCGCAAACAAGCCCGGACTTACGAGGCCACAAGTATGAAAAAAGTTAAATATCATTTCATAATCCAGATCCATGGAGGACGCCATCTGCGCCCTCCCGTTCATTCCGCCATGGCACTCGCAGTAATTACGGCCCCGGTCGGGTCCCAACCCCTCCAAACGGGTCGGGTTCTTATTCCCCCCTCAATATGGCCGACACAGATTGCCACAGCTGCGCAGTCCGCATAGACGTAATTGCGGCTGCACAGCTCTAGGGCCTCCTCCCGATGCATCCGATGTATGCGTGCATATTGATGACGCGGCAGGAGGAGGGCCTAGAGCTGCGCAGCCGCAATTGCGCCTATGCAGACTGCACAGCAGCGGCAATCTGTGGCGGCCATATTGAGGGGGGAATGAGAACCCGACCTGTTTGGAAGGGTCGGGGCCCGACCGGGGCCGGTATTACTGCGGGAGCCATGGGGGAATGAACGGGAGGGCACGGATGGCGTCCTCCATGGATCTCGATTATGAAAAGGTATTTAACTTTTTTCACATTTGTGGCCTCGGAAGTCCGTTAAATATTGTTTCCTGCTATCTTTTTAACATATCCTGCAAATTTGGTGTTACTAGGATGTAAGGGGCCTTTGCTATTAACTGCTGAAGTCAGCGGGTGATGATAACCAACCGGAATTATAGGGGTGCAAAAGTGCTGAATTCTGCCATAGGCTTCCATTAGACTCCCTATTTCACTTTCCAAAATCTCAAATTTTTTCAAAGGCAATGGCTCAGCAGTGGCAAATTTTCTAGCATTGTAGGGACTCTTAGGGGGATCATGACTGGTGAGTCATAGCCTAGGGTCACATAAACCTGTTTGTTTGGGCAATGTCAATGGTGGAAATTCTGACGAACATAAATCGCAGCCATGGCCGTTAGCAACGTCTGAATCTCACGACATGTCTCATGCAGGTAGAAGGCATATTGTTATACTTGGAATCCATAAATGGGGTCCCTACATCTCTGTAAACCAGAGTTACAAGGGTGCAAAAGTGGTAAAATCCCCCGTAGGCTTTCATTGGCTCCCTATTTCACTTTCCAAAATCTCAAATCTTTTCAAAGGGCAATGGCTCAGCAGTACCAAATTTTGTAGCATTGTAGGGACTCTTAGGGGGATCATGACTGGTGAGTTTTGCCACTGCTGAGCCATTGCCCTTTGAAATGGTGTGAGATTTTGGAACGGTAAATAGGAGGCCCAATGAAAGCCTATGGGGGATTTTACCACTTTTGCACCCCTGTAACTCTGGTTTGCAGAGATGTAGGGAACCCATCTTTGGATTCCAAGTATAACAATATGCCTTCTACCTGCATGAGACATGTCGTGAGATTCAGACGTTGCTAACGGCCATGGCTGCGATTTATGTTTGTCAGAATTTCCACCATTGACTTTGCCCAAATAAACAGGTTTTTGTGACCCAAGGCTATGACCTCTTTGGCCTAGGGGCCCGAAACTCACCAGTCATGATCCCCCTAAGAGTCCCTACAATGCTAGAAAATTTGGTACTGCTGAGCCATTGCCCTTTGAAATGGTGTGAGATTTTGGAACGGTAAATAGGAGGCCCAATGAAAGCCTATGGGGGATTTTACCACTTTTGCACCCCTGTCGGCCGCTAGCCAATCGGAAGAGGCAGAGAGGAGAGGGGCGGCGCAGCGGGAATGGAGGACGCCGCAACGTCATAGCGGGGGGCGGTGCTGGGCACAATGCGTCAGCGCACGCTGACCGCCGCCCCCTTCACTCGCCGGAGTCTTCTTCTATGCCGCGCATCTGCACTGACTCTAGCCAGCGCGGCCGAAGGAGGGGAGACCAGGAAGAGCCCCAGACACCGCCGCTGGAACTGGAGGGAGGTGAGTGGATCTACACCTAACTACTCTATACCTGGCTAATTATACTGAAGGCCCCCACACCTAACTACACTATACCTGGCTAACTATACTGAAGACCCCTACACCTAACTACACTATACCTGGCTAACTATACTGAAGGCACCCACACCTAACTACACTATACCTGGCTAACTATACTGAAGGCTCCTACACCTAACTACACTATACCTGGCTACCTATACTGAAGGCCCCTATACCTATCTTAGGCCACAAATGTGAAAAAAGTTAAATACCTTTTCATTAACCAGATCCATGGAGGACGCCATCCGCGCCCTCCCGTTCATTCCCCCATGGCTCCCGCAGTAATACCGGCCCCGGACGGGCCCCGACCCCTCCAAACGGGTCAAGTTCTCATTCCCCCCTCAATATCGCCGCCAAAGATTGCCGCTGCTGTGCAGTCTGCATAGGCGCGATTGCGGCTGCGCAGCTCTAGGCCCTCCTCCCGCCGCATCATCAATAAGCGTGCATACATCGGATGCATTGGGAGGAGGTCCTAGAGCTGCGCAATCGCGTCTATGCGGACTGCGCAGCCGCGGCAATCTGTGGCGGCCATATTGAGGGGGGAATGAGTTGAGAACCTGCCCCGTTCAGAGAGGTCAGGACTCGACCGGGGCCGTTATTAGTGCGGGATGGCGTTCTCAATGGATCTGGATTATAAAAAGGTATTTAACTTTTTTCACATTTGTGGCCTCGGAAGTCCTTTTTTATTATTTTTATTTTCTGTGTGTGCAAAATCTGAAAAAAAAAATGGCGTGGGGTCCCCCCTCCCGAGCCTCTGTAACCCCTTGTCCCCCATGCAGGCTGGGATAGCCAGAATGCGGAGCCCCGGCCGACTGGGGCTTCGCACCCTGAGCTATACCAGCCCGCATGGTCCATGGTATGGGGGGGCTCCGGGGGGGGGGGGGAATAGGTGGCCAAGCCTTTCCTTCCTCCCCCCCCCCGGAGCCCTTGTCCAATCCATGGACAAGGGGCTCTTCCCCACCTCCGGTGCCCCAGGAGGAGGTGGGGGTGACGACTCCCGGGGGTTGGGGGTTCATAGTGGCATCTGGGAGTCCCCTTTAAGAAGGGGACCCCAGATGCCCACCCCTCTCCCAGGAGAAATGAGTATAGGGGTACAAAGTACCCCTTACCCATTTCCACAAAGTGTTAAATGAAATAAAAACACAACAACGAGAAAAGTATTTTATTATTCTAAATTAACCATAAATACTTACCTGTAACTTTAAAAAAGTTCTCCCACGCCAATATCCACGGTAAACGATCTAACAAACTGTATCCTCTTATGTTGCGATCTTCAATTAAGTTGATTGAAGATCTCTGACGACTCCCACATAGCAGAGAATGCGTCCTTTCGGACGCATAGCTGCCGGCTCCTGCTGTCTCTCCCCACCTCCTCACTAGTGTTGGGCGAACACCTGGATGTTCGGGTTCGCGAACGTTCGCCGAACATCGCCGCGATGTTCGGGTGTTCGCGCCGAACTCCGAACATAATGGAAGTCAATGGAGACCCGAACTTTCGTGCTTTGTAAAGCTTCCTTACATGCTACATACCCCAAATTTGCAGGGTATGTGCACCTTGGGAGTGGGTACAAGAGGAAAAAAAATATTTGAAAAAGAGCTTATAGTTTTTGAGAAAATTGATTGTACAGTGGTGGGTGAGCGGTGTACTACTATTCCCAGCAGCGACACAGAGCACAATGCTATACAGTGGTGGGTGAGCAGTGTACTACTGTTCCCAGCAGCGACACAGAGCACAATGCTATACAGTGGTGGGTGAGCGGTGTACTACTGTTCCCAGCAGCGACACAGAGCACAATGCTATACAGTGGTGGGTGAGCGGTGTACTACTGTTCCCAGCAGCGACACAGAGCACAATGCTATACAGTGGTGGGTGAGCGGTGTACTACTGTTCCCAGCAGCGACACGGAGCACAATGCTATACAGTGGTGGGTGAGCGGTGTACTACTATTCCCAGCAGCGACACGGAGCACAATGCTATACAGTGGCGGGTGAGCGGTGTACTACTGTTCCCAGCAGAGACACAGAGTGGCAGTAAACACAATGCTATACAGTGGTGGGTGAGCGGTGTACACAGAGTGGCAGTAAACACAATGCTATATAGTGTGGGTGAGCGGTGTACTACTGTTCACAGCAGCGACACAATGACTGGGGGGACCCTGGCTAGCCTGGCTGGAGAGAGAACTACCCTGCCTGCCTACCCAAAGCTAAACCCACAGACAAATGACGGAGAAATGACGTGGATTGGATATTTATTTACCCGAACCACGTGACCCGTTCGGCCAATCAGAGCGCGTTCGGGTCCGAACCACGTGACCCGTTCGGCCAATCACAGCGCTAGCCGAACGTTTGGCCATGCGCTCTTAGTTCGGCCATATGGCCGAACCGTTTGGACTCGAACATCACCCGAACAGGGTGATGTTCTGCAGAACCCGAACAGTGGCGAACACTGTTAGCCCAACACTACTCCTCACCTGTCACCCTCACCTAGCCTGGCACCCATGGGTGCACCGGGTGCCAGGCTAGGTGAGGGTGACAGGTGCAGACAGGTGAGGAGAGACAGCAGCGGAGCCGGCAGCTTCATGTCCTGCTCAGGACGCATTCTCTGCTATACTAACGGTTCTTGAATCATCCGGTTCTTTTTAATGAATCGGTTCTTTTTTTTAGGAATCGGCTCATTTTACTTTGAACTTTAAAATTGATTTTCTCAAAAAGTATAAGGTCTTTTTGAAACAAAATAATATTTTTTTAACAAAATAATGATGCTACATGCCTCATATACCCTAAAAAAATGTTTTTAAAGAAATGTAAAGGCCACTTCCAGTTTTTCTATCCAGATATCCGAATTTGCCCGGATATCCCGGTTACTAGGGTCGGATATCCGATTCGGATATCTGGGTATCCAGGTCCGGGTCAGTCCGGATTTTGAAAAGGGGTATCTGAGCAGCACTGCTTGTAACACTAACAAATAACATGACCCCAAGGAATAAAAATATCTAATTGGACAGAATTGTGACATTTTTCAATTAGGGGTGTACTCAATTTGTTGCTAGCAGTTTAGACATTAATGGCTGTGTGTTGGGCTATTTTGTTAGGACAGCAAATTTACTTGGTTATACAAGCTGTACACTGGCTACTTTACATTGTATCAAAGTGTCATATCTTCAGTGTTGTCCCATGCAAAGATATAACATTTTTTCAAAAATGTGAGAGGTGTACTATATAGTACTATATAGTGAGATACTATGGGCTTGATTCACAAAAGAGTGCTAACTGTTAGCACGGCCGTTTTCGCGCGAATTTTCGCATTGCACGCGATCGCGAATTTTCACGCGAAACGACAACGGTTTCGTGCGCAAACGCGAATTTTCGCGTGAAAACGATATCGATTTCGTGTAAAATTCGCGTTTGCGCGCGAAAACGTTATTGTTTCGCGCGAAAATTCACGATCGCGCGCAATGTGAAACTTTGTGCGAAAACGACCGTGCTAACAGTTAACACTCTTTTGTGAATCAAGCCCTATATGTTCATTTATATGGAGCTGGCAATGTGCTTTCTCCTTTGGTCTCTGTTATCAGCAAGCTGTCAGCATGCTAAGTCACTGGGGAACACAGGGAGGTCTTCACTGTATGAAAAGCTGTGCACAGCAGGGCAGGCAGTGCTGAACTCCTGTGCATCCCAACTCAAAATGCCAAATGCCTTTATTGTCACTGTATAATTCAATGAAATGTTGTTTGCCGAAAGTCTGGCTGGTCAGCATCAGCTGACTGCTCAGGCTGCTGCTGATTGGCCTGACTGGCACTGTGGAAGGAGACCTTATTAGCTAAACTCCAGCCTTCAGTAGTTTTAAGGGGTGATGCTCACATTTTTGAAATGCCTCTGGTGCCCTGAGTACTAAATGGCACTCTAGGTCTGTGCCTAGAAAGTCTGGCCCCAAAAACGACCCTGATGCCTGGTCACATTTTTTATCAAAAAGCAAACAGAATTTGACTTACCTGAGCTTGTTGGGAACCGTAAATCACCTGCAGCTTGAATCAGAATGACCAGTGTATGATCAGCTTTGGAGTTTGAAATATCAAGGGGGACCACACACAATTTTATATTCTATTTTCTCTAAATTGTTACATCCCCCCCCCCCCCCACCACCACACACACACACACAGCTGTGGCGTCTTCCTGAGTCATTTTGGCGATAATAACCAGTCAAATTTTAAACTAGCTATGTATTACTGCATAATTTCACAACTGAAATTGACTTCCACTGACTTTAAAGAGCCGTGTGTCTAATTATATGCACATAAGTACCACTATCTGCATATAATTATGAACATTGCTTGACGTTTTCCACATTTTAGCGCCAAATTTTGTGCCCTCAAACATTGCAGATGTTCAATTACAGCTTTTTAGAACTAAATCTACAATGTCTGGGACACATATTTGTGTTTATCCTGACTACAAACAGCAATGCTCTTATCAATTTGGACCTTTTTTTTATTTCAAACAGGGTTAATATTTTGCATGCATTTTTATTAGGAAGGCTGAGAAAAAATTTATTTTGAACGAATTGAGGAGTAGGGTGTAAAACAGCTAAAGAGAATCTTCAATCTGCTTGTTGAAATTGCATTATACCGTACATGTTCAAGAGTAGTTCTAAGGAATTGAAAAACGCTCATCGTTTCTTATCTGGATTCAAGATCCATGTCTATAGCCTGTGAAATCTTAACCTCTCACTGCTTCAATTACAGAACAAGATGTCAGAGGAGTTGCTAGCTCATTGACTAACAATAAATGCGTCAGCTACATTGGCCTGATGGCTGTACTGTATTATGAGGGTGGTCAGGGGTTAGGCGAAAGTTATGGTCACAATACATTAATTACCACATGGACTTTAGTCATTACTAATAACAACAGTAGTAATTATTTTGCAGGTGCATGATTTCCTCTCGTTTTCCAGCTTAAAGAGTAACTGTTGGGCATAAAATCAAAAATCAATTCTTTATTTTTATCCGGTAAACAAGTAATAAGGATGCTAATCAGGCAATCCAAAAGTTAAAATCACTATTACTTTTCTTGTTGATAAATTATCATTCCCCAGTTTACATGACTCTTATTTGGTACACAGAAAATTTGGTACACAAAAGAGAAGTTGCAGGGCATGCTGGGTTGTCTTTTTTTGCTTCCCTACTCCCCCTCAGACTTAATTAATGCAGCCTGATTGGCTGAAACCTCTTTCCCTCCTGTTTTCCCCTCCCACACCTCTGTTCCTCTCTGATTGGGCAAAATTTCTCAGCCTGAAACAATGCACTTTCTATAGTGAAGGGCGGGCAAATCAGGCAGAGGAGACCAAGGGCAGATATTACATCACGACTGGCTTCAAAATAGCCACAGCAAATATGGAAACTGTCTACAATAGGATTCTCTACTTTTTCTTTATAAAATTCACAGGAATCATAACGTGGACAGTGCAATGCATATTTTATGTAAGTAGAGCAAGTATTTATCTACTTATATTTTTTTTCCTGAGATAGTATAGCTGACAGCTCCTCTTTAAAAAAGAAAGAAAGATTTTTGTGTTTCTATCTGTCACTACTGCCCAACATGTGACATGTACATAATGGAATCACAAGCCCCCCAAAATTGAACAAGCACTGAATGGAACCTTACATTAGTATTTGCAAATACAAGAAAGATGACACTGGCAGATGGGAAGTTAGGATGACAAATATATTTCAGGGAAACACAAGTCAAAAAAAGTAAGAAAGAGACCAACAGGACAGGTTGTGTGTTTTATTATTGAAGCCTGGCATTAAATCCTTTATCAATACCAGATCAATTTATAGCATTGTTGAGAGGTCCTGTACATACAACTCACTTAACCTTAACTTAATACTTTCCAATTGTATCCCCAAGCAAGGGGGGGGGGGGGGGAGGGACAGCAGAGCTATGCAGCCTGGAAAGGTGCTCTGCCCTGGAACAAATAGTAGTGCACTAAGAAAAGGCATCAGATTCTGTGCCAACATAAACTGGATGCTATTGCTCTCCTGCCACAGGGTAGATCTAGGTAAACTGCCACCAAGAAGAGCAGCTTGGTGAGCCTCTGTCATTAAAGGAGCTATCAGGCAAACATTAAGAAAATAAGCGCTACTTACCAGGGGGCTTCCTCCAGCCCCAAGCTCCCAGCACGCCCCTCGCTGCAGCGCCACGTGGGCCAGAGCGGACTGCGCAGGCACAGAACTACTGCGCCTGCGCAGTCCACTCCGGCCCACGTGGCGGTGATTTACAGCGCCAATCGCGCATCCTTTAAGCAGAGTTATGTGCATGCTGCCATGTAGACCAGCTCAGTGCTCTGTTCCCATAGGGAAGAGTTGAGTACTGTGCCACTTTGAAGAGAATCTTCATTGTTGAAATGTTTTGTCCCTAACTGTTCACAGTCTGAATATACCATATATAAATAAGTTACAAACCCAAATAGCATTTCTGCAGAAAACCCTTATCACAGGATAAACGCACCCACGTATTACCAATAAGAGGTTCCTGCGAACAATATATAGTTATGGTCCAGACTCTAAGAGTGGCGGAGTGGCAATAATGATTTTAAGTCATGTTAAAGTAACATAACTAGAAGAAACTCCAGGCACCCAGGGTAGGTTCCTAATAATTACAGATTTTTTAACACATGTTGACTTTGGGCATGGTTTATTTATCCCCAATTCAGGCCAGGTGACCTTTTTAGAACAATTTTTGAATGCCTTGGACGAATTTGCAGTGTTCAATCATAGTGGCAGATGATTTGAACTTTACATTGGATCCTAACCTGGATTCTTCTTCAGGTAGGTCTCACCTTTCCCTGGATATGATTCAGCGAGGCAGACAGGCTAGTTGCAAGAGGCAGCTGATAGGCATATGGAGATTACAGCACTTAACAACAAAAGATTACACATTTTACTCCTACCCACACAACTCATTCTCGCGTATAGATTATTTCTTGGTCTCGTGTATTCTCCTATCCAAGGGGTGAAAATGGACATAGGTATGTCTGTAATATCGAATCACTCCCCAATCTCAATGGAGATAGGATTCAGATGCAATAAGAGGAATAGTGAGAGAGCTTTAGACTTATGTCGGGAACAATAACTCAGAGGAGGTTACACCTCTGGTGGTGGTGGTGGGGGGGGCATAAGTGTGTGAACAGGGGGGGTACTGATAAAGAAAGGGAGTAAGTTGAAAAGAGAAAGGGATAAGGAGTTTGCAAATAGCTTGTCAGTCGTTGCAAGTCTGGAAAGACAGCATAAAAATAAACTATCTAGCAATAGTCTCTAGGAATTAACCGGTAGAAAGAGAAAAACTTAAATTGATCATCTTTTCAAAAGTCAAATACACCACTGTTAGGTGTAGTAGTACATTTTATAAGTTTGGAAACAAGGAAGGGGGGGAGGGGGGTGGTGGAGAATACTGGCCAGGACTTTAAAAAAGCAGCAGACCTCAAACTATGTCCCCTTTCTATGCGACTCCCACTCCGGAAAGCATCACAAGAGTGAGGCTTTCACTGAAATGTTTAGAGACTTTACAAGAAGCTATATAAAATACAAGATGCAGGTCCCAGTGGGTTGTGGGAGGCAGGGTAGGATGGTGAAAGATGTAGAGGCCTTGGGCATGAAGAGATTGTTTTGAGAAGACAGAGCAAGGATGGGGGTTTTAATTAAGGTGGTATGGCTGGATTGTGCATTAGCCCAGATGCGAGATGCGAGAGGCAAGGCGCCTGGCCATGATGGATACAAAATGCTATTTATTATTATAGAAAATATAAGGATATCTTAGAGCCTCACTGAGAAAAGGCCATGAACTCTCTAATCACGATAGATGATAAGCAGGCTCCGTTCACCGCGGCTCAGTTTCGTTTTCACCGACTGGAAGTTGGCGGCCACTGCATCTGCACAGCCCTGGCCATGCGTAGCCTTGTTTGCGTTCCCGTCCGCAATAGCGTCCTTCACCTGCAGCAGGGAAACGAAGGATCGTTGAGGACCGGTGCGGGCGCAGGACGACTGCAGGGGGCTGGTAGAAGCCCCAAGAAAGTGAAACTCTTTTTTTTTAAGTGGCTTTAAGTATCCCTTTAAAATGTTCCCAAGGTACCATGTGACATGATGAGCTATACATGTGTATGTACAGTGTAAAACATATTAAAAACCAGGCTCTTTTACTTGTTTTATTTCGCTGCCTGAAAGAGTTAATTTTTAGGCATGTGACAGCTTCTGTTTTGTCGGTAACTTGTTGGGGATATAGCAACCATCATTGATAAGCAAATTACATCCATAAAAGTTTTCCTGGCAGAATACAACTTCTGAGTGCAGGAGGAGATAGGAAAAGGTCAATAAGGTCAAAGCAGCTTGCATGCTCGGACACCAGCCGCTCTCCTGTGTCTTCAGTTTGGATTAGTGATCACCGCACTGAAGACCGAATTATTGCTGCCACCCACTGCACTGCACAGTGCGATGGGGATCCAGACCCGTGGCCACCAGCAACAAGTTAAGGAGTGGGGGGATTTGGGGGGAGGGTGGATCGGATGGAGACAGACACTGTCACAGCAGGCTACCTTTACTGGGGCACCTATGCCTGCCTGGATACCTATACTTGGGCACCTATGCCTGGCTACCTACCTATACTGAGGGTGTTTTTTTTGGGTCACACCATGGTTATAATGCGCAGTGCAAACTGCTGTGTGCTATGTGATCATTCCAAATTGAGGGGGGGGGGGGGGGGGGAGCACAACCTCACAAATTTGCCTCAGGCAGAAAAAGTCTAGAACCGGCCCTGTCTGGTGGTACCAGATCCCCAGAGATATTATACGGCTGCGATATTGAAAAGGATCATGGACTGGCAACACTAACAGAGTATACAATGGGTCTCTTTGGAGAAGAACCTGATTAGTACCACCCTAATCAACACTCCCTGGCTGCTGTATGTGCCCAGAAGTCTGCATCCAGCAGACTTATTGATGAATCACACCCTAAAAATATCTATCAAAAACAGGAGCCCCCTCAACACTGATGCCTATTTTTGACTATCAGAAATTTCAGATGGGATGCCAGAAGCAGTGACGAACAGTAGCTAAGGAGATGTGGGCCCTGATGCAAGTTTTACAATGGGGCCCCCCCCCAAGAACTCTATACACAGCAATTGATATGGCGCACCAAAACCTGCCAATGGCAACTACAGTGTCTGAGGTGCAAGAAGAGGATTGGGAACAGTTTTGTTAATAATTACCACTATTCAAAGTATCTCCTCTGGTCCAAGGGCCCTGATGCGGTTGCAACATCTGCAACCCCTATTGCTACGCCCCTGGCCAGAAGGGTACATATAGCCGGAATTCACATGGTGCAGCACTCTGGAGGAGAATGCCAAAACCCTCCAAGAGAGTGATATAAATACTTGGAGTCAGATGCAATTCAGACATTTTTTATCCTCACTGGGGAGAAAAGAGGAATTTTGCAGAGCCTTAACACAGTTTGAGAGCCTTTGCACAGGAGAAAGCGGGGTTGGAAGGACCTGGAGAGGGATCATGCCCTGGGGTAGGAATGGGTGCAGGGTTCTAGTCCTGGGAAAAGAGGTGAGTGGACTCACCTGGAAAACCCAACCAAAATGGGCGTGGTCACGCATAATGTTGGTGTGGTCATGGGTGGGGCCAAATATACATGACCTTAGCAGTGATGTAAAAGGTCTGTCGGGGAAATTTGAGCTCTGCCGTAGTGTATTCCCCCAAAATAGATATAATCTGACAGCATTTCACCAAAAAGACACATAATCTGGTAGAAGTTGCTCCAAAATACAGATAATATGGCAGTGGTTCCCCCAAAATAGATAATGTGGCAGCAGCAGTTCCCCCAACATACACATAATTTGGAAGCAGTTCCCCAAAATACGCAAAACCTGGCACCGGATCACCCAAAATACAAATAATCTGGCAGCAGTGGTTCCCCAAACATACACAATCTGGCAGCAGTTCCCCAAAATACACGTAATCTGGCAGCAGCCGTTCCCCTAACATACACATAATCTGGCAGCTGTTCCCCAAAATACACGTAATCTGGCAGCAGCCGTTCCCCTAACATACACATAATCTGGCAGCTGTTCCCCAAAATACATAACAGCGGTTCCACAAAAATGCAGATAATCTGACAGCAGTGCCCCCAAAATAGGTACCCCCAGCATAGGTAGCCAGGTCTATAGGTGTCCCCAGTATAAGTAGCCATGAGTATAGTAGTCCCTAGTATATGTAGCCAGAGGTATATGTGCCCAGTATATGTAGTCATGGGTATATGTGCCCAGTATATATAGCCAGGGGTATATGTGTCCAGTATATGTAGCCAGGGGTATACGTGGCCAGTATATGTAGCCAGGGGTATACGTGCCCAGTATATGTAGCCAGGGATATACGTGCCCAGTAAATGTAGCCAGGGGTATAGGTGCCCAGTATATGTAGCCAGGGGTATAGGTGCCCAGTATATGTAGCCAGGGGTAAATATGCCCAGTATATGTAGCCAGGGGTATATGTGCCCAGTATATGTAGCCAGGGGTATATGTGCCCAGTATATGTAGCCAGGGGTATATGTGCCCAGTATATGTATCCAGGGGTATATGTGCCCAGTATATGTAGCCAGGGGTATATGTGCCCAGTATATGTAGCCAGGGGTATATGTCCCAGTATATGTAGCCAGGGGTATATGTCCCAGTATATGTAGTCAGGGGTATATGTGCCCAGTATATGTAGCCAGGGGTATATGTCCCAGTATATGTAGCCAGGGATATATGTTCCAGTATATGTAGCCAGGGGTATATGTCCCAGTATATGTAGCCAGGGGTATATATGTGCCAGTATATGTAGTCAGGGTTATATGTCCCAGTATATGTAGTTAGGGGTATATGTGCCCAGTATATGTAGCCAGAGATATATGTGCCCAGTATATGTAGTCATGGGTATATGTGCCCAGTATATGTAGGCAGGGGTATATGTCCCAGTATATGTAGGCAGGGGTATATGTGCCCAGTATATGTAGGCAGGGGTATATGTGCCCAGTACATGTAGGCAGGTGTATATGTGCCCAGTATATGTATTCAGGTGGTATATGTGTCCAGTATATCTGTAGTCAGAGGTATATGTGCCCAGCATATGTAGTCAGGGGTATATGTCCCCAGAATAGGTAGTCAGAGAGGAAGACAGAGCACCCTAAGGTGAGGGAAGGAGGAGGGAGATGGCCCCCCTTCTCCACCGCTGCTCACAGCTCTCCTTCTGCTGCGCTGCTCCCCTCCGAACATGGCAGGGTGGATGGCGTACACGCTGGGGAAATAGTAAGTGGACGCCGTCCACCCGCGTCCACGCACCACTCGGCCCCTGAATGGGTGGCAGAAGGACTTGAATTGGGTTCTATCTGATGCTGAGAGGGGTAAGTGGGGTCTACTCCTCTGACAGAATAGCATACAAATGCTCTTGAGCATGTGCAAAGTCATGCAGGTCATACATTAACCCCATAATGCTCATCAGCAGCATTAACCTTGCAACCCGAGTTAGTTGCCTGGGTGCTGATGTGCAATCTCCACTATCCAGGTGGACATAAAGTTAGAATAAAAAGTTGTCCGAGTAAAGCGAGGGCCGAAGCGAGCGGGCAAGGGGACACTGATTCTACTTAAAAGGACTATATCACTTTAAATGTATGCTATTCTGTCGGGTATGCTAAAATGTTGGAACACCGGTTCTCCTTCCCTCCATTGTACCGCATCTCAGCTGACTCATTGGTAAATACACTTTTTTTATCTATCACTGTGGTAGCTGATTTTTTGGCAATTGCTTGTTTTGCACTTTTCATCAACAATCTATGTAAGGTCTTTTTATGCCACTTTTGTGGGTTTTTTTTGCATGTTTGTATTTTTATATGTGCCATTTTTCATTTTTTTTTTACTTTTTTTTATTTTTTATATGGATCAAAGGACACAATTTTTCTAACACATCTTATCACATTATTGTATTATCAACTTGTTAGCTCTGATTTTTTAATATCCATTGCGATAATACCGATACTCCAAGTAAAGCGGATCCGAGATGAAAACCTAACTATAACAAGTAACTTGTCTATAAATCTTATCTAAAGTTTAGATAACACAGGAAATCTAGCTGCAAACAGCTTCAATAGAATATGATTATTTCTTCCTGTGATACATTGACAGCAGCCATGTTGTTTGTAAACATTACACACAGGCAAGCTTATCTGCATCTTCAGCACTCAGCCTGTGAAAAACACCTAATCCCCCCTCCTCCTCCCCCCCCCCCCCCTCTGTCTCTGAAATCTCTGGCTAGTAATACCTCTCCCTCCTCCTACCCAGACTGAGCTCCCATGAGCCCTTGCTACTGTCTGAAAATGCCAAGGCTCTCTGAAAAGCTGTGGGCGAGGCTTGTGTAGTTTATAGGGAATTAGAGTATTAAAAAAAAAAAAGTATTTGGCTTGAGGAATGCCCTATAAACAATAGGAAAGAAACTCAATTATAAAAGTTCATCTCGGATCCACTTTAAGGGCGCTTTCTGGCATTTAAAGCTGAGTGGGGTAAGATCATCGCTCTGGCCAGTGGCACCTATATACCCACTAGGGTCCAGGAATCGGGCTAAAAGATAGCTATGAGGCAGTACTACACACCAGAGAGACTGAACAAGATATGTGGCTCAGATTCTGCTTGTTGGGGATGTTGTAAATGAACGGGGAGGATTGATGCATATCCCCCAGGGGTTTCAAAAAGATTAAGGCTGGTTTCACGGTGGGACGTTACAGGCGCACGTTAGAGCAGCCTGTAACGCAGCCCACCGCACAGTAATGAAAAATCAATGGGGCTGTTTGCAGTGCCCACGTTGCGTTACATTGTAACGCTGCGTCACAAGGCAAAGTACTGCATGCCGTACTTTAGACGCGGCTGAGCCGCGCTAGACTGCTTGCACATGCTCAGTAACGTTGGGGAGGAGCAGGGAGCGGCCAGGCACATGGCTAATTAATATGCACTGCACGTTGTGACGTGCAGTGTTTACTTCCTGGAGCGGCCGCTCTCTGCGGCGATTGGCCGGCGGGACCACGTGATGCCGCATGCGCACAAGAGTGCGCATCACGGCATCACTGACGCCAGAGTGAGCTGCACAACGCGGCTCACTCTGACGTCCAGATCCAGCACCACCAGGCGTTCCGACCTTAACGCCCCCTCTAACGCAACGTCCTGGTGTGAAATTAGCCTAAAAGCTTTTGGGAAAAAGTCAGGTTATATTTGTCAGAGCTGAGATATCTAGCACCATCTGAGGACAAGGGTTTCTACTGCACCTAAATACATATGGTATAAACCAGTACATGGATCATTGGGCATGCACTTAATAAACACAGCCAGATTATTGATCTGTAAGCACTGGAAATCACAGGTGGTCCCTACTCTAGCGGAATGGTTTTAGAATGTCTCCTATATGCAACGTATGGCGGAATTAACGCAAATATCATATGGAAAATAGGATTATTACAAGTAGACCTAGGAGAGATGGGTGGAATTTACTAAAACTGAGGCGGATAGGAAGATCAGAGGACAGCGAGATGAGGGGGTATGGCAGGCCATGGATGTGAGGGGCATAGACTGAGTAATAAAGTGCATTGGAAGGAAGAAACGTAGAGAGGGGCGGCACCCCTGGTGGGACTGGTGGAGAGAGGAATCTTGATGGTATTTGGTTTTGTTTTTCTTCCCCCCAGAAGTGCCCAGACCATTATTGACTTATGGAGGTTACTGCACAAAATGTAAGAACATAGAAGATTATTAGATGGCAGATGGAGGAGTAGAGAGGGAGGAGGAAAAGGGAGTCTTAAAGAACTAATATGAATTGTGTATGTCTTTGAATATGGAAAATGAAAAAAATAAAGAATTAATAATGAAAAAAAAAACACAGCAGCTTGAACTAGGACTTATATATAAGAATTGAAAAGTGTATATGATAGCATCAAAGAACAAGTAAATGTCTTAAATCCATTCATTCAGGCTTTTCAGATTGACAAATGAGCTGCACACTCCAAAACATATGTCTTCATTTTGTGCAGATGTTTCTACTTTCTGATACTACAGGACCTGCGCCTTCTTGACTTTTTCTACTTCCATTTGATACAGTTTATTCTGTCTGAGCAAGCAGAACTCTCCTAGTTTTTGTTGTCTATAAAACCATTCCAAACATCCTGCAATTTTCTGTTCGCACTCTTCTATTTCTAAACCAGATGAAGCCAATTATGAGTTAATGAGTGGATGAGCACTAGCAGGGACACCCAGAGCCACTCTGTGGGTTGATGATGACCGTCAATATATGCTTTCACTAAATATGCTTCCTCCCATTTCCATCTGCCTGCAGCCTCGTTCACCTCCCACTGCCTGCCGCTCACTTCTCAAGCACAGATGTATTTTTACACAACAAGCTTTTATGGGATGACCAATATTTTTCTCACACTCAGTGAAGGCGATGAGGGTAGCATAAGGGTGTTTGAGCAGAACTGCCAGGCTAAATTTAACCACTGTTCAGTGCAATGCCAGAGCATGGTATTAATAGAATGACATGAAACATGACTGTGGATCATATAAAAAGAAAGCACGGAAACAAAATATATAGAGCCTTGTTTGTAAAGCAAAGTTAATACTTCATAGCTCTGCCAGTTTATGTGAAGAAGTAACTTAAAACATTTATTATGCCACAGCTTTTTCCTAAAGACATGCTTTCTTTCTCTAAAAATCCCTTGGTACATGGGCAACTTCTGCAACATGTCTCTGTTGGCTGCAACATGACATAATAACAGATTTGCATGAATCTCTTATATAATGTACGTTCTATAGCCACATCACATGACTGGCAACTTTTTCGTGATGACTAGAAATTTTGAATTGTTGCTGGATGGAGAGATGTTGCAATTGTGCTGTATTCAGTAATCACTGATGCCGAATTAACTGGAACTAGCTTCATTTACAGCAGCTGTACATCTAGCCATTTTTTAATTTGCATCCAGCACACATAGACGTGCAGAAGGAGGAATCAACAAATCTAGAAACAGCACAGATAAACTCACACAGTATCACTGTAGTATCTCAGTAATCACAGTGCCATCTACAGGCCAGAAACATGATCGCCACAGATTAGTCTACAGACTTGCAGTCAGACCACGTGTTGCCAATGACAGTGTTGCTCCTTAATATTGCTAACAACTTTCTTTTGCTGAATAGCTGGAGGTAGAGTTACACAGTACAAATATCTTGCAACAATGTCAACGTCATTTCATTGGCCAATTTTGCGTCCCGTAGAAACTCTTCACAGTGACATGTTGCGGCAACATGTTCACTTTAGTATCATGGGTGAACCTTTTGTAAGTATATTGGTGTGATGATTTGCTCAGCTGCCTGTGCAGGCAGGCAGCCTTTTGACCATTGTTTTGATTTGCATGCTGCAGGACTCTGGAAAGAAGAGCTTCTGTCAGTTTTGCAGCTTGTGCTTGCAGAGGAATTTGCATACGTTGTCATGCAAATTGCCTGGCCACATTCATTGGAGGCGTGTACTATAAGTACTATGT